>NC_052064.1:22905215-23518340 GCF_903992535.2 Arvicola amphibius
TACCTTTTACTTATTTCTCAAAATTAGTTGAAGGGTTTCACATTTCTAATTCTTAAGTCATTCAATTGATTATTTGTCATCTAACAGCAAATATCATCTTATTAGAACCAGAATTTCTCTGACATGTTGCTGTCTTACCCAGTGGACATTTGTATAATGCTAAATATTTGCTGTCGGTGTTGTTCACACCCTTCCAATTCCTTTAACCTTCTCCCTTCTTACTCACTAGTTGGCATAGCTGAAAAGATTTAGTTCATTTGAGTAAATCAATACCAGATTTTCAAAAGGACATTTCTATTCTCCATGTATTCTTTGTCCTACCAACAACATTTTAGAAACTCTTCGGATACAAATAAACCCAGAATAATACTGAATATGATTTTTTTGAAAAGAGCTATAGGACTAGTGTTGATCCTCTCATTGTTTATTTGAGGGTAAAAATGGATCTTGAATATGTATTTCATTATTCCTCTAAATAATTAACACAGGCTCTAGTCTATTAATTTGTAGGAATTGGCAGAGGAAGGTTTTGAACACTGAACTGGAAGGTAGGAAAGAGCTCTGTAGAAATTTTTGCTAGACACACCAAAGTCTGCAGAAAATAAATAATTGTCCCTTAATTTGCATTTTTGGTTCTGTGTTGGCAAGCTGATGTTTCTATCAACATAAATTAACTTTACATCAAATTCACTTTATAGTTTTCCACAAATCTTCCCAAAAAATTGGGAGTAAACAATAGATGCAGAGACTTCCTTAGTGCCCTACCATATCTCTATTCATGGAGAATGAGATTTGGTGAAGTAGCCATACTCCACTTTCTCCATCTTGTAAATTCTACCTTTTCATTAAACAAAATAGTACAAAACACACATGTAGAACAACACAAGCATAAAGGTTCTGAGTGTCAAAGTTATAATCCAAAGTTATCAACAGTAATTTTTTTAAAATTGAAAATAAAAGTAATTATTAAATATGTTTGTTATTTGATTCATAAAAAATACTCTGATTATAGCATGCCTCATGTGGTTCTGAAGTATTTCAAAATGGTTTCAAACAACAAGAAGTAAATTTCATTTCCCAGAAAAGACTTTCTACGTTGAATAAATTTAATTAGATGCAAACACATATGCAACAGGTTAACCAGCAGTTAAATCCACCTAGTAGAATGAGCGTCACAGCTCTGCAGGGCTGCTACCTGTATTTTCTGTTTTTAAGAACTTTCACCATTAAAATAAGAATAAGAATACAACAAGACAACTCATTGTACTCTGTACATTTTTTGTTAACATTTGTGCTTATCGTTTTGAGACAGAGGTATCAGATCGTACTTTGAGGAAACTGAGAAATATAGAAGCATTTTAGTAAGGAAACTAAAGGTTGAAGTTTAAAGTTGAAAGATAGCTGTATAGTCATAGAGAATAAATGAGTTTCTGATTAACCTCATTATTTTTCTGTTCTTCATCATAGAAAAAGAAGTTCTCGGGAATAAAAGTGGGTAAAAAAAAAAACCAATTGTAGTTGTTTAAACTATAAAGTAACACAGCAAACAGTAGAAAGTTTGCAGAGGACAAGGAAGAGATGTGTATAAGACACTCCCATATTGTATTGGTTTTGAGGGCATAAAGTGACCGTGGAGAGCAGCTGAGGCTTGGAACCCTGTGGAAACAGGAATTGGAGTCCTAGCAGAGAGACGAGGCTATTTGTGAAGGTCTAGCGGTCACCCCAGGGTTAAAGGAGTCACGGAGAGAAGCTGAGGTTTGTTACCAAATGGAAGGCTCAGGTTCCCTGCAGAGAGGTCAGGAGGTGAAGACTGGCAAAGGTACAGTCTCAGTTGCAATGGAGATGCCAGTATGAGAAGATATCACCAAAGAGAGTTGCCCAGGTGGTGGTGAGCTGTCCTGAACCTGCTAAGCCACGCTGGATGTGCTGGGGTATACCTATAATACTCTGCAGATACTACAGTCTTGCCCAGGGTTTAAATGTAAGAAGATACATGGAGAAAAGCAGAAACAGAAAAATTAAACTCGTAAAATGTGCATTCTTTCTTCTGGACTGGGTAAAACCTGCCATGATGAATCAAAAATCTGTAATGATCACACACATGAGACCCTCATCAGGTGAGCCACCTTAGTGGAGGCACATCAGGCTTTGGGGACTTAAGAAGCACATAGGGCAGAGATAATGGGTCTTAGGGAATCCCTCAGAAGGCTGTCTGACCAGAGGAAGCTTGTCCATGTAAGGGAGACGTTACAATGGAAATTGAAGATGCAATGGAATTCTCCCTGTTAGCTTCGATTTGACAAGAAACAAAGATTAAAGGAAGAGTAAGAGGAAATTGTAGGCTTCTTACAGATGGGGCAAGACATAGTGGAAACAGGACAAGACTTACTGGAGTCACATGAAAGCTAATGTGGAAAGTCTTGGGTGGATCGTAGTTTCTTGAGTAAAAAAAAAAAAAAAAAAAAAAAAAAAGAAACGATTAAAATTGAGCCTCAACAGGCTTTAAATCCCAAACAACATTTCATCCAAAGAGGAAAACAGTTACAGGTGATTTTAACTACTCTGTTGTGGAGGAGGCTCTTGAGTGCTGAGGGTTACCCAACCTGTTCCTCCAATCCAATGGTCAAGTTTGGCTCTTGGTAAAGACTAGGAGAGACAACCAAACTGAACAAAATAGCAAATTGAATCGCGAGTCACTTTTAATTAATTCTTATATTTCACTGGGGCCTATAAGTATGTTTAAATTGCTTATCTGATCTTGATTTAACTTTTGTACATGGTATGTCTCAAGAAAATTATTCCTTCCTTTTTGTGAAGGCCCACAGAATGGAGCGTGTTCCACTTTGACTAGAGATCAGAGAGTTCGAGTCCCTTTTTGCTCTTTCAAAGTTGTTGACAACAGGTGTGGCTACTCTCTAGAAACCCTGACCTATGGTGTGGTTACATGGTGTTTTGGACATTAAGATGGCCCATGGAGTTGGATATATTCCACCCTGACTAAAGATCAGAGAATTCAGGACTGTTCCTGCTCCTTCATTTTAAGTTAGGATGTTTGATACAGGGAGTGGCTGCCTACAGCATGGTTGGTCTAGGGTGTGTTCATTGCATATCCTGCCCAAAACATCAAATGTTTTACTCAGGCAATAATGGCTTGATGTCTCAAGTATTGAAACAAATAAATGTTCCAGTTGTCCTTTCTGTCATATTAAAGCAGTCCTTTGCCTTGCTTCCCCCCTCCTTTTGTATTGGGGTATAAGAGTATATACAAATAAAATGTGGACGGATTCAATATTCAGTATTCACTGAGTTGCCCTCCTGGTACTCTTCTATGTCGCTGTATTTCTTTCGTATCTCTGTTCCTCCTACACACCATTTCTTATCTACACGCCCCTACCCTGGAACATACAAACCTGCTGTGGCTGGACTGTAACAGAAGTCACCCCAAAATGTGGCTTAAGACATTTTTAGCTTTTACAATTTGGTGAGTTACAAGTTTTTTAAAGTATTTACTTATGATTCCCTGAATTTCATTGTTGTCTTCTGTTATGTTCCCCATTTTATTTTTAATATTGTTAGTTTAGATATTCTATCTTTTCAGTGAATTTGTATAAGATGTATCAATGTTTCTGATTTTCTCAAAGAATCTGTTCTTTCATTTATTTTATATTATTTTATTATTGTTTTAGTTTCTATTTTACTAATTTCTGTCCTGAGTTTTATCATTTCTTGCTGTCTACTTCTTTCAGTGTGGTTTCTTCCTTTGGTTCTAAAGTATTCAGGAGTGCTGTAAAGTTGCTAATAAAAGATCCTTCTCACTTTTTTAAGTAGGCACTTAGTGCTACAAATTTGCCTGTTAGAACCTCCTTCATTGTGTCCCATAAGTTGGAGTATATTTTGTTTTCAAGTTGATTCAGTTACAGAAAGTTTTTAATTTCTTCCTTGATTTCTGCCTTGTCTGATTTTATATTCAGTAGTGAGTTGTTCAGTTTCCATGAGTTTATAAGCTTTCTGTTTATGTTCCTGTTGATATAAAGTGTTGATACCACTTTAGTAGCCAGATAGGAGACTGCGTTATTTCAACTTTTTAAAATACATTTGCGGTGAATTTCTTAGTGTCTGAGTATGTGGTCAGTTTTGTATAAAGTTCTATGAGGTGCTGAGAAAAAGGTATATTCTTCTGTGTTTGGGTGAAATGTCGCATATATTTGTTGGGTTTATGATTTATAACATAAGTTAGCTCCAGTTTTCTCCATTTTGTTTTGTCTGGATGACATGTATATTTGCCAGAGTAGGTTGTTGAATTCTCCTACTATCAGTGTGTAGGCAGATTTTCTGTCCCACTAACCAGCTCCCAAATAACCACGTGAAGACTTCTTATTAATTATGAAAGCTCAGCTGATAGTTTAGGCTTTTTACCGATTAGCTCGTATAACTTAAATCAACCCATTCCTATTCATCTACGTACTATCCCGAGACTTGTTTACCTCATCTGTGCATTGCCCATGCTGCTGCTTCTATATCTGCTGGTGACTCTGCCTTTCTTCTTCCTACCATCCTCTGTGCCTGGAAATTGTGCCTACTTGTTTGCCATTCAGGTTTTTATTAAACCAATCACAATGATATGTCTTCACATAGTATGAAGGAATATTCCACAACATCAGTGTGTGTGGGTCAACATGTGATTTAAGCTATAGTAGTATTTCTTTAAACATCTTGTGTACCTATGTGTTTGGTGCATAGATGCTAAGAATTGCAAAGTCCTCTTAGTGGATTTTGTTTGATGAGTATGTAGTGTTCTTTCCAATTTCTTCTGATTAGTTTTGGTTTGAAATTTATTTTGTCAGATATTACAATGGTTATATAAGCTTATTTATTTTGTTCATTTGCTTGAAATACTTTTTCCTAATCCTTTACTCTAAGGTAATTTCTATCCTTGATGTTTTTGTATGTTTCTTAGACACAACAGAAGGATAGATTCTGTTTTTGTATAAATTCTGGTAGCCTGTTTCTTTTTATTGTGGAATTGAGAACATTGTTGTTTAGAAATATGAATGAGCAGTTGATATTTCTTCTTATTTGTTGGCTTCTGTTACTTTGTTGTAGTGGTGGTGCTGTTGGTCATGGTGGTGATGCTGTGTTTGTGTGTGTGTGTGCACATGCACACATGTGCTTCTCCTCTTTGATTTGCTGGTCTGAATATTTATTCCTTATGTTCACTTGGGTGTAGTTAACCTCTTTGGGCTCAAGTTTTCTTTTTAGTGCCTTTTGTATGATTGGATTGTAGATAGATAGACAGACAGACACATATACAGACAGAAAGATAGACAAATACTGTGGAAATTTGGTTTTATAAAAGAACAGTTTATATTCTGCATCTATTGTTACTGCAAGTTTTGCTGGATATTGCAATCTGGAATGACATTTGTGGTCTCTTACAGTCTGTAATACATCTCTCCAAACCCTTGTGGCTTTTAGAGTCTCCATTGAAAAGTCATGTGTAATTCTAATAAGTCTGCCTCTATATGTTACTTGGTCTTTTTCCCTCAGAGCTTTTACTATTTTTTAGTTTTGTTCTTGTTATGAATGTTTAATGTTTTGATTGCCATATTCTGAGAAGACTTTTTTTTTCTGGTCCAGTCTATTTGGTGTTTTGTATATTTATGTATTGATATAGACATCTTCTTTTTAAAGTTAGGGAAATTTTCTTCTACAGTTTAGTTGAAAATATTTTCTGTGCCTTTGAGTTAATACTTTTTTTTCTTCTCCTGGTTTTATTATTCTTAGATTTGGTCTTTTCATAGTGTCCCAAATTTCCTGTATGTTTTGTACCAGGATAATTTCAGGTTTAATATTCTCTTTGATCAAGGTCTCCTTTTCTTCTCTTATGTCCTTAATGGCTATGGTTTTCTCTCCCATCCCTTGGATCTGCTTGTGAGACTTGCTTCTGAGCTTCCTTTCCTAGTCCCTGCTGCCCCTTTTTTATTTCCTCAGTTTTGGTTTTCCTTATTGATTGTATTTCCACTGTCAGGCCTTTGAACCGTTTTATTCAATTTTCTTTCAATCTTTGTATTCTCATCAATTTTTAAAAAAGAGATACATTCATTTACTCCTTAGTGACCGCTATCAGATTCACCAAGGCTATTTTAAGGTCTTGGTCTTGGGTTTCAGCTGTGCTACAATACTCACAGCCTGCTGTGCTACTGTTGTTGGACTGTAATGGTGACATCCTTTCCTACTGCTTTGTATGCTGATGTCTAGGAGTCAAGTTTGGGGCCGGTTCAGGGTTCACTCGCTCACTCACTATAGCCCACCAGTGTCACCTTGGAGTTCCTTCATTAGCACGTCAAGGTCTGCTTTAGGCTTGGCTCCTATCTGACTTGTCCTGCTGCTTGTCCCCTAGGCCAAGCTCTTGTCGTTGCTGTCCCGGGGGCAAGTTCCTATTTTACAGACATCATTACATTGTTACAAGTCACACAGAACGGATTCACTTACGTTCTTAATACTTTATTAATATCCGATATGCTGTGTGCATGAAAGTAAAATGATTTCATGCCAAGCTACCCCTTTCTCCTGGATGTATAAACGACTTGTTTATGTTTACTCCTCAAGATTCAGTGCAGAATCATTCCTGAGTATAAACAGGAGGGAAATCAAGCTTGAGGCTAACCTTTAGAAACTGCGAGAACCAAGTTGATGAAATGCTGTCTTCACAGTCCATTAGATACCATGGAGATGGATCTTGCGGATGGCTCTATTGACAATCCACAGAGGCAAGCAATGCTGTTCCTTGCGGGTTTCCAGAACTGCCTACTCCAGCAAGCCTCGGTCACACTTCTGACTTTCAGAATTCCATTCAGCATGTATTTGCCTTAAGATTACAGATTTTTAGCCCATTTCAAACCCAGAAACTCAAGCAACCATCACATAGCACTTGTAGCCAAGAGAGCACAGAGGAAAAAAAAAATACTTCTATGCTGCATGCGTCCTTGTTTACTTTCCATAGAACTGTCTCCTGTCTGGTAGAGTTTAGGACTTCCCGCCTAGGTAATAATGGGACCCACAATTAGACACCTATGTCTAATACATCAGTTAACAAACAAAACACTCCCCGACAGACATTCCCATAACAACAGCTGACGTAGACACTCCTTGATTGAAATTATCTTCCTGGGTGATTACAGCATATGGCAACTGGATTTTTAAAATTATCACACATTCTCATTGCAGTTCTCCTACTCCATCGTTTCAGCTAAGATCTTCAAAAGGACCAATTGTTAATACAATTAGCCCCAAATCATTGTGTATTAATTTCCTTATGGAATTATCTAACAAAATAACTTAAGATATTCATATTTCCTAAATAATGTAATATCTGCTCTGCTAGCCTGCTCTCTCTCTCTCTCTCTCTCTCTCTCTCTCTCTCTCTCTCTCTCTCTCTCTCTCTCTTTCTCCTTCTTCTGGAGAGGCAGCTTCTGCCTCTCTCCCTTCTCCCGCCATTTCTCTCTTCCCCTCCTTCTCCCCTTCCCTTCCCCCTTCATAAACTACTAAATAAACTCTATACCCAAACTGTCTCTGTATGATGTATCTGTCTGTCTCTCATCCACCTCTGTCTCCCACCACTACCTCTTGTAGGACTGGTCTCCCACCGTATGTTTATAAATGATAACGTTGGTGCCTGACTCAGCCAGGCTCTCTCCATGTTCTCTCCCACCTGCTGGCAGACCGGTTGAGGACACGTGGGGACTCTGGACTCAGACCACTTTCCAACATCCTATACCTGCTCCATTGCTGCAAATGGTAAGGTTCCCTTCTCCAAGTCAGCTTTTCCTCACATTCATTGCTGGTTGCTCCCCACAGCTAAAAACTGAGAATTGGCCCACTTCTGTTCAGATCACTTGGAAATGGTCCTGTTGTTGCTGTTAGAGGACGTTTTGTTTTTCAGAACTCGGAAGTGGTCCTATCATTGCTGTTTATGTTTTTTGTCTTTTCAGACCATTTGGAGTGGTCCTTCAACCCACACTCTATTCCTGAGATGTCCTGCTTACTTGCCTTTGGGTTTTTGCCTTTATCACATTTTTAAGCGTGGGGGAAAAAACCCTCAAAAACCATCCATTGTCTCTCCTTGTATGTCATTTACAGACCCTAGACCCTTTACCTTGCTTACAGATTCCTAACCTTACCCATCTATACACTAACAAATGGCCTATATACCCCTTAAATAACAACCTAAAGTGGATGCTTTCTAATATCTACCAGCAAACAGGACTGCCAATATCCCACCGGCATCTCATGCCCATCTGCTTTTCCTTTGCCTGGGCAGCCCCACCCCCACCTGCCTGCTGGCATTTCACACCTGTCTGCTTTTCCTTTTGCTGGGAAGCCCCATCCCCATCCGCCTGTAAATGCTCCTTTTCTCGCTAGTATTCCTACTCCTATTCCTATTACTTTTATTCTATCTCTGTCACTGCTACCACTGTGCAGAAACTGACAAGATGAGTTGGATCCACGAGGAAGCTGTTTCCACTCCAGCCCTCACTTCCAGCCGCAGCTTGTGGCCCTGCAGCTGGGGGCGCGGAGGCTGGTGGCTCAGTGGCTCAGTGGCTCAGTGGCTCACAGTGCTGAATAATTCTTCTGTCTACTTCATGTATGAAAGAATGTGTGAATGGTGTGGTCACACAGATATAATTCTGTTCTAAATGTGTGCTCTACACAGCCTCTATGGCTCTCTTGTTATTTATTTCTGTTTAATATTCCCACCATGGCTCTGAAAACGTGGTTTCTCCATACAACAGGAGACCACCATCATTTTGACTAAGGGCAGGTCAGGTGACCAAGTCCCAACAATCATTACTGAGGTATTCCTTGCCTAGTCTCATGGTTTATCTACATTTTTGTCTCTAAATTTCTCTTACTGATTCTGTTACATGTATGTTTTGGGCAGTGGTATGCTTTTGGTAGGGTCCACTAAAAACACCTACTTCGCCTAAATCCCATTTAATGTGTGTGTGTGCATACATGTGATTTGAGTTAACTATGTATATACATAAGTTAGCTTTAACTGTATGTGTCTATGTGTATAAAACTTTGATTTGACTGGGTGTGAGCATTCGTATATTTACTGTTAAATGTTATAATTATCTGTTCATTGTATCTTATTGCGGACTGGAGAGAACACTGGATCTCATGTTTTGGATTGGTATGTGCTTTTGAGTCTCTTATGGGAATACTGTATATGTAGTCTAACCCTGCTTTAGGATATATTGAGCTGTTCTCCACCATTGTCAGTTCTACCATTAACCTTCTACTGCAAACTGTTTTTTTTTTCTTCTTTGTCTTTTACAAGTATAAATCTCACCTGTTAGGTTGAGAGCCATTACAGTCAAACTTGGACCCAGCTCTCCAGGCAGATACTAAGCTGTAGTTATAACTTATCTAAACCTGATAAATAGCCCTCAACTGCTCAGAGATCGAATATGTTTAAGTATTAAAAGACTTTATAACAGAGAGACAGGTTGGCTCCTAGCAGCAGCACTCTCTTGAAAGCAGCTAGAGCTACCATTCTTGGATGGCTGAACTCCTATCTTAAGATTGGAGGCTGGCATAAGCTAGTTCTATATTTCCACATAACATGATCACCTATACCATGTCTACCTAGGGTAGATAGAGACCTTCTCCTCTTTTGGGTATTCTTTCCCTTTTCCATCCTTTAGGTCTTTTTCAATGAGAATCATTTGTTTTCTCAACTACTAGAAATATACTTATTTTGAAACCTGATTTAGAGGTATTTAGAGGTTCTAATTTTATTTAATTTATTACACCTGTAGTAACTTGCTTTTGTATTTAGATAAGTGAAATATCACTGAATCCCATCTCTCTCATCTAATAGAATTGTATCAAGTCCACAGCATTTGCCCAGTTCTGGGGACTGCTGGTGTTATGAAACAGCACACTGGGACCCTGGTGGGCGGTACCATAATGGGGAAGGGATAACTATAATCAGGCAGATAAAACTTAAGTGGGAAGTTTTATTGGGGGAAGGGAAGAGAGTGAGAAAAGGGAAGGGAATTAGGGAAAGAGATGAGGCGGGGGACAGGAAAAGCCCTGCCCATCCCTTCAGAGGAAAAGAGAGGAGCCGCAATGGGTGGGCAAAGGTTATTTCTTAAAGGGACCTTTGCATCTGTATACAGACTACATTGTCTGGGTTCATTCTGCTAGGTGACAGGGGCCAGCATAATGCCTGAATCCTAACAGCTGGGTCACTAGGGCATGTGTGTTTTCTCTTGGAGACTTTGTCGTTCTTCCTGAACCCCTTTAGTCATCACTGTCTCCTTGCTCATGGAGCTATTCTCAGATGTGGGAGTTTCCTCTGTGATTACCATTAATGAATAAAGAAACTGCTTTGGACCCATAGCAAGGAAGAACTTAGGTAGGCAGGGAAAGCTAGGCTGAATGCTGGGAGGAAGGAGGGCAGAGTCAGCGGGATGCCATGGAGCCGCTGCCAGACTCAGACATACTGAACTTTGCTGGTAAACCACTGCCGTGTGGCAATACACAAATTAATAGAAATGAGTTAAATTCATATGTAAGAGTTAGCCAAGAAGAAGCTAGAGCTAATGGGCCAAGGAGTGATTTAATTAATACAGTTTCTATGTGATTATTTCAGGCTGAGCAGCCAAGAACAGACAAACAACCTCCTTACTACAGTTCTCCCCCTACGTCATTCAGTTCCCAAGTATGTGCATCTATCACCCTAGGTACCCACTTCCACAAGGCTCTTTTGCATAGCAGATTGTACCGACGCTTTGGGGATGAGGGAAGACAGACACAGTGGAAAACAGGAAATCATCCAAAGCTAGATACAGATACCACATTTCTTCCATTTTCTGCCTCTTCCAAAGCAGAGGGGTCGTTTGTGCCTACCTTTCTCCTGGTATCTGGTCTCGCGACTCTGGGTGGTCCCTTGGAACGTTAAGACACTCACTGCTCACCATCACCCTGCCACTGATCAAGAGCTAATGCAATCAACCCATTACTTCACAAGCTGCAGTAAAACAAATGAAGCCAATACCCTTTACCGAGTTAGTCAAATAATGTTTGTGTTTATCTGTTTCCCACATAGATGCTGGAGCGTCTGTAACTGAAAGGCCTACAAAGTGCTGTTCAAAAGAATAGTTCTCTCCTGCTAGGAATTTTATTTCATTTATTGAAGACCTTGGACAATGGTTGATAAAGTAGGTGCTTTCTCCTCTTTTCAAACGACTTTATTTACATTGCTTTGTCATCCGGTCCTTTGTCCCTCTATGGGTGAGAAAGGCACAGAAACTACACAGTCTATTCCCGAAACAATGATAATCTCATTTTCTTAGAAAAGACAGTCGAAACAAAAGTGTGTCATTTGGAGGAGAGAGATAAAACTCGCTAGGCAATGACAGCAAAACAACACAAGAGAAACTCAAATATTACGCCGTACTAACATCTCTGAGCTTTTTGACATTATCAGTTAGACTCAAAATTCATGAACATGTATGTCTTCAGGCTCCTAACATTTTGTCTTTACATCAAAAATGAAAAGTAAAATCTTGTCATTAGGGTGCTAGCTTCATCTCTGTAGGCTAACCTCATCTTTTCAAACAAGTATACAATGCAACCTACCAGCTGGACGGCTTTAGTGGCTCCTACTCTGTTGAGAAAGCTGCAGACACTGGAAGCCAGTTTTGGCTCAGAATTCAGTTCCCTCCCTTTTCTCCATCCTTCCACCACTTCCTCTTGTCTCTGGTCTTTTCTCCTCCATGTCTCCCATTTCCCCATTCTCTAGTATGTGCTCTTAATTTTGGTTTACTGAAGCGCAAGTCGGAAGCCTGAAATGCCCACTGTCCTTTGGTCCCATCCCATGAATATTTATACCATACGCTACAACATGTCCAGCTCCACCAAGTCTGCTGTGTGTGCGGTGCTTCCTGGAGCTGAATTCCTGAAGTAGTTCATCATTGTTTTTTTATTGTATGTACTTGAAGCTTTCCAGAGCTTTACCGGAGAAGGCTTCAGTAAACGGACCAAGCAAGGACAGAATAAAAATAACGGCAGTCACATTGTCAACAATATTTATACAACACTTAACTGTTAGAGACCACAGGAAAATTACAGGCTTTTTACTGTTCATGAAAACTGGACTTGCAGCCATTTGTAGATGCTTGGAGTTGTAACGAATTCTGTACTGCCAAAACATGCATTATGAGTTTGATTAAGTAGGTTCACGGGGATCCCTCGCAACAACCTCAAGCTCCATTTTTTTTTTTTTTTACGCAGAAGTAACTTTGTTTCTAGGTCAACTTACATACATCATAAAAAGAAGAATTATGTCTTCTTTATCTAAGGGAAGAAGGGTAAACTAATAAAGAAGAGTGAATGCATCTGTTGCATTTTGGAGCTTACTGAACAATTTCCCGACATTCGAGACTGTGATACTTATGTTCTTATTACTTCTCTGACAGATCAGGAGGGGCCCTCATTTCTCATTCTGTTTATCATTCCCCCTTTTTCTCTTGCAGCTACGTGGCGCGTCTTCGCCCTCAGATTCACTTTTGCCCTTGTCCTCTGCTCTTCCCCTCAGGGAAAGAAGCAGGGCGTGGGAGTTCAGGCTCCACCAGTCTCTGCTGCTGGCGTGTTAAAGTTTCTTGTGGACGTGGCATGGGAATCCGCTGGTGGGATCTGTTCCTCATCTAACTGTCAATGAAAACAATTGCTCTTTAATTAGAACCATCTGGGTCCAGCCAATGTTATTTAGTCCATGTGTGTAACCTGCCTTGAATCCAAGTGCAAGTTGGCCATGTGAATCAGTTGCTGATATCATACAATTACTAGACAGTGTGGGGCTTGCTAAACACTGTCTTATTTTTTGTTTGTCATTGCTGATATTAGAGGAAGAGAGAAAGGGACGATGGAGGAAAGGGACTGGGGACGTGTATAAAATGAGGTCATGCGAATGAGTGTCAGCCTAGACTCTGACAGAATCCGTCAGTACGGGGCTGACAGTGTCCCCGAACATTACTGAAGCTTGACGTTGCTAGCTACAGAACAAGCATGAATAATTTCAACGTATTTCACAACATGGTTTGTAAGATTCATTCCCGATGTTAATACTGACACACACACACACACACAAACACACACGTGTGTGCTCGTGCATACATGCATATTAAAAACAGAAGACATTTCTACATTCTGCTAAAGTTAAGTATTGCAGTTTTATGGATTTGAGAAACACATTCATTTTACACTTCATCAGTGATGGTTTGCTTCCATGACATTTTAGTGCAAGTATTTGTTAACATTTGTCAAGGGATTTCCTAGCTGAAACGTAATCAAAGTTTTCTTCAAGGACCTCTTCTCTTCTCATCCCAACCCTATCTCTTTGATCTCTTACAACTAACCAAAGCTTGGAATTTCGTGATTTCAAAGAATTATGACAAATCAAAGTTCACTGAAAATCACACAATTGCCTCCCCCCCTCCTGGTGTATGACTGTAAGCAAAACCCAAGAGCAGAATCCTTGTCTTTCCTTTCTGTTAATTCCCGTTTGTCCATGGAGAATGTAGGGCAGTGACTCACAGTACTGGCTCAGAGCCACACAGCTGGATAGACACAGTGTATTTCATAATAAAAGGGTCAAGAAAGCAAAACGTTGTTTATTTGCTCATCTTTTAAAATGCTGCATGGATTATTGTTACAAAAGCAAGATGCTGACTTTCTAAGGAAATCAGTTTAACAAAAAGTGTGTTTTTAGACTGTAAGGCCCTGTTGCTGAAGGCATCACACACTCTGGCTGTAGAACATAGAGAAGCCAATCCTGAACCAATCAGGAAACTCTCTCCATGCTGTCTGGCTTGCACAAGGCTGGGGTGTGCTTTTCTGGCTTCTGGGAAACATAAGCCATCAATAGGATTACCCAGTGTTTGACCCTGCATACTAAACAGTGCTGATCTGCCAGACAAGATGTACCCCTGGATGGCAATAGTAGCAAGATTGTTTATGGGGTTAACCAAGCACTCTCTTAATTAAATCTGAGATCTGCTCCACAGTGGGGAATTCATGCCTGCTATTTGTAAACTTGGTCAAAACACATGACTACGGACGGACGGAAGTTCCAAAACAGAACCTATCGATCTTGTTTTGCTAAAAGGTCATGTTATCAGACTGCCCTCTTAAGTATTTCTGTATATGTCCACAGATTTGCATTGAACTCACCCCTGGGCATAGAAGCACCCTATTGCAGTAGGTAGTTGTTAAGGAGAGACTCAACACTGTTCAAAATGCTAGGAATCAGTGGCTGTGGGTGTTTAGCTATACATGGGAGCCCTCGTTCACGCCAGTGCTCAGGGAACATCCAACAAGAGGAGGTAGACCAGGTAAAATAATAACATAATGGTGAGGAGTACTATGAAATGCTGTCCTCTGGGCACAACACGGTCATAGGTCACACGAACTCACAGCAGCTGCTGTTATCTGCACAGATCGAGGCACTGAAAAAATTCCACCGCATAGACAGGTCGGGCTCCTGAGGTCTACCCTTACCTAGGAGCTATTGGCAGGGAGGGCTGCTGGGAGAGGGAGAATCATTTGTCTTGGGAGGGGGTGGGAACTGGAAGATTGCCAGTGTCCCAGTAGATAACAACTCACATCCATGTCTATGTACATATGCATACACAGGGAGTACTAATTGGACATGGGGGCTGGATAGATGGCCCAGTAGTCAGAGTGTTCGCTGTTCTTCTAAAGGACTTGAAGTCAGTCCCAGCACCACCTCAGGCAGCTCACAACTGCACCTCCAGATCCATGGGATCTTATCCTCCCTTATGAACTACACAAGTACTGTACCTACACGCATGAACTCACACATGCTTATATACAAAACCACACGCGCAAACACACAGGCGCATACACATGCCTAAAAATGAAAACTGACTCCAAGCTGGGCGGTGGTGGCGCATGCCTTTAATCCCAGCACTCGGGAGGCAGAGGCAGGCGGATCTCTGTGAGTTCGAGGCCAGCCTGGTCTACAAGAGCTAGTTCCAGGACAGGCTCTAAAAAAAAAAGCTGCAGAGAAACCCTGTCTCGAAAAAAAAAAAAAGAAGAAAGAAAGAAAGAAAGAAAGAAAGAAAGAAAGAAAGAAAGAAAGAAAGAAAGAAAGAAAACTGACTCCTAACAAAAAATCAAAGACATAGAGTTGGAAGGCAGTTGTATCTGGGTAGGAGGTATGGATGTGGGGAGGGAGTGGAGGAAGGAAGGTGTTAGACATAATCAAGATACAATCTATACGTATTTGAAATTTTCAAAGAATAATTAAAAGGCACATTGGACAGTCATTCCTTCTACATGTTACTTGAAGTGAAATTTAATGGGAATTTAAAGGCATTAATAATAAAATAACCAGTACACAATAATTTTGGCATCTTGACAAACTACACAGTGGCAGGATTATAAAAAAAAGAACAAGATACTGGGAAACATTTTTACAGGTCTGATAAGTGAAACAACTTAGAAATATTTGTACTTCAGCTTAGAAAGAGCAAGGAATCCAATAAACAATGCCGTAAACACTTATATTTACAGAACTGTCCAGAGATAAAATATCATCATATGTAACATCATTCTCATTTTCCCTCTTTACTGAATATTGTGTAGAAGTTAAGGTGTTCCGTGAATAACTGAGCTAAAAGTGAAGCCATAGAATATGAACTATTTTATAACATGCCTTTTCAGAGAGAGCTACTTCTGTCAAGAGAAAACACTGTTTCTTTACTTGTGCTAACAGAGTAGACTTCTCTAGCTGAAAAAACTCATAGCTAAGGCCTGGATTTCTTAGCAGACATGTCATTTTCAGATTCTGGTGATGAGAAATTATGCCAGCATCTACTCACATCCTCAGCTAATGGTGACAAAGTCGTTCTGTGGTGAAGTGCTTGGAGCCAGGTAGAAAACTTGTTTAGTAACTATTATGGAATCATTCTTTGAATTATTCTTTTGACAGATGAATACTGTGACGTTTTCACAAGTGGAAGCTGAGACCATGAAGACAAAAGATCTATGCATGACAAGAGATTAAAAACAATTTTTTATTAAAAAATGGGAAATTAAGAAGAAAGAGGGATTAAAACAAAAATTTGTGTTATATATTAAAGAGGCCCAAAGATTTGAATCCTGGGGAATTTCAGTGTCTAACAATGGAACTTAAATATTGGAAATTTCTGCTGAGTAATTCGTTCCGGCCTTTACATATACAAACTTATGCAGAGTTTGTTGTAAAAATAAAAATGTGCAAAGATCTACAACCAAAATAGCCATATGAAGGTGAGCACAGTGTTTGTATTGGTTACCGCTCTATTGCTGTAATGAAACTCAATGAGTAAAGTAACTTGAACAAAAGGAGTTTATTTTGGGTTATTGGTACAGAGGCTCAGAGTCCCTAATGGTAGGGACAACATGGCAGAAGACTGCACACATACTGGCAGGAGCAGGTAGCTAAATGTTCACACATTCAACTATAGGAGAGTGAACTAGAATAGGCTTTAGTCTTTAAACTATGAAAGCCTGACTCCAGTAAGACACTTCCTCCAAAAGGACATCACCTCCCAAATCTCTCCCAGACATTTCAATCAACTGGAGAACAACAGTTCTATCACATAGGCCCACGGGAGGTCTTTTTCTGGAACCCACTACAGTAGCACGTATCTACAATCCCAGTACTCAGGAATATGAAGCAGGAAGGTCTTTAGTCTGAGTCCAACTTGGTGGTATCCCATCTCAAAACAACAAGAATGAATGATGAATGAATGAATGAATATTCAATAATTAATTACATACATGTTGAATAATTAGTCTACCCCTTTGCTGTCGTATAGAGAAGAGGATGTTAAGACAAGGCAAAAGCTACAAACATTTTAACACTCCTGCAATTTAGATTTTGACTAGAAATTTGTCCACAAGTTCTGAAAAAAGAACTTCAACCCATCTTATCTCAAAGGGTCGGAAAGATGCAATTGAAATTGGGTTTGCATAAATGTCTTTTTCTCCTGGATATCCTTAAATCAAAGACCTGCCCACATTCCAGAATTACTAAACAATCCTATTCATGTGTTCTGTTTTTTTCTGATTGTAGAAAGAAAAATGACTTGCAGCTGCAATTTTTCTGGAACTGCGAAAAGTACTTGCTCGGTCACTAATGTCCTCTGGCATTTAACATCTCCCAACTTTTCTTTAGATTCCTCTTGCAGAACATTCATAGAGGGTAAAAGTGATGGCTCTTCAACAAGGGACCAGGGGCCAACAGCAGCCATAATATAACCGACAAAAGTCAAAACTAGACCGGCCATGGTATAGCTGTTGTGGGCAGAGGACTCGGCTGAAGAAACACACTCGGTGGGATGGAACTTTAAGTACCTACCATAGTTCTACTTTCCCCTTCTACCAGATCGGCTCTTTCAGATCCCACATCATAACGCCTTTCTGAATCTGGCTCATTTCTGATAATGTCCCCCATTTCTATCAATACTGCCACAAATGGTAGGATTTCACCATTTTTATAACCGAATGGTACTCTGTTGTACATGTGCTATATACATCGGTCATTCACTAGCTGATGGGTGTTTGTTTCTATTCCTTGGGTGCTGCAAAGAGCGCCCCTTTATCCGTATCCTCATTACCGTTTGGACCACAGTTATTCTTACTGGCATGGGGTGAGATTTTAGAGTCATTCTGATTTATATTTTTTATGAGTACTGATGCAGTCTGGGCACATTTGTCATAAACTGATTGACTATCTTCTTTTTAAAAAGCATCTACTCATGACTACGGTCACATAAATAGATTAAAATGTGATGTTTAGACACAATGCACTACTATTCATTAATAAATATGATGAAAATTTGTCATTTAAATTTGGATAACTAATTTCTTTGCCATTCATTTGTTTACATAGTCTGGATATTAATCCCTTATGGGAGTGTGATTTACATATATCTTCTATTCTATGGGTTGTGTCTTCACTCTCGGGATTGTTTCCCTTGTGGTATACAGACTTTGATTAATCAATCCCATTTTTCTAATTTAATGTTTGTTTCCTGTGTTTTATGGATGCATCTAAACAATCCTTATATGCCTATGTCCTGAGTTATTTCTCCTTTTACTTTACTGATATTTTCTTAGTTTCAGGTCTTACATTGATGTGTGTAATTCATCAGGTCTAGTTTCACTCTTCCAGTTTCTCCAGGACCATTTTCTGAACAAACTTCTTTTTTTTTTTTATCAATCTATGTTTTGAGTGGGTTGTAGACACATGGGTCTGCTTCCCTTCTCTCTGCTCTGTTCTATTGACCATGCACATGTTTTTATTTCAATGCCATAATACTGAAATATTTTAAAGAAAAACACATTATGAAGAATGAGTTTTTAAGGAGAATTTACATCGTTTTACATTTGTCTTTTGCCAAAGTGAGTCCCACGTTGAGAACGATGGCATAATAAAATGAGCACTATGTTGGATTGTGGCTTTAGTACACAGCTACAGTGAAAGCAGAATTCTTCCAAGATTCTAGGTATGGCAATTTAGTTATTTAATTAATATTATATCTTTCTGGAGTCTTTGATGGAGTTGAAGAATATAGTTTTCCTTAGTTTTGATAAAAGATATATAATTTTACTATGCTAAAGTTAAAACCTTTCTTTTTATTTAAACAGAAAAAGAGAGGTGATGTGGGGTTCCCCTATGTATGCTGTGATTATCATTAATGAATAAAAAAAAAAACTGCTTTGGACCTATAGCAGGGCAGAAGGATGAAGGTGGAGTCGAGGAGAAGCCATGGAGCGCAAGTGGAGACAGACATGCTGAACTTTTCTAGTAGGCCAAGACCTCATGGTGATGCAGAGATTAATGGAAATGGGTTAAAAATTAAGATCTATGAGTTAGCAAATAAGAAGCTAGAGCTAATGGGTCAAGTGGTGATTTAAATAATATAGTTTCTGTGTGATTATTTCGGGGCTGAGCAGCTGGAAACCAAAAACAACATATGGTGAGTAAATAGAATAAGAGATTACCTACCATATAAATCCTGAAGAAACTGGGTTTTTTTTTTAGTATTAAAACCAATTTCGTGCTTTCTATTAGAAATATTTCTTGAACACTGCCTCTGTTCTTTAACTCAGAAGAAGCATAAGTCTTCAGTCAGAACCTAGTTCTTCCTTGTGTAAATTTTTTTTAAGTCTTCATGAGTTCAGTTGCATTGCCATAGCACAAAGCAGTATAGTTGCTTAACCCAACTGATTGTCTCCAAGGTCCTTGCATGTACCTTAGCATAATAACTCAAGAAATTAAGTTACATATTAAGAAATTATGTCTGTCTTTGGATCATCATAACTCTCTGTGTTTCCCTTGTCCATAAAATATGGAATGCATTCATATCTGTCCCAAAGGATTTAATGAGAATGAATTAATAAACATTGAGCAATCCTCATTACGTGACTGACAAGACTGTTACTTTTCCAGACAGTGTGTTTGCTTTCTGGTACTTTTCCCTGCATTATCCGAGGTCTCTTCCTAGACATCTCTTCCACAGCCGTCTCTCAGTCAAGGCACTTCCACAATTTCTGATAGTTATTAATGAGATGAGCATACCAGCCAGCAATAAAATATGTGACGGAACTTACTACTTTTGGCATCATAGTTAAATTCCAAAGATAAAATTCTCTAGCTACCTGCAGGTTTATGTACAATTAGTGAACACATGAAAGATGAAATTAATGGAGCACAGCAAAAGCTAGAGTTTTCTACTGAGTTTTTCAAGTTACAGCCTTACCACTTTTAGTTACGGTCAGAAATATTTGCTTCAATATTCATTTAAATAATAAAACTCGCTTTAGTTTAATTATTCCTTATGCACATGGTGATCAACATTTGCCACTGGTAATAAATTACAGCTAAGCGTTGAGTCGGGACATAGCAGCCCCTTGGTTAATTGTTTCATCCACGTGTTTGCAATGTATAGGGTCACGCCACTTCCAGGATGTTCATGTATTCACTGGGAAGCCATGAACAATGGAACTTCTTGGAATAGATGGCTCAGGGTTGACATATAGAAATTGGAAATCTCTAAGGACAGCTGTGTAATCTAATCAGCATCAGGAGAGATATTTATCTTAGAAAATGAATTCTTGGGCTTCTATGTTATCAACCAACAAGAATTAAAATAATGCCTTTCCCTACTTGCAAATTCAAAGCTGTCCTCATATAATTCAGAGTATTCTTCACAGGATCACAATACTAGTATAGTCATTTATCTTTGTGCTACAGTAACTCCTAAACTATGGGCATGTGTACGTGCATGCATATACACATTCATGGCATATTTATTCCTACTTGTGTTTTTCTACATCGACCCTACTTATTGTATAGTTTTCCCATTGTGAAAAGCTGTAAAGAAACACTAACTTCAAGATTGTGTTTTCAGGATATTATTTTCTACCGAAACAATTCAGGGAATTCATAGTGCGAGCCCCTACAGATATGGGGAGCAGAATGTACAAGTTGAGTCTGAGATATTTCCACAATTAGAAAACTATAGAAATTTGTAAACTAATACTGAAATTGAAAAGACAGATGAAGATGTAGCTCATTTGGTAGAGCACTTTCCTGGCATTTACAGGCCTCATGTTTTATCCTCAGGACTGCATAAACCTAGTGTTGTAATATACGTATAATCCTAACACTCAAAATTTTGGTGGGGATAAGAGGACCAGATAATTCGAGCTCATCCTGGGGACATGGCTCAAGTAAGGGTTCTTTCTCTGCACACATGAGGATCTGAGTTCAAATCCCAAGTACCACATAAATGCCAGGTATGAACATAGGAAGATCTTAGGAACTCACTGAATAGCCAGTGTAGCTAAAACACTGAGCTACAAGTTAATCAAAGACCCCACTTCATACCGGAAAATCTCCTCTGGCCTCCTTATGTGCCCAGTTCGGTATGCACACTTGCACACACATGCACATGTACAATAATACAATGTACTTATACACATAGGCACTGAAACAAAAATAAATTAACATAAAAGCTCAACTCATCTTTAGTTATATTGTGAGCTTGAGACCATACTGCATTACATGAAACTCTGTCTCAAAAAAGGACATAAATGAAAAAAAAGAAAAAAAGATTTTAAGTATATCACCATAAAAATTGCATAGTACCTGAAGTGACAGCCATGTTAATGAACCTGATTAGATCAATCCTTAATTTACCTCATAAGCACATACATTGTTTTTTGTCAATTAAATGTAATAATTTAGCCACTAAAATTATTTATGGACACTTATAAAATATGCCTTGGTCTCAAGTACTGACTGAATAATGATAAAGAATCAGATATTATCCTTTTCTTTGTGTATGTGAACACATTGCAAAACAAACAAAGAGTTAAATTTGGAGAAATTTAAATATTATTTTAAAATAAAGTAAGATAAATAAAAGAATTCAAACTTTGTCTTTTAAAATAATGTTTTAGATATTAGGTTACTATTGCTATGAGAGAACACCATTGCCAAAAGCAAGTTGGGGAGGAAAGGGTTTATCTGTTTAACATTACACATTGTAGTCCATTTTTAAAAGAAGTCAGCACAGGACTCAAACAGAAGAGGAACCTGGAGGCAGGAGCTGATGCAGAGGCCATGGAGAAGTGCTGCTTACTGACTTCCTCACCATGGTGTTATCAGGCTGCTTTTTTCTAGAACCCATGACCACACGTCCAGGGATGGTACTACTCACAATTGGTTGGGTCTTCCCCATCAATCACTAATCAAGAACATGCCCTACAGCTGGATGTTACGCTGGCATTTTCTTAATTGAGTTCCTTCTTCTCAGATGACTTTAACTTGCCTATAGTTGACACGAACCTATCCAGCACAAGTAACCAAGGGAATGATGAATCTGTACAATAACAACCCATAGCTGCTAAACAAGTAAGAGGCATGATGGAAACCCATGCCAAGAATTAAGTTGCCTGCTGCCGAATACTCTTGCGTTTGATGGAAACCCATGCCAAGAATTAAGTTGCCTGCTGCCGAATACTCTTGGGTTTTAGCATCACCTTCTAAGTAAATATTCACGTACTTAGTACTTCCCAATCTGAAGTAATCTAAGTAAACAACATTGCATGCTAAGTCTTCTAGTTAAAATATTCCATGTGGATATAATCAAGCCTCTGTCAAAGTTTCCAGGGAATATGAGAGAGGGTCATGCTAAGTGACTCCATGAAAATACAATTATCCGAATAAGAATCAGAAGCTCTACTGGAAACCAAGCTGAAAAAAAATAAATGGCAGAAAGAATGCTTATAAATTTGAGACAATTATACCAAGGGAAGTATGCAGGCCTTTTGAATATGCAAATGAAGAGAATGGAGAAGGATTTAGATAAATTACTGGATTATTGGTAATTTTGTTGCTATCACGGGATTCTGATAATATTGTGTAAACATTCTTGTTTCTCAAAATTACACTGAAATATTGAGAGTCAATATCATCTTATAGTTTTTTCAAAATATTTCAAAAGTATCAGAGGGTAAGATGAAATGAGAAGTACAGAATATTGATAATTGATGGACAGATGGGTTATAGGTTTAATTATGCAATTCTCATGCCTTTTGAACATTTGACGATCTTTTCGACAGAAAGCTAAACAGGTGATTAAAGAGAATATCAGTGTCTCAGGTATAAACTACTCAGAAAAAATCCTAGTGTGAAAGTGGTAGCAAATGGTGATTCAGTATTTGTTACAACATTAGAAGAACTCTGGCAATGTTGAAGCCATCACAAGACAGGAAGTACTGAGTTAAAGCACAGAACAACAGTTCTCAAAGCACACTCAAGAATGTTCGATTGAAGTTCACTGATGCAGCCTTGAAGACTCACTCTAGTTCCCCTCCAATAGACAGTGACTATTCACCATTTCCTCCAAAGAACCACACCGTGTGGCAGACGCACTTGGTGAGACAGAGAAAAACCCATGACGGGAGCTAGACATCTTTCTGATGAAATGACATCCCATGAAACTTCACATTAGCAGACTTTAGTGAAAAAGATTGTCCTTGCTTGAACAAGCAGGCTCTTGTGAGAGGAAGTGTCTTTAGAGAGGAGTTCAGGGGAGGGAGCTGGTCCTGACCTCTGGCTGACAGCCCTCAAGAGGCTGGACTGTCCTTTCTGACTGCAGTCTAGATGAGTTTGGAGACAAAAGTCTGAAGCTGAGATGGGAGCTTATCTTCATCTTCTAATTCTGATTTTTCTGATTTTTGATACATTAATGGAAGACTCATAAATTGCATGTCCAGATTTCTGAACTACAGAATTCATGACTTTCTCTCTTCCTCTCTCCGTCTCCCGATTGTGTGCATGTGTGTGTGTGTTTATGCCTATAATATGGGGTGATTATAACACAGAAATAGAAAACGATATACTGTTCTTTCTGGGAGAATCTATGAATCTTTTAAAAAGAGACTGGTTGGGGCCTGAGTCAAGAATGGGGGCAAGGAGAGATGGGGAGAGAAAAGTGTGGAGGGGAGGATGGGGAGAGCTTGGGGGAATGGGATGGTTGGGATATAGGAAGGATGGATATGGGAGCAGGGAAGCATATATCTTAATTAAGGGAGCCGTTTTAGGGTTGTCAAGAGATTTGACTCTAGAGGGGTTCCCAGGTATCCAGGGAGATGCCCCCAGCTACTTCCTTGTGCAGCTGAGGAGAGGGAGCCGGAAAAGGCCAGATCCTATAGCCATACTGATGAATTTCTTGCATATCACCATAGAACCTTCATCTGGCAATGGATGGAGATAGAGACAGAGCCCCACATTGGAGCACTGGACTGAGCTCCCAACATCCTGAGGAGCAGAAGGAGGGAGAACATGAGAAAGAAAGTCAGGATCGTGATGGGTGTGTTCACCCACTGAGACGGTGGGACAGAACTAACGGGAGACCACCAAGACCAGTTGGAATGGGACTGATGGAACATGCGATCAAACTGGACTCTCTGAATGTGGCTGATGGTGGAGGTTGACTGAGAAGCCAAGGACAATGGCGATAGGCTTTGATTCTACAGCATGGACGGGCTCTGTGTGAGCCTTGTCAATTTGGATGCTCACCTTTTTGGACCTGGGTGGGGAGTTGGGAGGACCTTGGACTTAACATAGTGTAGGGAACCCTGATGGCTTTTTGGCCTGGAGAGGGCGGGAGTAGGGGTATGGGTGGAGGGGAGGGGAGGCAAGGGAGAGGAAGGGAGGAGAAGGAAATTTTTAATAATATTAAAATATTAAATTAAAAAAATCATAAAAAAGAAAATCTAGAACAGGTAAGTCTCTACAGCAAACAGCAATGCTTCAAAGACCATGGAGGTTTTTATTTGAAGCTACACAGGAATGAAAGAGAAGAAACAGCTGTTGGCTAGGTATGGCCCAGTTACTACAAAGAAGCTAACGTCAGTAATACAATAACAAAAACTCGATATGCTTTGTTTTGAGACACCAAAGTGGGATCTATGTTCATATGCAACCGTTTATATGGAAATCTCTGTTCCCTCTCAAGTTTGCGGTGAACTTCCAATTGCCCTTTAAAAGGACTCAAAAAGGAGACACACCCAAGGACCAAATGACTACCAGTGTAGACTTAGCTTAATAAAATCCTTGAGCCCCTGAAGTTTGGGTTATCTGGCACTGCTTCTGGTATGGTCTTGTATATTAGTAAAAGTCTAATAGACAAAAATTGGTATGGGACCATCTTGGAAATGCATGGAAAGACTAAATCAGAACCAAATGAGATGAAACAAAATGATTTCATTTAGACACCTTTGACATTTAATTAGCAGAATTTGGGTTGTTGTGAATGAAATAGGTAATGGTTCCTTATACTGAACTTAAGAAAGGGAAGCTGCTAACACTCCTTGGGCCCAGATGTCCACTTCATGAATCATTTTCCACATTTTATTTTTTTCAACGGCCATAGCCTAATCGATGTTTCAAGAAACTCTTCATCTGGCTCATGATTAAATCCAAAGTGTACCCCATGTCATAAAACTGAGGAAGTGACTTGCTTTCGCAGCCTTGCTTGGAATTACGACAGAAACATCTGGCTATGCACCCACCTTAGATTCTGAATAAAGAACGAGCGGTGTTAGCACTGGAATGTTCACACACTTCTCCTGCCGGGACACCATTCCACAACAGGCAGGGACCTGCTAAGTCAACATTGCGAGTCTCATAATGCATGCAGTGGGTCGATGTGACATTAAAGTGCTCTCTAGTGTATAACTATGTTGCACAATCGTCTTGACCGGTTGTCAGTGACAGCTTATTCATGCCACTAAGATAAGGGTGTCCCAGTAAGTTCCTTTGTAAGCCATTCAAGTACTCTCTGCTTCCCTCATTGAACGTTCTTGGTTGGTGATTTGGTTAGGAGGAATGTCTGGACTTGAGCTGCCCTCTGAATCATTCCATTCCTGTCGTCGAAGTGGAAGGATAGCTTGTTCTTACTCCTTCATGTAAGAACTTGGAGCCCCCCTGGGTGCTTACTTTGGACTCCCATGCGTTCGTATAGGGGGAACCTGACAATGGAAACAATCTGTGAACTTATTCTCAATCTTCACATTCATGTTCCCATGTCATCTCAACCCATATATTTCATGGAAATTTTTCAAAGATATTTAAGGTATTTTTTGATGCTTTCTGTTTTAGCACAAGTCTAATAATTTTAAATAGATATGTGACTCTTTATTAAACATTATTATATATTTTGGAACCAAAGGAAAAATGTATAATACCAAACAAATTTTATTTTATTTTTTATTATTATTTTATTTTATTACTTTAAAAAATACCAATCCAAATTCCCACTTCCTCCCCTCCGCCCACTTCCCTCCCACTCCCTCCATACACTCTTCCCCTCATCCCCCTCCAATCTTAAGAGAGGGCAAGGCACCCTGCCCTGTGGAAAGTCCAAGGCCCTCCCCACTACATCCAGGTTGAGCAAGGTACACATTCAAAGAGAATAGGATCCCCAAAAGCCAGTACATGCAGTAGAGAAAAATCCCAGTGCCATTGTCATTGGCCGAGTGAATAATTTGATCCCATGATCGTTCATTCCCAGTCCAGTTGGAGTTGGTGAGGTCCCATTAGCTCAGGCACATTGTCTCAGTGGGTGAACCCCTCATTGTCTTGGTTTCCTTGTTCATACTCTCCCTCCTGCTCTTCCACTGGGCTTTGGGAGCTCAGTCCAGTGCTCCGATGTGGTTCTCTGTCTCTGTTTCCATCTGTTGTTGGACCAAGGTTCTGAGGTGATCTTTAAGATAATCATCAATCTGACTACAGGACAAGGCCAGTTCAGGATCCCTCTCTATTGCTTAGGAGTTTGGCTGGGGTCATCCTTGTGGATTCCTGGGAATTTTTCTAGAACCAGGTTTCTTGCAAACCCCACAATGGCTCCCTCAAATCAAGATATCTCTTTCCTTGCTCTCATATCTGTCCTTCCTCCATCTCAACTATCCCATTCCCTCAAGCTCTCCCAAACTACCTCTTTTCCAAATCCTCTTTCCCTTCTCCCCTCTACCCTGCCCCATGCTCCCAAATTTCGTCAGGCGATCCTGTCTGCTTCCAATTTCCAGGTGGCTCTATATGTTTTTCTTTGGGTTCACCTTGTTATTTAGCTTCTCTAGGATCATGAACTGCAGGCTCAATGTCCTTTGTTTATGGCTAGAATCCACTAATGAGTGAGAACATACCATATTCATATTTTGGGGTCTGGGTTATCTCACTCAAGATAGTGTTTTCTATTTCCATCCATTTGCATGCAAAATTTAAGATGCCATTGATTTTTACCACAAAGTAGTACTCTAGTGTGTAGATGTACCACACTTTCTTTATCTATTTTTCTATTGAGAAGCATCTAGGTTGTTTCCAGGTTCTGGCTATTACAAATAATACTGCTATGAATATAGTTGAACAAATGCTTTTGTAGTATTATTGAGCATCTCCTGAGTATATTCCAAAGAGTAGTATTGCTGGATCCTGAGGTAGGTTGACTCACAATTTTTTGAGAAACTGCCACTGGAACTACCTCTGGAAGTTCCTTTATTGTATAGGATTGCCAAAACAAATTTTAAAATGTCAGAAGTTGAACATTTATTTAAGGGTCACTCAATTAGAAGTGTATACTGTATTCATGCTGAGATATAGTCAAGCAGCCAGCTAGTGATTATGTTAAGCAATTTTAGCCTTAGAACCAAGGCTATTTGATTGGAGGTGCTGATTAAAAAAAGAAATAACTCAAGTTTTGATGAGAAAAAATATGTACTACTAGGAACAAAAATACTATGATATAAACAATGGGGTGACTGGAAAAATGACCCTGGAATCAAGAGCGTATTTTACTCTGGTAGAGGACTCATACTTGGTTCACAGAGCCCACTTCAAAATGACCACAACTGCCTGCAACTCCAGTCCCAGGGCATCTGATTCTTCTGGCCTTCCTGGGCACCTGAAAATTCACATGAACCATTACTCATAACGAACAACATAAACACACACACATGCACACACACACACACACACACATACACACACAATTAAGAGTAATAAAATTATTTAAAACTTATATTTGAAGTAAAAGCAGTAGGGTTTCATTGTGCTTGATAGCACATTTATAAATGTCTGTTTCTGCGCTGTTCCCATTACCCGAAAGGGCTAAACGTTGGCTTACAAATGTTCAGTATTGGCTTGTTCTTACTTTGGCAGGTCAGCGAGAGTGTTCATGGCAATTGTGCAGAATAAGTTGTATTTTGTTGTTGTTGGTGGTGGTGGTTTGTTTGTTTTGTCAACTAGAAACAAGCTAGAGTCGTTGGGAAAGAGAACTTTATCTGAGAAAATGCTTCCAACGGACTGACCTGCAGGCAGATCCATGGGACTTTTCTTGATCAAAAATTGATTTGGGACAGCACAGTCCACTGTGGTTGGCACCACTCTTGGGCAGATGGTTATGGGCTCCATAAACAACAAGCTGAGCCAGTTATGAGGAGCAAGCCAGTAGCAGCATTCCTTTTTGGTCTCTGTCCCTTTCCTGCCCTCAGGTGTCTGCCTCTGTATTCTCCTTGGCTTCCCCAGACGATGGATAGTAACCTATAAGCAAAATAAACTCTTTTTCCCCTAGCCACTTTGGTTCATGGTGTTTGCTCTTATCAACAGAAAGCTAATTAGGATAGTGAGCTGTAGAAAACAAATCAAAGTGTATTGTTCTTTATAAAAATGGTGATTTTATTCAGTGAAGAAAAGAGAAATATAGGTACACTATAGGCTTTAACTCAATATAGCTTAACTGAAATACTGCATTCCTCCCTTTCCACACTTCCAAAATCCACCTATCTTAAGAACAATAGGGGTAAGTAACCTAGTTCTTTCATAATGACTGTTGTGAAATATTATTTTAAGATGTGTTACATTTTTTCATGCTGTGGTGCATTTGCTTAATGACGCAAAGGTGTGTTGAATTCTATTATGTTTATCTGTTTAATTCTGTGAAGCTGTATTACTTGCCTGTCTAAAACACCTGATTGGTGGAATAACGAGCTGAATGGCCAATAGCTTGTCAGGAAAGGATAGGTAGGGCTGGCAAGCAGAGAGGATAAATGCAAGGAGAAGGAACAAGAGAAGAAGGAAGAGGACATCAGGGCAAGCCACCTAGCTACACAGAAAGCCATGGAGTAAAAAAACATACAGAAATAGAGCAAGGTAAAATCTCAGAGGTGAAAATTAGATGGAATAATTTAAATTAAGAAAAGCTGGCTAGAAATAAGTCAAGCTAAGGCCAGGCATTTACAAGTAATGATAAGCATCTGTGTGTGATTTATTTGGGAACTAGGAAGCAGCCACCCCCCCCCCAAAAAAAAAGAATTAAAAGAGAAAAAAAACAACCCAACATCAAGTGGTTAAAATTTCTACCTAAATCATTAATTAATTTCTAGTCAGCCTGTGGTGGCTAACCTAGTGAAGCACCTCTGGAAAGTATTTCTGACATCATATTTTAGAGAGGCTTGGATAAAAACTAAGAAACCTTTAAATCACAGTATCTATGTTGTGATATTAATTTGGGAGCTGGGGGTGAACATAAAAAGAAATATAACTGTTAACTAGTGTTGCATTAGTGCGTCAAATTGACAAGCAGTCAATTGTCCATTTCTTGTCCTGCTTCCTTTCATATCAACTTGACACAGCCTAGAGTGACCTGGGAAGAGAGGCACTCAATTGAGCAAAGCTTCCATAAGATTGCATGAACCAAGCATGTAGGGAAATTTCTTAATTACTGATTGATATGGGCAGACTCAGACCATTGTATGTGGTGCCAATCCTGGGTGCTAGAAGAAAGTAAAGTGAGTAAGGGAGAATGGAAGAAGCCAGTAAGCAGCCTTCCTCCATTGCTTCTGCTTCAACTTCTGCCTCCAGGTACCTGCCTTGAGTTCCAGCCCTGACTTCCTTTCTTGACAGGCCAGGAAACTGAGAGTTATGAGCAGGAACACACCCACTCCTCCCTATGTTCACTACAGTCATGGGCAATAATAAAACAAAGAACTCCCCACGATATTAAGTAAAGCACCTTCACAGACAAATTTCTTTGATGCTAAAGGCCCGGAAACCATATGTATAAAGAAATTCAGCTGTCAGTAGACAATTTAAAATCACAGCAATATGTCATAGGTCAGAAAATACTTTGATGACTAACTGTGGCCATCCTAAGCACCTCTTACTTTATGACTTGTTCCTTTAAAGTCATTAGATTGACTTTGAGATCATCCTTACCACAACCAGTAAGTGGCCACCACGTTTTCTAAAATTGTGTTGAGTCATATTTTCTGTGGAAGAGTTTCCGAAAGGCTAAAATGCCTTTCCTGGCTCCCAGTGACTGAGTTCTAGTTTGGCTTGAGTTTCCTTATAGGGATGTTAAAACCGTATTTCTCAGGGACAGACTTCATATTTAACTAAGGCTTTTTTTTTCTTCTGCAAAACCAGGTACAACAATGCTTATTGCATTTAAACCGTGAACCTGTGTGTGTCTTGGCTAAGTGAAAGAGTACTTGCATTTCTCAGCAGTAAGCTATAAATTAATCGATCAATCCAACTTCTGTGGCATTTTACAGTCTAGGAATCAGACTTGGAATGCACTGGTAAAATGATATTTGGTCCTAGCTAAAGTCTGGAAATAGTGCAACATTGAGCTTCTGGAGCCTGGTCCAGTATTGCCTTAGACAGGAAATGTGTGCTCTGTGGCTTTCTGTCAGACCTACTTGGGCCTCATTGTGCAGAAATCACAAAACCTTACTTGGAGCTTTATAGCTCCAACTGATGAATTCCACGCTAAGCCTCCCCTTCCTGCTCTCTGACCTAATAGGAATGCTCCCCATAGCTGTGTTTAAATACTACCTAGTGTATTTTGGCTTCAGCTAAGTGGAAAAGCAGAAGTCTGGAATATGTACCATGTCTCTGAATTTGAGACTGTTGTGACATCATAAATAAAAGGAACCCCATTAATCACATGGGGGCAGGCTAAGAAAAGTCAGGGGAAAGTTTTACATGGTAAAATCCAGAGCAAATTGAAATGTTGAAGGGGAAGTGCAAAAAAGAAAAAACATGCGACAAAAGGAAGACATGAGACATTTAAGCTAAGAGAGTTGTAGTTTATGTATTTGCGTATCTGCTCTGTTTTCAATTACATACTTGTAAATGCCTACACACACACACACACACACACACACACACATATATCCCAAACAGTTATAATTTATACATCATACACATACATTTATTATTTAATATTTTGTTTATTGATTTGAAGAGATCTATATAGTAATCTAATCTGTATGTAAATATAAACAAATATTAGATATAAGAATGCATTTTAAGTAATTTTAAGTAATATTTATTTTAATAATTCATTTGAAATTTTAAAAAGTATTTTAGAAAGTAATATGCTGTATGCAAGTGCCCTCTGAGTTCCCCAGAGCTGGAGTGACAGTTGGCTTTGAGCGACAGGACTTGAGTCCTGGGAACTAAAGTCTGGTCCTCTTCAAGGGCAAAACATGATTTTAAAGCTGAATTATATGTCTAGCCCCTGGATATAAGTCTAAAATACTCCTCCCTCCCTCATTGGTTCTTGTTATTCTGCTTGAAAGAGATGCCACATCAAAGAAAGGACTTCCTGGAGAATAAGTATGAAATGAATTTGATAGACTCAATACTTGGGACCTTAGCCGGGTGGCGGTGGCGCATGCCTTTAATCCCAGCACTCGGGAGGCAGAGGCAGGAGGATCTCTGAGTTCGAGGCCAGCCTGGTCTACAAGAGCTAGTTCCAGGACAGGCTCTAGAAACTACAGGGAAACCCTGTCTCGAAAAGCCAAAAAAAAAAAATTTAGTAATACTTGGGACCTTAATTTCACCTTTTCTCATCATGATAACGGTATCTCAATGTCTGTCTTTCAGATAGGAGCATCAGCCACACAATCACAAGGGGACACTCTCTAGACAGTGTCCTGTAACACTGCATTTCTGATCTGTGGAGATTGGCAGGTTAAGTGCATTGAGTATGGCTTTATCCTCAGATTTAATGACTCTTAAACTCAGTATGAGTCAAGAACTGTCTGTAAATTTTAAAAAAAATTAATACTTTTAAGACAGAGTTTCACCGCATAGCTCTGGCTGGACTGCAACTCACCAACCTTAAATGGTAATGAAGTCTGTGAGTTCCAGTCAGTGATGAAACGACTCAGTAAACACAGAACCAAGAGATTAGTGGCCAGTTCTATTAAGAAGGAGTCACCTTCTTATACAGAATATCTGTATAGTTCTGGTACCTTCCTTGTTATAGGAGTACCCCAGGCTTCCCTTAATATCCCCACCTCAATAGGCATTACTGTTTCTGTAAACATTGAAAACTTCCTGCAGAGGCCATTACTACTCTATGGCTCTCAATTACAAGAAACAAGTTTGGTTCAATCCTTTAAATTTTTTTTTTTTTTTGGCATGTCCCGAGAAATCCAAAATATAATGAAAATACATCCAGCCAACTACAAATTTTCCAGCAGATAAGTTCATCAAAAGAGATCCACATGTTCATCTTATTTAGACAAAATGTAATGTCAAAAGTATGCATCCTTCATAAGAATATTCAAAATAAGTGACTGCCCTGACACACGATAGAGATTCAAAGTTCCGAGGATAAATTGAAAATGAGAGAACTAGCACGGGTGTGGAGACTCCAAGTGAGCTGATGAGGATTCATGACTGACAGCTTGGCGTTGGAGAACCAATCGGCGTGCTCTTCCTTGGGGAAAACTGATTCTCCCACTGCCAGCCATCATTGGCTTCTACAGTAATTCGTGTAGGGTTCAGGATGTGGTCCTTTCCCTTTCTCCATCTATTGATGTCCTTGCTCAGCTCATGTCCATGCAGTCACAGTGGTGAGACTTTTATGACTGTAGCTTCTGACATCCCTTGAAGACACGACATCACAGCAAACGTCCTAATGCTCTGGCCCTTACAGCTTTCCCCGTCCCACCTTCCACACTGTTCCCTGAGCTTCAGATGTGGGAGTTTTGTGGATACATCCATTTGTACTGGGCTCCACAACTCTGCCATTTGATTGGCTACGGTTTTCTGTAATGCTCTTCCTCTATTGTAAAGAGAAGTTTCTTTGATGGGTGTTGAGGTCTACACTTATTTGTGGCTATAAGAACAAATATTTAGAATGTAGTTAGAGATTGTGCTGGTTTAGTAGAGTGGTAGTTGTAGATTCTCCTCCAAAATCCATGATTTCACTAGCCCCAGGTAGTCGGCAAGGTTTCCAGTACCAGGCATGGTTTTCCTCTTGTTGAGAAGATCTTAAGTTCAATAAGAGAGTTTCTGGTTACTACCAGGGTGTATGCGCCCCTACCCTACCCATAGTGTGATCAAGTAATGGTCCTATGAAAGCTATTTCTCAGGGAGGAGGCTTTAAGGTCTATTTAAGCTCACAGATCCCTGAGTCCTGTGTCTCAATTGCTGTTAACATCAGAAAGGAGTTGTGTTCTTCCTCAGGGGACAAACCAAAAGCAATATCAATTACTTGTTGTTTGGGGTGGAGGGGGTCTTTTGGGCGACCCTGACAAATAACTCAAAATAGGGCTTTTCACACCTTGCTGTAGGGCTTCGTTAGGTGGATTTTGCCTCTTGGAGGAAACATTGTCAGTCCATATGAGAAAATTTTATTTAAACTATGCTTTTATATTTATGTGAACTTATTGTACTATAGACTTTTTAGGTAAGTAGTTAATAGTATGGCTCAGTATGACTAGTTTAGATAGCCTTACTATTATTTTGATCTCTTTTCTCCTTCTTCTTTATTTATCTCCCTCTCCCCTCCATAATTAGAGTCCTCCCCCTTTCCCTATTTCCGGAATCAGATCACTTGTACCCTGCTTCCTACCATCCGCTGTTCTTCTACCGCTTACCTCAGCAATAGTCCCCTTTTCACCATTTTTTAGGGCTTCTGAAGTTATTTCAGAATATAAATTCTCATCTGAAGATTTGGAGCTAGGGACTTGGAATGAGAGAGAACATGCAATGTTTGTCTTTATGAGTCTGGGTTAAAAAGATGTGTATATATGTATGTCTGTGTGAGTGTATGCTACATGTGGATGTTTGTCTACAGAGGGCAGAAGAGAGCATCAGATTACCAGGAACTGAAGTTACAGGAGGTTCTGACCCACCCAAGGTAAGTGCTGGTTGTAGTCCTTCTTCTTTGCCCTATCAAATATCTATCTATCTATCTATCTATCTATCTATCTATCTATCTATCTATCTATCATCTATCAATCATCTATCATCATCTATCTTTATATCTATTGGTTGATTAATTAATAGGTAGAAACAGATATAGATATATATCATCAGTACTCTAATTCGTTGGTGCATTATTGATTAAAATAAAGGATACTGGAACATAAGCACCATTGCACTAGATCTGATAACTAAGGTAGTTGCTAAGTGATCAATGGGCTACTGAACTTGGATGCATTTTCTGAACAGAGATATGATTTATACATAAAGGGTGGCAGACACCACACTCTCGGAACAGCACATGATTTTTTTTTAATTTATAAGCTTATTTTTGGAAGTTAACATTTCCAGACAGTGACTGGAATGGTGACAAACGGTCAGCATTGAAGACATACATACGGATACCATTATACAGACTGAGCAAGTTATATTTAGACATGTATATCCATATACTTCATATACTTATACAAATGCAATAACTATTAGCTGAAAAGAAAAGAGAGAGGTCACGAACTTAAACAAGAGAGCAGAGAGGTACATGGAAGGATCTGGAGAGAGGAAATGGAAGGGAGAAATGTAATAAAGTTTCATTTTCAAAAATAAATAGTATTTAAAAGCAAAGGGCTTATACAAAAGAAAAGACTATGGAGTGGGAAGAAAATTAATATAAAAGTATATTTATTATTTCTCAATAAATGTTTCTCCTCAGCTGCATCTTTATTATGATGCTTGGAATAAAAATGTAGACATATCAGGTTCCCTGGTTCCAACTAAGATTACTGGCCACATATTCAAATCAACCGAATGTGTAATGGGTATAGCTCATCTTTGGCTATATGAAAATCTTTAATAAAGTAAAATTTATATTTTGTTTCTATATCGAGATGTCCAAATTTACTTTCATTCTTATTACGCGAACCGACATCCAATAAACATAATCCATAAATATAATTGCATTTTAGAAAGTATGCCTATCATGTTTTGATTATTACAATAATTTTGTTTCAGTATTAATTTTTTATATCCTGTTTCCCTAAAAACTTGAGAACTTTCCTAATATAACATTCTATTGTGAAGCAGGTTACTTTTATTTCATCTCTAAGGAACAATAGGATGAATGAGTTTTATTACAGACGCTATAACCTAAGTAAGGAGTGCTTGACGGAATCGCTTAGGGTCTGCATCTGCGATGGTCGAGATGGTTAAAACAGATTCCTCTTCGGTCTGCACACAGTTCTGCTTTCTCTGGCGGATTTATTTGAATTATCCCCTCTGAGAGAATCCATTTGGTAACTAGGGTGAGATTGGCTACATTCTCTTTGTGCTCTGTCTGAACGCCAAAGTATATTTTTCTTCCTTATGTAGCAGTCATGGACTCGGTTTCTGCAGCACTCTCACATAAGACCGATTTTTCAATGTGTCTGCGGGAGCGGACCAAATAGGCATCTAGACTACTGTTTTCTTTCCTGGAAAACCAATAACGTCAGGAAGAGATGGAAAGCCCATCTGTACAAATCTTTCAGCAAACGTCTCAAGATAACAGAAAAAGCAGAGGGTGACTCCATGCCATCTCTGAGTGGTATAAAATAACAGGGGCTCAGGATAACCAATGAGGATCTAGGAAAGTTCAATGTATGGAAAAGAAGGGATAGGTCCTGGCCAACCATTTTGTGGTAACACTAGAAATTACATGTAAGACTGTAGATAATGGGAACCAAACATGGGAACAACTGCAAAATATCAGAGTTTAAGTGCCTTGGAGATTAAAAAAAAGAAAGAAAGAAAAATAAGAATCTTCTCTATAAAATGTAAGCATAAACTCATGCATAATTTACAAAAAATGTAAGTATAAATATATTTTAAATTAAACATCAAACAATCCTTTCTGGACTTTGCTGTTAGCGGTCAATTGAGACTGGATTGTCTGGTTTTAAGCAGACTATGGAAGATATGTTATTATGAAATATTTTATAACTTACATTTGTCCAGCGCCCATGTAAACAGATATTTTAACCATAGAATAGGCCTAAGGAAAAGGAATATCTATTACCTAATAGTTAGAAATCCACAGATTTTCCCATAGTTAGAAACACAAATTTCTCTTCGGTCACAGTTGCCATGTATTTTATTATTATTGAGATAAAATATTTACATTGACAAGATTGTGACTGAAATCCATTACAACTGGTGTTTGAGTTACAATATAATATTAAAGGGACAAAAAACCACAAAGTTTCATAAAATAAACCTATAATCATTTCATTTCCAAGTTGTCTCTAACATATTAATATCAATTACTAGTATATCTTATGATCTTGAAAAGAATAGCTTTAATGGTCATTTGAGCAACTCTGAATAATTTTGACTAAAAATGAATATGGAAAGTTACATCTGAAAATTACAGAATAAACTTCCTTTTCAAATGTATTCCTATGTTTGAGAGAAACCCACTTAAAGTGGTACAGGCAAATCCATAATCAAGGCCTGATGACCTGAAGCATACAGCACAGAAACCATAATCTAGTTGGAACACTTAAATGGTGGCTACTTCTAGAGGCTAGTTGGGAAATAGTACGAAAGGGAAAACCTCCTGTACGTACCTACCCATTTTCGTCTTTACACCCATGAAGCCAATATAATTTTCATTGTGAACATATGAGAGAAATCTCTTGTATCTGCAAGGGCAAGGGGCAAGGTGATCAATAAGAAATACTGTCGGAGTGTTCTCCACAGCTAAGGCCTTTAAGATAACAGTTTGCCAAAGCCCATTCTCTCTAGAGAAAGCAGGAAATGGCCCAGGAGTGCTGTGATAAAGAGAACACTGGGGATAGGGAAGGAAATGAGCATCGGTGGAGAAAGGATTCTGAAAGTTACACACCTGTTTTGCTTGTGATTTAATTTGAAGATTGGAGAACAGAGTCTTCATTCACACCTCATTATGGAACCACTATGGATGCAGACTAATGTTAGTAATTACTGAGGGCAGAGCTGTAAGAGACTGAACTCTGGGGGGGGGGGTATTTAGAACAGCATGAAGGGGGGGGGAGTATTTAGAACAGCATGAAGTCAGAAGGAGCCAGACTGAAGATGCTAGAAAAATCTGTAGCAAACAAACCTGCTTGGATAACTTGAATACCCATGACTCAATAGGATGATGTCTCTCAATTCCTGTTACCTGAAAAAACATATCTGGGTTTCATTAAAGTTGATAAGGCATTTCAAAAGGCAAGAAAGAATTTGAGGACACACATCATGTAATCCTGAATACATACTGAAAGGCAATGCAGTTGCTAGAATTGTGCTCAGAAAATTTTAATAAACTAAGATTGAAACGCTAAATCCTCTAAGAAAAAAGAATAGGCAACATGCCAGAATAGATGAATAACACAGACACAGCGAAGTAGCAAAGGTAAAAGAGAATCAGAAGAAAACAATAGAAATCAAATGTATCATCATCACAGAAATGATTAATGCTTTATATGACTCTTCGGTAAACCTAGGTTGAAGATCATGTTAGTGTCACACAATTACAATATCAAAGGCAAACTTATAGGATGGAAGAGAGAAGCAGACACATCTGCCATCACAATCAAGACTTCGGCATTTCTTCATCAGTATCTTGCAGGCCAGTAGGCTCAAGAACTACACACATAACCTATTCAACACCCAACACCGTAGGCACCTGATGTTTAGATTTGAATCTCAGACAACAGCAGAACATGTATCCTTTGACCACTGATGCAAACAGGCTGTGAAATACACCTAACACACTGAAAGAAACCAGACAAAGCAACTTCAAGAAGGATAGTGGAATTAAACTAGAAATAAATACCATAAAGATAACATTTGGAAATCAAACAGCATACATCTAAGTAACTCAGGTCAAAGAATTCTCAAATAAAATTAAAGAAGAAAAAGCAAAAATTTACCAACGTGGGGAGACAGGTTGGAACAGACCACAGAATTAAGGATTTCTAAACTGCTTATAAACATCTGAAAAAATATTTAGTATAAAATAAAACCATAAAATTTAAAAAGTGGACTGGTTTTCTTTACTTTGTGTTTAAAAACTACTTATGAGTGAGTACATGTATTATTTGTCTTTTTGTGTCTGGGTTAACTCACTCAAAATAATGTTTGCTAGCTCCATCCATTTTCCTACAAACCAATATCCCAGAGAACCTAGACAACAATGAGGACCCTAAGAGAGACATACATAGATCTAATCTACATGGGAATTAGAAAAAGACAAGATCTTCTGAGTAAATTGGAAGCATGGGGACCTTGGGGGAGGGTTGATGGGGAGGGGAGAGGCAGGGAGAGGAGCAAAGAAAAATGTAGAGCTCCATAAAAATCAATAAAATAAAAAAAATTATAAAGTGATACTTTTAAATGGAAGAAAAGTTCAGGCAACTAGAGTAGTGGTGAACTTAAAATTAACCTCCCAAATTTTTTGGTATTTGAAAATGTATACATACTACAATCCCAGATACTCTCCTTTAGGGCTATACCAGGCAAGAATATACCAATAAACAGACACCCAGCATTATTCACAATCAGCAAAACAAATTGTACTTTGGGGCCAGGGGAAGCATAACTGAATTACGAGCTAAAGTTTCTGAGAAAGCCACATCTGTATTGAAGAACATGCACACGGACTGATTCTAGCCTGGTGACTCAGGACGGATGGAATGCGGTAGGCTCCGTGCCAAAGTCATTTGGGGCTACGCTTGCAGTCTTTTGTAAAGATCATTGATTTTCAACATCTGCTAAGATCTCGCTGCTCTTCACGACAGCTAGGGTAACCTTAGAGCATCCCTTTAGGATAAGCAGACTTGATTTCTCGTCTCTACCAAGCCCAAAGTCAAGAGTGCTACAATGATGACATCTGAAATCAATAGGAGAAATTTCTCTGCTCTGCACAGCAGCTGTGTACTAGCTGTCCCCACCTCTGTTTTGGAAATGCATTTATTTCTGCCTTCCTCTGCTGCTAAAACCTAACAGATCCCGTCTCTGCCCTGCAGTGGTACACGCTATTCTATGGCACCTGAATCTACATTCCTAGGCCTTAGTCAACCATACTGGCTTTGAAAGAATGCTCTTTTTTTTTTTTTTTTTTTTTTTTTTTTTTTTTTTTTTTTTTTTTTTTTTTTTTTTTGGTTTTTCGAGACAGGGTTTCCCTGTAGTTCCTAGAGCCTGTCCTGGAACTAGCTCTTGTAGACCAGGCTGGCCTCGAACTCAGAGATCCGCCTGCCTCTGCCTCCCGAGTGCTGGGATTAAAGGCGTGCGCCACCACCGCCCAGCTTGAAAGAATGCTCTTATGTAAACTAGAGGAAAAGCTCTGTTTTCCTTGACACACTTATACTATAATAATAAAATGGACACACACAAAAATAAAAAAAGAGCATGCTATCTACAACATATTAGTGAGTGTTACAGAAACTAAGGGGAAAGATCCAAGCACCTAATAATACAAAATGCACTGTATGATTCCTTTAACACAAAGTAAAATACAAAGTGGCTATGATTCCTAGTATCAGAGGCTGAAAAGTGGTAATCTGTACAGGGGAGAACAGGAGAGCCATGGGGGTGGGTGGCTAAAGGACACCTCTGGGATGTCCTTGTTACTTCACGTCTTGGATTCCTCAGTGACTACTTTGATTGTGACCTCTGTGCAGCAGTTTTTGAAACTTGCTTTTTTTTTTTTTTTTTTTTTTTTTTTTGGTTTTTCGAGACAGGGTTTCTCTGCAGCTTTTTTAGAGCCTGTCCTGGAACTAGCTCTTGTAGACCAGGCTGGCCTCGAACTCACAGAGATCCGCCTGCCTCTGCCTCCCGAGTGCTGGGATTAAAGGCGTGCGCCACCACCGCCCGGCTTGAAACTTGCTTTTGGTGGGCTTTAGTTTAATGTGCTTTTCCGTGAACATGATGTGTTTCAACAAAATGTTTTTTTTATAAATTGGAAGACAAAGTCTTACGTTCTGGGACGAAGAAGACAGGTCTTGTCCCAGAGCTCATGGGTCCTCACCACCATATGCTCAAAATCACGGCATCAGAGGCACTAATGTGCTTTTAAAATGAAGACTTGTTTTTAACAGATTCTTATGTTTTATTAGAGAAAGGATAAGTTGGCTATTTTGAAAATTTGACTTACATTCGAAGGGGTTGTGTCATTTCCGGTCTGATAGAGTAACGGTCTTTGTCTCAATAATAAATGGCCTCTGTGTGTCCTCACAGTGCTAGGAAGAACATCGTGCCATAAAATTCGATTTAGGGTTGCTGGGTAATTAATGTTTCTTTTAAAGCCAGGCAGTGCAGCTGAAACCTTGTTCTTGTAGTCCAGCTTTGAGAGTGAGCTCCTGACCCATATAGTCCTCAAGCTCTCGCTGGCTTGGCATTTTTCTTTCTATTTCATGCTCACCTCAGCTCGAGCCATACATAGATATTAACCACTTGTGGTTTCCCAGGTTAAGGTCCCTTTTGTGCACAAAACAAAATAAAAACATAGCATAAACTTTTAAGCCAAATTGCAGTGTGAATGGTGATTAACTGACCTTTGCTGCTTAGGGTACCAAAATGGCAAGGTTACTAGTTGTTTTCAAATCAAGGATCTTCTTTCCTATCAACATAACAAACTGGGCTTTGAACCATCTATGGCCACCTGAATTCTTATTTGTGAACTCCAACATGAATACTTTCTGTTAATCTTGAAACAAAGTCAGAGAGAGACTTTCTTGTTTTGTCCTATTTCAATAAATTTATAATTACCAGGTCCCATCTTTGCAATTAAAAAGGAAGCTTACCCATATCACTTGTAAGCAGAAGCATATATTGAAACAAATATAAGAAGTAGGCACCACTCCTCAGCTGCCCAAGGAACTACCTGGGGGTGTCTCCCTGGAAACCTGGGAACCCCTCTAGGGTCAAGTCTCTTGACAACCCTCAGGTAGCTCCTTAAATTAAGATATATGCTTCCCTGCTCCCATATCCACCCTTCCTATATCTCAAGCACCCCATTCCTCCGAGCTCCCCCCGTTCTCCCCTTCACATTTTTCTCTCCCCATCTTCCCTTGGCCTAGTCTCGCCCAACCCTCAAGTTCCCAATTTTGCCTGGCGATCGTGTCTACTTCCAATATCCAGGAGGATTACTATATCTTTTTTTGGGAGTTCACCTTCTTATTATCTTCTCAAGGATCCCAAATTTATAGGCTCGATGTCCTTTAATTATGACTAGAAACCGATTATGAGTGAGTACATCCCATGTTCATCTTTTTGGGTCTGGGTTACCTCACTCAGAATAGTGTTTTCTATTTCCATCCATTTGCCTGCAAAATTCAAGATGTCATTGTTTTTTACCGCTGAGTAGTATTCTAGCATGTATATATTCCACAGTTTCTAGAAAAGGCCAGTTCCTATAGCCATACTGATGAATTTCTTGCATATCACCATAGAACCTCCACCTGACGATAGATGAAGAAAATGACAGAGCCCCACATTGGAGCACCGGACTGAGCTCCCAAGGTCCTGATGAGGAGCAGAAGGAGAGAGAACATGAGAAAGAAAGTCAGGACCGTGAGGGAACCTCCATCTGGCGACAGATGGGGAAGGTGACTGAGCCCCACATTGGAGCACTGGACTGAGCTCCCAAGGTCCTGATGAGGAGCAGAAGGAGAGAGAACATGAGGGAGAAAGTCAGGAACGAGAGGGGTGCGTTCACTCATGGAGACGGTGGGACAGAACTAATGGGAGATCACCAACTCCAGTTGGAATGGGACTGATGGATCATGCGACCAAACCCGTCTCTCTGAATGTGGCCAACAGCGGGGGCTGACTGAGAAGCAAAGGACAATGGCTCTGGGCTCTGATTCTTCTACATGGACGGGCTCTGTGGGAGCCTTCTCAGCTTGGTCGATCACCTTCCTGGACCTGGGGGGAGTTGGGAGGACCTTGGTCTTAGCATAGAGTGGGGAACCCTGATAGCTCCTTGGCCTTGAGAGGGAGGGAGGGGAGGTATGGGTGGAGGGGAGGGGAGGGAAGGGGGAGAAGGAGGAGAGGGAAGGGGGAGGAGGAGGGGAGGGAGGGGGGAGGAGAAGGGAAGGAGATGGAAATTTTTAAATATAAAAAAAAATAAACCATGAGAAAAAAAAAAAGAAGAAGTAGGCACCATTTTATGATCAGGGCACATAGAAGTCTGAGGCTTGACATTTCCAATACTAACGCAGGCTGTAAGCTCGGGAATGAATATATGTGGCAGATCTCAGCATAGATGTGTCACCGAAGTCTCTTGGGACACAAAGTACACAGAAGACTGCCCACTGCGCTGAGTCTGACTGAGTTTTTTCCAGGTCTCTTCCACATAATCAGTTTCTGCACCAGATGAACCACACTGGTGGCCAAGTTCTGAATCACCACGTCCCATGGACAGCTTTGTTCTCAATTCGCCCCTCCCCCGTTCTCCTTGACAACTGGCTCCTTCCCTTCCCAATTCTCCTTTCAGTTGACAAGTAAGTCTATGTAGCTCTGTAAGAAGGAGAAAGAGGTGGTGGTGAAGTGTTGAGTAATGGAGAAGAAGTAGCTGTTGGATCTGGAAGCTTGACCTTTCATTCCCAATATTGCTGCTTTTCTTCTTAACTCAGTCTTTCTGAGTCTTGGTTTCCTCATCTGTGAAATGTGGATAACAGCTTTTATTCCACTGACCTCACTGGCTGAAAAGGACTGAGGTAAATTCCAGTGTCCTGTGAACACCCATTACTTAGCTTCCAGGTGTTACTGAAACCAACGCTACATTTGCCAGTTCATGGGAAGCAGATTTCTCTCTGCGTCTGACTCAACCATTTGACTTACGTTGAATTAATCTTTTGGTGGACCAAGAAGTACCAACCAAGAAGGTCTCATGTTGCAATTTGTAATTAACAGGAAGAGCCTAGGAAACTAAGAAAGGCACCTGACATGTCTGGTGGAAGGTAATTTGCAAAGACTGCCAAAGACGTCTTCAGATAGTTAGAGAATTAAAAATGAAGAAGGAAAGAAAACAAAGAGGAAAGGATACATTTTTCTACCACCAGAATTCCTAGCAATCGCTGCCTTGAAATATATCCGACTAGTGCAGAGAAGGGTTCTCGCTTGGGAAGGGGACACCCAAGGCCATTTTCTGAAAAACACTGGACCCTGGTTCTGGGGCAGGTACTTCTAAGTAACTTCCAGCTCTTTTTCCCCATGACCTTACCATTTGGCTCCCATTGCCAGTGGGCAGCCCTCTTTCAGACTCTACTGTTTCCAGCATGTAGCAGGGTTCTCCGCCCTTGTTTGCTGGCGCCTGCCTGCCAACACTTTGAGGTTTCCAAAAGGAAAACACAGGCCGGGCGTTTTCAAGCGACTGATGCGAACATCTCAACCATGTGTTCCATTTATTAGACTTGAAAGTGCAACTGGGGAGAAATGGGGGAAGGCTCTTGGAGAGTTCACAGTGGGCTGACATGCTCGCTCTAGGCCACACTGACGCTTTAGCGTCTTCCAAATTTCTCTGGAGATCTCTCTGGCTGCTTTTCTGCGGCGTTATCATGGAGGCTGAGCTATTTATCATTCCAGCTCAGAGGAGCCTACAGCCACAGCTTGATTAACCGCCCTGGAGGAAGGCCGAAACACCTCGAGGCACCTGCATTCGGTTGCGTTTAGTGTGCTGGGACAGTTCTTTGACCTATTTGATTTATCCAAAGTTTTCAATCAATATAAGATTTATACTGAAAAACAGAATAGTTTCTTGTCTCAAGTACTTGTATACCATGGATTTGTTATTGTACCAGTTTTTTTGTATACTTGCAAATTATATTTTCAAAATTAACATCAGGTCTATTTAAAGACAAATGTTGAAAATCCTATGTGGTAATAAAAGGAACCAAAAAGGGATAGAGAAGCAGCACCAGGACAGCGATAGCAATATATATAGTGGGGATAATCTCCCTCGCCTCTTCAGCAGCGTATGCTAATATAGCCAGCCAATAGAGATGTGGCTAAATAAAGCCACAGGCAAGGAATGGCTGAGAATGCTCTACATCCCCACTCTGACCTTCCCTGCAGAATTTCTATATTAACCTCCTCTCTTATGTTTCCCATTCCATTTCTAAGTATTTTTTTCAGTTTTACTGGTATATTTCTTTTGCGTGTATCTCTGACACAACAAACGCAAGCATTTCCAAATGCATTTGTTTTCTAGACAGTATTTTGGCCTCCAGAAGTTTCATTTAGAGGTGGTTGTCTGAAGAATAACTTCCTTTATCTTTTCCAAAGACAGACATGAGCCAAACATTTTCCACATTTTCGTTCTGACACTTCCTTTATTTTTACTGCATTTAAAAGAAAAATCATGCTTTAAACCTTCCGCAAAACGAATGCCCCTTCCTTAGGAAAACTTGCTTCAAATTCTGATGTAGTAATGGCCCTCAGTAATAATATGATCCAGTCTTGACATTCCTGTCTGCTTGTACTTGCTTATTAATTGCCTGTCTGTATCATTGCTGTGCTTTAGATTTGATAGCTTTATTGCAGAGTAATGGACTTCATGGGAGCAGGGGCCATGCTTGGTTTGAGCACTATTCAATTTCCTTCATCTAAGGCAGTACCTGGTGTATGTTGTAGCTCAGAAATACTATGTGAAAGTGAAGGCTGAACAAGCCAGCATCTATTTGGCATAGAAGTCCTGACTTCAACCCTCTAATCTTGATGAAACCTGGAGCAAATTCAGGACATTTATGTCCATCAGCTGACCAGATAAAGCCAAGGAAACAAAAATTTTGGTCTCGCATCAACCGACAACAATTTGACGATAAGTTCACCTTTGTAGTCTTGTCAAGATAACTGCAGAATCTGAGGCTGTGCAGGTAGGTCTCTGTTTTGTACACTTGGCACTGTGGATGGGCTATCTGACTGTTTGAAATGAAATAGCTTTGGAATCCAGCCCTAAAGTGGATGGTGGTAGTTCTAGCGCTCAGAGGTTCAACTCTGCAGGGTCTGAATGGATGGCTATTCGTTATCTACAAGATGCAAGGCAGGAATCCAGAAACACCAGACTGATCTTACAGGGAGCTGCCAGCATAAAGGATGGAGCCTTCTCAGAATGGATCCTTACGGAGATATAAACATACTGCTTCCTTTAAGACCCACTGTAGACTTTGTACTGATTTGATGCTCAACCACTCTCAGTAAAGCTTTTCTCAGTATACATTCTTGAAAATACTGGGAAATAACAAAATAAAAAAAGAGCCAAAGATGAAAGCAAGAGAGAACAAAACTGAACATCTCAGAAGTCATTCTCAAGACAATCTTTTCTTATGTGAGAGCAGACTAAAAATAAACTCTTCGAGTCCCCAAGTTGAGCTACTACGTGAGACGAAACAGTTTTCTATTTACCTCTTTGATACAGATAAATCATGAGGACTTTTCCTTCTTTCTTTAAACTTTTGAGATATGCAATTACATCTCTCCCTTTCGTTTCCTTCCTCTAAACCCTCCCATACAGCCTTCCTTGCTCTCTTTCAAATTCATGGGCTCCTTTCCATTAATTATTGTTACGTACTTAATGTATACCCATTCCTAAACGTCATCTGCCTAGTCTGTATAATGTTACTATAAGGATGTCTTCATGGCTGATGGGTGTTGGGTAACTAACTGCTGTGTGCTTCCACAGGGAGAACTATTTCTCCTGCTCTCAGCGTTTCTCAGTTGCACGAATTTCTTTGTTATCAAGCAATCCTCTGGTTCTAAGTAAAATTATAGCTGACCTTGAATTTTTTCCAAGTAAAATAATATGAAGTAAATGTTCTGGCTCTGAGGAAACACTTCCCAGAAGAGTCAGCCTGAGTGATGCTCGTCTCTTCTAATCACTGCTAATTGCGTAGTTCCAGCTGACAAGCACAGCAGCGGTTCTAGTCTTTTGATAATCACAGCCAATCCTTAAGCTCCAGCTAACCAGAGCCATAGATTCTCCACACAAACGGCCCAGGAGAATCTTTGCTTGCCTCTGAAACTTCACAAGCCAGGCCTCCACTGGCTGCTCCTTTTTCAACATTGCTATCTGCCAAGCTCTTAGAGAACATTCCACTGAGCTCTTAATACTCAAAAGCCTTTTTAGCTCAAAGTTCCAAAGTCCTTCCACAATCCTTCCAAAGTTTGGTCAGATCTGTCACAGCAATACCCCATTTCTGATGCAAACTTGTCTTCATTAGCATTTCTGTTGCTGTGACAAAACATCAGGACCAATGTAAAACAAGATGAGGGGGGGGATGCTTTATTTGGCTTGTACTTCCTTATTAGAGTTCATCATTGGAGGAAGTGGGACAGAAATTCAGATGGCAGGATCCTGGAAACAGGAGCAGATACAGAGGCTGTGGAGGGGTGCTGCTTCATACTGGCTTGCTCCTCATGGTTTTCTCAGCCTGCTTCATTATAGAACCAAGAACCACCAGCCTAGGGGTGGCCCACCCCCATGAGTTGAGCCCATCCTCATCACATCAATAACTAATTTAAAAAATTCCCTACAGGCTTGCCTACAGTTCAATGTTATGAAGACTTTTTCTCAACTGAGGCTCCATCCCCTCTGATGATGCTAACTTGCGTCAAGTTGCCATAAAACTAGTTGACTTTTTTTATTCCAAGTATCAATGCTATTTCTTTTGAGCATATATATCGAAAAGTTGGACAATGTAGACATTCAGAGAGAATTAGATAATAAATGTTTGTAGTCAGCCCTATCTTCATTTAGTGTAGTTTACAGAAAGAGGGCTTACAGCCCCGAACCTCAGCATGGATGGGGAAGGGTTTCATCAAGTTCTGCCACTAGCTGAAACATTACAAGGCAGGGAGAGTTGGTTATCTTTAGGAGACCTGAACGGCTATTCATATTCCAGTAAATGGTCCTCTGTACCCCTGCACACATGTAACTCAGTGGAATTAAACATCAAAGAATACATGAAATTGGAAGAGAGAAGGGGTAGGTGGGATGGGGGGAAGATGGGTAGATTTTCTCAAAAGGCACTGCATGCTTTTAAGAAATTCTTAATAAATGATTTAAAATATATATGGCTTGGGGGTTTCTTGGAAATCTTCCATTTCCTTCCACCATGGTGCTTTGTTATCAACACGAACATGTGGTTGAACTTTAGGGACTGATGCCAAACATATGGGACCCACAACCAGCCATCATATGCTTTGGAATGTTAATTGCAGGGAAGAGCCAAGTGCAAATGCTTAATAACAGACACATGGCCAAAGGGTTTTCTAATAGAATGATTGCTATAAGGCCTTTGTCATGTACATCAGAGAGGTTTTAACATTCTAAGAGATACCAAGATTAAAGACAGTCTTTATAAAGCTTCGTGTATTTTTAAAATGTGAAAGTAAAATACAATTTCTACATCTTTATTAAACTTATAAAATCTCACTTCAATACCGTATGCTTCCTGAAAAGGCCTGTAATCATCCTATTTATTTTAGCCTAAAACTATCTAATTATGGGTGTGATATTTTCCCTTGAATTAAGTATATGGTAACTCCATGTGAATGACTGCTATAAATAACTGTTAATAATACATTGATTTGAGCTCTAATAATAGAACCAAAAACTCCAGCTTAAAGAATGCCAAAGATTACCTAGTTTAAATCCTTTATTTGATATATAAAAAAAAATGGCTATTATATTACAAAGCTATGTGTAATTTGTTCACTGCTATAGAATTGCAGTTGCTGTGCCCGGGATAAAATTTAAATTTTAATATAGTTGTTTCTTTTTTCTTAATTATATTTATTATATAGAGAGGAATGAATATATTATGTTATGATTTTAATGTGTCCACCTAAAGTTCATGTGCTTTAAATCCCCAAATTCATATATTTTCTTTGCATTTGATGGGAGAACTTCAGGAAGTAATTAGAATTAGTAGAAGCCGTGAGGGTGAGGTCTCCATGACTGAAATGTATGCTAAGACAGGAAGAAGAATGCAGGCTAGCATGCCTGTTCTGTCTTTCCACACGATGACCTATACTATGCTAGGCTGTAGAAAGAAGGCCCTAGTCAGATGTTTGAGAAATGGTTTTTTACTTTTCACCCCCACAATATAAATCCTTGAGATAGTCACCTTCTACTGTTTTATAAATAATCCAGTCATTGATTCCTTGTTTTAACGTTTGGAAATGACCTAGTATTGCTCATTAGAACAATGTTAAACTTATTGCTTGCTCATTAGAAACAGGAATGCAAGTTGAACCTTCGTGTAAGTACCTTCGGGGCTGTTTCTAGAGTTTGCTTGATAAGGTCATTCTGTCCCTTCATTGTCAACAGATTAAAACTTCATTGAACTATTAACTCTATCCTTTTTTTCCCACTAATTCTTCCAAATTGTTGTTTTGAGCTCATCACTCAAGTTAAGTGGAACTAGACTAGCCAAAGAGTATGACCAAATCTGAAAATCAGTTTGTTCTCTCCAGACTTTTCCATGTATGCCTCCAATTCATAAGACTTCATCGATTAAAAAAAAAAATGTACCCAGAAAATTCTAGTTGTCTTATCTGTGCATGTTTATTTCTAAAATACTGTCATCTTAAAGCAGAGTCATTTTAATTTTGCTTGTCTGATTTTATTTACTTATTTTATAATCCCTTTTTAACAAAGAGTTATCTATTGCTAAATATCAAACTACCCCAAACCATCGTGCCTTAAAAGTAGCGGTTAGGAGAGTAATAGTTCAGTATAGGCACCTGTCATTGCCCATAGACACACTGCAAACCCGTCTCTATTGTTCTGCGCGCCATGATGATTGACAGGTAGTGCTGCAGAGGGGGATGGAGGAAATGTGAACTGAAAAGTCTAAGATGGCTTTACTCCCATCACGGATATCGCTTCTGGAGTGACTGGAATGGTGTGATCCGGCCCATCAGGGCGGTCCCTTTCTATTCCCATGTTTAGTTGGATCGTGGCTCACTGATGTCTGTCTGGGACCTCTGTTTTCCTCTAGATTCCCATCTTTCTTTTGTGTGAGTGCCTGCCCTTCTTATAACAACTAAACTACCAGGCAGTAAGTCTGAATGCTCTTAGCTCTACCATGGTCTAAGCCTGCAACTGACAGTTATTTCCTCTGCATTTGACCAGTTTAATCAAAGTAGGCCATAGAGGTTATTAATACTCACCATTGTGAGACAACATTATTATAACACACATGGCTACTCATCCCTAATAGAGAGCCCATGACAGACCAGTATGGACACCAACAATGTCCAGCTTGGCAAACCAATGAGTTTTATTGATGTTGCTTATAGGTATATGGGTGAGAGGTTACCTAGTGGATCTGGTCAGTTGCAGGGACTTCTTGAAGCTATTTTAAATTCTTTGCTTCCTTTATTTTAATTTATTTATTTGTTTTGTTTGTTTGGTTGGTTTGGTTTTTTTAAGACAAGGTTTCTCTGTAGCTTTGGAGCCTGTCCTGGAACTCACTTGGTATACTAGGCTGACCTCGAACTCACAGAAATCCTAGTTTAAGAAGCTTCTCTGCAAGTTGAATTGTTTCAGTCTCCCAGGAGACTTGAGTATGAGGTACATCCTTTCATAGCATGAAGAAAGGAGCATCAAAGACATTTACATGTGGAAAAAATTGTCAGTGACTTCTGTGTACAATGAGTTATTTGTTCTGTGTTTGTGTAAAAGAAAAATAGGAATGCATTTCTATCTTGAATTACCAATTCCCATCCCCTGTACTGTTGATGAAACCCATAATCTTCCTGGTGTGAAGTCAAGAAAGAAAAACCTTGACAACTAATAAATGGTATCCAGTGGTACTATAATTGCATGTGTATTTCTTTTAAAGATGAGACTATCAAGATATGCTGCAGAATATTTAGAAAACCAACAAAATTATGACTGTTGGATTTAAAGAAGGAAGTTTACTAAAAAAATTAACCTTTAGTATTTTTTGCTTGGTTTTAATTTTTACATCCCGGGAGAATATATCTAATAAACACTACTAAAATAGAAAAAAAAGGAGTGAAAATATGATTAGCACAGTGAACACTGATATAAAAGGTTTAAAGGGAATAATGGACTAGAAAGGGTTGAGTTGGGGCAGACAAAATCTGTGCTAGTCCAATCCGAATCATATGGCCAGCTTGGAAATGGGAGCTGGGCAAAGAACCTAACCACTAGGTGTGGAGAGATTTGCTATGTGAGAGAACTTGTCCTGGGGAGACACAACATACATGGTTACTCAACTAAAGCGCACTGCACAGCCTGCAGGCTGCTCGACAGGTTGGAAAGTGCTTCTTCCAAGTGACTCAGTTGGTCTAATCCTCTTCCAGGAAGATCAACTGCTTTCTGCTTCTTCCAGGCAGCTGGTCTGGCCTCAGAGTTTTCTTTGGAACTTACTCTTTGAGAGTTTTATTTGTAACTTGGCTTGTCTGAACATGACTCCTGGTAGCCTTACTGCCTACTTTGGTACAGAGGGTCCTAGTGAGTCTGGTTAGTTTCGGGAAGTTTTTGAAACTATTGTGTGTTGTTTACCTCCCTGCTTAAAGAGCTTCCCTGCAGGATGGAATGTTTCATTTTAGAAAAAAAATTGTTATAGGAGGAAAATGTTATACAACAAGATAGACAATTGATGGTGACTGGTGTAGGGAGAGATAGTTCTGTTTAACAGTGTAGTCCTTGGTAAGTCAACCACACATCAGTGGGATACTACACATCCAAGAATAGCACAGGATAGTCTTGAAGGGTTTAAGAAAAATAGATCACAAAGTTAAGCAGGAAAAGAAAGAATGTAAATCTGGAACTATAAGAAGGATGTAAATGTGTTCAAAACTCTTGTACAAAACTCTCAAAGAACTAGTAAAAAGTACACATTAAGAAGACATAACTGGTTATTTTGTTCCATAGAAATCTTTTTACTCTCTTATATGTCTATAGTTCACCTTCTGCTCTAGTGAATGTTGGTACAAATAGGCACTGGTGGAATCCTTGGTTTGAGACTGTCATAGTAGCCATATTTAACAGCATAAATGCTCAAAAGTCAGCACGCAATATATAAGACATAAGTTTTAATATCACCGTTCAGTTATGTAAAATTTTATTGTTCTAATATGTCTCCTACTTTTAAAATTTAAATTTGATAATTTCATGAGGGTGTTTTAGTTTTCCTCTGAAATATTTGACTGAACTAAAAGTTGAGAACATATCATTCCATTTTTTCTTGATTTATGACTATTACTCCTTGTCTCTTCTTTAATGCATTTGAATATGAACTATTGCTTTAAAATCTTAAATATTGTATAACCATTGAATATAAATCTCAATATACCTGAATTTAAGTTATATGACACCCTTGTTATATTTGTTATTTATATGTAAAAAACATGTAAATATTAAAAATGCATAAGATAAAAATCCAAAGCTGAAGAAGAGGTGAACATTTGCCAATCTGTGGGTGGTACATTTAAATTCAAGTTCATGTGAGTGTTGAGGCACATGTACCAAAAGCATGGCACAGTTCACATACATAAAACATATGACACACCAACACGCCGGCAGAATTAGTTCACAACAACACCCTGATGAAGCACATGACAATATTCATTGGATGAACTCTTTCCATAAAAGCTGTGAGCAGCCAACAGGGTTTTGTTCCTTCAAGGCTTTGACCATTATACATTTGTCATTCAGCTGTGCAGTACAGGTGTGTAGAAAATAAATGGTGTTATTATTTTCATACAACTTTTTGGCTGTTGTTTTCTGAAACAGGCTGTCCTGGAATTCACTCTGTAAACCAGTCTAGCTTCGAGCTCAAGGAGATCACCTGCCTCTGCCTCCTGAGTGCTGGGATTAAAGACATGGGCCATCACTGCATGGCTCATAAAAATTCTTAGTTTTAGGTTGTTTTATTTTTTTCACATTTTCAACCAGGCAGTTTCCATGAGATAGATCTCCAGCCTTATTTTTAATCAATTATGGATTATCACGATTCCTGAAAAATTCAGAGCCATGTTAAATTAATTAATGTTATTTTTCATAGTCTATATAAAGATAGCAATTCAATAACTGTTGGTAAAAAAAAAACACAATCATAGTAGGCAATTACAATGCACACTTTTAAATTACATTTATATTTGCATACATGCAAAATTCTAAATATCTAGCTATTTAAGAAGTTGCCTATTCTGCTTTGGCTTCCTGTCTTAAATTTCTTTTAATATTTTGATGTTTCTGCATGAGTGTACATATTATTTAAGAAACTTAAGTAGAGGAAATATTATGTTCAATCAATGCTGGCATAATATTTAGTGTTGTTGACTATGCATTAATATGATGTAATAGAAAATATTTGGAATCAGAATGATAATTTTTCAACTTTTACCTAAGTACAAAAGACCTATTAATAAGAAGAAACAATACATATTCTTCAACTGATATTTTATTTCAGAAGTATTTACTGTAGAGTGGGCTGGGCATAATATATACTGTGTTGAAGCAAAGCATGCAAGGTCTATGGCTCATGTAGCACACATTCGAGTCCAATGGAGAGACATTGACACATGTTCTCTAGCAAATGCTATGACTATTTGACTGGAAAGGCAGCCTCTTTCAGGAAGTCTATGTTTGAACTCAGGAGAGCTTATGTTTTCTATGTTGATGAGAGAGAGATGGGCATGTCAAACAGAGTAAACAGTACGGATAAATGACCTAAAGTGGGATGTGGCATAGTGAGTACCGAGTACACAGGAACTAAAATAATTTCCGTTTCATGGGGCTGAAACAGAAGTGAATGTGAGACGAGGGTACAGACGTGGAGAGAAGCTAGACCACGTAGGGCTTTCTTCATCATGTGAATCAGTTAGTCTGAGACAAAGGAAAGAGACTGAAATATTTAAATGGAAAGTAAGTTAATGTATATTATGAAAAGAACACTCAGGCTGACACATGAAGTGATTTGATGGAAGTCAAAAGGAATAGAGGTAAAGTAAACAGACCAGAAAACTGTCACACTGATGAGATAGATATACTTGTTGGCTACGAAATGTGCCGAAAACTTAGAATCCTTAAAGAGAATTTATTTTCTCAAAAATTCGGTTAGAAATCTGTTCATAGCTTTTCTTCTATCACAAAGTTGCAATCAACGTGGTATCCAGAGCATTTGCCTCTCCAGACTTTTGCGGAAGAAAACTTATTTTAGCGATCACTTAAATGGTTCGTGGCATGATTCAGTTCCTCACGAATCCTTGGAGGAAGCTTTTGGCCAGAGATCTTGCCCAGTCTCTTCCCGTTTGTTTCCCTTTCTTGTTTTGTTTTGTTTGTCTGTAAAACCAAAGCACAATACAGCAACGCATCAGAGGCGGACTAAGAGTATGAAAAAGAGGTCAGAGTCCACATCCTGTAGTCCTGCACTGATGACATTCCATCTCTCTTTATCAGATTCTACTCATTAGTCATGAGACTCAAGCCCACACTAAAGGGCAGGGAATGATACGAGTATATGAGTACAATACCAAGAATCAGAGACTCCTGCAAAATCTTATATGCTGCCTGTTCTATAGTAAAGATAATGGTGGTGTGTGCCTTTAAGTTACAGAAAACAAAACAAGCAAAAAAAAAAAAAATGTGAATCCTAAGGTAAAGTTTAGTGGGATAAAAAGGTGCAGATCACAGATTTCTATGAGTTGAAGACTATCCCTTTCCCTTGCTGAATATACTGAACCTGAATCTCCAGTGTGTCAGGACGTAAACACGGCAGTGGCTGGAATGAAATGGAGTCCATAAAACTTTGTCCAAGAAAAAAAGTAGAGACTATTTGTGGGCCCCACTTCACCAGGATCGGTATCTGTATTAGAAGAAGAAACTAGGACAAGCAATGAGATAGCAGAAGTGCACACATAGAGATTAAAAGGCTAAATGAACATGGTGAGAATGGGCATCAGTCCAAGATCAATAACTGAAATAAAGTAAAATTCTGTTGCATAATCCACCTACCTACTCCATGGCATTTCGTTAAGAAAAACTGAACTAATGCAATTGCTAACCATGTGAAATGAGGGAAGGAAAATATCAACAATTTTAGCAATGCTGATTAGTTGAATCAATCGTGATAGCCTACCTGTCTGAGGGCAGCTCCACCCCAGTGGGGAGCCCTTCCCCCACTCCCAGTCCTAGAAAGCCAGTGTAATGGAGGTTCCTCTTCTGGAGATGCATGGGACCATGCCTGCGAGGCATTTAAAGGGCCTCTTAAGGAAGACCACATGGTTTTCCTATTCCTTCTCCCTCTCTTCTCTCTGGGGACCAGGAGATAATCCGGGAGCATTTTACTTATTAAACCTGGAATTTTCATTTTTACTTCAGTTCCGTTTGATTGACTGAGTCAGTGGAGGGGCTTAATATCAGGGGTACATCTGGTGTATTTAGTCAGGAGGGGCTCGTTTTCCCCATCATCAGCCCTTGGACAGGTGGTGGGATTACATGCCTCTGCCCCTCACACATACTCTCTACCACACTAGATTGGCTGTTGGCCCTGTAAATCGCCCTTTCCACCAATTAGAGTCCAGGCCCTCTTCCAAATTTCGGGTCACCTTGCCAAAGACGCAGCTGTACCAAGACCTCAACACATTACTGGATCAAACAAATTGTTTGTGGGACCCCTTCTATAGGAGATATCCTGCTCAAGGGTATACCCCACAAACCCTTCTCTTTTGACCAAAAGTCTACAATTCTGGATGCTGTGCTTTAGACTTTGAGTTCCAGTACAGGCTTATGAAATGGACAGCTATGGGTCAAAGCTACATCCCCAAACTACTTTGGCATTTCTTTTACAAAATCTTTTCAAATTGGGTCTATCTGACCACATATGTCCTGAATGCCTGATTTCTCTGTTCACAAAGGCCTGGCCACAATATGTTCTTGGCAGTCACTCAAGATGACCACTGAAGAGAACCTTTGAATTTACCATCCTCTATGACCTTGGACAATTTTGCCAGCATGAAGACAATTGGACAGAATTGTCATATGTTCATGGTTTCTGCATACTGATCTCCCACCTTTCCCTTAGTAGCAGTGTCCCATGGCATTGGTCTTGTTAGCTAGGGTCGTAGTGTTATCATTTATAAACATATGGGGAACCAGAGGCTGGACCCACAACGGGTGGTAGCCCCTTGAGGGACAGCAGCCGGCTACCCGAGGCCTCAGTGGGTGCCCTTGGCAGGTGGGAGACCATGGTGGGTTAGACAGACAGATAGATACACCATGCAAAGAGAGTTTGGGTGTAGAGTTTATTTACTGGCTTATGGAGGGGAAATGGGAAAAAGAGGAGAAAGGGGAGAGAAGAGAAAGAAGCAGAAAGACAGAGAGAAAAAGAGATGGGGGGAGCAAAGGAGGCAGTAGTTACCTCTTCAGAAGAGGGAGAAAGAGAAAGAGAGAGATAAAGAGCAGGCTGGAGAAGAGGCCAGGAGATCCAAGAGAGAGTTTGGGAATGGGCGGGGCTTGTCTCTTAAAGGAACAGAGTACCCAGGTGAAAGACCAGGCCAGCAGATAACAACACATAGAGCCTCTAAATTCTTGTGTATCTGAGAGCTGGGACTTTGAAAATTCTACCCAGGCCATGATGCTGGGGACAATGCCCTAAATTCTGCCTACCCAGGCCCCTCCTAAAGGGCCACATGTTCCATTCAGTAACCAATATTCTTCACATTCCCCACATTCCTTCCTCTATCCTCCATTCCTTTTCCCTCCCACTCCAGGACAAAGGTTGAGAAACAATTTCCTCCTCCTTATCTACTTTCTTCCCTCCATTTCCTCCTACCACCCCTGACTATCCTTGGTCCCACTCTACACATTGGCCTTTTCCTCCTGAATACTCCCTAGTCTCTTCTCAAACCTGGTCATGACACTGAAGAGCACCACAAGATGGTGTATTTTCAGTGAGAAGGCCCCTTAATGTTGTGTGGTCTCAGTCCTTCCGCAGGTAAGCATTGGGATACACATCCTTTCCTTCTTTTGTGTTGTCTGTCACCTTTGCCTGCCCATCTGGTTAGCAAGACTTTTTTTGTTTTGATTCACGTGTCATCTCCATAAGAGAGCTGACCACCCAGAAGGCAGGACCAAGGATCTGCTCCCAAGTGCCATCCCTCATCTGGAAACTCAATGTGGGCATACTGCTATGGCCTAAAGAACCACAGAAGTTCCCCACTAATCATAAGTAATAAAGGTCCGATGCAACTCTCCACCCTCGTTGACTACTGTCTCCCTCTACAAAATAGATATCCTCTCCATCTACACTCCTTCTATGTCTGTTCTCTCCTCGACATTTGATGAGACAACTCAAGCCCCACGAAATTTGCTAAGGTGAGTGTGCCACAATTAAAACCACATGTGCGACTTCCCCATCAGCTCCACTCCTGCTGTGGGAAGCTATACCTCCCCTGCAGTACTCTTGGAGTGAAGGGCTCCAAGGTCCACTTGTCCCTGTAGGCAGATATTCCCTTGCCTCAGTGTGACCCAGAGGCACTGCCACGCCTCTACCCTCCCCTGTCTTGGGTTTCAAAGGCCAGCAGAAGCTTTTCTGGTCAACCTGGACAAAATGCTGTTAACCAGCCTTGCATTCCCACCCCCTTATCCAGAAGGGGTGAACTCTTCCTTATCCAGAAGGTGAATATGTGTCAGGCCTGGATTCAATTCTCTTGGTGATGAACCTGAGACATTGCTGTATGTGCTACCCTTGAATGTGCTGGGTATCCAGAAAAGCCAAATTTATGATTCGGTTTGAGTCTGAAAACACAAGAACCAGGAAAGTTTGTGGTATAGCTTCAATCTGAGGCTGACAACTGGAAAACTATGGGACTTATGGTATAAGTCCTAAAGCCCAAAACTCCAAAAACTTGGAGTTCTCACATCTGCCTCTGGTCAAGCAGTAGAGAATAGTAAAGGAAAATTTGTTTTTCCTCCAAATTTCTATACCATCTAGACACTGAAGAAATTAAATTATGTCTGTCCAAAGCAGTACGTGTGGGTGTTTTCCAAAAGCAGAAAGTGTTTCAAAGAAGAGACTAGGGATAAAAAAAAAAAAGACACACTCCACCATGATACTCATGATTTCCAACCATTCCATAATCAATATCAACTTAAATGGAAAGAAACTCTAAGCAATTCCACGAAAATTAGGAACAAGGCAAGGCTTTCCACTATCTCTATACCTGTGCAATATATTTCTTACTTGGCATCTTACATAGAGTAATAAAACAGCTGAAGATCAAGGGGATTCAAATTAGAAAGGGATGTCATCAAAGTATCCTTATTTGCAGATGTTATGATAGTGTCTACAAACGACCGTAAAATTTCCACCAGGAAACTCCTACAGATGATCGACGCCTTCAGAAAAGTAGCTGGATGCAAAATTAACTCACCAAAAAAATCAGTATCTTTGCTATATATAAATAGCAAATGGATTGAGAAGGAAATTAAGTAAACAATACCTTTCACAACAGTCTCAAGTAATATAAAATATCTTGGGTTAGCTCTAATCAAGCAAGTGAAAAACTTGTAGAAAAAAGAAACTGATATAGTTACACAATGTGTAATTAATTAATTCACACAAAAATTAAATCAGAAAATTCACAGGTAAATAAATGGAAGTAGACAAAAACAATTCTGAGTGAGGTAACACAGACCCAAAAAGACAAATAAGCTATGTACTCAATTATATGTGTTGTGGGTATTAGCTGTTAAGTCAGTGATAAACAAGGTACAATCTAGAGAACCACAGAGATCGGGTGTAGAGTAAGGGACCGGTGGTGGTAGGTAGATCTCCCTAGGAAAGGAAAACAGAGTAGTCATATGGGTGGACAGGTGGGAAGAATAGGAGAATCAAGTGATAAGGGATGTGAGGGAGTGATGGGGGAGACAGCTAAAATTATTGCCCCTTGAGAGGTAGAACTGAAACCAAATATAGTAGAAGCTTCCTAAAATGTATACATATATGGAGACTATCTAAATGGAATTACCAAATAATGGGGGAGAGGGGAGCCCAACTGTACATCTCTTATCACCAAATGAAGCTTCCAGTACATGGATTGTTTTACATCTAATTGAATTGTTGGCCAAAGTGGCACCATGGAAATTCTCATGAGGCCAGGGCTATTGCCACAACTACAGGTTGTTCTCCACAAACTGACAGCAAGGCCCCATTGCTGAAAACCACACTCACACAACTCTTTGAACATGGAGAAGTTGAACTCGTGCCTACTTAGAGACTTCATTCCTATGTTCTAGAGTCTTTGGTACCAGAAGGTAGTCTACACACTATCAGAAGAGAAATCTAAAAGCTAAACCAACAACAAGCCCTTTACCTCAGTCCTACTACAAAACATGCTAGAGTAATGGTGGCATAAGGCTTTTAGGAATAACCAATAAATACCTGGTTTTACTTAGGGTCCACTTCACAAGACAGAACCCATTTGCAACACAGTTTGGGTGGTCAAGAGCCTGAGACTAAATAGCTCAGGGACCTAGGGTAAAACCAAATATTACTGTTGTAATAAATAAAAAAATAGATGACAGATACATAGATAGATGATAGACAGATAGATATGTAGATAAATGATAGATGATAGATAGATGATAGATAGATAGATAGATAGATAGATAGATAGATAGATAGATAGATAGATAGATGATAGATAGATACATTGATACATAGATAGATACATAGATACATAGACAGACAGACAGACAGGTAGCACTGGGTCTAAGAAAGTAACCCAGACATGTAATAGACTTGGAAGGAAATGTTGAGGGTGTTTAAAAGTTGGTACTAGAAGTGTGCCCTATTTTTTTCAGCAGTATTTAGTCACATGGGAACAGAAGCAATGTTGGAGTCTGAATATGAAATTTTCACACAGGATCATGCATTAAAAGCTCTGTATGCCAGTTAGCACTATTAGGACATGATTGAATCATGAGACACTTTGTCAATATATTGATTCATTGATAAATTCATAGTTGCAAGGACTGCTGGAACCTAGATGCTAGGTAGCAGAAGTGAGTCCTTGAAGCCTTGAGGGCTGAAGCTTGGTCATATGTTTCCTCTGACTTTTTCTGTTTGCATTACTCCATTTGATTAACAACTTTGTTCTGCTACCCTCTACCATTATGTTTACTTTACATGTTCAAATACACTGGAGCAGCTGAGATGTCAGAAATCTCTGAAACTGGGAACCAAATAAACCTTCAATTTTTTTTTCTTATCTGTGTAGTTACAGAAATAAAAACTGATGCAAGTAGAACAAGCAGATACTTGAATGCAAGAAGCTTGCATTTGTCAGACAGGCTGCTAGACATGATATTTTGAGAAAGGCATGTCTTATTAACTTTATTCTGGATAAGAATGTGAAAAATGGGAATAATATGAGATTTGGATATATTAATACTACTACTACTAATATTTAAGGAACATCTATCTTTCTTGTTTAAATTAGATTTGATATGATCCAAGAACTCCAAACAGACTTGGGATAGAATAATCTAGATTGACCTAACCCACTAAACAATGAAATGAACTGTATCTGTTGAATTCTTGAAAAGTCTACTAGAAGACAACATTTGACAGGATAGCAAAATACATCAGGAACAAACCTGAGGAAGCTTAGAGTTGTCTTTACACCTGAAACACAACCTGCAAACTAGAAAAAAAAAATAGAATAACTGAAAAAGACTTTCTAAAATGGCAAAGGAGTGGCAAAGCATTTATTCAAGCTGCAATATCTCTTAGTGAAAAGTAAGCTATAAAAAGGTTCTCAACGTTACTCTTCAAAGAAAGGTCAGGACTCAGTGAAATGGTTTCTCAGGTACAGGTGCTCACCATGTAAGCCTGGGGACCTGAGTTCCATCCCTGGAAACATCCAAACGACAAAATACAGAGCCAGTTCCACAAAGTTGTCCTCTGGCTTCCACACATACCAGGCTGTGCACCATCCCAACTCCACCAAATAACAATAAGAGGAAAGCTGTCCCCTGGCACGCAATGCAGGATGTTTCTTGTGAATAGCCCTTGAGGTTACTGTGACGAATCTTTCAATGTCTGACAAATTCTGTGTATCTCTAATCCATTAATCCAATGACTACAAATGACAAATAAAAATAATTTTCTCTTGTAATAAGACTTTCTTTGGACACAGTCAAAAGTAATCAAGATGCAAGATGTGAGGTGAAAATTCCATGCTAGATAGGAAACTGGGTTTCTCAGATATGGTGAGAGTTTTTCACGATTAAATTTTGTTTAGATATTTCCAATTGTTCCCTAAAATATTGCATAGGAGGGATAAAGGGATGGCTCCACAAATAAGACTACTTGCTATCCAAGCAAGACAACCTGAAATGGAATCCCCAGTCACCGCAGAAAAGCCACGCACGACAGTTGTGCCTGCAATCCTAGCACTAAAGCCTGGAGGCAAGCAAATCCTGGGGGGTCGTTTCCCAGCTAGATGAAACAGTTAGCTGGGGATTCAGTGAGAGACCCTGTATCAAAAAATTAAGTGGACAGCAATAAAAAAGCTATCTGATGCCTTCCACTGTCTTCGTCACACGTAATATATGCATATGCATAAGCAGGTACACTAGAACACACACACACACACGCACACACACTGAAATGTTGTGTAGAAATAATTGAAATGTATATTTGTTAACAAAGATTCAGGCATGGTTAATGGTCAAGAAGCCTTGAGGAAAGTATCAGAACAATGTTCTACCTAAGAAGTGGTTACTGACCCCCAACAATTTAGGCTATTGACGTAGGCATCAGGGACTGAAGGTAAGCCTCTGTTGCTGAAAACACTTCCTACTTAGGACAGAGGACTCAGATGATTCGAGCTGGATCAAACCTAAAAGCTTCCTTCCTGGACACTAAGTTTCACGATACGAGAAAATGCCCTGCAAGCTGCTAAGGGAGGGAAACAATGCCTAGTCCTGCCCAGCTGCACCTCCCATGAAGCACACCACTAACCAGCACAGCAAGATCTGTGTTTAGCTGCAGTAAGTGGCACTTGCTTGCTAGTGATGACAAAAGTTGATTTAAGATCCACTCAACTGGAAGGAAATCATGCTCAGTACTGAAAACGTGGCCAATTTTCTGGAACTAGAGATGTCATTGACCTTGGAGAGGGGATCTATTACCCACCTCTTTACTAGACTGGCAGAATTCCTTATTACGTTCTAAATCTCACGCATGTAGCTACCACACCTTATCAAACAAACGTCTCTTTAAGGCAAATCCGGGCCATGACAGAAAACACACAAAGCACAATCCTAATGTCAATGGACTATGGGTAGCCTGGCCTTGATGGGTACATCTACATCGCAGCTCCTACCTCTAATGCTCAGAGAATGTTGCATAGGATAGGAAACAGAGATTGTAAGAATCAGAACACGGGCATGTTGTGAAAAAGTCTTTCCTAGAAACGACTGCGCAAGCAAGCAGAACTGAAGCAATATGGATATGCTTTTGCAGAAGGGAGAAAATTTCTTGGGGACACGCCTCTAGATAAAGAACGGCAGGGTGCTAATGACTTGGCAACAGAGTGGTAGCCACTGCTGGGGATGAGTCCGGAAGCTCCATACAAATAAACAAAATCAGACTCAGTTGCTTGTATTTATATATTTGTGCATACACATGAAGACATATTATGTAATTATGATAATAAGAGAAAAAGAAGTTATTAATTTGAGAATGAGGAGAGCATGGGGTGGGTTGGAGAGAAGGTACCCAGTAGGGCCTGAGAAAGGAAAAATAAGGGGGAACTGGCAATGGTATAATAAATCAATAGGAATATCACTGCTAGTTGGAGTCATATTGGCAGCAAACCAAGTCCCCAAACCTCATTTGATTTTCATAATGGTGCTGGGGAAAACTCATCTTGTTGTCAGTTTTATTCCCTATAAAAACCTCTTCATTTCAGTTGATACCTATGATTTTCTTCAACCTTAAGCTTTGATTGTATTGTAGGGCTGTGCTTTTCTTGATTAGCTATGGAAATGTTCCCTGATACATGCCTAATAAGTTAGACATAGCCATAAGCAGAAAATTATATGCTACTTTTTGGAAATAAGAATCAAAACTTCATCTTGCGATAGTTCTAAATGTCCAATGAAGTGGATCTCCTCCATGTGGTTTTGGTTATAGGAAGATGTAACATACAACGTTCAACATGTGGGTGGTCAAAGAAGGGGGAAATAAACAAAGGCCGGTTCTGTAATATATTAGGTCATTAACATTTTGTGTTTGAAAAAGTTTCTCAGGAAAAGATAAACAAGTGTTCAAATCCAGTGAACAAAGAAACTTTTGTTAATTTCAGCCACACACACTTAGAATGCACTGTTTAGCATGGTGCAGAAGGCAGAAAATAACATTTCCATAATTTATCCTTCTTTTCCACTAGTAAACAGATATAAAGAGCCCACTGAGACATAATATGCCCAGAGTTCATAATCCTCAATTTAAAGTAAATAAAAACTCATTTTTATAGCTTTTCCGGTCTATAGTCTATACAAATGTTTTAAAATATTGAAAGTATATATAATTTTAATTTTGAAGATATATAGACATTGAAAGAGGCACGCAGAGAATCTTCACATCTTTTCAAACAGAGTCGGAGGAAATCACAGTTGAAAATTGTCAAAATACAATATGCGAATGTTCCCATTGAATTGGCAGCTGATAGGTTTTTAAAATCACAAACCATTAAAAATAAAGTTGAAATATCAGTTTTCCGATTATCCCAATCTTTAAAGTCTTATAAAATTAATTTGTTAAGTAGACAAATAAAAAAGACAGAATAAAATTCAACTTAGAGATATTTTCTGATCAATAACATAAATTTACAAACAGGTAGATATTCGTGGAAATGATCTCACTAACAAGATGTGCTTTCTCCTAGATTATATTCATGGTGTCTCTGCTTCTAAACGTGTCACTTAATATGTAAAACGCTTGAAGGGAAACTTCCAGCATAATTTGAAAGTCTGCCCTCAAATTCATGTCAGGAAACACTGGAGGTATCCCCTTTCTCATACATGTGTCTACCCTATTCATTATTGGAATCTTTTGAAAAAGAAAAGTATAACACGCTTCCGTCTTAAAGAGGAAGTAGCACAATTGAAACATTGCTTTCCAGTTCAGTCGCATTACTGGATTAGTTGCTCTTTGTATTTGCACAAAGACTATATTCATATAGGTAAGAAAATGAGGACCAAAGCTAAAGCAAGACCTAACACGTGACATCCAACAGTAGCTTCGGCTCACATTCAACCTTTTCTACGTCACTGTTCCTTATTCCTTTTTCAGAAAATGAGACGATTAGCCTGTTAAGTCAAAATGTGAATGCAAGTGAAGGAAGACATTATCAACTTTTACTCATTCCATAAAGAATCATTTAGTTTTCACGCAAAATGTATCGGGTGAAAAAATTTAAATAAAAAGTATAGGAAAATATTCATTTTAAAGAGAAAGAAAATCTAGCTGTTTAAAATGACTATATTGGATAGCCGATTCCCTTGTCAAGTAGTAAGAATAGGGTCCAGGCTCTAGGTCCATACTAAGTAATGGAATCTCTAACATGTACTCAGAATCTAGATTACTGTCAAAGCAACTGTAGTTGTTTGTTTGTTTAAAAAATAATTATAGTGCATTCTTGCTGCAGCTGAGTGTTTTTATGTTAATCTTTAAAAGTGATATTCTGAGTTGTTTGCAGTTTAAAAGAATTCTGATTTCTAAAGTCTCTTTGGTTGCTCTGGTTTCTCCTTCTGGCAAGTGGATAATACATAAGATAAAGAGATTTATTGTGATACATTTGCTTTAGTCTGGTTTCCCCTTAGGGCAAGTAGATAATACATAGAACGAAGAGATTTATTGTTATTCGTATGCTTTAGAGCACTCTTGATTTATTTTTGCTTGGCTAAGGAAGATTCAAGCAGTTTTACAAACTGGAGGACAGTGAGTCAAAACCAAAATTCTACAGTTAGAACTTTAACTTTTTCTTCTAAAACCCTATTATTACATAGAAATTCTCTGTTCTGGAAAAAAAAAACAAAAACAAAAATTATCCCTGCAATCCCTAAGTATATGTGTGGGTTACATTGCTTCTTTTAAATTTAATTTCCACTTACATATGAAACTAGTAGAAGCATCTTGGAAATTTTTCAGCTGTGGGGGCAGAGGCACTTACTTCGTTCACAATCAGCCATTGAGCATCCAGCGTCTGCGAGGAACCATGCTAGTAAATAGAGTGGGAAAAATCACATTTACCTCTCGCTCCAGGGAGCCATAAATCAACATTTCTATTTGAAGTCATGGAAGTACTAAGAAACAAAAGATTGAGAAGGAAAAGCGGATAAGGACAAAACCCCGGTGACATTACAAGTGTAGTCCCCATAGCAGAACAGGAAAACTGTGTCACAGGGGAGGAAGGTACAGCAGGCATTCATAAGACATTTGGGCTAGACTAAATCAAGATTGTCTCTTACTTTACATCTTCTTGTTCTACAAACAGTATTCTGGGGCTAAAACAGTTTGCAAAATTGAGTTATTTTACTGGAAGTAGTTTTCTCCATCAGATGTTATAGTTTCGGGGGAAATACAGCTAATCATTCCTCACTTTGAGAACTAGGGAAAAGATAAATAGAAGGCGAGCTGGTGAGTGAGTAGCGTGACTCTGGACATTGGCCTGAGATGCGACAAATGGGTTCGATAAATTGAGGATAATACAAAAAGTAATGCAGAAGTAATTGGTCCTCAAAGTGCCTTGGTGCCAACAAATAATCCCCGCCAGCATATCAATGAGGAAGGAATGATTCTATCAAGCAGGGGAAGAAACCAGTTGTCATTTTATGAGACCATGGATAACACACAGACTTGCCATGGGTCTGACTAAAAGGTATACAACACTAGCAAGTGAACAAGCAGCAGGGGCAGAGGAGCAGATCAGAACAAAAGGTCACCCTAGGTCTGTCTGAATGAACTCAGAATAAATAGGGCACAAGTTAATCAAATGAACATCAGCGGGATCATGGCAAATGGTTGTTCACATTATCAAAAGTGTTGAGTCTCAGCATGAATCTAGGGAAAGATTTTCTGTTGTCACCACAAAAGCTTTAGTGTTTCTCTATCATGCTTTCAGGGATCACAGGAAAACCATGGAAAGGTAGGCACAGGTCTGAGAGCCAAGGAGTTTTATTCCAAAATGACTCATTGTAGCAGGAATTCTCATTGGTCTTAATAATACAAACCTGGAGTCAGATATCAGGATGAATGCTAAGAGATCGGAGAAGTACAGGAGCCAGCCATTAAAGTTCCTACCTCTACCAAATCTTCAGGTCGAATGGGCAATCCTTTCTCTAGGAATCCTCAGACTGAATGCCATCTCTATGAAACCTCAGATGGAATCCCGAGCTCCTGTCTCCTCCTGCCTTATATTCCTCTCTCCACCCAGCCATATCACTTCCCATCTCTACCTCCGCAGTACTGGGATTAATGGTATGAGCCACCACCACTTGACTCTGTTTTTCTTTCAGACTGACTCAACCTCATGTAGCCCAGGGTGGCCTTAAGCTCACAGAGATCCATCTGCCTCTGTCTCCTGACAACAATGAGGACACTAAGAGAGACTTACAAAGATCTAATCTACAATGAGGACACTAAGAGAGACTTACAAAGATCTAATCTACAATGAGGACACTAAGAGAGACTTACAAAGATCTAATCTACAATGAGGACACTAAGAGAGACTTACAAAGATCTAATCTACAAGGAGGACACTAAGAGAGACTTACAAAGATCTAATCTACAAGGAGGACACTAAGAGAGACTTACAAAGATCTAATCTACAATGAGGACACTAAGAGAGACTTACAAAGATCTAATCTACAATGAGGACACTAAGAGATTTACAAAGATCTAATTTACATGGGAAGTAGAAAGTAGAAAAAGATAAGATCTCCCGAGTAAATTGGGGCATGGAGACCTTGGGGGAGGGTTGAAGGGAGGAGGGGAGAGGCAATAAAAATCAATAAAACAAAAACTTCTTGTAGAAAAATAAAGATAGCACTCCAAAGTTAAAAAAACAAAACAAACAAACAAACAAACAAAAAACCACGCTCACTACCTCATAATATAAACGGTTCAACTCATGCAATCTAGAACGATCCATCCAAATCTGGTTTTCATTAATATTTGTGTTTGCTAACACATGCTTTAAACCAGGGTTAGTATCTTTGAAATGGTTGTAGTAAAAATGATTTCAGGTTTTTGCAGCTAAAGAAGACACCATAGCATACGAAGCTACAGGTCTCTAGCCTCGTGGAAAGAAATGAAACAAACAAATGTGTTGAAGGACACCAGCACTGGCTTGGGAAACATTCAACTTTATTTGAACACATGAAAATTACTAGATGCTTGTAGTCTTCTAACAGTAGGCATCAGTAGAAATGCATAAGAATAACAAAGAATTTTTTAAATTATTTAAACAACTTATTTTTTGTTTTTGAAACTATATTTACATAATTCTCCCTTCTCTTTTTCTTTCCAACCCCTCTCATACATAACTGTGTGCTCTCTTTGAATTTTTTGACCTCTTTTTCATTAATTGTTGTACGTGCGTACATGTTATATACATAGATATTTCCCTAAATAAATAAACACAACCCATTCACTCATACAAACTAAGTTACTGTTGTCTTCGTGTTTTAAGAGGAGGATACACCTGAGTGTATAATAATTGCAAGAGTAATTAAGTTGTATTGTAATTACTCAAAAATAATGAGTTTTTATCATAAAATTCTTACAAATGTACATCATGCCCTTAGGTCATACCTTCCAATCGCTCTGACTTATTCTTTACAGGCTGGCTCCTTCTTAAAATGAGATTTGTTTTCTCCTATAAAATGGACATTTAACAGCAAGCATATAAAACAGAAATTCTAGGGGTTGTTAAATGCAAGGTAGAAATGTAGATAAAAAAGGTTAATGAGAGGCACTCAGTGCATCGATCATCCCAGATGAATCTCAGCCATCAAGGGAGCTGACAGGCTTCCCGGCTTCCTTTTATCTGACATTTTTACAGTATGTGTGTGTTTCATCTTCTGTTCTAAAATGTCCGAATCTTCTAACAGACATGTCTATTTTTGCAATGGTTTAGCTGGATTTTGCTTTGCACCTGGGCTGACAAACTTTTTCTTCAACTTAAATGCTTTTGTCTACTCGTGTTAAATATAATCAGCACCACGGCTTTAACTGAATGCATTGAGAAGTAAGCTATCTAAACAGCAATGCCTTGAAGAGAGTATCTTTTCTTTGGCTTTGGGCATATATCCCTGTCTTTGCCTTTCTACTGTTCATTTTTTCCTGGGTCAGTTGCAGCTCTTGAGATTGGGAGTGATGTGTGTTCTTTTTTTTTTTTTTTTTTTTTTTTTTTGAGCTCTACATTTTTCTCTGCTCCCCTCCCTATCTCTCTCCTCCCCTTCAACCCTCTCCCAAGGTCCCCATGCTCCCAATTTACTCAGGAGATCTTGTCTTTTTCTACTTCCCATGTAAATTAGATTTCTGTATGTCTCTCTTAGCGTCCTCATTGTTGTCTAGATTCTCTGGGATTGTGATTTGTGGGCTGGTTTTCTTTGCTTTATGTTTAAAACCCACTTAAGAGTGAATACATGTAATAATTGTCTTTCTGGGTCTGGGTTACGTCACTCAAAATGATGTTTGCAAGTTCTATCCATTTGCCCACAAAATTCAAGATGCCGTTATTTTTTTTGTGCTGTGTAGTACTCCATTGTGTAAATGTACTATATTTTCCTTATCCATTCTTCAGTCAAAGGGCATTTAGGTTGTTTCCAGTTTCTGGCTATGACAAACAATGCTGTAACGAACATAGATGAGCACATGTCTTTGTGGCACGATTGAGCATCCTTTGGATATACACCCAAAAGTGAGGCTTGAGGAAGGTTGTTTCCTAATTTTCTGAGAAATCGCCACACTGACACTCAAAAGGGCTGTACCAGCTTGCATTTCCACCAGCAATGCAGGAGTGTTCCCATAATCCCACAACCTCTCCAGCATAAGTTGTCATCAGTGTTTTTGATCTTGGCCATTTTTACAGGTGTTAAGATGGAATCTCAGAGTTGTTTTGATTTGCAATTCTCTGATGACTAAGGATGTTGAACATTTCCTTAAGTGTCTTTCAGCCAATTTAGATTCTTCTGTTGAGAGTTCTTCGTTTAGGTCTGTACTCCATTTTTTATTGGATTATTTGTTCTTTTGATGACCAATTTCTTGAGTTCTTTGTATATTTTACATATATTATATATATATATATTTCTATATTTTAAGTATACAAAGAACTCAAGAAATTGGTGATGTGATCATTATATGATCACAGCATGTTTTGCAGTGCACACACCATGTATCTCCACTATGCTGCTGATGAATTGGTCTGTATCAGGTGGTTATGTTGGTGAAATACAGGGAAAAGTGAGTACATTTAGTTTTTGCAGAGACCTTATAAAATACTAGATTTTGCTTTGCCCTTGTATACTATTGTGCTATTGGAAGTCACTCAAATAAAGGTAAATGCCAGATAACTGTTTTTCCCCAATGAAAGTCCTACAGAACATGACTGTCAACCAATCTGAGGGATTGTGAGCAAGAAAATCGATGATAAGAACTGAGATCTAGAGTCGTGAGGAATTTCTTATGCAGTTTTCAAAATGATGAAAATGTTCAATTACTTTTCAGCAGTGTGAACTGTTATTTCTCTCATCTGTCTCTTTTTCTCTCTACTACAATTTTATAACTGTCAAGACTTTTCATGGTTTATTAGTAACATATAAAAGCACACACCTTTTGATCACCCATGATGTACTTAAGATCAGTTCTCCTAACTTATAATTTGGATCATGACTTTTGTATTTAACTTTGGTTTCAATTTTATTCTTTTTTTCCAATCCATGTTCACTATTTTGAAAGATTCATATTTCTTACAGGTACTTTCAGTGCCAGTTTTAATTTTTCCTACTTCTTACTAGACACTATTTTTCACCTGCGTCTGGAATATTATGTTCTGGAGAATTTCTAGCCGGTTTATTTCTCCTTTGGTTTCTGCTAATTTATGCTCGTTTCCATCATGAAATCATAGCATATTACTTAATGATGACTTGTAAAATAGTCAGCGGGATTTGAATTACACTAATTTAAGACATATAATTTATTATCTTTCTTCTTGATTATGTTTTAAATTTCTGTATCATAAGAAAGCTACTGCTTTCAGAAAAAATAGTTTTCTTTTGATAATTAAAGGCACTAATTGTCAAATTCCAATTTAAATCTCGCCAGTGTTTTCAATTATGTGGATCATCAAAATAAAACTTGTTTTGTAATTCTTTATAAATCCTAATTTTCTTCAGGTTTACTTTTTTTTTTTTTTTTTTTTTTGCTTTTTCAAGACAGGGTTTCTCTGCAGCTTTTTTTTTTTTTAGAGCCTGTCCTGGACCTAGCTCTTGTAGACCAGGCTGGCCTTGAACTCACAGAGATCCTCCTGCCTCTGCCTCCCGAGTGCTGGGATTAAAGGCGTGCGCCACCACCGCCCGGCTCAGGTTTACATTTTTAATGCCAGATAATGTGAGGAACTGCATTCTTATGTATGATTAGGAATTTTAATTCTATCTACTTTATTATCAGAAAGATTTTTCCACAATTATCCAAGTCAACAAATATTTATAAGGCAAAAGTTATCTTGTACAATTGTTTCTATTATTCTTTGTAGTTTATCATTGTTAATTGTTTATAATTAAATTAAATTGTCTTTCAAAAAATCAATTGGGGTAAATGCGTCATCGATTATAGAAACTAGAAGTTTAAGAGTTTACTAGGCTTTCGTTGTGATATTTCCATTTATTATTAATATTAATATTAGCTCATATTTTGTACATTGCATGCTTGGGAAGAAAGAATTATGATCCAAGTGAAGGTATATTTTCAAAATCTAAAACAGCACGAAGTCAGTATTCATCTGACTGCAATATTTTATTTTATAGAGTTGAGGGCAAAATCAAAACTTGGGTCATAATTCAATAGTGTCATTTTTCCCTTCCTATATAAGACGTCACATCTAAGCTTTCAACATTTCCTTGCATGGTAATATTGTCTTAGTCTTTCAACTTCCCTTTCTACTACTACTACTTTCTTCCACTTTTCTCCTGAATCTTGATAAAATATTCTGAATGTTATGCGTGTGAGATGGGTAATGTGGATTGTCAAACTTGACAGGATTCAGAATCACAATGGAGACAAGCCTGCAAGCGAGTCGGTTGGGGACCTTATAGGTTAGATTAACTGAGGTAAGACAATCCACCCAAACTTCCAGTGCAATCAAAAGAAGGAAGTTATCATTCATACTCTCTGTATCCTTAATATGGATGCATGGCCACCGGTTGCCAAGAACTCGTGATATCACAAGCTTGCCATGATGGCTATACCTTTGAACTATGAACCAAAATAAACTCTTTTGTGTAAACTGTTTTTGTCAAGATAATTTGTTAAAGCACCATATTATATTAATTAATATTAACCAGGTAATACAATCTAAGTGTTCATTATATTGGTATCCTGGTTATGGTGTTTTATATGCCTTGTGGGGACAGTCCTAGTTTCTAAACCTTTTTGATACCAATTACTAATATGGAATCAACACATTTACATCTAATCTCCAGCTGCATACTTTTTCCCTTCAGTTCAATTTATTCCTTCTCAGACAGATGAATAAATTATATATATATAAACATATATATGTAGTTTTTCATCTTATTATGACTGAGGAAACTTTCATGTTCTGTTTCCTTTTTGATGACTCTTTCACCTTCCATCATAAGACATAAACTTCCATTGCAAGACAGCTCATCAACTAAAAAAAAGGTTTAATTGATTTAATTATTTTTTCACAAATTTTATCAAAAAAGGTCATCAGAACTTTTATGTTTCCTTTTGTTTTGCTTTTCTATATGAAGTTGAATATTTTTCTTTTGAGGTCTATGAAGAAGTGTGCTGGGATTTTGATGGGAAATGCGTTGAATCTGTAGATTGTTTTTGATAGGATTGCCATTTTTACTATGTTGATTTTACCTAAGTAGGCTTATGGGAGATCTTTCCATTTTCTGATATTTTCCACAATTTCTTTCTTCAATGACTTACCGTTCTTGTTAAACAGATGTTTCACTCCTTTGGTTAATATTTTTTTCTTTTTTTTTTTTTTTTTTTTTTTGGTTTTTGAGACAGGGTTTCTCTGCAGCTTTTTTGGAGCCTGTCCTGGAACTAGCTCTTGTAGACCAGGCTGGCCTCGAACTCACAGAGATCCGCCTGCCTCTGCCTCCCGAGTGCTGGGATTAAAGGCGTGCGCCACCACCGCCCGGCTCTCCTTTGGTTAATATTACCCCAAGGTATTTTTGCTATGTGTGGCTATTTTAAATGGTGATGTTTCTCTAATTTCTTTCTCAGCCCCTTTATCATTTGTATATGCAACAGCTGATTTTTTTTTTTTTGATCTTGTATCCTGCCACATTACTGAAACAGTTTGTCAGCTGTAGAAGTTCCTTCTTTGAATTTTTGGGGTCACTTGTATATACTATCATATCATCTTCAAGTAGTGAAAGTTTGACTTTTTCCTTTCCAATCTGTATCTCTTTGATCTCCTTTTGTTGTCTTATTGCTCTAGCTAGAACTTTGAGTACTATGTTGAATAATTATGGAGAGGAGTGGACAGCCTTGTCTTGTTCCTGATTTTAGAGGAACTGCTTTGAGTTTCTCTCTATTTAATTTGATGTTGGCTGTTAGCTTGCTGTATATTGCTTTCATTATGTTTAGATACATTCCTTCTATCTCTGATCTCTCCAAGACCTTTAACATAAATCGGTGCTGAATTTTGTCAAATGCATTTTCAACATCTAATGAGATGATCATGTGTTTTTTCTTTCATTTTATTTATATGGTAGATGACATTGATAGGTTTTCATTTGTTGAAACATCCATCCCTGCATCTCTGGGATGAAGCCAACTTGATCATGGTGAATGATTTTTTTTGATGTGTTCTTCAATTTGGTGTGCCAATATTTTATTTTTATTGAGTATATTTATTTATTTTACATATAACATATATTTATGTATTTATTGAGCATATTTGTGCCAATGCTCATGAGGAAAATTGGCCTGTAATTCTCTTTAAATTGTATCTTTGTGTGGTTTTGGTACCAGGGTAACTGCAATCTCATAAAAAGAGTTTGACAATGTTCCTTGTATTGTGTGGAATAACTTGAGGAGTATTGGTATTAATGCTTCTTTGAAATTCTGGTAGAATGCTATGCTAAAACTGTCTGACCCTGAGCTTTTTTTGGTTGGGAGACTTTTGATGACTGTCTCTATTTCCTTAGGGGTTATAGATCTATTTAAATTGTTTATCTGTTCTTGATTGAATTTTGGTATGTGGTACATATTCAGAAAATTGTCCATTTTCTTTAAATTTTCCAATTTTATGGAGTACAGGTTTTTGAAGTATGACCTGATAACTCTGTAGATTTCCTCTGTGTCCGGTGTTATGTCTCCTTTTCATTTCTGATTTTGTTAATTTCCTTTTTTTTTTCTTTTTTTGGTTTTTCGAGACAGGGTTTCTCTGTAGCTTTTTTTAAAGCCTGTCCTGGAACTAGCTCTTGTAGACCAGGCTGGCCTCGAACTCACAGAGATCCGCCTGCCTCTGCCTCCCGAGTGCTGGGATTAAAGGCGATTTTGTTAATTTCCATATTCCCTCTCTGCCTTTTGGTTAGTTTGGATTAGAGTTTGCCTATCTTGTTAATTTTCTCAAAGAACCAACTCTTTGTCTCATTGATTCTTTCCACTGCTTCCTTTGTTTCTACTGTATTGATTTCAGCCAATTTGATTTGATTATTTCCTGGTGTATTGCCCTCCTGGGTGAGTTTGCTTCTTTTTGTTCTAGAGCTTTCAGATGTGCTGTTAAGTCATTTGTGTGAGATTTCTCCAGGCTCTGTATACAGGCACTTAGTGCTGTAAACTTTCCTCTTAGCACAGCTTTCAAAGTGCCCCCATGAGTTTGGGTATGTTGTGGATTCATTTTCATTGAATTCTAGGAAATCTTTAATTTCTGTCTTTATTTTGTCCTTGGTCCAGGTGATACAGTAGAACACTATTCAAGTTCCATGAGTTTTCAGGCTTTCTGCTATTAGTACTGTTGTTGAATTCTGACTTTAAGCCATGGTGATCTGATAAGTTATTTGGGGTTATTCCATGTTTTTTGTATCTGTTGAAGTTTACTTTGTGACCAAGTATGTGGTCAGTTTTAGAAAAGCTTCCATGAGGTGTTGAGAAGAAGGCATATTCTTTTGTATTTGGCTAAAATGTTCTGTAATGTCTATTAAGTCCATTTGAGTCATGACATCTGTTAGTTCTCTTATTTCTCTGTTATTTCTTTTGTCTGGCAGACCTGTCTATTGGTGAGAGTGGGGTGTTGATGTCTTCTAATATTAGTGTGTGGGCTTTGATATGTGATTTAAGCTTTAGTAGTGTTTCTTTGGTGTATGTGGGTGCTCTTGTACTTGGGACATAGATGTTCCGAATTAAAACTTCATCTTTATGGATTTTTCCTCTGACAAGTATGAACTGTCCTTCTCTGTCTCTTTTGATTGACTTTAGTTTGAAGTCTATTTTCTTAGATATTAGGATAGCTCCACCTGCTTGTTTCCTAGGTCCATTTAATTGGAAAATCTTTTCCCAAACCTTTACTCTGAAGTAATCCTTGTCTTTGAGGTTAAGGTGTATTTCTTGTATGCAACCAGAAGGATGGATCCTGTTTCTGTATCCATTTTGTTACCTGTGTCTTTTTATAGATAAATTGAGGCCATTGATATTAAGAGATATTAATGACTAGTGATTATTTATTCCTGTTATTTTTCGATGATAGTTTTTATGTATTTCTCTTATTTGGTGTTTGCTAGTATGAGGTGTGAAGTTAGTTGTTACTTGTGTTTTTATGGATTAGATTTCATGATTAATTACTTTGGGTTGAAGTTTTCCTTCCAGTATTTCTGTAACACTGGATTTGTGGATAGGTAATGTTTAAATTTGGTTTTGTAATGGAATAACTTGTTTTCTCCATCTATGGTGATTGAAAGCTTTTCTTGGTATAGTAGTTTGGGAGTACATTCGTGGTCTCTTAGCATATCTGACCAGGACCTTCTGGCTTTTGGGATTTCCATTGAGAAGTCAGGTATAATTCTGATGTGTCTGCTTTTATATGTAACTTGACCTTTTTCCTTTGCATCTCTTAATTTTCTTTCATTATTTTGTATGTTTACTGTTTTGGTTATTATATAGTGGGAGGACATTCTTTTCTGGTTCAGTATACTTGGTGTACTGCAAGTTTCTTGTACCTTTATAGGCATATCCTTCTTTAGTTTGGGAAAGTTTTCTTCTATGATTTTGTTAAATATATTTTCTGTGTCTTTGAGTTAGACTTTTCTTCTTCTATCCCTATTATTCTTAGATTTCGTCTTTTCATGGTATCCCATATTTCCTAAATGTTTTGTGTTAAGGATTTGTTAGATTTAACATTTTCTTTACTGATGAATCTAATTTCTCTATCACATCTCCAACTCCTGAGATTCTCTTTTCCATCTCCTGTAATCTATTGGTTATGGTTGCGTGTGTAGTTCCTGTTCGTTTACCCAGTTTTTCTATTTCCAGAATTCCCTCTGTTTGTGTTTTCTTCATTGCTCTATTCCACTCTTCAAGTCTTGAACTGTTTGGGCTGTTTGCTTCACCTGTTTGATTGTTTTTTCTTGAGCTTCTTTAAGAGATTTACTAATTTTTTTCCAGCTTTTGTTTGTCTTTTCCTCCATATCTTTAAGGAAATTTTTTATTTCCTCTCTAAAGGTTTCTGTCATCTTCATAATGTTATATTGAAAGTTGTTTTCTTCTACTTCTGGGTTAGGATGTTCAGGTCTTCCTGTTGTAGGAACACTAGGTCCTGGTGGTATTATATTTGTCTTTAAGTTGTTTGTTGGATGTGCTCTTACACTGCCATCTGCCCATCTTTTCCTTTCTTGGGTACAGGTGGGGCCTGTGCTTCAGTTGGTCCCTCTTCTTCCAATCCGTGAAAGTGGAGTCTGTAGCTTAGGTGATTGCTCTTCCTCCAGGTGCAGGTGGTTCCATGTCTCTGGAAGTGTTGCTGAGGCTCTGGGGCTCCTCTCTAGGGGCAGGATGGGCCAAAGCTCTGGTGGTTACAGATACGGTGGGGATGACAGCAGGTATGTGGAGACTGCTGGGCATATTGGGGCTTGGTGGGTGGGGATGAGGGAATGGGATATTCCTCCCAGGCCAGGGCCTTGAGAGCTGAGCCTGGTTCTAACCAGGAACCCAACTACATACCTTTCCAGGGTCAGTTTGGTCCAAAGCTCCTGTGGTTACAGATGTGGTGAGGGATCATAGTAGGTGTGTGGGAGGCTGCTTAGGGAGTCAGGGGCTTGGTGAGTGGGGATGGGGGAGTGGGGGGTTTCCTCCCTGGGCAAGGGCCTAGAGAGCTCAGTCACCAGAAATTTTAAAGGCAAAAATCACATGTTCTACCTATTCCAGAAATGGTTCTAAAACTGCTCACAACAAGAGACCTTCCTCTCGGCCTTTGACTGCTAATTATATCAGCAGATTTTCTGTCCCTGAATGAAATTATTAAGTATAACTCCTTTAAGATTTTTATCTCCTTTTGTAACTTAACGCATGGAAGAAAGGGCTCAGACAAAAAAGTTGAAATGTAGCTGGGTTGCTCAAAATGAATAATGTCTGCCGGGTGAGACACTGAGAAAAGGCTTTAGTTTGCAGAATAGGAAAGTATTTTGAGAGTCTTGCTGGAAAAGCTGACAGCCTAGCACAAGCAGCCTCCCTTTTAGATGGAGAAATGTGGAGATGAGCACAAAGTGCTAATTTGGCTAGAGAAACAAAACAAGAAACCCGCTTGTGTAGCCAAGTGAGTTTTATGGGTCAGAATCTCTATTTGATTGCACGTAACTTTCCTCTGTTCTCCCTTGTTGCATAAGACAAACGTTATGAGTCTTTAAAACATTAAGGCAAACCTCTGATCTTGAATTCAGGGAGAACAGACTCCACGGAAAAGGGCAGGGAAAACATTCTTATTGCTCAATACAGAATGTTATCTTGAAGAGATTACAAACCAAAAATCAAGCTCACTGGCTGTTGCTTTCATGAGTATAAGTCATTCAAATATGTGCTGAATCCAGTTGTGCAAATCGTAGATTAATTGAGGCTACATTTTCTAATGGCTAATGTATGATGAAGATAACATTTCAAAATTCTGTGGCTGAAATTGTGGGCTTTGCCACGAAGTCATCCACTATATGGATTAATACTAAAAATCAGAAAATGCAAAATTGGATTTAAAAATATTAGACAGTATGCATTTTTTAAAAATTCAAGACTTGATACAAATTAAAGTTTAGTAGCAAAAATAGGCATTTAAGCTATATAGAAAGCTCAGTATCTTAAGTATGAGGCTTAATTTTATCTCATTTTGAACTTGTACTTGTGCTATTATGAGGAAACATTAAAATATAGCTAGAATTCTTACCATGATGGCTATAAAAAGAACTCTGACTAGGTTAGAAGCTACAACTTTTGTCTCTGGTGCTATAGTAGATGATCTGTGTACATCTCAATAATGAGAAAACCCCCGTCTCTATGCTGATGCATTGAAATAGGATTACATCATTGAAAGGGTTACTTAAAGGGCAAACCAATTTTTTTCATAAGCCCTCATAATCTTTTCAGAGATAATCAACAAATATATTTTACCTACAGATACTAATGACATAAATTCATCTCAAAGATTTTCTTCTTCCTTATTGAAACAATACTGTTGTAGAAACAGAGTTCTAGTCTTTAAGATTCAACTCAAGAAAATGAAAGCTCTACTTGCAATGGAAAGGGGACTGAAGAATCAGAAATGCTAGTGGATGGGTGTGGTAGACACAGAGTTAATTGAAGGAAAATGAGTTAATGAACTCCAGGGATGCAATCATATTGCAATATAAAACATTTTCTTGGCTTCTAAATAAACTATTGATTTAATAATGCAATAAATGAAGTAATAGGAAAACAGAGAGCCAATATCACTCAGTAAAAATCTGCTAGCAAGCTGTTCAGCATGAACTCTTTTTATAAAAGCCATTTGTGTGAACGAATGAGCACCATGATCAGCAAGGTTTGTATAATCCATAGATGTTTAAATGACCAGTTAATGAATTGCAATTATTAGTAAGGGTGATTACGTCTCCTAGATAAGTTAAAATAATTTATGGTTTGTTTATGTGTAACATTTTCCTGGTCAGTTTAATTGTAACTACCAACTAGATCTGTCATATTATCCTTTATTAGCTGATCATAATGTTTATATCCAAAATCAGTCAAGTCCTTTAGGTGTGACCTGGGGAAGTTACTCTCTCAATGCATTTGGTGTAATATAAAAGAACTGATCCAAGACATGGGGTGGCAGAGAAGGAAAAAGAAATATCATCTATGATGATACGCCTGGAAATGGTTGACTCCTCCCTTTAGTCTTGCTTAAAATTTCTGTTTTTAGCTTGTCAGGCATTCGTGAATTAAATTAAAACAATGAGGAAACCAGACAGCACTGCCACTAAATTCACTAACGGCCTGCCCCCATCATGAAGTTGCCTAAGGACAGAGAAAATCACCTCCTAGCATTCAGAAAGAATTTTTTATTGTACCAGTGTCCAGTATGGCAGACAGGCTAAGAAGTTACTATGCATATAATTATAGTTTTCTTCAATTCTTGCCTATAAAAATAGTTTTACGATGGAAGACATCATAGATTAACATGATCACTTTATGATATTGCAAACTTAAAAAATATTGAATCTAATTAAACCATTTCTAGTGAAGGTTAGCCTTTGTTATCACAAAATATTCATGATTAATTTTAAGGCATGAATCTTGTTACATGAATAGGAATATAGAACAAAACATTATTCTGGGCTTTTTGAATCGTATTACAATAGTTGCTATGTGTGCAGACTAATTCTAGTATGACTGATTTTCTCAAAAACACAATTACTTCAGAAGTAAGGTTTCCAACAAGGAAAAATTCCCTGTATCTATAAAAAAGACTGCTTATGCTAGTAAGAAACATAATTGAAAACATTGCTTAATTTTTCAATTGAAATTGCCAAGTAAGACTTTATAGAAAAATATACTTTTGGTATCACCATCCCAAATTTCATGTTATACTACAGTAATAAGAAACAACATGGTCCTTCTGTAAAACAGACATTTGACTGATGGAACGGAATTGAAAACCACATATAAGCCATTAGGTAGGCTTATAGGATTTTGACAAAAGGCCAAGAATACATTGGTGAAAAGACAGCATCTTCAACAAATGGAGTGGTCAAACTGGATAACTACATGAAGAAAATTAAACTTGATCCTTGTATCTTACCCTTCCTAAAAGTGAACTCCATATGGAGAAGAAACAAAACAGAAGATCTGATACCCTGAATTTGATAGAGGAAAAGTAGGGAACATGCTTATCATCAAAGAAAGAATTTTCTGAACAGGATCCCAAAGTTCTGGCATTAAGACCGACAATCAACAGAGAGAACCGTATGAGACTAAACAGATATATTGTATGAGACTAAACCACAAAAGGACACCATCGTTTAAATAAAGAGATAGTCTATAGAATGGGGGAAAAATCTTAACCACTGCATATCTAGTGTCTATAATATACAGAGTCTTAAAATACTAAGCATCAAGAAAACAAACATCACCACCCCCAAAATGGGGCATGAACCTAAATAAAGAATTCTCACAAAATATAAATTACAAAAGCCTGAGAATTGTCTTTTTTAAATATTCAGTACCAGAGAAATGTAAATTAAAGCTACTTTGAGATTATATCTTACTCTGGTCAGAATAGCTAAGATCAAAACAGAAGTGATGACAGACTCTGTTGTGGGTGTAGCAGAAGAGTTTCCCTCATCCGTCGCTTGCGGGAGTACAGTCTGGTGCAGCCACCGTGAAAACCAGCATAGAGGATCCTCAAGAGGATAGGAAAAGACAGATAATCTCATTCAGCTGTGGAACCTGAAAACTGCTCGCAATAGTTAATAACACACCTGTAAAGAAAAGCCCACGGCCTTAATATCGGCCAAATAGCGTGAGAGTAAGCAGCCACTTTCTGGTTGAATTTAAGCTCTTCACAAGATGAAGCCCATACTTCACATAGTTTCTGAGGCCAAGGCCCTTTGTTTAGACAGGTCAAGGGCCTTAGGGCAGAACCTGTTACTCGTATTCTGTCAATAGGACATACTATTAAACCAACTCCTAAAAATGTCTTGGTGAACTAACAGATTAGTGCCTCAACTCAAACCTCATCAGGGAACTTTCTTTTTGAAGTAGGTGACAATTACCACTGACAGCCACAATTTTTTCAAGAAGCAGGACAATAAGTGACTCTGGAGTGTTTAGCCCTAACTGAGACTTTAAATCACACTTACCTCCTCCCAAGGCTTAGGGATCACTGTGAGAAAGAGGGGAATGATGACTCCAAGGGCCAGAAGAAGTTAAGACTAAAAGTGCTTATTAGGAAATGTTCCCAGGACGCAATAGGGCAATTGCACATATAAACTCACAGCAATTGCGACAGCGTGTAGGAGACTCAAACCAAACAAATTTTCAATATGGAAGTGAGAGGTAGACGCCAAGTTCTACCCTAGCTAAGGAGCTCTTGGTAATTGACAGTTGCCAGGAGTGGAAAAATGAGTTTTCTTCAGACTGTGGTTTGTGGTAGGTCTAATGCACCCAGTGGTGGCAAAACACCTAAAAATCGAGAGGCAGCAAAATTGCATTTGATAGGTTTAAAAAGAAATGAAGACACAAAGTTGGAGGGGTGTATCTGGGAGAAGATTGGAGAGGTAGAGGGGAAGAGATGTGATCAAAATGTAATACATGGAATTCCCAAAGAATTAATAAAAATATTTTTAGAAAGGAAAAATCATTTTAATGCCTACATATTCAGAAAAAAAATGAGTTTTTATGTAAGGTATTTTAACTAGTAACAAGAAATGAACTTTTCACTAGTGATCATTTCATTAGCAAATAATGCATAGGTCAATTTATTGCAACAAGAATTTTTAAATGAGAGTATTGGTATAAACAAAATACTGTATAGAAGGGGGGCTGGAGAGATGGCTCAGTGGTTAAGAGCACTGGCTGCTCTTCCAAAGGTCATGAGTTCAATTCCCAGCAACCACATGGTGGCTCACAACCATCTGTAATGAGACCTGGTGTCTTCCTTGTCAGCAGTACATTGTATGCTTAATAAATAAATAAATCTAAAAAAAAAAAAAAAAAAAAAGAAGGTGACCCAGTGTGGGTTTTCTATTGCTGTGAAGACACTTTGACCATAGCAACTTTTTCAAAAGAAATATTTAGTTGGGGTGGCTCACTTATAGTTTGTAGAGGTTCTGTCCATTATCCTCATGGTAGGGAGGATGGTGACAGGCAGGCAGATGTATTGCTGGAGGAATAGCTGGGCGTCCCACATCTGGTAGGCAACAGGAAGTCAGCTGCCACTCACACTGTGTGGTATCTTAAGTATAGGAACACTCAAAGCCCGCCCCCAGTGACACGCTCCTCCAAGGAGCATGTCCATTACAACAAAGTCACACCTGCTAATAATGTCACTCACTCTCTTTGAGGGCCATTTTTCTTTCAAACCACCACATTCCACCCCCAGGCCCCGAAAGGCTGGTAGCCATATCATAATGCAAAAATGCATTCACGCCAACTTCAAAAGTAACCATAGTCAATAACACTTCCAAACTTGTTTCAAAGTACAAAGTCTCTTCTGAGACTCATGCAATCTCTTAACTGCAATCCCCTATAAAATCAAACCTAAAGAGCAGATCACATACTTCCAACATAAAATAGCACAGGGTATGTATTACCATTCCAAGTGCAGGGAAGGGAGCATAGAGAGGAAATACTGAAAGCCAATAAATAAATAAATAAATAAATAAATAAATAAATAAATAAAATAAAATAAAGCTGAGCAAACTCCAAACTCTGCATCTCCATGTCTGATGTCTGATGTCAAAATCTTCTCCACATTTCCAATTCCATTCAGCTTTGTTGACTGCAACACACTTCTTTCCTGGGGGCTGGCCCCCCTCCCTGTGAGCAGCTCTCCTCGGCGGCTATCCCATCACTCTGGTATCTCTAACATTTTGGGTTCTTCAAGGACCGTGAATTCACAGCTTTAAACAGTGGTCTCTCTACTAGTCCTGCATTCAGGGACATCCCTGGCACATGCCTGGTCTCAGTGGCTTTGTTCCTTTCTTCTGTCCTTAACTCCAAAGCCAGAGCCATGTGGCTGAAACTACCAAGTTCTGCTGCTTGCTGGGGCTTCACTATGGCCCCCTCTTTCAATTAACATGCACCAGCTTCCCATCTTTCACAGCCTAAGGTTGACTATCCTGAAACTTGCTCTGTATAAGAACCCTTAAAGCCCACTCCCACAGTGACAACATCCTCCAATAAGGTCACACCAACTCCAAAAAAGCCACACTGCCTAATAGTACCACTCTCTTTGGGGGCCATTTTTATTCAAATCGCCACAGAAGGGTTTGAAATTCCTTAATTAAAAAAAATAACTTACGTAAAAATATGTATGTGCTTTTTTTTGTCTCCTCTATAAGCTATAACTTATTACTTTAGTAGAAAATAAATAATGTTCTCTATCCAATGAATTAGAAGTATTGTTGAATTAGAGGTATTCTTGACATAGCGAATTAGTTATCGTGTGTAACTAGCACATTGAGGATTCTAAACAATACAAGGAGGAGGCACAAAATGGTAATCTTTCCTTTGTCGTCGATGCATAATCAAACTGATAGACAGCAATAGTGCCTATGAGGCATGTTCTGTAGATTTCCTACTGTAGAGTCTCTACAGAGTGGGGCAGATGCGGGTGGAGCTTGCCATGTTCTTTCCCCTGAAGCTGAGCATCTGCTCTGTAATACAGGAGCCAAGTCACCCTCTGCAGCTAAATTACAGAGCAGTTATGTTCTTCACCTTATGTTTCGGTTGGACCATTGGCCAGACTCCAAGAGCTACGCTAACTAGGAGGGAGTAAGGAAGGTCCTGTCTCCCTCAGGGACCAGATTTTTTGGCTAGATTTCCCACTGTTCCAGTCTCCATATTCTCTGGCTTTTTTCTTAGCTCTTCAACTTAAATAAAATTTAAAAAAAACTACTTATGTCTCTAGTAATGGAATTTTTGCAGAATCTATATTGTAAGATTTTTTTTCTAGCCTTCCAAACTTGAAAAAATTATAGTACAAATCCACATATCTATACAATTCGTGTGAATGAGGTATTCTATGTCCAATAAATAGACCCTTGGAACACGCAATGCACAGAGCTCCATGTTTCTTTTACTTTCTCTCCCCTTCCCTTTTCCTTCTTCTGCCCCACTTCCCTCTCCCTTTCTGTCCTTCTTCCTCTCTTTCTTTTTCCTTCCCCCTTTCTATCTTGCATAATGTCTTCTATGAACGGGTCTTACTATGTAATCTTTGCTCTTCTTGAACTTGTGATATTCCTGGTTTGATGTATAAAGTTCTGACTTTACAGGTTTAACCATGTCTAATTTGTATTTTCTTTTATAATCTGGGTTATCTGTATTTAGAGCAAAGTCTAGTATTATTCTTGAGTGGATTTTGACTAAGGAGTTTATTTTTTGGTAAGAATTTTTAAGTTAGCAGTAATAACATCTTTTGTTTTGTATTCGCTACTTTTTGACATCAAATACCCACCATCACTGAAGTAAATCCCATGCTGTTGACATCCTATGCACTTCTCCACCAACCTGTTTACAGGATGACAAAACCCTCTCTGTTTATACTCCCTTTTAATGCTTCATAAAAAATTTTCAATACCAATTTAGAATTCATATTCAAGTCCATAAAATAAAGACTTAAAATGTACAGAGTGTTGGGGAGACAGTAGGCTGTCATGCGACAGTCATACTTCCCGGGCACACCACCTCCCTCCCGGAATTCTTACCAGACCAAAAGAGTAACTGCTTCTAATGTAGGATCAGTATTAAATAAATACGTTCTCAGCCGGCCAAGCATTGGAGAGGTCCAGAAACATTGGCAACCGTTTCTCATTTCTGTTTTCTGACCTGGATTGAACCGGACACATTGAAATAATGTGAGAAAGATTGTTCTTCGCCAGAAGTAGCAGTAAAATCTGCCAGCTCTCCAGTGAGCAGGCCTTTCCTCTCTCCGGTTTTGACCATTTGAGAAGTCATGTTCGACCTACCCAATAGTCTGAACTACAAAGCTTTTCAGATGATGGAGATTTTAACTGTAGGAAGAACGGAACAGCTGAAAGGCAGACTTTGCCGAGCAGCCAAGGTGAATTGCTATTCCCAATTCTGGGGAAGATTTTAGCAGTCCACACAATGTGCCTTGAGGCTTGGGTCCTAACCAAGGCATGTGATCCAGTCCAGTCAGGGGCACCTAGCAAAGGGTCTCAATCTGTAGAAGGAACTTTCCTTCACCCTCGTTAGTGAGAGAAAGTATATCAATAGTTAATTCTCCATGTAAGCCATGGCATATGAAGCTTATGCATTAAGAATTAGTTGAAATTGTTTCATTTTATAATTTATAAGTAACTCTAAACTTTGTTAGTTTTTATCTTGGTCTCCAGTGAACAAATGTTTCATTTCTAGAGTTAATTGTTTTTCTAATGAAGAACAGAGAATCATTTCTCATCCAAGATTATATATTATTGTTAACATTCGGAAAGAGTGTTTTCTTCTACCTGTTTTATCTGATTAAAACACAACTTCATTTTCTTTTGGAACCATGAACCAGAGCTGAAAGGTCAATCATCCCAGAATGTCTTTTGAGGAAAGAAATAACATATTATCCAGATTTCACACAAATATTAGCTCTTGCCTATGTCTATGTCCGCAAGAGGATCACAAATTGAGCTCATTTCTGCCACTTTGGTCACTAGCAAGGAACAGCTGGAGCCTCTCCTCTGTGTGTTCATTTTTACACTGTTAAGAATCACATTCATCTCCCCGTGCTTAGCCGAGACTAAACAAGAAATGTTTCCTTGGACTTTCTCATCACTGTATTTCTAGTTTATTATCATCATGAGTGTGACTCTCCAAAATCTGAAGTTTCCCCTCAGATTGCAGGATTATAAGTAGACACAGCCATCTTGAAATGACAGCGCATTGTGCACAATATACATTTAAAATCGATCTATGGTTCCTGAAGTGCTTTGCTTGGTACTTGTATTCTAACTAAGAATGGCATAGAACTGATACAATATATTCAGACGAATTGATTTTGACCGTTCACAGCAACGCTCTTTAAACGTGTTGATAGGATATATTTTCCCACTGTGATCACACACTTGGGTCATATCCCAATCAAGAAGTTTAATATTTGCATTTGATTAGAACTAATGATCTATTTACACACACTCCATATCCAGTTTTTTGTTTATATATGAGAGGGGTTAAAATGATAACACTGCTCATATAATTTCATTTTAATTAAAGAGACAGAATTTTTTTTAATTGGAAAGCTTGTTTCAGAATCAAATATTGAGGGATGGATTACTATTTTTGCCATTGCTCTAAATCAGGAATATACTTTCCAATGGTAAGTAATGATGTCAAAGCCTAAGGGATTAGTATCCAGAAACAACTGTGTCACTTTTTTTAAAATTTCATATAAAGCACTGTATTATGTGACTGATCTGAAAAACAAGCAAATCAGCCCATGGTGCCTAAATACAACGATTAATGAACAATATGGTAAATGATAATGTGAAAATGAGTTTTAAAATATTGAGCATGCCATGATGTGGGATTCCCCTCTATATGCTATGAATATGTTTTATTACCATTGGTTATTAAGGAAGCTGTTTCGGCCTATTGTTTAGTACAGTAAAGCCAGGCGGAAAATCCAAACAGATGTATAGAGAGAAAGTAGGCAGAGTCAGAGATATGCCATCTAGCTGCCAAAGCAGAAAGACACTAGCCACCAGTCAGAACCTTACTGGTAGGTTGACAGCCTTGTGGTGAGTCTCAGATTAATAGAAATGGATTGATTTATGATGTAAGTGTTAGCTAGAAATATGCACAGGCTATTGGCCAAACAGTGTTGTAATTAATATAATTTCTGTGTGATTATTCACGTCCAGGAGGCTGGAAAATGAGTGAGCAGCCTCCACTTACAATGCTCTCTTCCTATCAAGTAGTATTTAAATGACTATGCTTGACACGAACAAAGTGGCTTAAACTGTAAGAACATTTCTTGCATAATTATAAAAACCTCAACATTTGGGTAAGAAGGTTAGGGTTCGTTCCTAGTGTTCTGACATGTTTTCAGATTTCCTTTCCACCTTCCTTCACATGCCTGGGCCATAGTAAAAGCATGCTTCAGAGGAGAAATCAAAGGGAGAAACTGTTAATCTAATGTGAATCTCAAGCTTAATTTTTAGTTTAGAAATAATTTTTCCCCTTCAATTTTTTTCTCTGTGCACTCCCATCTGTAAGGTTCCTATTTAATGTAATGGTTTTCTATCAGTGAAATGTAAAATTTCCATGATTGGCACAAATCAAATACACTCGTTTTCTCAGTTTGACCTCTTGTCTTATTTTCTGGAGACCTACAGACTCATCACTTAAAACAGACTCAGTAGAAAACTACTATTTAGAGAACTGCCATTTGTTAAGTAGCTAAATTATTTAACGTTGCAGCAACCTCCCCTCTACAACTGAATGATTAAACAGACAGCATTTATAGGAAAGCACACATGCTTCAGAAGAACACATCAGAGGCTTTGTTTTTGCATATTTATAAAAACCTCAGCATTTGGGTAAGAAGGTTATGCTTCAGAAGAACACACCAGAAGCATTGTTTTAAAAAAACAAAGAGGGATTTTAAAGGAATACACTCTTTCAAGCTGAGGCGATGCTGGAATGCAGACTCAAAAGGTTTCCTGCGTCTTCAGAATCCTTGTCAGAAAACTTCACCAAAGAAGAAGGCTGTCAGTTCCCATCATTTAAATGATTATTCTGCTCCCAAGATGATCCCTTTCTGGGACCCTTTTTCTCAAACTTTTGAGTGCTTCTTGAGAACAAGACTCATCCAATCCCAAGCTTGTCCTAAAGACAAGAACTCAAGACAAAGGTAGAGGCGTCAGCTCCTTAGAGCACAGTACTGACAGCCATAACAAGCATGTTTCTCTCTCTGAGCCTCATGCATCTTAGATGTAGAATGAAGACAATGGCAGATACTCCATGCACTGAGTAAAATAGCTGTATATGGTAAGACCTAAATAAATGTGTTTGTATTAAGAATGGACATCAAGACTTATATAAAAGTAACAACAGAAATTTACTTGCATAAAAATGAATAATCTCATGTTTATTGTCTGCCATATTAAATGTTAGAAATTACTATTATCTACTGAGAATCAGAGGAAAAATTTGAGCTCAGATATTTTATTCACTCAATAAGCACAGCAAAAACAAGGCAATCTTAAATACTTAAAGTCTCAGATTGTAACCCACATAGTTTTCCTTAACAAACTAAAACCATTTAAAACAAGGTTTAAGCAAGAATAGCAATTGGCACCAACCCTTTCAAAACGAGATCAAATCATGTCATGTTTTTTCCTACTCAAATCCTTTTATTGGGAGTTGAGAAACAGATCAAAGGATAAAATACAGACAACCAGGGGAACTTAAGGTCAGATCTCCAGCATCTATGAGAAAAGCCAAGCATAGCAGCGTGGGTCTGTAGCCAGGTGCTAAGGGGTGGAGACACGAGGGTCCCTGGTTCCCAAATCCCAGCCAGTCGAATGGAATGGTGGAACTCTCAGAAGTCAGTGGCAGACTCTGTCTACCACAATAGGTGTAAAGCACGGTAGAGAGCACCTTACATCAAACTCTGGTCTCCAGTGCACCCACATAGATGAGTGCACACACACACACATATGTGCACATAACATATACCATACATACATGCAAAACAAATAAATTATTAAAAGTTAAAGTTGAAAATAAAATACTCATCACACCTCACTCACCTAAGAGTAAATGAGAGCCCAAATTATCCATGCTTCTGCTTTTCTAACTTCCTGAACTCTAGGCCCTCAGCTCATAGTCTCATTCCTCCCACTCTTCAGCTGGACTCTGAGAGCTCAGTACCGTGCTCCGATGTGGGTCTCTGCCTCTGTTTCCATCAGTTGCTGGATGAAGGTTCTATAGTGATATTTAAGATAGTCATCAGTCTGACTACAGGACAAGTCAAGAGGAGAGGCCCCCCTCTCCTCTATTGCTTAGGGTCTTAGCTGGGGTCATCCTTGTGAATTTCTGGGAACTTCACTAAAGCCTGGTTTCTTGCTAATCCTATAATAGCTCCCTCAATCAAGATATCTCTTTCCTTGCTTTCATCTCTGTCCTTCCTCCTTCTTAACTATCCCATTCCCTCAAGCTCTCCTCACCCTTTCCCTTCTCTCCTCCTCTTCCCCTTCCACTCTCCCTTCTCTCCCCACCCCTATGCTCCCAATTTTGTCAGGCAATCTTGTCTGTTTCAACTTTCCAGGTGGATCTAATTATTTATTTTTTTTAACCCTAGTCAAGCTACTTCACAATGTATTTGTACTCTTATGTCTGAGTCCTCTTGGTTATCAATACCTTGAGAATCCAACTGGGATGAAAAACATGGAATGCAACATAAAGATTTGTAGTACTATCTCGAGTGTTTAATTTCAGAAATTTCAATAAGGCAAATATAGAGGTCAGGCAGGAATTTTAGGCGTCAGGCTTTCCGTCATACAACTAAGGTGGCAAAAACACTAACTAGAGGGACAGCCAGAGTTTCATAGTATATGATCATGCCATTGACTTAATATTTAAAAAAATCTGCAAAATTTCATGGTTCCAACCTCCCTCAACATGAACATACCTTCTTTTTCTGCTTTTTTTCCTATTTTTCATTATTATGACTTTTGATTAATTATTTATTCTTTCCATCCCCCATCACTCCCACAAAGTCTTTTAAGAAAACAATTCAGGATGATAGAGAAAGCAGCACCTTAACTTCATTATGGTTTTTCATCGCTTAACAACTATCAAGACTAGAGTATAGCAGATGCAATTGGCCCAGAAACCTAAGACTAAAACTGAAATTTGCAGAACCGAAGTCGAGATATCAAAGAACAAGGGAAGAAAGCATAAACTCATATCCTTTGAAAACTAAAAACCAGGGAGTAGACAAATAAATTAGGACAAGAGGAAGCAGAATGTAATATAATCATCTATTTTATTGGAAAGGGTAAATTATTCAATGCCACTGCTTTCAGTGTAACTGCTGTGGCATATGTATGTTGATGACGGTCATCTCCCGAATCTTTTTTAGATGGTGGGAAATATCTCTTGGATTGCTTTATAATTAACATAGAAACCATCATCTGTTTTGGATGATACTGGAGACAGAAATTTTAGGTCACTTCCAACTGTGATCTCTTGTCTGGGTCTGAGTGAAATGAGTCATTTCCAAACAATGTTCTCCAAGGCAAACATAGCCCTTCCTGGTGTTGCCTCGCTTTGGTGGTTCCTTTAGAACCCCAGATTTGGAAAAATCCCTCCCCATCATTTATCTTCTCCCCAAACAGTCTTATGATCTGCCTTTCCATAGTCAAGTACATAGGAATCTTTCCCGTTACTGAACCTAATTTCTCTTCAACTCAGACTTCAGGGAGCTTTATTAAATCCTCGTTTGTATAATCTCCTTCCTGGTCTCATGTGAAGCATGTCACTGTTTCAAAAGTTATTTCTCTCTGGAAAACTCCTTTCCATTTTAAAGACCTCAGTTTTTACATAGCAGTTCTTATTGCTATGATGAAACATGGGACAAAAGCAATTTAAAAATGGAAAGGTTTATTTTGGCTGGCATGCTGAGATAATGATTTATTATGACAGAGAAGACATGGCAGAAGGAGTAGGAAGCACTTATTCAAAATTTTGTCAAGGGGCAGGAAGCAGAGAGCAATAAATTGAGTACCTACTTCATTGTATTCTTTTTATTAAAAGCTGGAATATCTATACCCACATTTAGGGTAGGTCTTCCCACCTCAGTTAAATGTGGCAAATGTAGTTCATGCACACAAGAGAAAATAACTCATATGCAACGAAAATTTATTTTATGAAGGTTTTAAGGAAATGGATAGAAATGGAAACAGTCGTTTTGAGTGAGGTAACCCAGAAAGACAAATGTGCTCTATATTGTCTTTTAAAGTGAATGTTAAATTTGAATCATTGTGCGTGTGTGTGTGTGCATGTACATGCTTGCGTGTGTGTGTGTGTGTGTGTGTGTGTGTGTGTGTGTGTGTGTGGTCTCTTTAAATTAGAGTGCTCATAGATAACTGGAAACTAGTTAGAGTTTATGGGGAGATTATCAAGGAAGGGGGCAATAGAATGCAGGTGGTAAGAATGGAGGAAGGGAGAGAATAACAAAGAAAAATAAAATGGGAATGGAAAGGCAGGACAGGAGAGGAAATTAGGGAGAGATAATTGACGCTGAAGATCTTTGAGACTACCATGTAAAATTCCACTACTGTAGAAGCTTCCTAAACTAAATGCATATGCATATATAAAAAAAATGTAAATGTCTTTACCCTATATGGGGTCTAATAACTCTCCATGACAACATTGGCTACTAAAATAAAAAGTTCAGTGACAGGTATGGAATAACTAATTTCAAGTTGTGGGCAAGACGCCGGGCGATGGTGGCGCACGCCTTTAATCCCAGCACTCGGGAGGCAGAGGCAGGCGGATCTCTGTGAGTTCGAGACCAGCCTGGTCTACAAGAGCTAGCTCCAGGACAGGCTCCAAAGCCACAGAGAAACCCTGTCTCGAAAAACCAAAAAAAAAAAAAAAAAAAGAAAGAAAGAAAAAAAAAGTTGTGGGCAAGAGGACTTTCATGAACATCCTCCAACTTTAAAGGCTATTGCCATTAAATTGGCTATTCTCCATAACTCAATGGTATTGCACGCGTTCTAATTGGTATTAATAACAAAAACTCAGAGACAGATATTAGGGGATGAAAGCTGAAAGATCAGAGAAGCAGAACAGCCAGTCACTAGAGATCTTACCTCTATGATTCACAGCCTGAAAAGAGACCAAACTCTTCTCTCTACCCTGGTTTATCACTTCCTCTCTTGGACTAGCCATATCATTTCCTGTCTGTCTTTACAGACCTCCCGACCTCTATGGTAAACTAGTTGCTAACTCCACTCTCAGATCTTCAGGCAAGCTTTATTGGTTAGGGTACAAGAAAGATTTCAGCACATTTTCCCTTCTTTGACTAAAATAAAAAAAATACAACTAATATAAAAACTATATACAGAAATTACAATAACTATATATAATATATTCTGGCAATAAAAACATAAACAATGTCCAGTCCATAAAGAATTGACAAATTCAGAGAAAATATTCCATATCTATTTATCTTGATGAGTCCAAAAGTTTGTACCTAATTTACTTTCTATCCTAACCTGCATATTAAAACTATCTTTTAACATTTCTCAACCTTATTATACACTTCATACCTCTTTAGTGAATTTCTTTTCTGAATCTGGTTAAAAAAGGAAAGCTATACTTATAACTAAGAATAAAGTGTTCATCAGAGACCCAAGAAGAACATAATATTGCTTGAGTAAACAGGAAGTGCAAGCAAATGATTTAGAAAAAAATGTGAGAAATTGCAAAAATAGCTGGCTGCCTGAACAGTCATCGAAAATTCATCTGCAGCCTTGGGGCATCCATCTTTGACCTACATGCCTAGCATAGCTGACATGCTTTTCTGTGAAGCAAGATATTCTGAAGGGCTGCCATACCTTGTCTTGGTAAAGTTCAGCAATTCTTATTTTTATATCATCCTTGTCCAATTAGAACAGCATTCTGTCAGCAGTCGAGACAAGAGCACATTTTGCACAGTGGCTAACTTTGGCCACTAAAAGTAAACTCCTTATTTAAAATTTCATGTGGAAGACCTTGAGCCACTAAGTGACTCTCTAAAGGGAGCAGTGATTCAAATTCCAGTAGACAGCTTAGAGAAGTTGCCAGAGAGGTACTCACCCAGGTGGAGAATGCTGTACACAAACAGCAAGTACATTATATTAATTATGATCAGGTTTAGAAAGCATGTATATTACCTACAAAACTTATTCCTGTAATAGTTTTATGGCATTAAGTACCACCATGCTGATGGCCGAGAATGTAGATACCTGATCCACAGGACCAAGCTTAGGACACACGCAGCTGGCCTGCTGTCACTGTTCTGTGCTTGTGCCAAGCTGGGTTGTGTCCGGACACCTGGGACCCACACCACCATTGAGGCCACTGCTGCTGTTGCTGCTGCTGCTGCAATCCAAGAGCTTGCTGCAGTCTGATAAGGGAAAGAAGATTGTGGCAACAACTGGTGATTTCCAGCCTCTTGATGGACTTGCTATGCAGACTTCCAGACCTAGTGAGTTCTGTTTATGTTGGAGCCGGACCAGAAACGCAGACTGAACATTTGACTGCTTTACTCTTTGGGACACAGAACTCATCTTGTCAGTGTGGTATTTAATCTGCTGTTGAAATATTGGGTCTGAGAACTGAGACCTAAACTTTCCCCTCGGGGATAAAGGACTTACTAGAAGGAGTGTGAAGCCCCTATTCAAATATGGGGAGGATAACCTAAGGGTTTTTGCTGCTGCTTAGAGACTGGAACAATTACTTAAAAATAGCATTGTGATTGAACTGTCACCCATCAGAGAAGACTTTTCTTGTCTTTTGATTAGAATGGATTTAAGAGAATTGTGATGGGACAGATTATATGTTTACTGTTAATTTCTGCTCTAGAATTATGTTATTGGTGTGGTAATGTTTGTTGTAACTGCTTTACTTTCTATAAGATGTTAAGAAAAGGTTGACATTTCCTATGGGTACTTGGATTTGACATATTTGGTAAGAAACTTAGATTTTTATACAACTAAACATTTATAAGAAGCACTGTAGACAAACTGAAGAAGGCATTCCTAGCCCTGGTGACCCTCCTCTACTTTAATTAGGAGATAGTAGCCAATAGGAGCATGTTTATTCACAAAACATTATCTAATTGCAGAACTCTTTTGACAAAATTTGGCTCAGAGACACAGGACCCAAAAGTGTTTTTCTCCCTTAATCCTTTGTTTACAGAGCTTGGTAATCACTGATGGGTTTGATCCTTTTTCCTCCCCAGTTCCTAAGATATGGCAGTGTATGATTAAAATACAGGTACCGAAGATAGGTAAGCCTGGGAAAAGGAAAAGCGTTCACCTAGGGCAGACACAATAATGTGTCCTCTTGCAGAAACACTGGCTTTATTAAAATTAATAATAATGGAGGAATTGTGGAAGTTGAGAAATGTGGGTCCATTTCCACTTTGTCTGATGGTCAGAGAGTTTGGAGGTTACTCAAATGATCGACAACCATGGTTGCATGTCTCAACTCAGGATGTGATTGCTCGGTTCTTTTGACATTAAGATAGCTCCATTCAATCCCGACAGGTGATCAGGATAAGCAAATGTACTTTTGCTCCCTCTTTTGTAACTATGAAGTTACCTTGGGAGGGGCAGCCTTCAGCATATATGATCTAGAGCACCCTTGTTACCTAGACAACAGAATGCTAATGATTTGATGCTTCAGAGAAATAAAGCAATTGACTGTGTGAGTTGTCCTTTGTATCTTAATAGAGTCTTTTGTTACCCCCCCCCCCAATTTATGTTGGGTATAAACGCAGTGGAAAAATAAACATGGGTGATTTGAGGATTTCAGTAATCACTGGAATACCCTCCCAGTATTATTCTCTGGTTTCTGTCTTATTATCTTTATGCATCTTCGTATTCGTTACTTATATTTCTAAAATTCCCATGACCCTAATACCAAATTACCTTTTCATTCTTTACATAAATTTCTCTGGCCTTTGAGTAATATATACTGAACCATTCCCTTCATTATAAGACTGAGCGATTTCGAAGGACAGGGCAACTATTCCTCTGTTTCTATTTCCTAACTTAGCACAACGGGGTCATCATTAACTTATTTCTAGCTATTCAGTTTTATTTATATGTTTAATTTGATTACTCTCTCATACAAACATTTCATTAGCCAATTCCACAATTGTCACTCTAGCTCTGCAATAGACCACCTGCTACAGACTCTCTTTCCTCTCTGTCCCTATTCCCAAGAACTTGAACCTTCTTCTACAGCCTGCCTGCTTCTCCCCAGACTTTTGTCTCGGTGCCAACACCTAAAGCATTTTTTTCAGAAACCCACTCACTATGCAGCCAGGGAATCAGGTAGGTGAAGTCCTCTCTCAATTCAATCATCTAATTCCAATTTCCTAGTAGAATCCCCAGACCTTTAACCAACTACCTGCAGGTACATACCTTCCCTCTTTTCCTTCATTCCCTGTGTACCTTACAGATCTTCATAGAAGACTTAGCCTTCCTCCCTCCCAGGGACCCTACCAGCCCCGACTCCACAACAAAACTTTTTTTTTTTTTTTTTTTTTTTTTTTTTTTTGGTTTTTGAGATAAGGTTTCTCTGTGGCTTTGGAGCCTGTCCTGGAACTAGCTCTTGTAGACCAGGCTGGCCTCGAACTCACAGAGATCCGCCTGCCTCTGCCTCCCGAGTGCTGGGATTAAAGGCGTGTGCCACCATCGCCTGGCCACAACAAAACTCTTTAAGCCTATCCTCACTCTTCAACATAATAAAGACAATTTACAGGTACACAGCCAGCATCAATCTAAACAGAGAGTAATTCAAAGCATTTTCACTAAAATTAGAACAAGACAAGGTTACCCACTCTCTTCATACCTATTCACTATACTACTTGAAGTTTTAGCTAGAGTAATAAGGCAACTTTTATATTTCATCTTCTACTGAACAGAATGACCAAGATCAATAAAAACAAATAACAGCTCGTATTGGTGAGGACGTGGAGTAAGATGGACACCCATTCATCACTGGTGGAAGTGGACACTTGACAAGTCCCTATGAACTTTGTCGCTTGCCATTCCTCAGGAAGCTGGGAATAGATAAAACTCAAAATCCACCTATACCACCCATGACACATACCCAATGGGCATTGCATCCAACCACAAGGACACTTGCTCAACCATGTTTGTTGCTGCTCTATACATGATAGCCAGAAATTAGAAAGAGCATAGATGTCCATCATCAGATGAACTGATTGATAAAGAAAGTGTGGTAGAGGTATACACTGATATATTACGCAGGTGTTTAAAAACCCGAAATTGTGAAATTTTAAGTAAATAGGTAGAGCTACAAAAAAAAAATCAGTCTAAGAGAAATAACACAGACCCAAAAAGATAAATATGTTATATGCTCACTTGTATTTGCATACTAGCTATTAAGTCAGATAAACAGACTACATTTCAAATAACCATAGAAGTTACATATAAGGTGAAGGGTTAGTTGGGAGGGAAGGCTCTTCCTAAATCTGTACTGTCAAACAATCTTTTTGTGCACTATGAGTATGTATTAATCTCATTGGCTAATAAAAATCTGGTTGGCTGATATTTGGACAGGAAGAGATTGAGCACAAGAGCTAGCCTAGGAGAATTCTGGGAAGAGGAAGGCTGGAGTCAGAGAGGCAGTGGCAAATACAGAGAATCAAGATGAGAATGCTGTACTGAGAAAAGGCACCAAGCCACATCGCTAAGCATAGGTAAGAATTGTGGGTTAATTTAAGTGTAAGAATTAACTAGTAACAAGCCTGAGCTATCAGCTGAGCATTTACAAATAATACAAAGTCTCTGGGTGTAATTTGGAAATGTTTTGGTGAGATTTCCATGTATGTTAATTGGGTATCTCTGGTCTATAAGTGTTCCTTGAGGTTTTTCTTTGTTTTTTTTTTCTTCTGTTGTTTTTGTTTGTTTCTTTAGACCTATTTAACAATATTAGTTATCTAGCTTTTTCTTCTCTTCCTCTCCCTTTTGTTGATTTTTCTTTTTTTTTTTTTTTCCTCATGGTTTATTTTTTTTTATATTTAAAAATTTCCATCTCCTTCCCTCCTCGTCCCCCCTCCCTCCCCTCCTTCTCCCCTTTCTCTCCCCTCCTTCTCCCCCTTCCCTCCCCTCCCCTCCACCCATACCTCCCCTCCCTCCCTCTCAAGGCCAAGGAGCCATCAGGGTTCCCCACTCTATGCTAAGACCAAGGTCCTCCCAACTCCCCCCAGGTCCAGGAAGGTGATCGACCAAGCTGAGAAGGCTCCCACAGAGCCCGTCCATGAAGAACAATCAGAGCCCAGAGCCATTGTCCTTTGCTTCTCAGTCAGCCCCCGCTGTTGGCCACACTCAGAGAGACGGGTTTGGTCGCATGATCCATCAGTCCCATTCCAACTGGAGTTGGTGATCTCCCATTAGTTCTGTCCCACCGTCTCCATGAGTGAACGCACCCCTCTCGTTCCTGACTTTCTCCCTCATGTTCTCGCTCCTTCTGCTCCTCATCGGGACCTTGGGAGCTCAGTCCAGTGCTCCAATGTGGGGCTCAGTCACCTTCCCCATCTGTCGCCAGCTGGAGGTTCCCTCACGGTCCTGACTTTCTTTCTCATGTTCTCTCTCCTTCTGCTCCTCATCAGGACCTTGGGAGCTCAGTCCGGTGCTCCAAGGTGGGGCTCTGTCATTTTCTTCATCTATCGTCAGGTGGAGGTTCTATGGTGATATGCAAGAAATTCATCAGTATGGCTATAGGAACTGGCCTTTTCAGGCTCCCTCTCCTCAGCTGCCCAAGGAACTAACTGGGGGCGTCTCCCTGGAAACCTGGGAACCCCTCTAGGGTCAAGTCTCTTGACAACCCTCAGGTAGCTCCTTAAATTCAGATATATGCTTCCCTGCTCTCATATCCACCCTTCCTATATCCCAAGCACCCCATTCCTCCGAGCTCCCCCCGCTCTCCCCTTCACACTTTTCTCTCCCCATCTTCCCTTGGCCCAGTCTTGCCCAACCCTCAAGTTCCCAATTTTGCCTGGCGATCGTGTCTACTTCCAATATCCAGGAGGATTACTATATCTTTTTTGGGAGTTCACCTTCTTATTATCTTCTCAAGGATCCCAAACTTATAGGCTCGATGTTCTTTAATCATGGCTAGAAACCGAATATGAGTGAGTACATCCCATGTTCATCTTTATGGGTCTGGGTTACCTCACTCAGAATAGTGTTTTCTATTTCCATCCATTTGCCTGCAAAATTCAAGATGTCATTGTTTTTTACCGCTGAGTAGTATTCTAGCATGTATATATTCCACAGTTTCTTCATCCATTCTTCCACTGAAGGGCATCTAGGCTGTCTCCAGGATCTGGCTATTACAAATAATGCTGCTATGAACATAGATGAGCATATGCTTTTGTTGTATGATTGGGCATCTCTTGGGTAGATTCCCAATAGTGGAATTGCTGGGTCCTGGGGTAGGTTGATCCCGAATTTCCTGAGAAACCGCCACACTGCTTTCCAAAGTGGTTGCACAAGTTTGCATTCCCACCAGCAATGGATGAGTGTGCCCCTTACCCCACAACCTCTCCAGCAAAGGTTATTATTGGTGTTTTGGATTTTAGCCAATCTGACAGGTGTAAGATGATATCTCAAAGTTGTTTTGATTTGCATTTCCCTGATAGCTAGGGAGGTTGAGCATGACCTTAAGTGTCTTTTGGCCATTCGAACTTCTTCTGTTGAGAATTCTCTGTTCAGTTCATCGCCCCATTTTTTAATTGGGTTAATTGGCATTTTACCGTCTAGTCTCTTGAGTTCCTTATATATTTTAGAGATCAGACCTTTGTCAGTTGCAGGGTTGGTGAAGATCTTTTCCCAGTCAGTAGGCTGCCTTTGTGTCTTAGTGACAATGTCCTTTGCTTTACAGAAGCTGCTCAACTTCAGGAGGTCCCATTTATTCAATGTTGCCCTTAAAGTCTGTGCAGCTGGGGTTATGCATAGGAAACGGTTCCCTGTGCCCATTTGTTGTAGAGTACTTCCCACTTTCTCCTCTATCAAGCTCAATGTGTTCAAATTAATATTGAGGTCTTTAATCCATTTGGACTTAGTTTGTGCATGGTGATAGATATGGATGTACTTTCATTCTTCTACAGGTTTGACATCCAGTTATGCCAGCACCATTTGTTGAAGATGCCCTCTTTTTTCCATTGTGTACTTTTGGCTCCTTTATCAAAAATCAGGTGTTCATAGGTTTGTGGTTTAAGATCCGGGTCTTCTATACGATTCCATTGGTCAACTTCTCTGTTCTTATGCCAATACCAAGCCGTTTTCAATACTGTAGCTCTGTAATAGAGTTTGAAGTCAGGGATGGTAATGCCTCCAGAAGTACCTTTATTGTATAAGATTTTTTTGGCTATCCTGGGTTTCTTGTTTTTCCATATAAAGTTGATTATTGTCCTCTCAATCTCTGTGAAGAATTTTAATGTGACCTTGATTGGGATTGCATTGAATCTATAGATTGCTTTTGGTAGAATTGCCATTTTTACTATGTTGATCCTCCCAATCCACGAGCAGGGGAGATCCTTCCATTTTCTGGTATCCTCTTCAATTTCTTTCTTCAAAGACTTAAAGTTCTTGTCAAATAAATCCTTCACTTCCTTGGTTAGCGATACTCCCAGATATCTTATGCTATTTGTGGCTATTGTGAAAGGTGATACTTCTCTGATTTCCCTCTCTGCTTCCTTATCCTTTGTGTATAGGAGGGCGACTGATTTTTTGGAGTTGATCTTGTATCCTGCCACGTTACTGAAGGAGTTTATCAGCTGTAGGAGTTCTTTGGTGGAGTTTTTGGGGTCGCTTATGTATACTATCATATCATCTGCAAATAATGAAAGTTTAACTTCTTCCTTTCCAAATTGAATCCCCTTGATTCCCTTATGTTGTCTTATTGCTATTGCTAGAACTTCAAGCACTATATTGAAGAGATAAGGAGAGAATGGACAGCCTTGTCGTGTTCCTGAATTTAGTGGGATAGCCTTGAGTTTCTCTCCGTTTAATTTGATGTTAGCTGTCGGCTTGCTGTAAATAGCTTTTATTATATTTAGGAATGACCCTTGTATCCCTAATCTCTCCAAGACCTTTATCATAAAAGGGTGCTGAATTTTGTCAAATGCTTTTTCAGCATCTAATGAGATGACCATATGGTTTTTTTCCTTCAGTTTGTTTATATGATGGATTACATTAATAGATTTTCGTATGTTGAACCAGCCCTGCATCTCTGGGATGAAGCCTACTTGATCGTAATGGATAATTTTTCTAATGTGTTCTTGGATTCGGTTTGCCAGTATTTTATTGAGAATTTTTGCGTCCATGTTCATGAGTGAGATTGGCCTGTAATTCTCTTTCTTGGTTGAGTCTTTGTGTGGTTTAGGTATCAGGGTAACTGTAGCTTCATAGAAGGAATTTGGCAGTGACTCTTGTGTTTCTATATTATGAAATACCTTAAGGAGTATAGGTATTAGGTCTTCTTGGAAGTTCTGGTAGAATTCCGCATTGAAACCATCTGGTCCTGGGCTCTTTTTGGTAGGGAGGTTTCTGATAACAGTTTCTAATTCTTCGCGACTAACAGGACGATTTAGAGCATTTACCTGGTCCTGGTTTAACTTTGGTATATGGTATTTATCTAAAAAACTGTCCATTTCTTTTACATTTTCCAATTTTGTGGCATACAGGCTTTTGTAGTAAGATCTAATGATTTTCTGAATTTCCTCTGTGTCTGTGGTTATGTCCCCCTTTTCATTTCTGATCTTGTTAATTTGCGTGTTCTCCCTCTGCCGTTTGATTAGTTTGGCTAAGGGTTTGTCAATCTTGTTGATTTTCTCCAAGAACCAGCTTCTTGTTTCATTGATTCTTTGGATTGTTTTCTGTGTTTCTATTTTGTTGATTTCTGCCCTCAGTTTGATTATTTCCAGTCTTCTACTTCTCCTAGGTGAGTCTGCTTCTTTTTTTTCCAGAGCTTTCAGGTGTGCTGTTAAGTCACCAATGAGTGCTTTCTCCGTTTTCTTTAAGTGGGCACTTAGTGCTATGAACTTTCCTCTCAGCACTGCTTTCATTGTGTCCCATAGGTTTGAGTATGTTGTGTCTTTGTTTTCATTAAATTCAAGAAAGACTTTAATTTCTTTCTTTATTTCTTCCTTGACCCAGGTGTGGGTCAGTAGTTGACTGTTCAGTTTCCATGAGTTTGTGGGCCTTCTGGGGGTAGCATTGTTGTTGAATTCTAATTTTAATCCATGGTGATCCGATAAGACACAGGTGGTTACTAATATTTTTTTGTAACTGTGGAAGTTTGCTTTGTTACCAAGTATATGGTCAATTTTCGAAAAGGTTCCATGAGCCGCAGAGAAGAAGGTATATTCTTTCCTATTTGGGTGGAATGTTCTATAGATGTCTGTTAAGTCCATTTGGTTCATTACCTCCATTAAGTCTTTCAATTCTCTGTTAGGTTTCTGTCTGATTGACCTGTCCATTGGTGAGAGAGGAGTGTTGAAGTCTCCAACTATTAGTGTGTGTGGTTTGATGGCTGCCTTGAGTTCTAGAAGTGTTTCTTTTACATAAGTGGGAGCTTTTATATTAGGGGCATAGATATTCAGGATTGAGACTTCATTCTGAAGGATTTTTCCTGTTATGAGTATAAAGTGTCCCTTTCCATCTCTTCTGATTGATTTTAGTTTGAAGTCAACTTTGTTGGAAATTAGTATGGCCACACCTGCTTGTTTCTTAGGGCCATTTGCTTGATAAACCTTTTCCCAACCCTTTACTCTGAGTAGGTGCCTGTCTTTGTGGTTGAGGTGTGTTTCTTGTAAACAGCAAAATGTTGGATTCTGTTTTCGTATCCAGTCTCTTAGCCTGTGCCTTTTTATAGGTGAATTGAGTCCATTGATATTAAGTGATATTAATGACCAGTGGTTGTTAACTTCAGTCATTTTTAGTAGTAGAGTTTGTGTGTTTCCCTTCTTCTAGTTGTGCTGGTGAAGGGTCGCTAGATGCCTGAGTTATTGTCGGCGTTGTTGGACTCCTTGGTTTGTGATTTTCCTTCTATTACTTTCTGCAAGGCTGGATTTGTGGCTGCGTATTGTTTAAATCTGTTTTTGTCCTGGAATATCTTGTTTTCTCCATCAATGGTGAATGCAAGCTTTGCTGGGTATAATAGTCTAGGCTTGCATCCATGTTCCCTAAGTGTCTGTAGCACATCTATCCAAGCTCTTCTGGCTTTCATGGTTTCCATTGAGAAATCAGGTGTAATTCTGATAGGTTTCCCTTTATATGTTACTTGACCTTTTTCCTTTGCAGCTCTTAATATCTGTTCTTTATTCTGTATGTTTTGTGTTTTGATTATTATATGGCGTGGGGATGCTTTCTTTTGATCCAGTCTATTTGGTGTTCTGTAGGCTTCTTGTACCTTCATAGGAACATCCTTCTTTAGGTTGGGGAAGTTTTCTTCTATAATTTTGTTGAATATGTTTTCTGGGCCTTTGAGTTGTAATTCTTCTCCTTCTTCTACCCCAATTATTCTTAGGTTTGGTCTTTTCATGGTGTCCCAGATTTCCTGAATGTTTTGTGTTAAGAATTTGTTAGATTTGTTTAGTTCTTTAATCTGTGAGTTTATTTCCTCTATAGTATCTTCAGAGTCCGAGATTCTTTCTTCCATCTCTTGTATTCGGTTGGAAATACTTGTCTCTGAAGTTTCTGTTCGTTTACTCAGAGTTTCCATTTCCAGTCGTCCCTCAGATTGTGTTTTCTTCAATACCTCCATTTCATTTATCAGGTCTTGTACTGTTTCCCTTACCTGTTTGATTGCTTTTTCTTGTTTTTCTTGTTTTTCTTGGGTATCTTTGAGAGATTTATTTATTTCGTCTACCTTTTTGTTTGTCATCTCCATTTCTTTATGGCAGTTTTTTACCTCCTGTTTAAGGTCCTCTATTATTTTTATAAAGTACTGTTTAATGTCGGTTTCTTCTATATCTTCTGGGGTAGGGTGTTCAATTCTTGTTGTTTCGGGATGTCTGGCTTGTGGTGATGTCATGTTGCCTTTCATGTTGTTGGAGGAGCTCCTGCATTGGCGCCTGCCCATCTCTTCCTTCAAAAGGAGCGCGGAGGTGTTTGGTGTCCCCAAAGAATGATGGATCCTCCTGCAGACCCAAAGAACGATGGATCCTCCTGCAGACTTTCAGGTCGCCTTGCAGGCCAAGCAGCTCTCAGACAAAGGCCTACCTTGCTCCGGGCAGTCAAATGAAGGAGGGGACCTCCCACCGGCCTGGGTGCACTCAATTCCAGGTCCCCAGAGCCCAAACAGGCTGAGCTGTGGGATTTTGTGGCCCCAAAGACGGGAGGATGAGGCAGGGGGAGGGGGGGGAGGATTCTGGGTGCAAGCTGGGAAGGGACAGGAAGAGAGAGGCAGTATCCGGGGAGAATAACCCCTGCAGGAAGAGCAGGAAGTGTGCTGGTGGCAGGGGGAGTTGTGGAGAGTCGGTGGTCCCTCTCCGGGCAGCTGCCGCGGTTCGGGCACTCACTCCTCACTCACCCCAAAGAACGATGGATCCTCCTGCAGACTTTCAGGTCCCCTTGCAGGCCAAGCAGCTCTCAGACAAAGGCCTACCTTGCTCCGGGCAGTCAAATGAAGGAGGGGACCTCCCACCGGCCTGGGTGCACTCAATTCCAGGTCCCCAGAGCCCAAACAGGCTGAGCTGTGGGATTTTGTGGCCCCAAAGACGGGAGGATGAGGCAGGGGGAGGGGGGGAGGATTCTGGGTGCAAGCTGGGAAGGGACAGGAAGAGAGAGGCAGTATCCGGGGAGAATAACCCCTGCAGGAAGAGCAGGAAGTGTGCTGGTGGCAGGGGGAGTTGTGGAGAGTCGGTGGTCCCTCTCCAGGCAGCTGCCGCGGTTCGGGCACTCACTCCTCACTCACCCCAAAGAATGATGGATCCTTCTGCAGACTGTGAGGTCCCCTTGCAGGCCAAGCAGCTCTCAGACAAAGGCCTACCTTGCTCCGGGCAGTCAAATGAAGGAGGGGACCTCCCACCGGTCTGGGTGCACTCAATTCCGGGTCCCCAGAGCCCAAACAGGCTGAGCTGTGGGATTTTGTGGCCCCAAAGACGGGAGGATGAGGAAGGGGGGGGGGGGGGAGGATTCTGGGTGCAAGCTGGGAAGGGACAGGGAGAGAGAGGCGGTATCCGTGGAGAATAACCCCCCAAAGAACGATGGATCCTCCTGCAGACTGTCAGGTCCCCTTGCAGGCCAGCAGCTCTCAGACAAAGGCCTACCTTGCTCCGGGCAGTCAAATGAAGGAGGGGACCTCCCACCGGCCTGGGTGCACTCAATTCCAGGTCCCCAGAGCCCAAACAGGCTGAGCTGTGGGATTTTGTGGCCCCAAAGACGGGAGGATGAGGCAGGAGGAGGGGGGGAGGATTCTGGGTGCAAGCTGGGAAGGGACAGGAAGAGAGAGGCAGTATCCGGGGAGAATAACCCCTGCAGGAAGAGCAGGAAGTGTGCTGGTGGCAGGGGGAGTTGTGGAGAGTCGGTGGTCCCTCTCCGGGCAGCTGCCGCGGTTCGGGCACTCACTCCTCACTCACCCCAAAGAATGATGGATCCTTCTGCAGACTGTGAGGTCCCCTTGCAGGCCAAGCAGCTCTCAGACAAAGGCCTACCTTGCTCCGGGCAGTCAAATGAAGGAGGGGACCTCCCACCGGCCTGGGTGCACTCAATTCCGGGTCCCCAGAGCCCAAACAGGCTGAGCTGTGGGATTTTGTGGCCCCAAAGACGGGAGGATGAGGAAGGGGGAGGGGGGAGGATTCTGGGTGCAAGCTGGGAAGGGACAGGGAGAGAGAGGCGGTATCCGGGGAGAATAACCCCTGCAGGAAGAGCAGCTTGTTGATTTTTCTTCTGCTTTCCAAAACTCCCCCATTCTGTTGTTTTCAGAATTAGATTCTATAAGCGAGAGAAAGATAGCTCATCATGAAATTTTAATTCCCCTTAAATTTGGGAGAAAATTCTAGCCCTGTGATTTAGTGACTGTATAACTTTGGCAAATGAGAATCTCTAATTTTAACTCTAAGTATCTTTAAGTAGAGCTAAAGCTAATTAGATTAGATCATAAGGACACGATGTGATGACATATAGTCCCTAGCAAAGGGCTTGCTCTAACAATATGAATTGATTTGCCAGCTGATAAGGACACACAGCTGACCTTTCAAGTAGATGACAGAGGGATGTCTCCTGTCTCAGGGAAATAACCAACCCTGTACCCATAAACAGCAAAAGCAACACAAATACTGTCCTAAGTGACACATTTTAAACTATCGCTGTTTTCATAATAGTAGCTGCCAGTTAGGGAATCTTCTGGCTAGGACGCCTTTCCAGCAACTTGTGTTTTATGTAACAAGCCACTGATCCAAACGTGTTCTTGGCAAGGGTTACTCAGGCCTCCTTACTTACAGGAAAGCTATAACTGCACTAGGGCTGGCTTAGTCGTTTTTCTTGCATATAATCTATAAAACATATCCCAGTGCAATACTTATTGCCACCTCCTTCTCTGAATTTCTTTCTAGGACACACACACACAAAAAAAAGGGGGGGGGGCAGAAAGCCATTTTCACTGCCAAACATCCTCTGTGTCTAGAAACCTCCCTTGGCAGTCAAGACAATGGGCTTCCACATCTGATCTGCACACATACTACCTTGCAAACTGCGGAAGCAGCTGCCAGCCCTATGCCTAAGACAGACCAAGCTTTGAATAAATGAAAAGATAAGAAGTCAGTTGAGAAACGAATCTATTAATATTCGGAGAGCTATCATTTGAAGAAAACGAAATACAACGACTCTTGTTTAATTATGCAGTATATCCTTACATACTGTGTTCTTTCTCTTCGCCAGATTCTTTCAAGAGTCTCTCATCCCACCCCACCCCAGCCATATTCATTATTCCCCTCTTAAAAAAACGCGAAGCATAAAGATGCCCCCACGCACAAACACCACAAAGCAGAGTTCTTTTTTCTGTTGGCTGACTATTCCTGCACGTGCAGCCTGCACTTGGGCTGGCTGATATTTCCAGGGTCACTTTGCTTATTTTCTTCTCCTAGCAACTATCCATTGGCAACACCTTCTTGGTTAGGGGCTGGGCAGTGTTCTCCAGGATCGCAGAAATTCAAAGGAGACAAAAATCCCAGCAGGGAGAAGAAGTAATCACAAATCCCACTCCTAAACAAAAGAATTCGATTATTGGAAAAAAAAAAAAAAAAACTGTGTGTGTTGGGAGAGGGGTGTAGAATGTATGAGTCATTTGTACTTAGCTTCAAGTGACTTGGGAAGGGAAGAAAATTATTTCTGTTTTTAATTAAAAAAAACAATCTTTTTGTTTTACCCACCAATCCCAGTTCCCTCTGACTCCCCTCCTCCTTCTTCTCCCACCTTCCTCCCACCCCATCCACAAACCACTCCTCAGAGAGGGTGAGGCCTCCCACTGGGAGTCAACAAAGCCTGCCACTTGAGGCAGAAGGACCTAGGCTTTCCCTCCTGTACCTAGGCTGTGCAAGGAATCCCTCATAGGAAATGGGCTCCAAAAGGCGAATTCACATCCTAGGGATAAATACTGGTTCTACTGCCAGTGGACCCACAAACTGCTCAAGGCACACAACTGTCACCCACATTTAGAAGGCCAAGTTCCGCCCTATGCAGGTTCCACAGCTGTCAGTCTGGAGTCAGTGAACTCCCACCAGCTCAGGTCCACTTTTTCCGTGGGTTTCCACATCACGGTCTTGACCCCTTTGCTCATATTATCACTCCTCCCTCTCTACCACTGGACTCTAGGGGCTCAGGCCCGAGCTCGGCTGTGGATCTCTACATCTGCTTCCGTAAGTTACTGGATGAAGGCTCTATGACAGTTAAGGCAGTCACCAATGCGCTTACAGGCACCCTTTCAATTATGCTTAGATACTTAGCTGGGAATTTCCCTAATGCCAGGTTTCTTCCTAACTCCATAATGCCTCTCTCTATCAAGATACCACTTTCCTTGCTCTCCCTCTTTGACTTCCCCCAACTTGACATTCCTCATCCTTCATGTTCTCCTCCCCTGGTCCATTCTTCCCTCCCCAATCCCCTTTCCACCTTCACCCCACACTCCCAATTTTACTTGGGAGATCTTGTCTATTTCCCTTTTCCTGTTTTCTAGCTACTGCATAAGTCAGTAAATGTGCTCAGTGTGATATCCTAGACCACATCTTAGTCTTTGAGGATATGAATGTTTTAACACATAAATTATTCCAAAGTTACTGAAACAAAAAGAGAAGTATAATTTCAATATACATAGTACAAAAGATATAGCAAGAAGTCTTATGAATTTTTCCTATAAAATTGTGTGGCTATTACATTGATCCCCTCCTTAATCTACATCTATATTTTCAATATTTGAGAATAACAACTGAGTATGTAATGATTAGGTTCTTAATGTTGGATGGTCCAACATCTGATTCAAGATGTGAATTGGGCTTTATAAGATGCTCATTTGACTTATTATGTATTTATCAACTACAAACTAGACAGCTCATAGTATTATTATACATCAATGAGAGACAGATGTTTAGAGTGAGTTCCTCTCTTTGTGGAGCTAAACATTTCTTTCCTGCCAGTTAATAATACAGATTTTTTAAAAAAAACCACTACCAACCATAAGTTCTAAAAGTAGCACACATCAGTCTTATGGGCTGGTCTCATCTTTCCCCAATACTAATATATCAGAAGAAACCCTTTCATTGATTTTCTTCTCTATAAAATTGTTCAGTTACAGTGAGAAGACTTTGGGGAAAAAATTCTGAAGGCAAAACCAACCTTCTGATATAACACATTGTTGTGGCCTGACTCTCTCCGTAGAAAGGGCAGTGGATCTTACTGCTATAAGATTATAACTTGTAATATGTTATTTATGTTTCTCATTGTGTTAACAAAATTATTGGCAAAAACAAGCTCAAGGAGAAAGTTTTTATTTAGGCCCAGAGTTTGAGAATGTGGTCCACAATAGCAGAGAAATCATGACAATCTGGTCACACCACATCTGCAATGAGGAAGCATGACTATGACAGCCTGGTCACACCACACCTGTAGTGAGAAAACAAAATCCTGACAGCCTGGTCACACCACATCTGTAGTGAGAAAACAAAATCCTGACAGCCTGGTCACACCATGTCTGGAGTGAAGAAACACAGTCATGACAGCCTAGTCACACCACGTCTGTAGTGAGGAAGTATGAACGTGACAGCCTGGTCACACCACGTGTGTAGTGAGGAAATACAGTGCATGCTTTTGCTCAACTTTCCCCTTTCTGTTTGGCTCATGGACTGGTGTGACCTGCTTTTACAGTGAGCCTTTCCATCTGAGTTCTTCTGTGTTTTTTTTGCCATAGCACAGAGATCTGAACCTTCATGAAGGATATTCTGTCTCATATGGCTTTGTCCCTACATACTCTATTTTGTTTATATACACACTCATCTTGTGGTGGCTTCCCTAGCATTGTCTAAGTACCTCAGAATGTATTATGTTCTCTTTTTACTGCACTCTTGAGGAAACTATTCCCTCTAACTATTTTCTTTTCATTCTCCAACTTTTAAGAAAATTCTACCAAGTTATCTTTAACTTCTTATTATAAGATTATCAACCACCAGTTGCTCAAGAACCTCTGTTTTGAATCAGTGAGATAGCTCAGTGGTTTAAGGGACTTGCCATCAAAACTGGTGAACCAACTTCAATATCCATGATCAACATGAGAGAGGAAAGAACTGACCTTTGCAGTTTTTTCTGACACCTACAAAGTCACACACTATGACCAATCTTTCCCCCAAATGAGCAAACTAACAACCAAAAAAATAAAAAAATAAGATTTTAAAAGTAAATAAATAATGCAAACATCTCTGTTTCACACTTGGATTTTATAACACATGAGTAATTTTTATATCACCTAATATTGTTAAGTAAGTATCAAATAACAGTTTATATAACAATTTGGTAGTTTCTTCTAAGACCTCTTTGTCATGGAGGGCACTTTAAACACCATGTTAGAAGTATAGACTTATAATTTTACTTAAAATAGAATGTGTCATATAATTATGCTTTATACATTTTATAGTATGAAAAAATGAACTAATTCTACAGTTGTGGAAATTAATTTGACATCATCGAGTAGATGCCTTTTATTTGATAATTTGGTAATGTTTGATTTACATGCATATATTCTGATAAACCAAATTTGACTTTAAAAATGTATATGAAGTAATGATATTTTGAATAATTAATGGGCAGCAGAGCAACAAAGGATAATGAGAAACTTGCACTTAATTCATTTCTTTCTTTTTGGGATATGAAATGTGAGCTATGTTAGTCAAGAGAAACTAAGACAGTATGTTTCAAGATGTGGTAAAATATTTAATGGAACTACATTAGTATTGAAATTTGGAGATTTTTTGGTAATTAGGAAGATATATTTACTTTACATTTTCTTCACAGTAGTAAATGTAAAATTGATGATGCAATTGTCCAGGCAATGCCTTGACCTACGCTACAAAAATTTGATTTTATATCTGATTTAAATTTTAATTTAAAAAAGAAAAAAGGATGAGGCATCATTTCTAGTAATAACTGTCAAACTTGAATCACTCATATAATTTAAATATTAGCAATCACTGAATAAAAATATATATTGCCAAAGATTAAGTTATTAATTTTTGACAGAAATAATTCTTTGGGAATTAATATATGAACTTATTGCAAATTCAAATCTACTAATATAATAAATTAATAGAACATAAATTTTTAATATGAGATATCAGACACATTTCATCTTATTTTAAAATATTTATTTTTATTATTGACTCTACCATTCAATGTTTATTGGTCATAAAATTCCAAGCTGAAGTGTGCTAAAATAAATTATGTTTCCACTTCACCCTAATATCAGATTTCTGTAAGACACTCACCAACTTTCTTTAAAAAACTACAAAAAGTGTCACACAGTTAAATACTAAGAGTAGATGTTCAGTATTATACTTTTTAATGGGAAAAATGGAAAAATACACTTTTAGGACCCTACCAGAGACCTGCCAGAAATTGTGGTGTTATGCTTCCTACTTCACACAGATTTATCTAGCTCATTCTCCAAAAATTATATGAATATTGGTGGATCCTATTACATATTTATTTTTTACACTTAACCTTTAAATTTTATTATTATTATTTTTAAATAGTATTGGAGGTTGTTATGTAATGTCTTGTTGACATTTTACAAAAATACACATATGAGATGATTTGAGTCCTTATTATTGATTTTGCCATTCTTTCTAAAACTTTTAACAATTTAAAATGGACTCAAATCAAATGGAAAAACAAATAAATACTGTCCTTAAAGAAGAGAAACCTTCTCCAATTTTTTATTACTAAATACTTTATATTTTGAATTATTTTTGGTACTCATAAAAACATATGCATTCATGCATTCCTCTTCATCATTTAAACACTTTCTAGATCCCACCTCACAAGTTGGCAGGGATTTGCATGACTGTGTTTTGGGAAGGAAGTACATGAGCAAAAAATGTATTCAGGGATTTGTAGAGTGTTTTTCTTGAACTGAGCTAACAGGTATTTAATGCTAATTAACTCAAGAAAGAGTACACACTTCCAACAAAATGAAGGAAATGGAATACCTGTTCTCCAATCGTCTTATTTCATTGAATTAAAAAAAAAAAACCAGTTTTTCTTCTCTAAGATACTTTGCTTTATCTTTTTCTCATAAAATAATACATTGTATTCTGGTTTCTTAAGTTCCTTAACATATTTTCAAATACCTTTTTCTCCAGCTGTCACATTAATTAATAATATCAGTGGGCAAAGTAAGCAATGTATATGAAAGGTAAACACGCCATCTTTGTCTTATAATTGTCAATGGCATGCGTTGCTTCCTAATACCACTGTACTAGTATGATTTAAGTTTGAAACAATCTTTTCCTTAAATGTAAGTGTTGAAGTTTTGGTCTTCAGTAATGTTGGAAAGAGAATAGATAGACAGATTAATTAATTGCTGAAGTCATAATGTAACAATAATATTGGTAAGTATTAGATTCTTACATAAAGTAGGTCATTGAGTGACTTTACATGTATCTGGACAAAACACCTAACAGAAGTAATTTAAGAAAAGGATTTAATTCAGCTTTCAATTTGAGTATATAGTATATTATGGTGAAGAATTCATGGCAGGAGGGAGTTGACAATACCTTGTCAAATCACCTTCATAGCCAAAAAGCACAGAGTAATAAATTCTGGTGATCAGTTCACATTCTCCTTTTAATCTGTTTTAGTGATTAGGATGAGGTTTTATGCTTGGTCCCAGTTGGTGATATTGTTTGGGAAGAATTAGGAGTGCGGCCTTGTTGGAGAACATACGTCACTGGAAGTAGACATTTAGGTTTCTTGTTGTTGTTGTTATTTTTTGAGACAGGGTTTCTCTGTGGCTTTGGAGCCTGTCCTGGAACTAGTTCTTGTAGACCAGGCTGGTCTCGAACTCACAGAGATCCTCCTGCCTCTGCCTCCCGAGTGCTGGGATTAAAGGCATGCGCCACCATCGCCCGGCATTTAGGTTTCTGAAGACTATACCATTCTCACTTAGCTCTTTCTTTCTGCCTCCTGCTTGGAGATAAAGATGTAACCTTTTGGCTATTTCTCCAGATGGTTTCTTGCCTGACGTCATACTACCTGCTGTGATGGTCATGAACTATATCTAACCCTCTGGGACTATGAGCCTCAGTTAAGTGCTTTCTGTTATTAGTTGTGTTAGTTATAATGTTCTATCACAGAAATCGAAAAATAAGACAAAAATTGCTATCAGAGAATGCTCTATTGCTGTGACAGGTCTGAATGTGTGCTTTATTAGAAGAATGTGAAAGACTTTGGAACATGGGGCTAGAAAACTGGTTGATCACTATGAGTAGGGCTTGATGGGTCAATCTAGTAGAGTCTTGGAAGACTGTTAGTGATGACAGTAATGGGTCCTACAGAGGTTGAGTTCAAGACATGTCAGGAGGAAATGACATTAGCAACTGGGCTAGAGACTATTCTTGTGATGTATGGGAAAGAATATGACTTGTTTATTTTTTTTACCCCAGATTGTCTTAAGAATTTGTTTGAGTCTAAATTGAAAAGATATGTTTTGAGTTAATTTCATTGGCAGAGGAAATTTCAAGAAAGCTTTACATTGGCTATGTCATATGCTAATAAGTGATTAATCTTACGCAAACATACCATGGAAAAGAGCAAGCAGGACACAAAGAAATAAAAACATACTGTTTTAGCTAAAACAAAAATAAAGACCTCCTAAAGATAGAATATGCAATACTTTTTTATCTTTAAGTTTTTATATGCTAATGATAAAGGAAGAACAGCTACAGAGAAACATTGGATAACAGAAAAAGCACTGTTGAATTAAATTAGCCTGTATACTTTAAAGATGTGCTGACCTCAGAATGGAAACCAGGATATGTGTTACATTGGGGAAGAGGTTTTGCTTTTGTTTCCACAGGAGAAGAAAAGCTATGAATATCATCAAAATTGATAAAGATTAGATACAAACAGGAAAGATCCTCTGATTAAGAGAGGTGATAATCCATCAAACAGCATGGTCATTTAAAGTAAATTTACTTATAAGACTAGCATATAATGCCTTTAATTTGAACAGACATAACCTGCCCAACAGGAAAACTTCCCAAAGTTAGAGTTGAGGCGGGGTTTTGTTTTTGTTTTTCTAGGAGAATAAAAGCATCCAACGATGGAATTTGAAGACCACGGGACAAATGAGACATCTGAAGAAGGGTGACTCATTTAGAGGAAATATCCAAAGTAAAAGAGTAAATTGGCCTAATGACATAGCATACTTTTAAGGTAAAGTCTCATAAACCTTCCCAGATGTTTGTTTCTGCTGTTCTCTATGGGTATATAAGGTAATTTTTAAAATTTTTTTAATTCAGTCAAAAATTAAAGGTGGCTTTGAAATTGGAACATAGTTCTTTCTTCTCCAAAATCTCTTTCTCATATCAGATAAGCCACCTGGTATGGGACAGAAGAAAAAGCCAAATTAAGAGACTATTCTCTTGCCACTAATCTCCGAAACTTTGGATTTCTTTTCACTTATTAAAACTTTTCTTAATGCACAAACATTATCTCAAAACTTATAAGATATATATATATATATATTTTTTTAAACCTTCTCTCATAATATCAATGGTCATATACATTACTAACTAATTTTAAAAATAAGGTTCATCTAGCTTCCTGTACTTGATTTCAGGCTTAAGTCTGAAGCAGGTAACCAGGATCTACGTTTACGTACTCCACATCTGTATATAATATATTGTGGTCATTTAACTCCTCCAAGATTTTTCTGCATATAACATTTAAATGTTTACATTTTCTGCAGTGAATCATGACCACTCCTAACACTGACCTTTGAAGTGTCCAAGAGGATTTTGGAGTCCCAATGATGATTTCATCTAGATTGTGGTAAGGGCACTCAGCTAATAAGCACTGCCCAACGATCAGCTTTGGACTACAAACTGCTCAGGACACACTGCTCTAAGCAGTTAGCTAGGACGGTCCAGCATCACAGACTATTCCAGTCAGAACTTCAGATAAACCTTGCAGTTTCTCATCTTGCCAAGTCTGGACAACAGCAAGCTCTCCCAGGATTTGACCTTAATCTCAATTTTTTTTCAGTATTCCCTAAATATGTCGTCACCCTATACAACAGCAATTAATTTGAAGAACATGGGGCCCACATTCCCAAGAGGTAAAGTGAGGGGTTTTGGATCATTTGGTGAATGCTTATCACCACTTAAAGAGGGTTGGTTCCAAGTTGCTATTGGTCATGGTCAGGAAAGAAACTAAGCAAAGGAAATTATATTCCAGAATCTCATTCTGAAAAGAAAGAGGGTGGTATAGGAATGATAGGATTAAAGGGTAGATTGTTAAATCTACTTTTAAACTAAAAAGGCAACTATTAGTTTCAGATATTTTACATTGGTATGAGTTCAGTTTAGCTCCCCCCACCTCTATTCTGCTCTGCTGTAGGCCAACTAATGGTAATAAAACATATTCACAGCATACAGTGGGAAATCCCACATCAGTGTTCTGTTTTATTTTATTTAGAGAGATCATATAAATCATATTTATTTTTATTTATTTTTTGATATAATTGCCTAATTTATCCTTTTTCTTCCCCAACCCTGCAACCATCTCATATACTCCATATTCCTTTGCTTTCTGATTCATGGACTTCTTTTCTTTAATTAATGGCGTGTTTTGTCTGTGTATTTGTGTGTGTACATAATCCAAATACATAAATGCAGCCTACTCAGCTTTTTACCTGTATGTATGTAATTTCAGGATTGAGCACTTGATAAATTTGGATAACCAATTTGAAGGGTTGGTGGTTCTTCCCCAGAACTATTTCTTCCACTCTTGGCATCCCTTAATTACCTGTTTTTCTCTGTTTAGAATCAAGATCATATTTTAATGAGAATAATGGAATTATTTGAAAGTGAGATGTAATTTTCTGTATTTGATTCCAGTGTGTAACCAAATTTGAAAAACAATTTTTCAGAGAGAATAGGGTGAGTTTACTTACTGAAAGATTTGTAAAATTTGTATTTGTTAATTGTTACTGTGTGCATGTACGTTGGGGGCCACATGTGGAACACCGAGCACACACAGAGGTCAGAAGAAAACTTTGTGGAGTCCATTTTCTTTCTGTTTTATATGTGAGTCCAGGTGTGAAGCTCACTTGCCTGGTTTGAGCAGTAAGGACTTTTCCATCTGAGCATCAGGCCCCCACTGATATATCCCAAAAGCCATAGCTAAAAAGAGTTGATAACAACTCTTAAGTTAACTGGTTTGATCAGTTTTAGAATTTCTGAGAGATCAATGATTAATATTTGGGTTCCTTAGTTCCAGTAAGTTGGAGACTATTTTCAAACCAAAAGGGAAATTTTAATCTGTCTTCGTCAGTGTTCTGTCATGGTGAAGGAACACTGTGATCATGGCAACTATTGTAAAAGAAAGCATTTACCCGGGGCATGCTTACGGTTTCAGAGGTTTGGTCCATTACCATAATGGCAAGGGTATGGCCCATGCAGGCCAGTATGGTGAGGAAAAGGTAGCTGAGAACTGCATCCTGACCCATAGGCAGAGAGAGACTTTTGTCTTAGCATGGAGTTTTGAAACTTCAAAGCCCACCCCAGTAATACACTTCCTCCAACAAGGCCATACCTCCTAATACTTTTTTTTAAAAATAGTACCACTTTTTAATGACTGAACATTTAAATCTCTGAGTCTACAGGAACCATTCTTATTCAAAGCACCACAAAATGTTTCTCACAGTTCTATGATAGGACAAAATGTATATCAAACATCAAGGAAGTTCCCTTGTATTCTATGCACAAACGAACTGACTATATCAGTTCCTCATCTATTAAAATGCCCAGGTTGGATAAGATCTGATCTTTTCTGTCTATCCCAATAATACTATCTAGTAACTGATTTAATAAGTGCATTGGCTTATTACTTTAAATATTTTTTAAGATATATAACTTTTCATTTGAGAAAGTATACTTTATAATTTTAGATAGGCCCTTGGTAGAGATAAAAAAAATCCTTTATTTTGTACTTAAGAACTCTACTAAGTTAGAAAAATAAATCTAGTCTTCTTAGTTTTGATGGAAAGTTTTCCTTGGCTCAAGTTCTTTGAAGCTGAATCCAGATACCAAGATTATTGCACATAGTCGACAGAAATAATTCCAACAATGTTGGCTGCAAGGCTTTGTGAATCATATTTAATGGAAACATGTTGACTTCAAGAAATCTTTGAAAGCTAAAGAGAACTATAACAATTAATTCTAGCTGTCTCAGATCTATGAAGAAATGATATGGAAAATTTGTAGTTTAGAATTAGCACCAAAAACAAGCAAACAAAAATGAACCAAAATTAAAACTGATTGTTGAAATTGTTTCTCTGACTATCGCATTTAATCCTCTATTTATTCTCATATTTGTATGACTGTTAATGAAGATAATTATCTCATATCAATCTAATATATTTCTGGGCCTCTCATTTTTTTCATGTATACCATAACAACAACAACAACAACAACAACAACAATAATAATAATAATAGTAATAATGATAAAGATGATGATGAAAGTTTTTCTAATTCATTAAAAAATAAAGCTAATGTTAAAAGTTATATGTTTGACTGGGCGGTGGTGGTGAACACATTTAATCCTAGGTCTTGAGAGGCTTAGGTAGGTGGATTTCTGTGGGTTTCAGGTCAGCTTGGTCTACAGAGTAAGTTTCAGGACAGCTGAGAGAAACCCTATCTTGGAAAAAAATGTTAGAAGAAGTTCAACAACTTGCTCAGAGAGTCAGTCTCTTCCAGTCAGGGCTGTAGCCTGCATTTCTTTATTTCAAGGGCAGTTTTGCTATGCCTCTATGCCATGACCAGAGACTTATTAATCATGTTGCTCCTTCTGTTTATTGGCATGTTAGTTTTCAGTGATCCTTGTTGAGGTTCTATAATAACAGAATAAACACAATAAATATTTGGAACTGCTATAAATGAAGGCATGAGATGGGAAAGATGTTAAAGCTTACCAAAGGAAATTCAATTCTGGGACCAGAGATGGTAACTCTAGTCTGAGCTCCAATAATGTCTACATCTCATTATACTAGTCATAAGTTCTTTGAATTGTAGTTACTTAAAAGGTTTTTTTTTGTTGTTGTTGTTTTGTTTTTTTTGTTTTTTTTTTTTTTTTTTTTGGTTTTTTGAGATAGGGTTTCCCTGTAGTTTCTAGAGCCTGTTCTGGAACTAGTTCTTGTAGACCAGGCTGGCCTCGAATTCAGAGATCTGCTTCTGCCTCCTGAGTGCTGGGATTAAAGGCATGTGCCACTGCCGCCAGGCGTTATTTAAAAGTTTAATAAGGGCATGCAAAATTCAAGATGTCATTGTTTTTTACCGCCGAGTAGTACTCTAATATGTATATATTCCACACTTTCTTCATCCATTCTTCCACTGAAGGGCATCTAGGTTGTTTCCAGGTTCTGGCTATTACAAATAATGCTGCTATAAACATAGTTGAACAAATGCTTTTGTAATATGATTGGGCATCTCTTGGGTAAATTCCCAAGAGTGGGATTGCTGGGTCCTGGGGTAGGTTGATCCCAAATTTTCTGAGAAACATCCACACTGCTTTCCAAAGTGGTTGCACACGGCGATGAGCTTGAACTCTACAGCATGGACGAGCTCACTGTGAGCCTTGTCAGTTTGGTTGCTCACCTTCCTGGACTTAGGGGGAGTTGGGAGGACCTTGGACTTAACATAGTGAAGGGAACCCTGATGGCTCTTTGGCTTGGAGAGGGAGGGAATGGGGGTATGGGTGGAAGGGAGGGGAGGGAAGGGGGAGGAGGAGGGGAGGAGATGGAAATTTTTAATAAAAAAATGAGAGAAAAAAGAAAAAACATGAGGACAGCACATCAGAAATGCATCTTATAAATAAACAGCCCGGAACTTGGGCACTCATTAAAAAAAAAAAAAAGTTTAATAAGGGCTATGAGCATAGTTTTTCTGTTTTATTTTCAATATATAAATATTAATTATATAACTGCTATTCTCATAAGAGCATAAAATAAATGCTATTAAATATCACCATGTTATTTTAAACTGTCATTCCAAAAAGTGCAGACATCAGGTAAACCCTATTTCTGATAGCGAATATATATTATTACTATGAGTTAAGAATATTTATATAGCACAGCTGACTCTAAGAAAGATAAATCATCCCAAAGTTTCCAACAAGGAAATCTAAGCTACTCATAAAATATGATTAAAAGCTCAGATTCCTATGTGAGGTTTTATAAAAGAGAAAGTTAAAAACGCAAATCAGAGAGAAATCTTTACACTGCCATTGTTAGTTTGGAAATACCAACAATCCCTCTGTCAAGAATCATTCTGACTTGTAGAACCTGAACTTGAGTGTGGAAAAGGAAGGTCTACAATGCTGGGAAATAAAGAGGAGAGATCCAGTGACACCCCAGAAACTGAACCTGAGCATTCTGGTACTCTAGTAGAAATCTAGTTTAAAACCTTACAAGATTTCTGATAACAGAACTCCTTCCAATTTTGAATATACTGTTTTAAGACGTCAAATTTGTTTCAATTTGTCGCACAGGACTTGAAAACTAACAAAAATTACACCGATCCCAATTTTCTTCATGTAAAATCAATAATTTAGGTGATTACTACACAGAAAATTGCTGTTAAAATGAATAAAATGTATTTTCCATGTAAGAGTCTGATATGGCATTCATTCAACCTTTCTTTGGGCAAACATTTTCCAACTTATTCCGTAAAAGGATAAAATATTCTGCTTCAAAGACAATGCCAAAAACTCCTTTCCTGATGCAATTTTGGGCTAAATAACGCTCATTAGTCAATTTGTTCCTTTTCCTCATTTATATACAACGGTAATTATTATAACTGCTGTATATAGCTGCTGCTCCTAACCTCCTTTATTGCGTATTTTATAGTAACAAAATGAACGAATACAGCATTGCTTAATTTAATATGACCAACAATAAAAGATGTGCAATCCAGCATTATATTTGGAAAATATCATACACATGACAAAGGTATCATACAGGTTGTACATACATTTTATTTGATAAACTTATGAATGTAATCTTCTCTTTGATGATAAACTAGTAAATGTATAATTTTTTAGGTACGACACACGTGAGAAATAGACAGCTGAAGGAGATGGCAGGATGAAGCAGTGTAGTTCTTTCCTCTTGAACAGACATGGTCATCACTATCATGAAAGAGAGATTGCTCCGGTGACCTACAGGTATCTTTGACTCATCTCCCTACTGGCTTAGTAATGGACTAAGAGAAAAGAGTATACTGACACGTTGGAAACTGTACTGGCTGATTTTGTGTGTCAACTTGACACAAGCTAGAGTCATCAGAGAAGAAGGCACCTAAGTTAAAAAAAAAAAATGCCTCCATAAGATCTGGCTATAAGGCATTTTCTTAATTAGTGATGGATGGCGGGAGGGCTTGGCTCATTATGGGTAGTGTCGTCCCTGGATTGATGGTCCTGGGTTCTATAAGAAAGCAGACTGAGCAAGCCATGCGAAGCAAGCCAGTAAATAGCACCCTTCCAAGACCTTTGTATCAGTTCCTGACTCCAGGTCCCTGCCCTGCTTGAGTTTCAGTCCTGACTTCCTTTGGTAATAAAAATCAGTATGTAGGTGGAAGCTGGATAAACCCTTTCCTCTCCAACTTGCTTTTGGTCATGGTGTTTCACCGCAGCAATAGGAACCCTCACCAAGACAGTAACAAAACTTTTATGTTCTTTCAGAAGATGGGAAAGCCACTGTATGTTCACATGTGATTCCCCCTGTTCACTTTTGCCAGCTCCACAAGTTTTACGGGGTGACACAATATCTAGGAGTTAGAAGATGAATTGAGGGCAGGACTTCAGCTGTGCAGCTTTTATGAGCTGTTATCCTTGCTTCAATTCGACTTTTCAATGACGAAACTGCTCTTGAATCACCCACTGTTTGTAACTGTGATAAACTCATGGGTTTACCAATCTAGAAAAATTTCTCCTTTGTTGGTATCCTTATCAGGGATGAATAACATTTCTTCATCTCTCCTTACCAGAAATAAATAACAATAAAAATAAAATAATGCCAGTGTGAGAAGGAACCCCAGTTTATATGAGATGAAAATATACAACAAAAGAGAGAGAGAGACATGTTTATTCTTTTTATTTTTAATGGACGTAGATGAGTGTTTGCCTTCATGTATGCATGCACACCATATGTGTGCAGTACCTGTGGAGGCCAGAAAAGTATTTCAGATCTCTCAGAACTGGAGTTACAGATGGTATGAGCCATTATGTGGGTACTGGGAACAGAGCTCACCTCCTCAAAGAGAGGAGCTAGTGCACTTAACTTTTGAGCCATCTTGCCAGCCCCAGTAAGATGTTTTAGATATCAAATCTTTGTAAATTGACCCCTCAAAATCTTGCAAGACTGAATACAAGGATATAAAATAACCTGGAAAATAATCTGATGAATGCAAAATATTTACAATGACAACTGGCACATTACCAGGCTTAGTTACTTTCATACCACAGCCTTGCATTTGGTATATGAACCCAAATAGTTATCGCAGTCGCCCTTTGATACACGTAATATTTTTCCATTTTATAAAAAATCCAAAGAAAAAGAGAGATGCTGAGACCCACAGCAAAACAGTAGGCTGAGCTCTGGGAATCCTGCTGAAGAAAGGGAGGAAGGATTGTTGGACTCAGAGGAGACAAGAATATCACAAGGTAACTCATAGAATCAAATAACCTAGGCTCATAGGAGCTCACAGAGACTGAACCAAAGACCAAGGAGCCTGCATGGGACTGACTTAGGGCCTCTGCATATATGTTACAGTTGTGTAGCTTGATCTTCTTGTGGGTCTCCTAACAGCGGGAGCAGTGACTTTCTATGACTCTGTCACCTGCTTTTGGGACCCTATTACTCATACTGGGTTGACTTCTTCAGTTTTAATATGAGGGGAGTTGCTTAATCTTACTGCAATGCAACTTCATATGGCATATTTTGTTGATATCCATGGGAGGCCTGCCCTTTTCTAAACAGAAATGGAGGAGGAGTGGATGGGGATGGCAGAGGGGAAGTGGTGGGGAGGGTATGGGAGAAGAGTAGGAAGAAGATAAATATAAATAAATATTAAAAACTCATTTGATACTTTTTGATGATGATTTTTGCTTATTGTAAGTCATAGGCATGGGTACCAAAGTAATATTTTAATAAGTGTAATATTGAAAAGAAATTTAAATAACCATCACATACTAAAAAAATCACATTTAAAGTCCAAAGTGTCTTCTTTGATGACATCTAACTCCAAATTTTCAACACTCACTCTATTTTCCCCAGCTTCGCCTTTTCTCTTTTGTGGATTCTGGGAGAACTGCACACAGTGTTTAAAGAAACCTAGCACATGGCTTTAATGAGATACCTATGGCTTCAGTGTTCCTGCTTCAAGTGGTAATGCTACATAAATTTGGCTTAGATGGCATTAAGTACAATCTTCCTGAACTCAAAAGAATATTTGCTCAAAATATTACCTGGGATATTAGTGTGGCTTTCCTTATAGGAAAATTTGCTTAGAGACTTTTTAAATCCTGGATTGTATTGTATAAGCAAGACCACAACAATATAGTCACTTGTACTTGTTCCAAACGGCATATGATTTAAAACTCGGCACTGGCCTTTATATTCTTAGCTGCCCAAGTTTACATTCATGATTATGAACTACGAAATTTATCTGTTTCTAGTCGCTATATTTTAAAATCGAAATCTTTTAAAGATTCACGTCACTGTGGTCTTTTTTAAGCCCATAATTTGTGAATTTTCTAACCAATGGAAACAACGAAATTAAATAAATGATCAGTGCGGGGGGAAATGTAGCATTTCATGTGATAATTGCCTGGAAATCTTAAATGAATCGAAATGGAAAATGAATCATCGGGTTGGTTAACAATCATGTTTCCTTCCTCTACATTCGCACTTGAGTAAAGCTCATTAACTTACCCGTATGCTCTTACCTGATTCGTGAGTGCTAGAGCAGCCTGTTCCCTGGGAATTCCATTGGACTTAAACAGGGCATTAGACTTGTATGTATCAGTGGTTAATTATATTCCAATGATAGATTTATAGTTTTTATTGAAATTGTTTCTGCCTCAGTGCTTCACTTTCTGGCTGTTACTGGGTGCTTGGGAAAAAGAAATCCAGAACTATAAGTTCATTATATACAAATACAGAGGTCCTGTTTGGTGAATGAGGAGAGTTTATAAAAGCAAATTAATATTTTTTTTCTTTTCATCTGAAAGAAAAGCCATGAAAATAAGTAGATTTGGTGTGCATTTTCCAAGTGAGTATACTTTGAATATGAAAATGCCGAGAACTTGGGCCAATGTGATGGTTTTCCTTGATTCTGAAATTTCTAATGTGGTCTGCTGTTTTCATGGTCTCCCAGTTCCCTTTAGAGATCTAAACAAACCAAAGAACTCAAAAACTTTAGAAGAAACCGCATAGGTTGCTTATTTTATTAAACATTCCTTCGGAATATTTTGACTTCCAATTTAGTTGTGTTTTGGTCGCTCTCAAAGAAGATGTCTCCTTTGGCTCTCCTTTGAACATTCTCAAAGTCTTTCTAAGAGAGATTAGCTGATAAACTGAAGTACAACCAAATATTTACAATAAAAGCTGAAGACCATGATACTTTCGATTTTCAGTCCCTGTAAAGAGAGATCTATCCAAATATCTATGTCATGTACTCTAAATATTTAATTTTATATATCAGTGTTTCAAAATCATCATCTAAGTAGTACCTCAGCTACTTGTATACGAACAAATAATCTGGAGAGGAATAGCTACTAACGTGCAGTCAAATTTTATTTTTACTTTGAAAAGTTTCTTCCAGAATGCTACAGGACTATGGTCTGTACCCTGTCAACTGTAGTTTAATACAACGCTGATTGGCCAGTAGCCAGAGGTAGTAGAGGCTGGGCAACTAGGCAGGAAGTAGAAGTGGGGCCACAAGAACAGGGGAATTCTGGGAAGAGGAAAACTCAGTCTGCGGTGGTCATCCAGACACAGAGGAAGCAAGATGTGACTGCCTCGCTGACAAAGGTATCAAGCCACGTGGCTAACACAGACAAGAATGATGGGCTAATATAAGTTATAAGAGTTAATATGAAGCATGAGCTAATAGGCTAATCCATTTATAATTAATGTAAGCCTCTGTTTATTTCTTTGGGACTGAACGGCTGCATGCGGGACGGTGCAAGACAGAAACCTAAGTCAACATCAGAAGTTTTAAAGAACAGTGTTATATATATATATATATCTTTAATATATTTTAAGTTGACAATGTATACGGTGTGATATGTTTGAGGCTCACTTTTTTATACTAGAATATCTTATCATATTTTTAAATTTTATTTATGAAATTATAGCTGCAATATTTCTCCCTTCCCTTCTTTCCTCCAATCCCATCATGCAGTCTTCCCAAGTCTTCTTCATATTCATAGCTCTTTTTTCACTAATTGTTATTGGATGCATAAAAATATATATACAGGTATATACATATATATCCCTAAACATAACCCATTCAACTGAATAATATTACTTGTATGTATATATGTTCTTGAGGCTAACCACGTGACACTGGGCAGCCAACTGGTGTGCTGTTATTTGGGGAGGATCACCTCTTCTACTCCCAGCTTTCCTGAGTTACCCGTAGTTCTCTGTGTGGTGTTGATGTCTTGTGGGTTTGTAACCTGGCTCATTTGGCATGTCCTTTGGCATTGCCCTTGTTCAGCTCACATTTGGGTGATCGTGTTGGTAAGACTTTATGGATGGATGAAAGATAGTTACCTCCCTCCCCAAAGAGCCTGCATATTACTTCCTGTACTGTGAAAACTAGTCCTCAGTGAGAGAAAAATATGCCAGTTGCAAATCAGGGCTCTCTGGATGCTGTGCTGAAGGCCATTGCATCTTCCAAAGCAGGGACTTACGTTCCACTCTTGGAAGGTAACCTAGGGCAATAGCAATAGTTTATATATTCTGGGAGACATTATCAACCCAGGCAAACTCAAAAGAGGACATTTTATGTCTGGAATTGGGATTTTGGTTAGGTGGCCCTCGACTCTCAGAAGGAAAACAATCAGCCCAGATTTAAAAAGTTCATTAAAACTATATGTGTATATTTATACGTGAAATTACATGTGTTATAGGGTGGTTTTGTTAAATAGCTAATAGTATGATTCCTGTGTCTTTTTCAGACATCCTTATTTTGCCCTCCTCTGACTTTTTTTAATATTTGCCCTTCCCCAAAGAGCCTCCTTTTCTTGTACACTTATGCAGGCAATAATAATTAATGAAGAAGAGACTTTATAAATTTGTAGTAGATGGAGAAGGGGTGTATGTGTGAGTATGGAGGGATGAAAAGGGAGAAATGTAATTTATAATCTAAAAAAATGAAAAAGTATAATATTGAAGTGCAAAAATATGAGCCTCAGGTACATCAGACCTTACACATTGTTAACTCGATATAGGTCAAAGATCACCTTTGCACCTGTCAGATCCAATGGAAGCTCCAGTACCTCAACCTCAACTCAACCCTCAAAAGACAGGGCAAATATCCGGCAATGGGCTCAACCTGCATAGAGGAAGGTTTCTGATGCTCAGGAGCTTGTGAACCTGGTTCCTATCTACCCTTACTTTTGGCAGAAGACACCTGTGGTGCCTATGAGCATATCAAAGCTTGTGCTGGCCTCCAGGCTCCTTCAGTATCCCAGTGTCTCAAAGTTCTCTGTGGTAGCATTCTAAACCTTCTCACCTCCCTCTTACACTAAACTCATCATCCCTGCCCTCCCCCACACACACACACAGCGTATACACGCGCAGCTAATCTTGTCTTTTTAACCCTGCTATTGTTGATATGCTCTCTGGATCTCCTTCTCGCTCTCTGCCTGTATATCTCTGTCTCTGCCTCTCTCTCTACCTCTCTTTCTCTTTCTTTGTCTCTCGCTGTTCTCTCTCTCTCTCTCTCTCTCTCTCTCTCTCTGCTCTTTCTTCTCTCACTTTGTTTTCTCCATTATTTATCCACTCCTATTCCCTCCTCTCTCTGGTCATACCCAGTCTGCTGTCTGTGGTCAGTCTACTTCTTCCTCTCTGCTCTGTGGACCTTTCTTGACGCCTATAGCTGGTCTTTCTCGTATCTGTGGACTCTTCTTGACACCTATAGCTGGTCTTTCTCGTATCTACAAAGAAAACTTTTCTGGTAACTGTACTATGGAGTGGTCATATCATCAGTTTATACATCTGCTGCTGAATACCTAGGAGGGGCAAAAATGGACCTTTTCCCAAGCGTCTTAACCTTTTCTAACTGAACCTAGCTGCTGATTTTACCCTCCAAAGGTGTAGATCATTTCCTTCTGCTGGCTTCTGACATCCACCATATTGGGTTCCAAAGTTTAGAGTCCTCTTCAATAACTTCTTCCCCTCACTTGCTGTACTTGAGTAAGTGTCATATAGGGGTTTCTGCTCTGTCTCTGTTGCTCCTGGAGCCTACTAGTGCTACAGAATTCACATGGTATGCCGGACACTTTCTTTTGCACTACTGGGCACCCATTGCATGAAAAGTGATGCCTCTCATTTGGGCTATGCTTCCTTGGCCACCTTATTCCCCAGGGAAAGGTGAGATGATCCCATCTCAAGATCTGGATCAAAGGTGCATATCCTCCTGCCTCTTAGGTCTTAATTAGAAGTGGGTGAACCCACTTCAAACCAAGCCAAAAAAAAAAAAATCTCTCACAGGTGTGCCCTCCATTTCCTGATTGCAGCTTATTCCAGATACAGCAAAATTGACAAGCAAGAATGTTCTTCACAGGTATCCCTCAGACACCTCAGAGATCTGCTGAATATGACTTTTATTTTTCATATTTATTTATTTATTGTGCATACACAATATTCAGTCTGTGTGTATGCCTGCAGGCCAGAAGAGGACACCAGACCTCATTACAGATGGTTGTGAGTCACCATGTGGTCGTCCGGAATTGAACTCAGGACCTTTGGAAGAGCAGGCAATTCTCTTAACCTCTGAGCCATCTCTCCAGCCCCTGAGTATGACTTTTAAAGTGTTTAATGAAAAAGGATTTCCCTGAGAGACAAAATACAAGTTCCTGGTAGCAGCAGCTGAGGCTCTCTCCAAAGAAGATGGGCAGCAGCAGACTCCAACAGGAGCTTATTTTCATTGTGGTAATTCTGACCACTGGGCAAAGAACTGCCCTATGCTTACCTGCTGCCAAGCCCCTGCCAAAATTGTGGATACTGTTGGGCTGACTGCCATACTCTGCATCCACAAAGTAGGTTAGGCTTCCCAAATTCTTCCTCCTCAGAAAAACTCACAGATATTCAGGGTCTGGCCAAAGGTGCCCTGGTGGCAACTGATGACTTAATGCTGTCCTGTATGACAGCTAACCTCTGCCCCAACCAAGCCGTTGAGATCACCCTAGAGAGCTCAGGCTAGCCATTGAAGAGATGAGTAAGTCTCTGTCATTTTAATTAATACAGAGGCTATTTGGTTTACACTTCCTGCTCAGATATATCCTTCTCAGTTCTCTGGTGGTGATGGTGTTGATGGTGAACTGTTGCATTATCACCTTAGCAGCAGGAAGCAGACCTTAGGCAAGCTTTTCTCAGTCAAGCTACAGCTACCTGGTCAGTCCATTTCATATGTAAAACCATGCATTGTCTTTTCTAAAGCTACTGGGTCTCCTGTTGTTAAAGGCAGAGAACTCACATTGAAGTTTGTCCTGCTGACAAGCTTCACATTTAAAAAAAAAAAGAAAATCTCAAAACAGATTTCACTGTAAAAAACAAACTGACCTAACCATGCTGCTATTACTAACTAAAAATTTATTTCTTGCCATTTCTTTACTTAAAAGAGCTTGTCTTCAATGACTGGGCTCAACAATCAGTCACCTATGCCTCATGGCAAATGGCTGGATAGGAAAAAAGTTTTGTACATTCTAAGAGTATTAGAAAGTGATTGAAACGTGTAAATGAAGGTTGTAAGGGTCTGAGGAAGTGACTTAAGGAATGTGAAAAATAAGATTAAACATGATGCGTGATGTTAAGAATTCAAAAGTTCGGGGCTGGAGAGATGGCTCAGAGGTTAAGAGTATTGTCTGCTCTTCTAAAGGTCCTGAGTTCAATTCCCAGCTACCACATGGTGGCTCACAACCATCTGTAATGGGGTCTGGTGCCCTCTTCTGGCCTGCAGACATATACACAAACAGAATATTGTATACATAATAAATAAATAAATAAATAAATATTTAAAAAAAGAATTCAAAAGTTCAAAGTTTTAGCATATTAATGAATGGAGTTCTGATAAGCTATTAATATAGATTTGGTAAAGCACTGGCTACTATCATAATTACAGTCCCAAACTTTTAAATCCCATTTGTTTGTATTTTTCTAAATATAGACTTAAAAGTACTTCTTGTGATGAAATCATCTCTATCATAAATATACTAAACAGAGGAAAATGTCTTCATGCTTTTAACCCAGAACCATCCTTTTGAGTCTTCCAGCATTTGCTATGGCTCAAAAGTGTGTATGAGCCATACCTACTCCAACTGTCTACAGACGCTCAACTGATTTTTCTAACTGAGGATTTCAGTGCAGTCTAAAGACAGTGGTCATGCTAATATATCCCAAACTTATCTCTTTTGTAAACTTTAAAATATTTATGTAAACTTTAAAATATTTATGTAAACTTCCTGGAGTCTTGACATGGATTGAGCTGTCCTAAGTCAAATGGACTCCAGGTAAGTACTCCTGTCAGTAAATAGCCTAAGGTTTTCCACTCATTGAAACGTGACCCTGAGGGTGGGATGCTCATTCCCTAATCCTGGAACTCCTTAACATCTACTTACTGCCTCACTAGGACCTCAGACCCAGAAATTTCAAGGATACACTGAAGATAAAGATTTTTCTCTCCCAAATGATTTAACTTCACCTTGTGTCCTTAGTTTATATCTGTCCCAGCAGACAGTCAACAGACACCACCTGGAAATCAACTTCAGCCAGAAAACTGCTCCAAAGCAACCTATACCATGCTAGCCCCGAAGGGTCCTGCAGAACTAGTGTACCCTGAACTTAGAAAAGCTGACGTGAACCGGTCAAACCAACATTATTGCTCTCTTCAGGCTATATCAGCAAACCATATGCTTCTTACAAATGTCTCCTACATTGTCTGAATTCCCTCACCCTCCTGCCCTTTGGCCAACATCCCAGCTTTCCTGGACCCTAACTGCAACTGCATAATTTCAGCTAAGAAGCGGTTACGGAAGAGATTACATTGCCTCTTATCATCAGCAAAAGCTTGCAATGTCAGGTCTAAAGCAATTCCCCAAACCCCAAAAAGACATCCCGAATATACCCAGCAATGAGCTCAACCTGGACTCCAGGAAGATTTCTGGTGTTTAGATCAAAGCTAGCATTCATCAGGAATTTGTGGAACCTGATTCCTATCTACCCAAAAGGGTCATTTCCTTTACCTCTGGCAGAAGGGACATATGTCTACCTGTGGTACCTATTAGTGTCTCAAAGCTCACGCTAACCTGAGGACTCTGTTGGTCTCAAAAGTCCCTGTTACACATTTCAAAGACCATGTTGGCATCCAAATCCTTCCCATCCCTCACTCCCCTAAATTCCTTCCATCTTACTGCCTTCCTTCGCCCTGCTACTCCTCTACTCATTCTGCTAATAATCTGACTAGTCTCACTTCCCCTCCCCCTCCCCCTCCTCCCACACTGTTCCCACACTTCTCGTTGTTTTCTCTATTCTTTATCCCTATTCTTTATTCTTTATCCCCTCTATCACAAGTGCCCTGCTATGACCAGCCAGCTGGCCATGTTCAGTCTCCTTTCTGTCTTTGCTCTATGCTCTCCCAGATACCCCTGGGTGTTCTCTCTCATCTACCACGAAAGCCTTCCCTTTAACCATGCCATGAATTGGTCACATCATCAGTTTATATCATTTCTCTCTCAAAATGAGTTATTCACATTTGTCTGAGTTAAGTTTGAGCATGTCTGTTCTGCCCCATTAACTAGTTCTGTTATCTTGCTTGTGTTGAGAATGTCTTTTATTTCCAACTTCACAGAAATAAATTTTATGTTCGTCAAGTATTTTACTTTATTATATAAAATATTTGAAGTTTCCAATTTTTATTTTAAAGTAAATTTTTCAGACAATATATTCTGATCATAGTCTCAACCTCCTTTGAAGTAATAATGTATAGTCTGTGCCATTCAACATTGGAAGTATTGTGAGCTATCCATGTCACAGCAGTGGGCATATCTTGTCGAGACAGCCATTACTGTAGTTTGTGAGGTTTGAATCTGGATAAGAAGGATGGTTACTATTTTCTTCTGACAGCATGCATAGCACCTTCCAGAATGATGAAAGCAAACCAGTAAGGATAAAACTTTCTGAACAGGACCCTGTTAATTCAGATATTAAGACCAACATATTAATCAATGGGACCTCATAAAAAGTTTTTTTTTTTTTTACAGCGAAGAACACCACTACCACTCAAGTGATGAGGTAGATTATAGAATAGGAAAATCTTTACTAGCAACATATACGACAGAGATTACTATCTAGAATATACAAGAAACTCAAAATGCCAAACATCAAGAAAACAAATAACCTAATTAAAAATAACCTAAATAAAACTAATCAGGGAGTTCTTATAAGATGAAATATAAATAGCTAAATTTTTTTTCTTAATTATTCAGTATCTTTTACCATCAGACAAATCCAAATTAAAACTACTTTGAGATTTTTATCTTGCCTGAGCCAATGGCTATTATAAAAACACGAATGCTGGCCTGGATGTGGGGAAAGGGAAACACTTATTCTGTTCAATTGCTGTTGGAAGTAGTGGTATAGCGACTATGGAAATCGACCTGGGAAGTCCACAAGAAGCTTGGCCACCCAGGTGGTGGTAGCACATGCCTTTAATCCTAGCAATCAGGAGGCAGAGGCACGTGGATCTCTGTGAGTTAGAGGCCCACCTGGTATGTAGGGCTAGTCTCCGAAGCTACACAGAGAGACCTGGTCTCTAAATACCAAAAAGTACAAGAGAAGGAAAAAAAATCACGTGGCCTGGATCTATCACAGCACTCAACTCTACCACTCTTGGGCTTATATCCAAAGGACCCCATATCCTACCTTAAAGACACCTGATCATATCCATTCACCGCTGCTCTGTTCACAATAGACAGAGAGTAACCATAAACAGCCTAGAACCATCAATTGATGAGTGGATAAGGAAATGAGGTATATTTACACAGTAGAAAATTATTCAGCTATTAATAAAATTAAATTGTGACATTCTCAAATAAATGGATGGATCTGGAGACAGCCATCCAGAATGAGATAACCAGGATCCAGAAAGACAAACACTATATGTTTCTCTCTTGGGGATTCTTCAAATATTCTATATTCTCAGTCCAGCCAATGAATTGTTCTATTTTCTTTTTAGTGATACTATGAATGCTTTTTGTGAACTGAAAGTTGCTATTGAGCCCTGTTAGTGTCGAGAAGAGTAAGTTACTTGTGCCCTCTGTGGCTTTAAACATTGAAAACAGGAGTTAACAACTGACTATCCTGATCTTCATAAGCAATGAACTAAAGTTCGTTGTTTCCCTTATTAATTGAAATATGCTATCTCTGGCCTCTGACAGCTTGCGCTTCGCAAGAAAACTAATACGAGGAAAAGATGAAAACTGTGCTTTAAAACATGAGACACTTATTAAAACCCAATTACACATAGCTCATGTTCCCATGAACTACAGCTGTAGGGGAGAACGTGGGAAAGCCACGCATTGGTTGCAAGTATTAGTCACCAGCAGACAGCTTTGCAATACATTGACTGAAACACATAAACTCAGGGAAGAATTACAGAGTTTTCAAAACAAACGACAGAAGAAGCAAAGTGGGTCCAGGAATTACTTTTTCAACCTAAACAATAAAAAGTAAGATTAAGCAATGCTTTGGGAGACAAAATTCAACTAAAACCTTGAAACTGCCTCGGAGTGTGGAGCAAATTAGAGGTATAAAAATCAGTCACCCGGCTCAGGCTTGGCTAGTTTAAACAAATGACTCATTGCATGCAGTGTCTCAAAGAACCTCAACTCCAGAAGAGAGAGTAGAATCAGAAGAGAGACTATGAATGCCAGAACAAAGGAATCCGGGAGTTTAGAGCACTTAGTTAAAAATGGTCCCAATTTATTTGTTAGTCCAAGGCCCTAATTAAAATTATATATTAGTTTGACAGAAAATTTTGAGAGAAAGGGACTTCCAAAGGAAATAGCAGCCTGTTCTTTTAGACACTAAGTGATCTTTCCATATTCAACCATGTGTCAGCAGGAAACGGGTTAAGAGAACATTGAATATCCCCCCCTGTATCCACTTAAGACGAGGCCAAGAGTATACTGAAAAGAAGTGTTTTTTTCCAGAGGTTAGAACAATAAAGGAGTTCTTCCCGAGGCATAGAGTTAGGGTATAACTAAGGAGCATTCCACGGCTGTGGGGTAGAAACCTCATAATTTCTTCCCAGTGGGGTTTAGCAGGCTGTGACTCACAGTCAGCAGGCAATCCCCCTTTCTTTCCCGTTTGGAATGAGACTGTTCATTAGTTTCCTGTCTCCCCATTGCACCTCTTCTGTGCCTGTGCAGCTGGTGAGAGAGTGGTACATTTCAGCTCATTCCCAAGCCCTGTTCTCCAGATAAGCCTAAGCCACACTGAGACCTGAAGATACAGTGAGCATCAGAGGTGCTGGCTTTTAAGACCCCTCCTTCTGTCGCTTTGAAGTGGTGCTGAGTATGTTTTTCTGTGGCAGAGATCAGAATAGTTTGCCCTCCAAAAGGCAGGCTCTAGTAGATAGAAGTCTTATTTTCAGTCAGTGCTCAGCTTTCTCCTTTGTGGCATCCTTCCTGTGTTTAAACCCAGTCCCAGGGCTTTCTTTGGTAAATAAAATGTGTGCAGAAGTGATATGTGACCTGAACATGGAAACTATTCTGCATCTATTATTACCTTACTACTGTTAAATCTCAACTCTCCTGTCCAAGTGGTGTCCAGGGCCACTCCAGTGACCAGTCTCAAGCTTAGAAATAGATATATTAAATGAATGAGATATAGGAAATTTGCTTTTACATTGCAAATTTCCGTAATCATTGCACCAAACAAACAACATTTGACAGTTTGTCAGGTTTAAATTCAATAGCTTTATGAATAAATATAATGGCCCAGGTCTGTAAGAGCTTCAGAGGGAAAACAGTTTAGCTTTCATGTCCACTCCAAGGACAGGAGCTAAGAAGTCTAGCAAGATTTGGTTTCTGAATCCTCCCATTTTATGAGTGGCTCGAGACAGTCCTAATCAGTCCTCCCCAGCGACAGACACTAAGCACATTGTTTATCCAACATGGAACACAATAGTCAGGGAAGAGGGATGGATAAATATGATGCTAGCTTTGGGAGTCGGTAGAAGCCATGTGTGTCCTTTGGTTGGGGAGTATTGGAGAAAAACATGTAGAATATGAAGATTTATGATGAATTTTACATTTCTAGAGTGGAGATTCCATAACAATTTCTGCATTAGTCTCTTTCTTAACCTCTGTTGTGTTTTTATTCATATTCTCTTGCTATGAATACCTTCGAGAAGATAGTTTTCAAGTGAAATGCAGCAACAAGACATAACATCAGGGGAGAATGCATACTGGTGTGTTCTTTTTAGGGCATTTTACCTCAGGAAGCCACATTTCAAGATGTCTGGTATCCATATTACACAGGTGTCAGACTATCATTTCAGAAGTTGGAAATTGGTATGTGTCCAATAGCAAATTAACAAATAGCAAATAATTAAATGATGAATGGCATTATGTCCAGGGTCATCTCATCTCAGAGTTAAGGAGACTACATATAGCCTTTAATCCCAGCATTCGGGAGGCAGAGGCAGGCGGATCTCTGTGAGTTCGAGACCAGCCTGGTCTACAAGAGCTAGTTCCAGGACAGGCTCCAAAGCCACAGAGAAACCCTGTCTCGAAAAACCAAAAAAAAAAAAAAAAAAAAAAAAAAAAAAAAAGAGACTACATATAGAGTTTGGTAAATATAAATTTAAAAGTACAAAGCTAAAAGGTGCCGGTCGAAAATATTCCATGCAAAGTAGCCCTCGCTGTCCATGGAGAAGCCTTTAGATTCTCTGGGGAAATCTGTCCCCAGGGTCAGACCACTCTCTGCGTCCTTTTTTCCGTGGCAGTGATGAAAGTCAGCTGGGCCACTGAGGACCTCCTCCGAAATCTGGCAAGGGAAAAGGGGATTGCTGTAACTGAATTCCCCATCCCCACCCTCACTCCACTGCCCTCAGTGAATCTGGCTGTCTGGGAAGACAAAAGTGAGCAGACAGAAAGTTCAACATCGCGTCTCAAACCCTGCCAAAAGCCACTTTATTTAATGTAGACAGCGAGTTTCCACCCACGGCTTCCATCTCCTCTCGGTGGTCCAGTCCCGTTGGCTCATGAATAATCTTTTCCTGTGGATAGCTGCCAGTTACTTGATTATTATATTTTCCTTTCTAACTTTGAACTTGAATTATCATTTGCTGGCTGAAGGTCTTTCAGAAGTGTCCCCAAATGAAATTTAGCTCTTATGTTTTCATCTTGTGTTTCTTATGTAAAACTTAATGATAAAACCCCCATTTAACAACTGAGGTGACATTAAATGATCAAATCAAGCTGTGCGTTCCCTTGGCACAGGAGGGGAATTGCTGCTGAGGGGGAAATGGCCGATCTGTGCTGCTGTATGGTTTTCAAATCTTGAACTCTGAGACCTTAATTATCTTTCTAGAAATTCACATTTAATATCTTATAATGTTTATTACAATGGTTATATAGAGTCCACCTTTCTTTTCTAGTAGGTTTTCTTAGTATTGGTCTTAATAGCTCACCTCCCTGGGTAGAAGACACACCATGTGTCTGCCTGTAATTCAATATGGTTCTGACTAGACAAATATGGAGTGAAATCATTAGTCCCTTTTTTAAGAAAAAGTCTTATTGTTATTAAAAACATGGTAAGAATATGGCAGGGGTGGCAAGCAGTTCGAACACTCAATGTCATTATCCAAATGGTGATAACCCACTAATGCTCTTTCATTCCCAACCTCTATGAAAACTTGTAAACACACAATCAAGGTTTTCTTTACCTAGACCTCAAGAAGTTTCTCAGATGGGGAATTTCAAACTTTTAAACTATATGTAATTAGAAAGCAATTGTTCACTCCAAATCTCATGATGGGTTGGTAAAGTGTTCATTTCTTTACATGTCTACGTGCATATTAATTCATGGCTATGAAAAAAATCCAACTAATTGAGAGAGGAATATCAATCTGTTTTACTAAGTAAAAAAAAAAAAACCTTGAAATATTCAATAGTCAGTTTTTTAAGGACAAGCAATACCCCCACAAACACTCTTTGTATTGTGTTCTCACAACACATACTAAATTCAATTCCCATGGAGCATGACAGGTGCCAAATGAGGTCACCGGCGGACTGAGAACTAGCTAGTCGTGCATACTGGCAGCAGTAGACATGTTGTCTGAATGGAAGAAATGAGAAGGTAATGTATTTTCCTCCAGAACATCACTTTCAAACTCCGTTTTTGGTGATAATGGCAACTGAGTAGGAAGGACCTTGCATGACTTTCTTCTGATGTCTGCCTTTCAGCATTGCAAGACTATCTACACGCTTCAAAATAAATAACTCAATTTTACAGCATTAGAGAAATCTGAACAAAATACTTACATGGATAAATAAATATCTAAGAGAAATGCTATGATTTTCAATAGAGAATGATGATATTGACTTAGTAATCATAATGTTTTATTTGTCAAACTTTCTGAAAAAAGTTCTCAGCAAAGTGCAATTGCTTGAAGAGGAATTTATTCTGATTGGATGGAAGCAGGATATTTTATAAACAATAAGCACTTCTTTCTATCAAAATTATGAAGCAATGACAATAGTTATAAATCTCCTTACTCCTGAGGAAATTAAAATGTTTTAAGTAATGTTAAATATCTGTCATTTTGGTTACTTTTTCCCTTAACTCACAAACTTCAATTTGAGGTAAGGAGCTTAATCTGGTCAAATATTGTATGGAGAGTCTCGTGAGAGTCGACTAAAACTGCCTTTCTATATATTGATTTATGATCTATTCAAGTCCAAAGTGGTTTGCATTGATTTGTAAGTTCCCAGCAAAAGACAATGCTCATACTGATTGTTATAGGGAGTTTGTATCCATTTCAATCGTTCCTATAACATATATGCATTTATTGTTTTCTGATTCTGATCAAAAGTTCCCAGTGGGTCACAGGTTCACATACAGATGCAAAAAGACTGGGACTCATTCAGGACCCTCTAGGATAAACTGTGCTTTGGTTGTATCCAGCTTTTAGATCCTTTCCAGATAATTTGGTTGATGCTTCCATTTGTCTATGAGTTAGTAACAACAGGTGGAACCTTTCTCAATCACGACACTTAAATACCAATTCCCCTCCACTTACAATTGACCCTCCCTTGCAATTAATTTATCACCAATCATAATCAGAAAAATCTCCGGATTTTGAAGTCAGCTATTTAGCATCCTTGATTATATTTACCTCATTAATTCTTTTTGCTATGAAGCTAAATTCCAGGAACTGAGGTTTACATATCTGCAATCTATCATTTTACTACTTGCCAGAGAGATTTTTACATAATCATGGAATTGAGCATCTTAGACGGATGATTTTAAACAGAGTTCCTTGGAATTTTCTAACAACTAGAAACTCTTACTCCCCTTTCTGAGGCCATGTTATCACTGTGTGAAGGATTTTCTTGGGGAAGATAACTTTAAAATATTTTTTTTCTGAAAAGAGTCAGTCGCTAAGAATTTACTTGGTCATACAATTTGAAAGCTTTAAGGGAACAGTTGGAGAGTGTCCATATATTGGAAAAAGCATGCGGATCAACATCATTAGGAAAACACAAACCAAAGCCACAATTAGTTGTGACATGTTGAATGGATTTTGCAAATAAAAGGATAATAAGTGTTATTAGAATTATGGAGTCAGGGAACCCTGATATAACATTGATAAGAACATGAATTACTGTAGTCATGGTTAGTCAAGACATTAAAATTAGAACTACCGTATAATATACTAATTCTACTTTTGGCTATATATTCAGAAAATATAGTCAGTATGTTAAATATACTGAAAATGCCTGCATTCCTATGTTTTTTGTTTATTTGTTTGTTTGCAGTGCTAATCACACAATCTAAGCTTTGGACACAGGTTGGGTACGTCAGTGGTTGAGTGGGTTAAACATCTCAAATGCATGTACCTGATGTTTAATCTTCCTTGTTCTTAAGAAGCCCAGAGTGGGAGAGGAATGTGCTTGTATTTTTTTATTTCTACATTTAAGTCTCTAAAGTAGTTCTGTCTGCTTATTCCGTTAGCTGCTCTGAATCACTCTGTGTCTTAATTCGATGCACCATGTTCCAATAGAGCAGGAACAATTCCTTCACGATTCGAAATGTCCTTCATAGTTTTGTTGTTGTTAACAAAAATTAACGTGTTCTTAGCAAGTTTCAAGTTTCTTGGTTTTCTAACAAAATTGACTTCTATGTTACTCAAGGACATACCTTCAGCGTATAGAGCAGCCTCCACCCCCACCACACACGCAGCTTTCATTGCTGTCAGTGTAGTCTGGCACTTTTCATTGGTCTCCCATCCCTCTTGGACGTACCCTGGAGAATGAGGCTCTTATCTCTACCAACATACGCAAATCTATCGTTTGTGGAGTCTGGCCCAGAAATTGAACAGAGGCCACTATGCCATAGACATAGACATGTAAAGATTAGAGAATGAAGCTCACAAACTATTGATAAATTAGGTTTTTATCCTGAATCGTTAACAAATTTATTATTTAATAAAGTCATTTTTGATAAATTCATGTCACCAATAAAAACAATTAAAATATGTAATGCATGGGACAGTGCTGGATCATTATATTACATTTAGACATCTGTCAGTGATCTGATATTTTAATCAGAAATAAAGCCCAGATATATTTTCATTTATTTACTTATGCATCAGCACAATATTAAATGTAAAATGAAATCTAATTATAAAACAAAAACATAGTTTACATTAAAGTACAATTTTCCCCTCTTATAGAAAATCAATTCTTTTCTCACGTATTATATCTGATTACAATTTCCATGTCCTCTGCTCCTTCCAATTCCTCCCCACTTCCTCTCTCATCCAAAACCACTCCTTCTGTCTCTTCTTAAAAAGGAACCGGCTTCTATGAGACAGCAACAAAACACAACAAAATAAAATAAGATCAAATAGAAATCATCACATGGCAGTTGGTCATGGCAAACCAAGAGAAGAGAGTCTAAGATAAGGGGCAAGAACCCAAACCCCACCCATTCACATTCTCTGAAATCCCATAAAAATACGAAACTGAAAATTGTAACATATATGCAGAGAACCTGGTACAAGCTTGTGTTCAGGCCCCTTGCTTGCTGCTTCCGTCTCTATGAGGCCATATGACATTTGCTCAGTTGTTTAGAGGACCTTGTTTTCATGGCGTCGCTATTCCCTCTGGCTCTCACAGTCTTTTTGCCTCTTCTTCTACGGCTTCCGTGAGCTCTAAGGGGAGGGACTTGGTGGAGACATTCCATGTACGGTTGTGTGTTCCAAGGTTTCTCTCTCTTTGTGTAATGTGTTCCCGTCTGTTGCTAGAGGAAACTTCTTTGGTGATAGCTGAATAAGGCACTGATCTATGGCTATAGCAGGATATCATAAGGGCTTTGTTTTCTCACTGCCTTTTTAAAATTAATTAAGTAAGTAAGTAATTTTTTTACTGACAGTATTTGGGTTTACCCTGGATCTCTGGGCTATTATGAGGGAGTTTCCCACAGGTGTCAGACAGGGAAACGGCATGTGAAGAGGGGAGAATGAAAACTGAGTTGCCAGTCTCAACAATCAAAGCTTCTAGAGAATCTGATGCCAGGTAGTTTAAACTGTCAGCATAACCAAACCCAGTATAATTTGGGGGGTGGGGGAGGAGGTTTCCCAGAATAATACAATCATCAGTGCAAATGGAGGCATAAACTCACCTCACGGTACATATAATTTCTTCCAAGAAAATGGGTTCTAGACATATGCTATCTGTACTATACTAGCTTTAGGGCCTACAAAAGCATCATACAGAGAGTGTAGAAGCCATTTAGGCTTTTACTCATCTATGGTCTTGGCTGTGGGAGCTTAGGGGAGTTTCTGGCTATACAGAAAATGTAAGGGTCATTTAGACTATTAGGTACCTCCAGTCCTGGTTCTAGAAGCTTGATATGGCTTGGTCCAACAGATAATGCAGATAACCAGGCTGTTAAGCGCCTCAAATTCCCAGCTTTCTTGGTGAAAACTCAATTTTTATGTCCATTCCTTTGAGAGGACAGTCCTGTGTGCTTAACATTCCTGGCTTACTGGATATCTGTGGGTATGATGATCTTTGTGCTGTGCTCCCCATACTATTCATCTTTGATTCTTTGTTACCCAAGTAGAATTGGGTTTGTGTTCCATCTCATGGAGAGGACCTTCCGTCAAATCAGATGTTGGTCAGTTACTCTCACAAACTTTGTGTCACCATTGACATAGTATATGAAATATAATTTTTAAAATCTAAACAATTAAATTATACTCACTTTGCCCCCAAAATTCCTTTTCTAAGTTACCAAAGTCATTATTCTTTGGAGGCAGATTGCAATTATATTATTTAGAAACTGTGCCAACACACACGAGACCTGCACAGGTTCAAGCCAGCACTGAGAGGAAAATTGAACACGGGGGTCCCATCACTAACCAAGAAGTTATTTACAATTGATACCTGCTAGAGAAAGGAAAATCAGTTTTCTCCAATGAATGTCAATGGGGGTATATCAAGAAAAATAAGAAAAAACAAAAATATTTAAAAAGGAAATAATTAGAGGCTACCACTTAAGGTATAGTTAATTGCTTATTTTAAGAGTAATAAGAAATTTCCATCTAGTCCTACAATGAGTGACTAAAAGCAATATGAGCTGTTTAAAATCTCAAGATATATATAATATATTATATATATATATATATATATATATATATATATATCCCAACTGACATGAGCAATAGTCGTGAAAACTAACAATTAGGGAGCGATTGCAAAATGATACTCTAGAACACAAAACAATACTCTAGAACACAAAAAGAACAGTATTGAAAGAATCTTAGCAATACTTAGAAAGACCACTATTTTAGGCTAGGATCTGCTATAATTATATTATTTTCATTGAAGAAATTACAAGCAAACTGATTTACTTTTCTGTATGTACTCTGCCATTCAATATTTTCAATAGCCCAAAACTTTGGCACTTCAACTTTGGCACTGCACAAACTAGAGTGTTTAACATTAAGGTTAAGTTGGTTTTTCTTTCCCAAGCTCAGGACGGCAGAAATCAAGACTCCATGCAGAATTAACAAGGCTAGTGTGATTGTGCACACCTAGAAAACTGACTGTATCTTTTTGTGATGATAAGCGTTAAGTCCAGGAGACTCATATTTGTTAACAAACAGTGAAGAACTAGTTTTAACCAAAGATGTGTCTGGTTTTCATGCTCAAATTCTGGGAGTTAATCTCTAAATCCCTATATAAGAATGTTTATTATTTTTTTCTTTTTCGACAACACATACATGCATACCTACACACACACACACACACACACACACAATTTACTGCGTCCCATTCAGTTTTGATGTGTGCTTGCATCTAAAGCTGGCCATTTGTGATTTAGTATTATATGTGGAAGTTTGTCCATGGAGGAGACTCGTTCTCCTTCTCTCAGCATCACTGACTTCCTGTATCTCTTCCTCCAGAGGCAGGACCATGTGGGATTTCCCCTGTCTTCACTGAAATGACAAATGGTATCAGATAAGCTATTAATCTAACTCTGGCAGAGTACTTCCATTACTATGCTATAAGATCAGGATTTTAAATTCTCCTTGGTCATTTATTAACGATACTTTTCATTGTACAAAAACATCTGTCGCAATCGTTCTGGCATAAATATGCTGCTTTTTATACAATGTATGTGTCTAAAATTTATGTTTTCACAAACTCGAAGAATTCTTGTAAGTTCCAGAAAGCCAAACGGAAAGATTCACCTTAAATAGATCTCAATTCTCTGGTCCTGACAGCCTCCTCCTCAATTACCAGAACCTAAAGAAAAATTTTTTCTTCCTAAGCTTAACCTTATTTTCTGCTCTGCCAACACCTCACCAGGTCCAAGAGACAATGAACACTTCCACATACTAATCTTGGGCAGGAGTGAAGCAACCAGATACCCCAGAATGTGTCTGATGTGGGAGTCCCCTCTGTGTGTTGTGATTACCATTGATGAATAAAGAAACTGCCTTGGCCTGTTGATAGGGAGAACTTAGGTAGGCATGAAAAGCTGAACTGAATGCTGGGAGAAGGAAGGGTGGAGTCAGGATACTCTATAGAGCCGCTGGAGACAGACACTGGGAATTTTACCCATTAAGCCACTGCCAGGTGGTGATACACAGATTAATGGAGATGGGTTAAATTAATATGAGTTAGCCAATAAGAAGCTAGAGTTAATGGGCCAAGCAGTGTTTTAATGAATTCAGTTTCTGTGTGATTAATTCAGGTGTACGCTAGCTGGGCGGCCAGGAAGAACAAGTGGACCCCTCCCTTCTATATGTGTCCAGCATCACAGCTTTCTCGGGTCCGCCAAAAGTCCAGCATCCACAAATCAGCAGGAAGCAGTCTCAAGAACTTGATGCCCTCATCCCCTTTACCTGCCATGTCTAGCTCCTCACCTTTTTATTATAAGAAAAAGAGAGGAATGTTATAATTATCTTTATGCTGGCCTGCCCTGTCACCTGGGTATCCTGTCCCTTTAAGAAACAAGTTCCACCCACTCCCAATCCCTCCCTTCTTGCCACGGCAAGCTGATCTCATACCTCCTCTATTACTCTTTACGCTCTGTCCATTCTTTTTCTGAAGAGGCAGCCTCTGCCTTCTCCTCCTCCCCCTTTCCTCTTTCCTCTTTTTCTTGGTCTTTCTATCTCTTGCTGTCTTTCTCTCTTTCCTCCATACCCCTTTACCCTTATATCCTCCCAATACCCACTAAATAAACCCCATAGCCAAGCTCTCTCTGCATGGTGTCTCTGTCTGTTTCCCACCTGCTGGGGAACCTGCCAGGGTCGCCACTCCGTTAATCTGTTAATCATAACAGTCATTATTTTGTTGCTCATGCTCAGGCACTGTATGGCCATGGTCCATGGATACGTTTCTCCGTCATGTCTATCAACACGTGTTCTCAGTCCCTGCCTCTTATAATCTTATCATATTCTTCCCTCTGGTCCATTATTTTCCTCTGTGTCTTAGGTGTGGGGTTTTGTTGCAGATGCTATCAGTTGGGCTACAACACCTTAGAGTCATTTGTCTTTGGCATTTTACACTGTGTCTCTGCGACCATCTCCACATGCTGAGAAAGAAAATTCTTTGATGAGAGGTGAGCACTTCTCTGGGAAGCATACCTGTTTTTATAGCACTTCGAACGCTAGGGGCAAGAAAATTTCAAGTTTAATTCAATCTGATCTTTTTTTTCTTTTATTTTTTGGTTTTTCGAGACAGGGTTTCCCTTAGTTTCTAGAGCCTGTCCTGGAACTAGCTCTTGTAGACCAGGCTGGTCTCAAACTCACAGAGATCCGCCCGCCTCTGCCTCCCGAGTGCTGGGATTAAAGGCGTGCGCCACCACCGCCCGGCCAATCTGATCTATATAACAATATACACTCTCAAAAAATATGTATGGTCTTTAGACACTTTAGCAATTTTACTTTATTTTTACCCCCTCTAGCTCAGAAAAACCAAGTACTTGTTTTGTAATCTTATAGATGAGGTAGCATGTTATAGAAGCTTATATAAACAAAATACAAAGTCTAGTTTCTTTCACCCAACATAATCATATTGGTATGCATCAGTTGATCAGTGATACCTTAGCTTTTTCATTTTATTAGAGCAGTATTCCATGCATATCAAATTCCCAAGTTTGTTTCTTAGTCTAGCATTGTGGCCTTTAAAAAAACATTAAAGCTGTTATAATTGTCACGAATAAAAATGATGCATGCCTTCATTACAATAGAGTTAAATTACTAGGCATAGGCATAATGAACAGTATTGTATATTTAACTTCTTAAGAAAATTAAAAGTTAAGCCGGGCGGTGGTGGCGCACGCCTTTAATCCCAGCACTCGGGAGGCAGAGGCAGGCGGATCTCTGTGAGTTCGAGACCAGCCTGGTCTACAAGAGCTAGTTCCAGGACAGGCTCCAAAGCCACAGAGAAACCCTGTCTCGAAAAACCAAAAAAAAAAAAAAAAAAAAGAAAGAAAATTAAAAGTTTTTAAAAAGAAGTTTCGCTCGTGCTGTAAGAACATTTCAATGGCTTCTTATACTCAAGACCGTCACAAAACATCTAAATTTTACATTTTGTAGCAAGTATTCAGCGGTATTGTGAGACCTTTACAAACAGAACACCAATGACAGGTTAAAACAATCATTCTATTATTCTACCAGTGTTCAATTTGTATGACCACTGTGCTTCTGGGATTAACCTGCAGGAATATAGGTAAGGGGTTACACACAAGAGCAGGGGAGATTCAAAGGCAGCTGCATCACCACAGAGCTTATTCCAGCATGGCTGTACCTTTCTTAAAGTCACAACTCTATATTTCTCTGCACGATGGGCAGGCAGAGCTGTGGGCAGACAATCTCTGCCCATGTAATCTTGGGGACGGTGGGACCTTGTGAATTTTTTCATATCATAAATCTTTACTGATTTTCTTTTTTTTTTTTTTTTTTGGAATTGCACATCATGCACCCCAATCTGTTCACATCCCAGGCCCTCCATATCCTCTCCTCACCCCTGCAGCATGCCCCAGTCAATTAAAAACAGAACAAACAAATAACCACCTGACTCCTCCATCTTTCATTCATCCTAGTGGCATTAAGTGTCACACAGTATACCTTTTTGTCTAATCAACCCCACCCGCAAGATGTTCATGACAGCAAGTCAGAGTCACTGGTCTTGTCCAAGGCCTCTGTCACCTCATCATCACTGGACCCCCACCAAAAGTCCTCTGGGCTATCCTGCTGTTTCCCCAAGTTGTGGGGATCCCGTGGCCATCATTAAGCAGGACCAGTCCCTTCATACACCCCAGAAGGACAAAGAGTGGGTAGATGTAAAGAAAGAGGAAGGAACACAGAGTAAGGCAGAGTTACTGGGAGGAGAGAGGACCAGAGAGGAAGGAAGGGGGACCAGAGGATGGAGCGGGGGACAGGCAGAGAAAGGAGGGTGTACTGCCTCTGCTGATGTATATGGAAGCCATTTCATGGCTCTGCAACAGAATACTTTCACTGGGCTCATGAAGTGTTTTCATTTGAAGGAAAAGGAAGAAGACAAAACGTGCATGTGTGCTTCCTAGTGTGAGTAACTGTAAGAAGAAAAAAAAAGCAAATTTAGCTGACGATTACCCTGCAATCCTTTTCTGGAAATTATATCCATGACACAAGATTATTTATTACCAATGGATGAATTAAGTTTTGTTTATAATAAATTATGGCCCGAAAATAAGCAGTAATTACCCAACTTCCCATTTTGACATCTTTCCCCCTTTAACTTCGTTCTGCTTCTGCCCTGCCAAACTTGCAGCATCTACTCCACAAATGTGCTCAAACTTTCTCCGTCTCAGCATCTCAATTTCCCTTCCAAGTAATGTTACATGTTAACTTCATGTTTTTCCTGTATTTTCAGCTCATACTTATATGTGATTTATCTTAATTATTTCACACTTTTAGGAACTTTTGTTTACTTCATGCTTCAAGAAACATTTTGTGAACAATAGTAAATACAGATACAATAGCAAAGTGATAAAGCAACCAATATCAGACATTAGAAGTTCATTAAATACTAGTAATAATATAGTATAATAGTATACTATAATATACTGCATATAGTCTAACATTGGGGTGAAGTCTGACCCTCATTGTCTTGGGTTAAAGTATATGATATAATTCTGTGCTCTCACATTTATTCCTGTATTCCACTGGGAAATAGTTGTCACAGTCAGAGACTTCTTACATAAACAGAACATTACATAAACATTACCCTAATGACACTGGAGATATTCTTATTCACAAATTTAAAAAAATGAGAATCCAGTAAGATAAGGAATAGCATGCTCCTAAATAAACTCCTCTTCTTCATTTTAAAAAAATACGTTTTGGTTGTAGCTGTTGCTGGTTTACCCTGTCTTGAGGCATCTTTGATTTTGGCAACGTGGCATGCGAAAGACACTTCTAGTGTTTAGTAATATATGCAAGCTCCACATCAGCACATTTATCTTAAGCATGAAGATCAAGTTCGTTCTCTCATGATACCAGATGGTCGGCGTATCCCAGCGCATTAGCTCATGGTCTGAGAAGAACTGTCACACGTGGCAGGCTCAGCAAAGAAATGATTTCCAAATCCTCTGCAGAGTTCTGAGGGATGGCAATAATAATTTGACAAAGAAAAATGATACACATGGTCTTGGCAGCTGCTTCTCAAGCTCCAACTAGTTCCACCCTTCCCTTCAACTTAATTCCAACATCATTTCACTAAGACTGTTCCAGTTTAGAAAAGGACGGACAAAGACCTACACGGCCACAAACACAAAGACCTATCAGCCTATAACTGCTTTGTGCTGTCCTGTTCCTTGTTAATGTCCAGTCCACACAGATTAAGAGAAAATATTTGTCTTGAAATTCTTGAATGCTAACAGTAGATAAGAAGTTGTTTGAAGTTAGAGGAAATAAGAGGGGAGCTCCAGAGAATTAGCTCTGGAGTCGCTTGGAAACCCTGGAGGATTTTAAGTGTCAAGGCTCTCAAAGCTTCAGTCATTTACTGGATGTTAGAACATTCAGTTAAGACAGGGCGAGTGATTGGTGGAATGGATTGGCCCCACCAGATCTTCTTGCACACACAGTGAGTGCGAAGACCCTAGGTTCACTGATCCAATAGCCTGTGTATCTTCACAAAGGCTGTCTTATCTAGCTGCAGAAGAAACACAGACATCTGTTACTTGCTGGATATTTTGGTGGTATCTGCTCTGGACTGGAGAGTATTTGTTTTACTATGAGAGAGTAATATAAGCATATCTGTTCAAATGTTCGCTGCTGTGTTTTAGATATCTTCTTATTTCAAACTAGCAATGCAAAGATAAGAGAATGTGGGAACCAGGAGAAATCTAGGTTTGTCTCCTCTTACAGAAAGAACAGAACCTAAGTCTGTAGTTCTCACAGCTATTCACTCTTATTGGACTCTACAGACTGGCCTCCTTATCGATAGATTCTGTACTGATAAATCAATTTGTGTATCAAAATATTTTAGAAAAAAAATGCATCTATACTAGACATTCATGGATTTTTGGTCATTTAACACCTGATCAATACAGAAAAGCCACTATTTATGACCTAGCATTTGTCATTTATTAGGCACCACAGCAATCCAAAATTATGCAAAATGTTCAGGATGGGAAGGTGTTTGAATGATATGTTCCAAATTACCGTGAAGTTCTGAAGCATTCTTGGAACATTGACTACAAAGGGCATGGGGAATATCTCAGGGATGAAATGCTTGCTGTACAAATATGAGGATCTGGAGTCATCCTCAGCACCTACATAAATGCCAAGCACGGCAGCACGTGCCTACATTCCCAGTTCTGGGAGTAGGGAGATGTACATGTGTAGACATCAGAAGCTCATTGATCAGCAGGAATGACAGACTTCAAGTAGTGAGAGACCCAGTGAAAAATTATAATGGAGAAGCCCCTAAGGAAGATATCCTGACTGCAACCTATAGCCTAGCCACATGTCCACATGAGTAAGCGTGTGTGTGTATGCATACATGTGTGCACACATGTGTGTTTGAGTGTGCGCGCACACAGATATCCAACCACCACATACACACATACAAATGGTTACTTTGTACTGTATGAAATATCAATGGAAGGTAATTCCTAAATAAAAAATGGCTTCCTTTTTTGTCTAACTCTAAGTTGTTTGCATCTTAGCTGAGTGGACAAAGGCCTCTGCCAATGAAGGATGAGTAACAGTTGGCCTTAAAAAGGGTCCTGCTCTGGGGACTCTTTTCCTCCTGTTGGGTTGCAGTGTCCAACTTCAATATGAACCTTTAGGCTTCATCTTACTATATTTCATTTTGTCATGTTCGGCTGTTATCTCTTAGAGGCCTGCTCTTTTTTAATAAGAGACAGCAAGGGAGTGGATCTGGAGGGGAGTGGAAGTGGGGGGAATCTGGGAGGAGTAGAGGGAGGGGAAACTATAATCAGGATACATTGGATTTGAAAAGAATCTATCTTTGGTTTTTTTTTTTTTTTTTTTTTTTTTTTTTTTTTTTTTTTTTTTTAAAAAGTGCTCTGAGAAAAGAATGTGCCAAGAGGGAATTCCGAGAATAGGAAGAACCTGGTGAGGTGCAAATGAAGGAGGAATGGTGGAAGGTGAGGTGGGAATTGGAATTGAAAGAATGAGACAATCCTTCTTGTCAGGAAAGTTTTTATCCTCCGGATGGTAAGACATCATAGAAGCTTACAGGTTGGCAAGTGAAAGGGTCAAACTTGCATTTCAGAATGGTTTCTTAAGATATGGTACAGAAAATAAAAACAAAATGGAGACTATTAGTCTCGCCAAAGTGTGGTCTCCAAATACATGCCAGAGCCGGGATGCGGTGACAGTCTTAGGGGTGGAGAGCTGGGCTAGCAGTGTTGCTTACGTGTAATTCAAGGTGAAGGGGACTTTGGAGGGCAAAGCCAGGGATAGTAAACTGTCCGCTGATATCAGTGTGGCTTAGACATTAAAATATCAGAGATTATGCAAAAGGGGAAAATGAGTAAGAAAGAGATGAATGGTAGGAGGGAGGAAAAAAATAAGTAAATATTTTCTTTGTTTTCAATAAGTGATAGCCATTCAGTAGTATCCATTTTGTCTGAGGTTGTGTTGTCTGTGATTTTAATAACTCTTGTTAAACCATTAAAAGCTCAAAATGAGAAATTCAAAACTAAGGCAGTTTGAGTTTTAAAAATGGCCTTCCCTCTGAAAAGCACGGTGAAACAGCATACCATTCTGCAGTATTATCAGGATGGTGAACCTACCCTCCACCTATCATTCCCAAGCTGTCTTTGATCTTCTCCCATATAATCACTGAGGCGCCCTCACCTGTTGTTAAATCTCCATGCATGTGCTCAACAGTAACCTTCATTTTATCTGCCAGGACCACCACAGCACAAAGGTACTGATATTGTCAGTCTGAATACACCAAAGAGAAGTTGAAAATGTTCCCTCTTTGGTAATTATAATAGAGAGAACTATCGAGAGTTTGATAGCATCTATACTAAGAATAAAACTTCTACTCATGAAAGTAAGAAGGGAAACTAATTTCACCCTGCTTTTGAAGCTGCATTTCAAACTGCAAACATTACGGCCATAGTTTCTGACCAATTAATGCTTAGTTCAGATGAAAAAAGCAGACGGAAGACATAAGTAGGAAATATGTTTAAGTTGATATCAATGATAGGCAAGAAAGCCTTGAGCCAGCCGGAAGACTTCAACAAGAGATGCCCAAAAATAAGTGACACTGAGACAGGAACATCAAAAAATAATGTTGATTTAAAATAAACAAATGGAATAACAGATTTGGACTGAAAGACGCAACACTTACTGGGAACCTTCATCTCCCATTAAAGATTTGAAAAACTTGATGATAAAGGACCCATCCAAAGAAAACTTTAGATTACTTAGAGATCTGGCCCTTGAAGAAGATGCCGCGTAGGATCTAACTTCACAAAACACAAATGGAAACATTAAAGTTTAAGACATGGAGAAACAGGGAGTACTGGTACCACAGGACAGCCCCACAATGCTTGTGATAAAGTTAGGCACAGCGCAAAGGGCAAAGGAAAACATTTCCAATAGCAAAAACAGGAGTTATATTCTGAGATCACGTTCACATAGCTCTTATCCCAATGCTTTTCTTTAACTTTTCTAGTTTATTAGTAGTGGTTGTTAATCATAGACTAAATCAAGCTAAATACATATACGTGTAGAAAAATATGAACATTCGGGGTTCCATAATATTCAAGATTTCAGCCTTCCTCTAAGCATGTTGATTGTCTTGCCATAAATCACTATCAGAATATATTTAGAGAGAGCTCTCTCACAAATGTATTATAAAGTTACTGTTTACTTTAGCATCTTATCTTTAATTAAATATTATTGATGGAACCTTAGCATGAAGCCTGTTCAGATGCAAGAGATTTTCTAACTTTGCTCCAATTCTGAAAATGTTAAAGATGTTGATTATGAACTGAAAACAAAATACAGTGCCTTTCCTGTGCTCCTATTCATCACCTTTTATATTTTATTCCATAGAAAACTGCAGGATGCTGAACCTGAATGCAATTCTGTTTTATTAATAGAAAAAAACAGGGGGGTGGGGGGAGATGTATCTCACAGTCTCTGGTATCTATCATTGAACAATGATGTGGATTCCCCTCTGTATGTATGAATATGTTTTATTTTTATTGATTAATAGAGAAGCTCCTTTGGCCTATGGCAAGGCAGAATATAGCTAGGCTGCAAAGCCAAACTGAATACAAGGAGAAAGAAGGCAGAGTCAGGCAGATGCCATGCAGCGACCCAAGAAGCAAGATATGAGGTAACAAAAAAGCAAGTCTCATGGCAAAATATGAAATAATAGCAATTGCTTAATTTAAGATGTAAGAGCAAGCTAGGCCTATGCCTGAGCTGTTATCCAAACAGCTTTGTAATGGATTAATATAGTTTTTGTGTGATTATTTGGATCAGGTTGTCCGGGAAACAAAAGCACAGTCTCCATTTACAGAACAATTGTATATCCATAAGGCTGATGGTTGAAGCATGTATAAATGACACTATGTTCGAATATTTCAAATAGCATAGAGGTCAAGGAAGTCACTGAGACTGCTATAGTGGTGACAAAGGTTGTGTTGGGTTTATATGCCACATGATCACTTTGAGTGACACTGGTAGAATATATAGAAAAATGTCATCTTTGACATTTCCCTAGGAGACTCATTTTGACGCTTATAGACAGAGCTGTCCCTTTTCACGTGGCTATACCTCCTTTACAGTATAGTATATGAAACTATCTGATGCCCCTCCAAATCATTCCCTGGATATGCCATGGGCTACAGGTCAGTTTAATCACTAGTTCCTGTTCCTGGAATGAAGCTTAGCAATCAAGAACCCCTCAGCAATACATGATTGAATTGAATACAAAAAAAAATACACTCAAGCTATGAACGAAGGCAGAAGCCAATCATTGCCTGCAGTTCCCTGTTAGGATCAACTGAAAGCTACCTACTGCTTTCTTTTCACATCAACTAACGTGTCACCCTATTTCTCCTTGCTTTGTTTTTGTGCGGTCAATTTTTCTTACAAATACTTTATCTTATACAGAACTTTACAATGTTATTGGTTTATCATCATCCATAATTTTGATACAGATCTCTGTGATGTTTCTTTCTTTTGGTGTTATTTTCTTGTTTGTTTGCTTGTTTTCATTTTTATGAGACAGGACTTCTCTTTATAGCTTTGGAGCTTGTCCTGAAACTTGTTCTGTAACCAGGCTGCTGGTCTCAAACTCACAGAGATCCAGCTGCCTCTGCCTCCCGAGTGCTGGGATTACAGACACCACCACTCAGTGATGTTTCTTATTCAGTATTCTGCAGGAATGTTAGTAAATTCCTTTTTTATCAGATCATCAGGATAGAAAGTCTTCTTTAACCTTAAAAGAATAGCACAGAGGCTGCCATAATTTGCCATCATGAACTCTGAAGTTTCAGGAGCTGAGCCAATGAGCTTCTACATCTTCTCCCAAATGTATCTAACCACACGGTCATAGTTATTATTTATGCTATGTAATTTTTGCTGCATTCACTCCCTACACAAATGAGGGCTACTTAGGCAGAAAATCATATGCAGGTAACATTCTGGTTCCTCGGTACAGTCTAGGTATTTGTCCTTGGTAAAAATGATATTGGAGCTTGCCTTTCCACACTGGGATTTTGGGATCTGTGGGGTATATGAGTCGGCATGGATTATGAGGGACCCACTTACACAAATGAGTTCAGGATTGGGTTAGTGGCTGCTGTCTATCTATTCCTCTGTTTTGTAGACACTCACTTACTCTTCTGCTTTCTGGTTAAGTGTGGAACAACCCCTGGCCTTCCTCAGGAGCTCATACCTTAAAAAATTTCTTATTCCCAATTGTTCTGCTAAAGTAACAACAGCAACAACGAAAGGCAGGACAGGCTCTTGTTGGACAGTGTGAGATTCGGTTGCTGTGTCTAACCAGTGTGACGGCAGGGCAATGCCTCTCTGATAACATCCATCTTTTGATATAAATTGATTAGCCTAAGAAAGATTATGGTGAAGTAAGAAGAAAAGACTTGGGCTTCTCTCTAAGCTTGTTCTACTAAGCCATTCAAATGGGGTGGGGATGTAACTTATGATGAATGACAATTGGTATGCCTATTGCTTCATTCTGAAGTATTCTATTTAAAATTAAACCTATCAAATTTATCTAATAAGAAATAAAATGATCTCATCAGAATAAAGTAAGTAGCAATAAAGAATATAGTCTGTATATATAAAATCTATTCTTGTGGTTAATAACATACATGTAACATTAGATTTACTCTCTTAAGCTTTAAACGTGTACAACATAGCATTCCTAACTTTAAGCGCACAACGCACATTGAATAGCATAATTAAATAACTGATTTAAAAAGTTTGAACTATAAATCAGATGCTAATATTTACCCAAGAGGCACTTACATAAACCATTGAAAATTAATTTAGAGGCAATATAAGGTAGTGAAAGAGGTCCTTGAAACACCAGATTTAGAGAGTCAAAGCATATGGTATACATTTAAAATGTGTAATGTAAAAAAACAAATGAATAAGGAAATTTGGAATTTGATAAGCTGCCTTGATTTGCTTAGCTGCCAGTATCTCCCAATTTCATTTCTTTCGGGTGTTGCAATTGCTTTGGGATGCTGAGTCAATATTTGCATGCAAAGAAGAGTTATATTTTTTTCTCTCTAAAGGAGCTGAATATTGACTAAACTGACTTGTGAAGATTTGAAAAAGATAGAAAGCGATAAAAAGATGGCCACACTGAGAAATGTTAAAAAGGCTAGGAAATCACAAGGAGAAGCAAAACCCCATGATCCTTTTGGAAACCCTTGCACGAGTACGTCATTTTGGAACAGTTCCCTGCCACATATGTAAGTTTTTTATGGAAAATGTGTTCATTTCTGCATTGTCAGTATGGGATCATTTTGTATGGTTTACAACATGCACAGACCCTGAGGATAGGGAAGACCTAATTTTTCACTTTCTGAGCTTACTTGGCTAACACAAGCTGAACACTGACTGCAGTAAACCTTGGGTTGTGCTAACAGATTCTGAGACAATCAAAGCAGATTAGCAAACAAACATAAATGAAGAGAATGAGATTCTCTCCGGATCATTGATATTTGTTGTCTAACGTATATTCACACACTTTTTGTCTCCCCCCCCCATAGAGTTATGAGACTATTAAATCCTGTGTACTACTACATTTTGTTTTTGTTACTTACTTTTGTTTTTAAAACCGCAACAGAAATGATGCATATTTGACTGGATACCCACATGAGGACACCTTTGGACCTATCGTATGGGATTTCTTCTTAAATGATTTAAGACATGAACAAAGACTGGAGTGACTGTATATACTTTTTTTTTAAAAAAAAAACTAGTTTTACGACTTTCTTATTCCATTTATTTACTGGAAGTAGCAAAAAAAATGGTTTTGCATTTAAAAATTAAGCCTACAAGAAAAGCAGAATAATGTCACATCAAAAATACATACCAGAAAATAAAACTGAGCTAAATTTAAGTGTAAATATGTTCAAAATTATTTCACTGAAGGTTCAATTCAAGAGAACTACTGCGATGTTTAAAAATATTTATGGTGGCCACATGGAAAATAATATATATGAATTGAAAGCGTGTATTCTGGAAGCAGATTTCAGAGGGCACTTGTACTCATGTCTCTGTAGCCATGTGCATACGCACATAATATGTAATTAAAACTGAATTAAATTATAGAAGCAATTTTCAATTTTATTTTGTTGCTATTTTTTGTTTCGTTCTTTGAGACAGGGCTTATGCCCTACAATTCCTGGTTTTACCTACTTTTATGTGACAAACCCTTTTAATATACTAATAAAATCAAAACTATTTTGTAGCGTATTAAACAGGAATCATTAGACTGCCAAGAAGGCTCAGAGAATAAAGGTGTTTGCTGAACAAATCAGGTACCTGGATCTGATTCCTGGATCCATTGGTGGAATTAGAAAATTGGTTCGTGAGGGTTGACCTCTAACCTCTACATATACGCCATGGCATGTATGTACTGACAGTCATACACAGGTATCACATACATACACATTCACAAATAAATAAACAAATAGACCTTCCCTGCACACCCTATATGCTAGGAACCACACCAAGAGACGGCTAATGCTGTAAGTGACATGCAGCTACTTAAATTTCAAAGTATAGAACAATTTCTGAGACTATTTTAATTGTGGGAGACACTTTCTCTTCCTCTCTTATCCTCATATTTGCTTTCATTTATCAAATTAACATGTACAAGTCAAGTGTTTTTCTTATAAGTTGTCGAGAAAACAATTTCTCTTGAATAGTGTTCCAAAATAAACAGTTCAGTGCCAGGCGGTGGTGGTGCACGCCTTTAATCCCAGCACTCGGGAGGCAGAGGCAGGCGGATCTCTGAGTTCGAGGCCAGCCTGGTCTACAAGAGCTAGTTCCAGGACAGACTCCAAAGCCACAGAGAAACCCTGTCTCAAAAACCAAAAATAAAATAAAAAACAAAGAGTTCAAATAAGATACGCTTTGGGAAAATGTTAATAAACTTGCCTCTGGCTTATGTTTTGAGTTTCCTTGTATTTCTTTCACTTGGCAATGATTTATTTTGTGTTTAAATAATGAAGAAAAATGGCCTAAAACTTTACAAGGGGATGCTATTATTATAGTGACAATTTTCTTATAAAACCTCTCTATATTTTGAGGGTCGGGAGACCTTTCATTGAAACTTGTTATATAAGTTAGCCAGGAAAATAAGTGAATTAAAATAAAAAACTAACTTAAGGCATGAGTATTAACCAGAATCTGAACATCTGATCAGCCCTTAGCTTCACCTTCTTTGCCCCTCCAGCTATTTGTTGGACAACAGAGAAAACAGTTACCACAAAACCCCTCGACCCATGGCGCTTACAACCTTGGAAGCCCTACACCACAGCGACTGTGAGAAACCAAGTCGGAGGTCATAGCAAAGGAACACAAGGAAGCTAAGCAGGAGACACAGGAATGTGGGTGGCCCATGTCTTGGCACTGGTCTGTGTTTAAAATATCAAGATTCCTTTGCCTCAGACTCCTCCTCTAAGTTCTATGCTGTTGGCTTAAAAAAAAAAAAAGGCACAAAACGCGAGCACTGCTATGACTATTCTTTTTAACCAAACAGAAGAAAAGTTAACTTCATCCCTGTACTGCTGGGGACAGTAACAAAGAACCCAGCACAGTGGTGGGTGTTGGATGGGCATATCATCATTACTGTTGTTCCCTCTGTAGCACGTGCAACCCTATCTTCTTAATAACTGCTAGGAAGAATGTGGCTAACTAGGGTGACCGCAGCCATGGATGATTTGGTGAGAATCCAAAATCCACAACCCCTAGGAATTTTCCTGGATCCTCTAGTTGGAGAAACATAGCAGGCAACTTACAGCACACTAAATCAGCGAGGTTGGCCTGGAAAACCATTTATGTAATTTCTCTGCTTTTGTTTTGGGGAATCTTCCAGAACGATTGTCTAGAGAATCAGATATAATTTGAGCAGTGTATGCTCAACGTGGCTTCAACAATGATCTGACATTTCTTGCAATTGTGTGCTAGCTCGTCATTTTTTCCAGCAGTGTGTCATGCTGTCCCAGATGACTGTCTGGCTGTACTTTGCTCTGGTGTTTGCTATAGCAAAAAAGTAAAGCTATAAAATTACCTCCTTTGATTTAGTGTTAATTTCAGTGAAATCTCTCCAGATGTATTAGTTCCTATTTCTTCCTCTCTATATCAATAGTCCTGCTGAAGGATCCATCGGGTTTTATCTTATTTGGAGGGAGAAAAACAATAATCCAGTTGATATCCTAAAATAATCTTACGTTAGTTGAATTTCTTCCTAGTTAGTCATCATGATTAATAACTAACAAGCAATCTTTTGTTTCTCCTTCCACATCTCACCATAAGAGGATGCTCTGCACATCACTTCAGGCCGAGAAACAGGACCCCCTAGGGAAATCTCACCGAATCCTCATCAACCTGAGAACATATTTAATCCAACTGCTAACTTTTTGTTATTGACCTACCCTTAACAACCACACTGAAAGCATCATTTTGGATGGGTTGTATTAGCTGGATACTTGGCAGTCATCAGCATGACACAATCCTGTTGCTGAATGTAGGTCAACGTGCATGGCCCTTAGATACTAACCTTCCCCCAACAAACAAAAATATGGCCAAGAACTCCTACACAAAGGAGTCCTCCCTAGAACACCTGACTTGCCTACATCCTTGGTATACTCAACTAAATAGATTTGACAGTTCTCTATGGGATTTAAGCCCAGAAATCAATTCACAAAAGAAAGTTTTAAACACGTGTAATGCATTTCAGATAGGATGTCCATATTTGTGTGATAATAAGGCATTTTGGTACTTTGATTTGATGATTTGTGGGGCTTTTTGTTTTGTCTAGTTTTGTTTTACCTCATAAAGTGTTAAACCAACAAATTTGGTCAAGAGTAATGAAAATAACTTGAACAAAGGATGTAAAACTTTTCCTTTGATCACTATATTCTCACAGTGTTTTTTTGTATGCCCCGTTTAACTTTTATTCTCAAAAATAGATTTTAAAATAGATGTATTTTATGTTTACTATTTAGTTAACTTTGAAGTTAATAAAAATTTTGTGATACCTTGGTAAAATACCTGTATTGTTTTCATTTTTTAAATTGTGTCTTTTAAGTGGTCCTTATTTGTGATAATTGTGACCACAAGTTTGACAACTTTCAATTTGTTTGTGAACAAGCCCTATATATTTTTTTCTATTTTAGAAATACATTAATAACATCTGGAAGTTTTTAAAATATCCATTATAAATCCAAGGACTTCCTATGCTGGAAGGAGCAATCACTCGTTTTCAGAGTTATTAAAATACTGAGACTAGTTTATTGAAAAATTATAAAAACTCTAAAAGAAGGGCACATGAAGAATACATTAACTGCAAAAGTGTTCTGCTTGATTAATGGCTGCAGGTCTTAGCCCCACGAGTTAATGTCTGTTTATCGGCTGTGTGCAAGGCCACAGAACAAGTATCAAAGTTTGTTGATGAAGGAAAAGGACTAAACTTGAACTGCAGTAGCTTCGAGTCTTGGAAAAACTTTCAAAAATCTGCAGTTTAAGACCAACTAAGAGTTATGGCAAAGGTGGATGAAAAAGGAGGAGAATGGCTCCAATTAGGAAAATTAAGTTTCGTAGATTAGTTGACAGAAAGACAATATCCAAGGCATAGGAACTCATCACGAGAGAAGAGGTATGCTTGAAATACAGCTGTTAGACTTATTGAAGACTGCCCTGGATCCAGAAAGAAGGTATAATGTGTATAAAATGGTATACAAGATCATTTAGCATCTTATTTTAGATGCTGTAAAAAAAAAATGGAGAGGTACCCGGAGATAAGAGAATAAAGTAATATTCATCTATTCAGTATAGTCATCCATGATTACCACACTGAACTACCAAGATGGTATAACTCCCATTTCCATGATCAGTTCACATGTCCACTGCTATCCTCCTTTCTACTGTGGCCCACCACTCTTCCCCAATGAATAACCCTGTTTTCTGCTGTTACTCTAGCTTATGGGAAGGCTATGTGTGAAGATTTGGAGCTAGGAGTCTCACGTAACAGAGAACATGTGACATATCTTTTTTCTGATTTGGGGAATGGTACAAGGTGGGGTACTAATTTAAGAGAAGAAGGGAGATAAATTCAAAAAAAGAAGCAGGCTGGCAAAATAGCAGTAAGGATGTATAAAAAAAATCACGAGGAACCACATTATTAAATATTTGCTTCAAATAAACTACAACACAGGTAAGTCTGTATACAAATATGCATATCCAGTTCATATGAAATTTCTCATATTTCCTGACAATGCTTCCTCCATGAGCCAAAGACTACCCAACAAAATCGCAACACCAAGTATGAGATGCCCTCTCCTGAGTCGTTGGTCACTGTTGTTCAGTAGACTCCAAGACACACAGGCTATTGCTATTGCTCTTGGTTGTTCCCCTGAGAGATGGAAGGTAAGTCCCTATCGCCATTAACTTCCAACAAATGGCCAGAAGGCCCCTAAGCTAGGACTGACCTGAGTGCCTCTCCATGAGCTTTCGTAATCCCAGAAGATGCCATGTAAGCTTCCAAGGGAGAGAAACTGGCCACAGTCCTACCCAGCTACGATGCTGATTAACTATAACAAGGACCAGGAGGAAATGATAACCCTAAGTGTACCGGCATGGCAAGCATACTTTGGTGATTATCAACAGTTCTCTAATTAAACTTAAGACTCACCCACTCAACAAAAGGGAAATCATGCCTGGTACTGGAAACCTAACCAGCTACCCAAATCGTGGATCTTGGAGAAGGACCTACAAATACCACTTTAATAATAATCACACGTACATAACTATAGATAGATATTTACATATAAGATAGATATAGATAAATTGATAGATGATAGATAGATAGAGAGAAAGATGATAGATGGATGGGTGGATAGATAGATAGATAGATAGATAGATAGATAGACAGATAGATGATAGATAGATAGATATAGATAGATAGATGATAGATAGATAGATGATAGATAGATAGATAGATAGATAGATAGATAGATAGATAGGTAGGTAGGTAGATAGATAGATAGATAGATAGATAGATAGATAGATAGATAGATAGATGTGTATAACAAAATCAATTTAAAAAGAGATCATGAATTTGAAGGAGAATGGAGATGGGATATATGATATGATATGATATGTTATGATTGATATGATGTGGGAGTCTTTGAAGGAGGAAAGGGGAGGGAAAATGATAAAAGTATATTAATCTCAAAGGGAGATATGAAATGGCACACATTTCATTTGGAACTTTCTACATGAATTTCTTTGCTTTCACTAAATATTTTATTTGACTCAAGCACTTCAAGAGATGGATGCAATATCTTTCAAAAGGAGAGGTGATGGTAGGGACTGGTTCATAATCTTGATGCCATAAATGTTTAAAAATATGTATATACACCAACACTAATGTTTAATGTCCTACTACATCAATTAATTTCCTATATTTATCCCAATCTACACATAGAATTTGCCTTCTCATGATCATGATTTTTAAAGGGGAAGGGAACAGAAAATCTCAAAGATATATATGAATAAATATATACATTAAAAACATAAGCATAAATTTGAAGCAAAACTATCACCATGGGCATTGCCACGTGAAGGTGAGACTAGGGGGTTTCACTGAGATCTTTGGAATAAAATTTCTACTTAGACTTGTCTCTAGCCCCAAGAGCTTAATATTGACATCAATTCTTATATGGATAGAGTATCTAAATGTGCATTCTTAGAGCAAAATTTAACACCCACTCATATATGTATGAAGGCATTTACACATACACAGCACTATAGAGATAGTGTGCATTTGCAAAATTAGACATGTATGTAGTTGACACATACTAAACCGAGTTCCCATTTTAAACATTCGAATTCAGTTTTCGTCTTCATATGTCTTTCAGAAGATGGTCATTTGGCCTTCTATTTATCTCCAGACACAATTGGCTGTATTTGCAGAACTATGGCAGCTGTGTTGGATAGTGTTGAAAATTCCTGAGAATGACTCAGATGACAAATTATACTCAGTAGAGAATCTGGTGGGATTTTCAGAGTGGAGCTTTCCTTCTCAGAATGATAGAAATCTTACATAATATTTCTCAACCCTTGTCTGTATTTAACATGTATGAAATAACCACACTGCTCAAGGACAGATTGCGTGTCAGGAAAAGAGATGAACTTGAATTTTCCTTGAAATTTCAAATATAATTGCAACATTATGATGATGGCAAATAATGCCACCTTATAAGTGTAAGAGTATAAGGAATTCATTTCAGGTAGCATGCATGTAGTAATTCCAGAATTTTCATTATTAAACGGGTGAGACTCCACAGTTTTCCTATCAATGATTAAATGTCAATTGAGGAAATGACTGGTGATATCCACATAAAAGGAAATTACATTTTATCCACTTCTGTGAAGATAAATTAACACAGAAAAGATGAAACACATCTCATGCATATTAAAGAAGTTTCCCTAGATTTTTAAAAATACTGTAAGACTATATACATGTGCATTTAGTTATTGGATAGAGTATAAATTGGCAGTGGCAGAAGTATGGTATTCATGTACAGAGCTTTCAAAATTATATAAAAATAAAAATTTACATCAGAACCTTATCCATTCTTAATCTTCCTCATAACTAGGTGAACTTTTGGGAAAATTTTTTCTTATGAGTCATATAAAATGGATTCATTGAAAATCTAAATGCCAGTGTAGTATACATTTAACCTATGGATGCTATTCTTACTTCCTTAGGAGGAACTATGATTACTCACTATGAATAACTAGTGATTGAGTCCTTTATTCAGAACACAATAGCCATGTATGTGTTCTAAATTAAAAACAAAAGTCCATGCACATACAAAGACATGCACAATCTTTCACATTTCCTAAGACTGTTATCTAAAATTAAGTATAAATTACTCAGTGTTCAATTCACTTAAACTTGACTTAAGAGTAGGTGAGTTGGCTTGGTGAGTAAAGGTACTTATTGCCAAGCCTAATGAACTGAGTTCTGGAACACACATGAGGTAGTTCTTGGAGAGAAACGAGTCTTACAAGTTGGCCTCTTACATGTGCATGTAAACTACTGGATGGACACACACACACACACACACACACACATCAGAGACATAAAACTAAAATGAAATTTACCTAAATACAATTCTAACCTTTACTCAAGCATTACATGGTAAGATAAAGTCAGAAATCAGAATAATGATCTCTTAAACAAACCTGGCCACCTACTCAGATTTTATTCCTTTTTCTCCATCTGTTTTAAGTGCCCTCAAAGAGAAAACACAAAATTATGTGCCAAATTTGTATTCACATAATTTCTCCATTGCATAAAAATATAGTTGCCACAATCAGTGACTAATTCAAGTGGAAAACATTGTGTGGAAAGTGTGTTCGTCAGTCCCAATTCCAGTGAGCAACTTGCAGGCTCACACAACCTCTTTGAACTTTTCTTTACAAACGTGGGGTAAATTTCACCATAAAACACAAAACTAGATATTTACAACCTCAGCTAGACCAGCAAATATTCAAATAGTAGATCATCGTTGAGTTATTTAGCATTTCCCAAGTATTCAAACAGCCGATCATTGTAGAGTTATTTAGTATTTCCCAACTATTTGAACAAAAGTCAAGAAGACATGAGAAGTGAAAGTCACAAAGAAGTGACTACTAACATAATTATATAGACACAAAGTAGAGGGGTAGATCACAGAAACTAAACTCTTGATTGTCACATCCGTAGTTACGGATTCAGCATCTCTCCAAACCATTTTTTTTCATCCTACAAATTTTATAATCAGGCATATTCACGTCTTCCAGCTCTAAGACAATTTTCAAGAATAAGTCGGCAATTAGTAGGTACATATTATTATTATTCAAATTCTTTTTAAATTCTCCACAGATAGTACTTCCCATGAACACTGAGTAGATAGGTCCATCTCCTTAGGAATAACAAAAGCTTACAACCTACTTCACAGCTGTGTAGAAAATTACCCTTTCATTCCTGCCATTCTGTTGAAGATTCAGTGTGTTTTGTGAACAACGCCACAGGTACATTTTAAAGGGCCTTACAGTGATTCAAAAATATTTACAAACTGACCATAAAAATAATCATTAAAGAAGACAGCACCATGAAGTTTAAACGAAGAGGTGGGGCACAGGAGCTATTTGAGGGGAGAATGTTGGATAGAAATGTTGTAAATATAGTATGTATATGATGTAAACATAGAAACAAATGCATGAGTAAAGAATTTTCCTCTTTTAAAAATGTCACAAATAAATCTTTAGATTAAGTAGGGGGAAGAAAGGAGGAAACAGAGAATGATGGGTGTTGACTGAGCATCGTTCTATAGACAGAGGTTTCTGTCCCACCCGGTCCTGCAGTCATTCAGTACCAAAGAAACACACAGAGGACTACATTAATTATAAATGGGTTGGCCTAGTAGCTCAGGCTTCTTATTAACTCTTAAAACTTAGATTAGTCCATAAATCTTGTCTGTGTTAGCCACGTGGCTTGGCACATTTTTCAGCAAGGCAGTCACATCTTGCTTCCTCTGCAGCTGGATCACAACTGCAGACTGAAACTATCCTCTTCCTTCAATTCTTGTTGCTCTACCTCTACTTCCTGCTTGATTGCCCCGCCTCTACTTTCTGCCTGGTCGCTCCGCCTATACCTCCTGCCTGGCTACTGGCCAATCAGCGTTTAGTAAACAAGTACAAGAAATAAATCTTTACAGGGTAAAACCATTGTCCCACAGCAGATGGGTGGAAGGGAGAGAGACAGGGCAGAAGAAAGAGGAGACTTGTGTTTCATGATGGAGACAGTTGATTTCTTTGTTTCGGTCCATTGTGGAGAGCACTGCTGACATTCTCTGGCCTTCAGAGTTCGTCACAGCTGGGCTTGCACAGCTCCCTCCCTTCCTCCCCCCCCCCTCAGCCCCTCAGCTTTCCACTGACTTAGAAGATCCAAATTCTTGGAAGATAATTGGCCACACCCTTGCTTTGCCTCATCTTTCCAGCCATTCTTGTCCAGAGACAGTTTAAGCACTGCTTTTGCTGGTGCAGGAATTTATGTTTGTGTCATGTTTCCAGATGCAATAAAAAGAGCAAACTGGCTATATATATATATATATATATATATATATATATATATATATATATATATATATATCCTATTAATATCAGTTAAGTCACAGAGGTATACAAAGCAATTTGTGTGGTTAATGACAGAGCTGGGCTTGCACGATACAGTTTCCCAGTGCATGCATTTCACCCCTTGTAACAACAGCTCAGATCCACTCCCATCTGGATACTCCACCAAGAAATACTGTCTCTTCCTCGAAAAGAGGAGACAGAAGGTCTAGGACGCAGAGCAAAGACTCGTCATGCTGAACTTCCAAACACACTTAAAGTAGAAAAGAATGGTGGACCAGACAACCTGAAAGTTCTCTAAGTCTCTCCTAAAGACCTTAAAACAGAGCAGACCATCCATCTGCAAAATACCAGCCATATCTCTGTCCTGAGTGCGCTGATCAGGAACTTTCCTTTATGCACATAAGGCTGCTTCAGGGATTTTAATGCAAACTTAAAATAGTATAGAAATTATACATAATATGCCTGAAATTGGACATACAATATTTTTAAAGTAGCATTATTAATTTTTCACATGGGAAAAAAAATTACGCTGAAACCTTTCAATACATCTCAATGTTTCTTGACCACTTTAAATAAGGAGACACGTGCTTATGCGCATTGTCCTGTTTTATGAACATGCCAAAGATTCCAGGAGAAACACTCGTGTTTCCGAGTTGGTTTGGACAGAAGAGAACACGGAAGAAAAGGAGGAAGAGCGGATGACAGAGAGACACGTGTGACTGTCTTTCCCCAGCTTCTTCACCGTCACCCAGCAGCACAGATGTTGTCAACAGGTTACTCTTCCTGCCTCTGTCGGCAACCATTCTCTAATACGAAATCAGAAGATGCACAGTAAGTGAGTCTTGTCCTATTTCTTGTTTCCTGTCGCCACATGACATCACTTTCCCCCTTGAACATCTTAGTCTGACCTCCCTCTGAGCAGGGATATAAGGAGTCAGGCATAGACCTGTCCATGATTATAACACATACATAAAACACAATTTAAAAATTAGTGTTATGTATTAGGGAAGAGAAAATGATAAAAAGAGTTTTAAGTGAGATGATTCTCCTAAGGAAGAAAGTCTTCAGCAGAAATAACTTTCACGAAATGGTTTAAGAGGGCAAGAATCTCAAGGGTAGGTGCACAGACAGGGCACACTTCCATGAAGTTAAGACTAAAGAAACAGATGTATGTGACCTCGATGGGGAGGTTGACCTTGAAAGGCTCACAGTAGATTTTAAAGATAGCGAAGGAATAGTGACTGAAGGTTAGGCATCAAGATCTTATTTGGTCATTAGTGACATCATAACAAAATTAACAAATGCCTTTTTCCTACAGAAGTCGAGTGGTACATAATCCTCAGGTAGATCTAGAAAAGCATAGAAAAGCCCTGCTGGTACAGACTCAGAACAGAAACACAGAAAAGATGGAACCTAGATGAATTCGCAGTAAGCTTTATATTAATGGAGTTGAAATTGAAATTTCTTGTATCCCAGGCACTGAACTCTCTTAAATAAATGTGGTTTCTTACAAAGACAAGACAGGAAAAGTTTTTATTTTTCTTTAGTAACATCTGTTCTGGCTTCCTCACACAACATGTTAACTGGAAATCTTACAAGGAAACAGGCTTGCTAAAGAAATCTGGGAGAAATGGAAACAGGGAAACAGTCACAGATAAGAATCTCTTAAGATCTGTTCGAACCAGGCTCAGAAACAGTTTCGTGACTATCTGTGAAATCCAACATCCAGAACAGAGAGTAGGGGGGGAGGGAGTGCAGGGGCAGACAGAGGTTTTTCCTTCAGTAAGTTTCTTACAGTTCCCTCTTTAAATCGAGTTGGGGTGGCTTCTGGCAAAATCCCAACATCAAAGTCCTCTAGGAAGATAGAGTCCACAAAATAACCACACCCGACAATGGGAATCAAATACTTTTTTCAAATTCAAGCTGCTTTCACTGTTTCCAAGAGATATTTAAAAAGGCAAGGACGATTGTTAGCGATGATCACCAAGCACATTCCTGTGTGGGCCTGTCATGCAAATATGTATTTAAGACTAATGCGTGTTATAAACATATACATAGGCCGATGTATACAAACTCCAGATGTGCCGATTTCAAACTCCACGGGCTGTGTCCTCTACAAGAGAAAAAAGAAATATTAATCACGGCTTTTACTGCTGAGGGGATGGGAGCTGTTCTCATATTTCAGAAAGGGGCCGGGAAGTGAAGGGAAGCCAACCTTTTTCCTATTTAAGGCCAAAGCAGAGGAATCTCAGCGGCTGAGTTTTATGACGGGCCCGGTGCTGGAGGGCAGGGTTCAACTGATGGTGCTACTTTGAGCTGCTTTTTCTTTTCTCCGCTTGCACGAAGAGTCTCATGTCTGATATTTAGACATGATGAGCTTTGTGCAAAGTGGGGCCTGGCTTCTCCTTGCCCTGCTCCATCCCACTTTCGTTTGGGCACAACAGGGCAGTGTTGGTAAGTAGGTACTGATTTCAACAGGCTTTCTGCGTTAGCTTTGTCTTAACTTCTTACCAAGAGTCACATAGGGAAAAGAAATCAGCGTCCTAGGAATTTCCTGCCTAGCCTCTGACTGCGGATTGCTTCTCTAACCATAATTTTGCTTTTTATATTTGCTTATAAAAAAAAGGGAGTGCATATGTGTGTTTGAAAATTCTCTAGCTGTTTAAGATAAAAATGGTCCTAAGTTGCTTTGTTTCCATGTTCACCTTTTTTTAAAAAAAAAAAAAAAAATGTCTTTCAGACACTCCCTTCCTCTATTGTGAACATCTTGGAATGCTCCCAAGCCATCTGGAATTTATTAGTCTCTTGTAATAATTTCATGTTCTCCTTTGTATGCGGTTCTCTTTGTAAGGATGGGATATTTAGCCTGATTTTTCCAGTAAAATAATGTATTAGAAATGCATCTGTTGCCAACAGCCCAGAAGAAGATACTAGAAGACCAGCAGAACCCCTGTATGTATTTCTGTAGATGGACTATCTCTGGACATTGCTGGAGTGAGCCCAGGCCACTGAAAACATGCCATTGTTCTTGTTCTTATTGCATTCTAAGAAGGTGCATAGCCGGTTAATCCATACTTCCTCAGAGTTTTGCCCAAGGCTCCTTTATGTCCCAAATGCTCTGCTTAGCTGGGTTTTCATTACTGGAGGGAAAGTGTTTTAAAAGGAGTGTTTTCGCTTTTTACAAACAAGGTAAAGATGCTCGTTCAGAAAGCGCTTCCTCCATCTATTCTTGGTGAGCAAACTTTCTCCGTCTCAATTTGCGGCACAGGAAAGCAATTGCCTTGTTATTTACTTAAATATTTTTACAAATGCCTATGTTCCTCAACATCACAAAAAATTGAGGTACACACTTTCCTCAAAATAATTGTGCTTTTGTGATTCTTAATATGTTAGCGATTTTTTTATTTTTTTTACACATTATCAAACGTGCTTGTAATTAAACCTTTACTTTTGGTTAATGCTTCATGAATATTAGTTTTTCCATTGTTTGTAATATCAATATCTTTGCTCTCTTAGCAAATTATAAATTCAAGACTAGGTGCTCGGGGCGGGGGATACCCGGTAACATTTATGTATATTCAGTCCATTGCTGCAACAGTAAAAGAACACCCAGATTTCTTGTTCGTTAGTTTTCTCCTCCCCTTAACCCATCCCCAGCCCCCCCCCGCATTCCCCCTCCTTATCTCCCCGCCCCTTCTGTCTCCTAAAGAACTCCCCTCCCAGTTTTCTTCCCTCACTCATCACCCCACCCCCATCCTGGGCTGGTCCACCTCCCCTATCCACTTCCTAATCCTTCCCTTCTCCTGCCACACCCAAGGCATCCCCCTTCAGCTTCATTCTCTGTTTTCATTCTCTCCTCTTCTCCTCTCATTTCCCCCCTTTGGATGCTCAGTTCTCCTTTACATTTCTCTCTTAACTTTCTCTCCCCATCCTGCCCTCCTGGAAGATGCAACAATCCCCATGTCTTCCCTAGAAAACCAAAAGACGGGGCTCAAAAGGAATGCTAATTTGCCAACAACCCAATAAAGATCTTTGGATTTCTGGGAGAAGAATCACAGAATTTTATTTTTTGAAAAGACTGTGCTCCTTAAATGAATATGAAAAATAGCGTAGGCACAATGAGTATGCGTCTTCTCAGTCTGACACAACCATCCTAACATCTTTGCTAGCTCACTTGCTTCAGCCCTTGTGCTATGGCCGTTAAGACAATGAAAGGGATTTAAGAATATGTATTACACATTCTTTATAGGTTTTTAGTGAAGGTTCTCCTGGATCTTTGGGGAGGTTACAGTCGGTGATGGCAATTCAGCACACTGGGAATATTCACAGAACCCTAATGGGGTATCACCTGTGTTCTCTAGAAACCCCAGAAGGAGCACAAAGCTGCAGGACAGTAACTTGCAGTCTACTCATGGGAGTTTTCAGGAGTATAAAACATGTCTCCAAAAGGAATTTTCGTCTCTATACAAATCTGTGCGAGTCTTACTTTATCCATGCATCCTATGCCAGCTGTGGAAAAACCTGGTCTGTTTCATATTTCCTGTGGTTTAGAAGTGTGCCAGATTTTTAAGTGCTAAATCACGCCACCTAGTGGCTGGCAGACAGGGACACCATTTACAGAACATGACTGCTGTATCACAGAATTGGTATTTTAGAATGAGGTGTGTGTGTGTGTGTGTGTGTGTGTGTGTGTGTGTGTGTGTGTGTGTGGTGTGTGTGTGTGTACATGTGCATATGTATTTATAAATTTTAAAAATTGAACACAGCTTTCATAAGTTAAAGTAGATGATAAGATGTTGCCAGCCATACAAACAAACTGGTAGTGATAGCGTAAGACGTTTTGAAAAGGAGTGCTAAAGTTATGGGCATCTTCCAGCAGGCGTGGTGGTACCGTCTTTCGATCCTAGTTCTTTCCAGCCAGGTATGGTGGCACAGTCTTGTCATCCCAGTTCTTTGGGCGGTTGAGGGCAGAGGAAGACTAGTCCAACGTCTGCCTTGTCCACAGAGTGAGGTTGAGGTCAGCCTGGGAACAAAAGTGAAACAGTCTCAAAAATAACAAATTTAAAGAAGGCTGGGGAATGCATGTCAGTGGAGAACTTGTCCACCACATGGCCCCTAGTTCCAATCTCCAGTATGGCCAGAGAAAAGCTATAGATGTATTGAAATCCATAGTATGACCTTTAAACATATTTCCCCTACTCATGGATTGACATCATCCTTGCTTACCGTCAGCATTTTGCTGGTTTATAGGTCCATAGATAGATGTTAATAATATTGCCTTCTTAGGGCAGGGACATAAACTCTTTTAATTAAATATCTTCTAATGTTGAACCTTCTACACTTTGCTATGCTGGTAACGTCCCAAAAATTAACTATGAACTATTAACTGATTTGGAATTTCAAAGCTGTAAGTGAACATTGAGAATGAATTCTTGTTTCATGTTTTGTGAGTCGGTCTCCCTTTATGTTTAAAAGGAAAGTTATAGCTAATATTAACATTTAGATTTTCTCTGGTTTGTGTTATCCTAAATATTAAACATACCAAACCACTGGATTAAATGTTTTGTAAAGTCATTGGAAATAACTGTAGCTCTTACAAGAGAAAATGCGTTGTTAGAACATTGTGAATTATGTACATATCTCAATATCAGTCATGTAGTGAATCGTGTGTTGGTATAGGTTAGAAACAGGAAAGGACGGGGTTAATACTCAGAAATTTGAAGAAATGTTATATGATTTAAGGAAAAAACCATATATTTTTAGTGTCTGTATTTTCTTATTTTTTGTAACTATTTGTCAACAGAAGAGAGATTCCAAATTCTAAATTGTTCGAGAAAATATATTTATAAAAGTTTTTTAAGGTAGTCTTTTTTTTATTTAGTACTCAACTCTTAACAGATTAATCTGGTTTATTAGGCAAAAGACTGAGAAGCTAAGGACCTAACCAGAAATTACCATCCCTTCTGTGGACATGTACACTGCAAGCGAATAAAGGACTATTGACACACACTCTCGTTGTTTCAATTTGTGACCCCTCACATTTCCTCAGCAGCTCCACAGTGCTCAGCCCGAGGCCTGAGACATCCTGCTTAGATCTAGGATGGAGCCTGAGTCTTAGAGAAGCAAGCCAGTCTTCTCAAACCATGCTGGGAGAGAGGAGAGCAGGGGTCCATTAAGGAATTCAGACTTTTGTGTTGGTGTCTTGCCCAGAGATTTCTTCTTAAAAGGACTTGTCCAACACTGTGGTGGACGTTAAATGAGAGCCAGCTCTTTGGAAAGGCCTGTGTCATATCATACCTACAGGCCCAGGCCAGCCTGAGTGGTGACTCAGAAAAGACTGCCACCTACCGAGGCTCTGCAGTGTCCACTGTGGATGATGCTCTGCTGTGCTCTGCTGTGCAGAGTCCCCATGTAGTTCTTCTACTTAAGGGATGTAAGCGATATTCTCCACCTTGAATCCATTAAACTGGATTGCTTGCAAGTCAGCTGGGAAGATGAAAGATAAGATTGCCTCTGCTGGATTTGGGGGACACTTGGAAAACTTGAGGTCCGCAGCAGATTTCTGGAAATGTGGGTGCACCGATTCTTATAATTCTTATAATGATAGTTTCATTAGGGGGAAACCAGCTTCATGTCATTGATTTAGAGGTTAGCAAGGAAGTTCCGTTGTATTTTTCTTAATACAAAGTTTTTTAAAAGGGGAAACTTTGCCTGTCAGGAAGGCAGTGGAAACTCTGAGTTAGCTCTTTGAACAGCAGTCATTTGTTAACTGCAGTTTGGAGGGTTACATTAACCACTAGCAGCTCTGTCTGTGCCTAACAAAAACACAGCCCCAGTGGATTCCTTTCGGATTATCTAATCAAAGCCTCGCTTTTTCCACGACTGAGGTCAAGCGCTGCCATTTCTAATGTAATCTTAATGAGCAAAATGGAAAGTTCGAATGGCAAGAATACTAAAATTGTCCCCCCAAAATGAGGACAGGACATAGCTAATCCCCAAAACTCTTAAATTAGTTTTGAAAATTAACATTGAGAGATGACTTTTCCAGTAACATATTTGTCAGACATTTCTCTTCTGTTTGTTATTGTAGAGGCAGACAGACTATATTTCTTAAAGAAACACTCTGTGGTGTTCCACAGAACTTATAAATCCTTATTTATTCAAAGGAGACTTGTGAGCAAGTTAATGCATGTGAAGCATGTAGTAACAATATTTTCTGAAAATTAGCTTTAGGCACCGTAAATACATCTTGTGCATTGGAAGCAGAAACCTTATGTTTGCTTCTGCCTGTCTTCCTGCCTGGCTTTCAAATCACACGGTCATCTTGCTGGTGGTCTGCATGCCAGCAGGGTGGCCTTGGAAATACAAACCTTTTTCATAAGGTCAAGAGAAATAAACAAGTAGGACTCAACTCCAGATGGTATCTTCCTGTTTCAAGATTAGACAGAAAGGACGTTTTGCAGACCACTGTTATTCCTTAAAATGTCTGCCTTCATCGTCCTGAGGGCACGGAGTTTACAAACTATATGGGACAGGGAACTGCTCTCCATCCCATCCTGTCTTTGAAAGCAGAAAGGAAAAAAGAATAAAGCCATTAAGAGTATCAGCCTTCAGAAAAGCATCCTAGATTCAAATCTGATTTTCTTTCATTATTTAGTCTGGGGCACTACCTGGTTTGTCTCGGGCTCTTTGCCTGCGTTGAGGATTGTCAGTCACAGCAATTAGCTGATAGGTCCTCTGCAAGCAGGAAGGGAACCCTAAGATCAATGTACAGCATCAGGTACGGAAGTGCGCAGCTGCATTCCCAACGGCCAGCTGCAGTGAGCCACCCCTACATTTCTAGCAGGTTCGTTGCAGTGATGCATACCGGTACCCGCATTCCCAGCAGTCTGCAAACTCAGGTCAAGGACTGTGATTTCATGGCTGGCTTGGCTTACAGGCAGAGACCACTGATTCAAAAGAAAACAAAAAGAGGTCAGCTGCCCAAGGATCGTGCCTAGAACACGAGCTTGGTGTAGCGATGGTCGCGCTGGCAATTGTCAACCACCACTACCCTTTGGGAGAACCAAAAGCACTTAGCCATGTAGGGCAAGGGGAGATAACACGAAGACCCGTACTCTCGAAATATAAAACTAAAGCTGTTATGGAATAAGTTAAATATATTAAACATTTTTCACGATCCGGAAGATTGTATTATAAATAAGAATAATATATACATATGAAACAAATCAATAAACAGATGTATTCCAATGCTGCAAAGGGCGAAGCATTCCCGGAAGTGCCCACTGCCATACCATGCCTTCCAGGTTTGATACCAAAGGCAGTGTCAGGAGATGTGTACTGGAAGGGTTCTGCTTTGGTAAATTATATGGCTAACAGTAGATGGTCATGCATGAGACAATAAATCAGAAGAATCTCGGAAGGCATCCTTTTCAGAGAAAATATGTATAAGAGACACAGGTTGAAAAGTGTTGTGTTCAGAGCCGCAAGGTCTACTTGTGACTTTTCAGGGTCTGATTTTTCAAGAAAGACAACTTTGCTTCAAATGAATATGAAATAAATTATGGCAACAAATTAGATCCATTAACTCTTATATTTTAGGCATTCCAACTTTCTCCTTTTATGTAGAACAACACCTCCAATTACTGCACGCCACGCCCCCTCCCCATGCTCTATGCACTAGAACCCCGTTCACGAGCTCCGTGAAAGGGCCTGGAGGTTGAGAATACACACGCAGAGACAGACCGACACACAGACCTTCAAACACTGGTACCAAGAGCCCCCTTTACTAGCACCATGGAGGCTTAAATACCCTGCAGTCAATGGCCAACAGGTGAAAATCCCAACCTCTCATCCTCTATGTAAAGCACAGCTTTTAGCAACTTCAATTAGAAGGCTCTAGACAGGGAAGAGCAGCTGAAGGCCAGGACTCAATTGATCCCAACAAGTTTTCTATTATGTAGCCCTAGGTTTAACATGCTAATTTATAATTTTAAAGAGTCAGTGTCGTGCTTGTCTACTTGACAATGTTCAAAACAAATAATAAACACTATTTCTTCTGATGTGAGATTGGCCTCAATAGGGTATACACCTGGAAGGATGAATGGGGGGAAAAAACTTTATGACCAATTAAGAACATATGAAGTCGTTTTAAAATATGAGGTACTTAAATCTAACTTTACCTGCTATATTAATTTATGTTTAACTTTACATGGGTATCCAATAGTTCCTTTTAATAACCTGCATGCTGTATTAAATGTGGAAAGCTATTTCTGATTCAAGGGTAAGTTGCTGATAGAATAATTAGCACAATCTACCAGTGTCTTCAAAGGGTCAAGGTCAGGGAGTTTGACATTCACATCTTCAGTGAGAATATCCCAAGTTAGAGCCAATCAAATAAGAATTTCTTGTCCATCTAATTGAGAGAAGTCCGGAAAGATTCATATGAAGAAAGGAGCACCCATGAAAAGATATTTGTGATTTTGCTGAAAAGTCTTCTATCTCAACACTTGACATATATTTTTTTTTACTTCCAATTGAACATAGTTCTTAGACACAAAACATCAGTTCTAGGTAACACAAATAGGTTTAGTGATCAGCCCTTTGTGCACTAAGACTATTAGTTATATGAAAAAAACCTCTTTGCTTTCTCTTGAATTACTTGAAATCAGCAGCATCACACAATCCTGAATCCTTTACGCTGAGATAAACAGTTTGATATTCAGCTCTTATATTCTCTGAGAATAAAGATGCATTCCATACAGCTTTAGAAAACCTGTTTCCACCCCACCCTTCACCCCCATCCTCACACGTCTGCTGCAGACACAGGAGGAGTTGCCACATCTTCCCTAAAAGAACAGATTTTTTTTAACTATATAATCTTTGTTCCCCATTGAAAATTTTAGTGGAACTGTCATTTTTGGTTTTTATTAGCTGTTACATTGATAAATTGTTAAGACAAGAATGGGTCTCAACTTGCCTCATACAAGAAGCTCGAGCTATTTCATACGATGATTAAAGCTGTTTGTACATATATGTAGAACGTGAAGAAGCTCCATAGTCTGCAGAGAACAGATACTCTGAAATTTCTCTTAATGGTAAAGTTTTAGATGATAAATTATCTAAATATGAAGATAAGGAAAGAGAAATTTCCAATCAGGGCTACAGGAAAATAAAGTTTCACTGTCTGAAAAAATGCAAAAGAACACACAAGACATTGCTTACATTCGAAATTGTTTGCAGATGTTTCAAAACTTATTATTTATCCATTTGTGATTGGCAAACTGTCATAGGAATCTTCAAGCTGAGCTTAGCCCATACTACACAGTCAACACTTCAAGAACTGGGAGTGGGTTTTATTCTGGCATCTCTTCAGTGGATTCACTGTGAATGGCTGCTGAAATTTCAATTTCTTACATATAATTAAGAACCAACTCTAAAATTTTGGTTGAAGCTATTTCTTCTGCTGTAGTAAGCCACAAATACACATGGCCATGATTCATATTTTCCCTATTTGTTCTACTTATTCATTGCCAATATTTGCTTTAAAGTTTCACTTTATTCTAGACATTTGGAAAACTTTATCTATGTGATATATATATATATATATATCATAGATATGTATTGCATTATGTCATATAATGTTGACCTACTAATGCCAACTAAGCTAGCAGTGACACTGAATACACAGTCAACTTTGTTAGCTTTCCCAGGACAATCTGGAAGAGTTTTATGCTGCCAAGATTAGCTCAGTTTTCCCCCTGAATGTCTCAGCTCAGATAATATAATCCAGAAGTTCCCAGAGTTAGTAACAAAAATCAACCTTTTAGTTGCATGTCCCTATTAAAGCATCTGCCACTAAAGCAAAGAATAGTGATTAGGCAAAATTGCTTATTTTCAGTGGTGTAATTAATATACAAGTGTTTGCATATTTGTATTGTATCTACTAATGCTCAGTTTTTCATATGAGAAGTAAACACAATTGATTTTTAATGAAAATTGTGGTGTGACCTTTTATTTTAATAAGCAGTATCCTGGTACATAGCAATTACATAGAAGAAATGTGCTTTTTTTTGATGAAAGGAAAAAATTCATTTTTCCAAACGCTCTTCATTTTGAGTGTACTCTGCAAATGGTTATGACAGAAAAATCACTTTTCTCCAAGCATAAAATATGCCGTATGTTCTCATTTTTTCTTCCCGCAGATGAATCGGGATGCACCCACCTTGGTCAGACCTATGAGTCTAGAGATGTTTGGAAACCAGAGCCATGCCAAATATGTGTCTGTGATGCCGGATCTGTCCTCTGCGATGACATCATCTGTGATGATGCGCCACTAGACTGCCCCAACGTAGAGATCCCGTTTGGAGAATGTTGTCCAATATGCCCACAGCCTACCACACCTGTGAGTCTACAGAATGCATAAACTCTTCAAAGATTACGTCTTCAAGATTCATATTAAACAAATGGATAGACAGTATCCATAGCAAAGATGCCTGGAAGGAACTGCAAGCCATGTCTGTTAAGCAGGCTTAACAAGTGAATGATGTCATTTCTAAATGAAAGCAGGGGGTTGGGTGTAATGAGAATTAAGAATTAGTTAAGAATACTGCCATAGTTTTTTTTTTACATATATTAACCTATATTGTTTATACTTCATAGGCTCCTGCCCTTCCTGAAGGTCATGGACCTCGAGGCCCCAAGGGAGATCCAGTGAGTAACATCTTCCCAAGGAGAAAAGTTAATGCTAATGACACTTCTAGGAAAGCCTGGTTTTCCTTGTCAAATTATTCCTGTATTCAAACTCAGCTGTCATCATTCTAAATTTTCTTCTGTCCTATGTATTTGAAAATCATGATATATAGCTGTACTTGTCTGGTTTCCCAAACCTTACAAATCTTCATCCCTTTGTCAGTTCAAAACACAAAATGTAGGTCAAGACACAAAGGAACATAATAAACTTCGGTTATCCATGAGACTTAGTTGGATATATACTTATCCCCAAGGACAAATACCACAGTGATTATTCAAGATAGCATGGAAGCAAATCCCTAGTGATCATTTTAAAGCACCCCATATCTTACTGGTTTTGTTTGTTTTTGTCTTATTTGTTTTAGGGTCCTCCTGGCATTCCTGGGAGAAATGGTGACCCCGGCAACCCAGGGCTACCGGGTCCCCCTGGCTCTCCTGGCTCTCCTGGAATCTGTCCATCATGTCCAAATGGTGGTCAGGTAAGAAATGACAGAATTAAAACCTCCTCCATAGAAGTGGCTTAGTTCGCCCTACATTCTATCACAAGAACAACTTTCGTCCTCTGGTTTTATATGTTTAACAAATTCTTATCTAGTGCTCCTATATGCTGAGAGCGTTAAAAGAACCCACTGTCATCGTGCCAATATGATTGCTGCTACCTCTTTCAGAAGTGTCCCAACTTCTTAGCAAGTACATGACTTACTCATTATGTTTGATAGACGGACTATCAGCGCCTAAAATACATAACTTACAAAATTTAAAAAGTGCTATAATTGGAGAATTCCCTAATACCTCTCCTAACACCAATGACAATGCCATTGGAGGCTTGGGCACCAAAAGCAGTTAACAGCTCCAAAAATGGCTTATCAACTTCAGATAAACAGAGTGGCCTGTGCCTCCGTGGTGGCCGAACAGAACTCGGTCTTCAAGGCACATCTTTCTCCTCTGAGTCAGGGCTGCCAATCAGTCTGCACACAAAACAAATAGTCAGGAATACAAACACTACACAGTTAAGTTGTACGGGTGTACGTGAACTCAGAAAACTACACAAATGTTTGTGGTTTATGTAACTGTTTTTCCAAAACAATTCAGGAGCAATGAGCATCGTGGAAATCAAATAGAACCTATCTAGACCTAGAACTAAAAGCAAGCTCTGAGCTGTTCTGATATTTTTCCTTGTTCACAGTGGTTCAGTGCTTAATTGGGAGGGGTTCAGCTCTTATTACATAAAATCAGAAACCATATATATATATATATATATATACACCATATATAGTTGATTATGTATGTATACATATATGTATATATACACATATATATGTGCATGTATATATAATTAAAATCAGTTTTATTGGCCTTTTGGGAAGTTTATTTTACTTCCCCGTGTTTAGTTGGAGATTAGATACTTAAAGAGTTCATGATATCAATGTTCCTTTGTTCTTACATATTCAATTACTCTTTGTGTAATACTATAACTATTGTATAGAAATAATGATTTCAGTAATAACACTGGGGGACAAATTGAAGTGGTAATTTTTCATTTAATACAGTTTGTTAAAATCTTCATACACTACTCAATAAATATTTCTGTAGCAAGTATAATATTTAAAGTCATAGACTGACAATAAGCAAAAAAGACATCACATCTGCATGCTGAAATCTATCAGCAAACAGTACATGCTGCATACACTTATTCTAAATGCTTTGGAAAATAACTATGACCTTTGTATTAATAGAATCTGATCTATGTACTGATTTTTTTTTTACAGAATTATTCTCCTCAGTATGACTCGTACGATGTCAAGTCTGGAGGAGCAATTGGAGGCTATCCTGGACCAGCTGTATGTACAAATGTTTCTGCGCATGTTCAAGTATCACCCAGCATTTGTTTCTTAACTCCTGAGTGATGGCCTTCCAGAAATACAACATTTTCATGCATTTGTAGAAAACGGCTCATTAACTACCAAAGCTGGAAGAGAAACCAACCATCTTGCTATGATTTCCTATACTAACTCATTTCCTTTTTGTGGCATTTTATGCTATGCCAGTATTAATTCTTCATGCCCACCTGCATAAGGGCTCTCCCACCATCACCTCATAGACTGTCTAATTGAATGCAATTTTATTAAGGAGTGTTTCCACTTCTCATTTTCTCATCCAAGTTGCTCAGCATCCTCTTTTCATGTTTTAGTTTGCTGAATTTTTCATTCTAAATGACAGTTTAAGTCATGAATGTTCAATATCACTTTTCATCTTTCCTCCAAGCTTTAAATCAAGTATGAACATTTTTAGAATCATTGATCTTTTATGTCCATCTATCCTAAAGAATACCTATTCACTTTGACTGTGAAGGCCTTTCCAAATGTAAATGGCCCAGAGTTTTAATAACAGAAAACAACAAGAATCATTCCAAGCTGGATTTGAATGTATAATAATATAGTGATAGATTCTGGTGATGCTTGCTCTTGAATAACTCTCAGGGAGAGGAATAATACTGTAGCCCATAATTTATTGTAAGTAACAGAAACATCACTGTAAATAAGTACAATATGCCAATATATTTGTGGCTTCTAAAGTTAAATAAAAAATTTTATCAGTAGATAGAAAAGAACTGGTAAAGAATATAGTAACTGGTATAAATGAAATTGAAAAAAGTTTACCAATTAGATGTTTATGATTTTCCAAGTTTTGGTATTTTTTAATGTTTGAAAGTCACATGGAGAATCAATCACTTTTATGACCATTGGTTATTACTACACTCATGTTATAAATCCTCCTTTAATAAGGTACACAAGCCTAAATAAAACTATCACTTATTGACATTCCAGAAAGATAAGCTAAAAACGTGTTGTCAGAATTTAGAAATAGTATACTACTGGTTTTCTAGTTTAGTCTGGACTTCTAAAATGGTGATGACATCCATTTGCTTTAAGTGTTTAGTAGCCCATATATTATGTTTACACCCAAGTCTTCACATCAACATGACTGTGAGATATTAATACAGTCATGAAGTTTGAAGTTGACTGACCTGCTTAAGTAAGAAACCTGCTTAAGATCTATAGTGTGAAGATATTTTCCACACGATGCTTAGACAAAAGACAAGAAACTGTTTTTCACCGAGGGAGGTATTAATGAAACACTATAAAGCTTATCATTTTATTTTCTACTGACTTTTCCCCCTCTGAAAGCCCTGTCTTAAGGGTTGAGGTTAAAATTTTTAACGTTGATTCATAATCTGAATGATTCTCTAATTTCATCTGGAGTAAGGTTTTCATGCAAAAACCTTTATTGGAAATCTCATAGAATTAAGCATATCAGTGCTTGTTACTAGATAACAAGATATAGTTGTATATGTTTCAAAACACATTGACATCATGTCTGAACAGACATCACTCTGTGCAATGCATTTCCCATTTATCTACTTGTGTTTATTGCTTAAATTTGCATTCTAGGGTCCCCCAGGCCCTCCAGGCCCCCCTGGCTCTTCTGGACATCCTGGCTCCCCTGTAAGTATAATGCCTACTGGTGTTGTCATCTTCATGAATATATAAATCAAACTAATATAGATATGGATATAATCCATTTCAGCACGCACAGTCACAACTAAGTAAAGCTGCAACCAAGAAACATCATTTTTAATGATGTTACGATTTCATATTTAATGTACTCCCTAACAACTATTATCAATTAAAATTTTGATAAAGTTGAAATACATGTTTCATTTATAAACAATATGCCTTGAGTTAAGAACCATTCAATTTCAATTTCAATGAAATCTTTATTTAATCCTGAAAATATGTTTTAAACCTTCATAAACTGTAATGGAATTCTTGACTAAATTCACCAATCATGACTTCTGACTATTCTCAAAGTATAAGTTTTTCATATGAAGCTCTTGTTACTTTATTTACATGTATTACATAATGTGACAATGGTGTCATAATTATTATTTAATAATAGAAATATTACATAATATTAAAATATATTTTCACTTATTCTACTTTAGGGTTCTCCTGGATACCAAGGTCCCCCTGGTGAACCGGGTCAAGCTGGTCCTGCCGTAAGTAACACTTAGATTGCTGAACACATTGACAATCCACTTTCTATATGAAATCTATCAATTCCTGAGTCACTCATGACTATATCTAGAGTGCAGATTGCACACATGCTTGAATTTTTACATAATAACTTAGCATTTTGGGGTGTTGGAGGTGAACCCAAAGATCTTAGAGATTCTTAACTAGTTAGTTATCAAAGTTAGCCACTTCCCAGAGTTAACAAAGATCATCTATCAAAGCATCTAAGATTTCTGTAGACTCCCCTTGTGTCTGTTCTGTCATTGTGCTTATAGGCTTGTATACATCTGCATATAGTGAAGGGAAACATCAGAGTCCTCCGGAATCATATGCCACACAAACATACAGAAATGAAAAGAAATGCTATTTTAATACAATATTTCAAAATATTGAGAAATGCATTTGTATTTTTGTATAGTCAATGTCTTAAAATATACAAATGCATATATAAATAGAAACTTTTAGTATAAGATATAGATAAGATATAGATACATGGTATTTAAAGTTTTTAGTAAATTTTAATCAACAGCAAAAATTAGATGGAATGAACATAGAATATTAACTCAGTGTAATTTTCATGCTGAGAAGGACTGAAGGATGTTTCCTTCCAGCTGCACTTAACATGCAGGGACAAAATGTAACAGAAAAATTTTGAGCTTATCTATTTCTATTTTCTCATTTCAGGGCCCTCCAGGACCTCCTGGTGCTATTGGTCCTTCTGGCCCTGCTGGAAAGGATGTAAGTATTCATAGGTCAAATAGGAATATAGTGAAATTCGGCTTGAATGATAAACCATGTTTCCTTCATGCCACTATAGAAAAGTCTTAGAAAAACTTGAAAGTCTTTATTCAAAAAAATTAATGCAGTTGGGTGGTACTGGCACATACCTTTAATCCCAGCAATCCGGAGGCAGAGGCAGGCTGATCTCTGTGAGTCCAAGGCCAGTTTGGTCTACAGTGAGTTCCAGGACAGTCAGGGCTGTTACACAGAGAAACCTTGTCTCAAAAAACATCAATTGTACCCTGACAAGCATCTTCTGTTATTATTGGTGGTTGGTAGCATTCTCACAGCCTTTTATGATGAATTTCCTAGCTTGTTAATTCCCTTTCTTAAGGGTGATGACCAGCACTGACCAGCACTTCTTATTGCTTCTAGGGTAGTTTCATGGAAAGTCATGCTCTCTTGCTGAGATCTTCATCAGAAATCTTGCAATACTTCTATCTCTAAATCACCACGAGATGAGATAGTTGTTTTCACTTTTCAGGATGCTAGCATTTAACCAACGTGTTCATCTCTGCGTTGCATTTGCAAAGCTGTACATTTGACAAATTCAACAGTGATAGAACTCTCAGATGCGCTTTATTTTCATCCCAGAAGGAACAAGATTCTTTTCTTTACATTCTGTAACAAATAATCAGTATATTAACATCATTACTTTATGAGCGCAAATTTATAAATTTATTATTAAGTATTTAGTAAATATTCTCCTTTTTTCCTCAAATAATTTCCAATGATAAATTGTTTTCATTGACTTGAGGAAAAATCTGAATATTGGGAAAAGAGACATCAGTACTAGGACATCATAGGTTTATGACAAGGTGGAAGGAGCCTCCTTTAGTCCTTCCATTGAGAAACCTGATGTCACTGAGTAGATGGCTCTTACCTATTGTCCTAGCACTAGGTGGCCATTGGAGGACAGCACAGCATCAGCCAGGGCTATCTACGGAGATTGTGTCTCAAATAAGTACCTAATCGGAAGTAGTCTGATCTCACAACTGCATGCTTGATCCAACCAGACCACTCCTTAGCTGCATCCTCACACATGAGCCTTTACACATCCTTTATTTCTCTGCCTAGGGAGAGTCAGGAAGACCCGGTCGACCTGGAGAGCGTGGACTGCCTGGCCCTCCGGTAAGTCTCCTCCATTTGATAACCCCCTCAGTTACAAGCATTTCAACTTCAAAAGTGCATGACCAAATTGAAATCAACATAAAGACAAAGTGCATTTCAGTGCTGGATTTTGAGTCTATTTGAATGTTAATTAACGTCTTTCCCATTCATTACTTTTAGGGTGCTAAAGGCCCAAGTGGCATGCCTGGATTCCCTGGGATGAAAGGGCACAGAGTAAGTGACCTTTATGATACCCCTAACTCTAATCCTTTATTCATGAACTTAGTAGGTATAATTTATTGATGGCAAAGCATCTTTATGTTTAACTAAATATTAGGTGAAATCTGCCAAGTCCAAAATGCATCAATCTAATAAGAACAAAATCCATCAAACTAGGTTTTACTCTTCTACCCTGATGACAGCTTTCTAAACAGACTGAATGGCACTTCTTTCTTCTATAAAAAAACTATGCCAGTGTTTAAAATGCTTTCTGTTCTTTAAGTTACCATTATAGATAGTTATGTATAATCAAATCCAGTAACGAAATTTAATGTAAGACTTCCATTTTGAATTGTGCACAAATCTTCAATTTTTTTTCTGTTTTTAAATTTTCCCAGGGTTTTGATGGACGGAACGGAGAGAAGGGAGAAACGGGTGCCCCTGGACTGAAGGTGAATTGCAGCCCACTGTGTTTTTGAGCAAACTCATTTAGAGTCTGGAGCTATGTTAAGATTCACTCTATGGGGCATAACTTTGTCTGTCAACTGTTCTTTACATATTGTTGATTGCTCAGGGTAGCCCCCTGAAGCTTCGATGACAGCTGATATAACAAAGCCTCTGGCGTAGAAATGTTTGCACATCCCAGTGTGACTAATGAATATGTAGAGTTGTCATGTGCTTAAAGTGCAGAATTTTACATTTCTGATGATTAAAATTAAAGGCTCACAACAATTTAATATTGCCAAAGTATATATTTTCCTTAGTCTCTTCTATGATACAGTATTCACAATATCAAACAGTTTGCTATACAAAATCATAACATTTCGTATGTCTCTAGGGTGAAAACGGTCTTCCCGGAGACAATGGAGCTCCTGGCCCCATGGTAATTACGTTTCCCCTCCTATAATTTTCAGTACTAATACTAACCATCCAGCTCCGTTGCCTTTCTCCTTCCCATCTGTTCTCACACATGTCAGGCTCACGCTGAGATCATACTCTCAATTTTGCCTGCAGGGTCCCAGAGGGGCTCCGGGTGAGCGAGGACGGCCAGGCCTACCTGGAGCTGCAGTGAGTATTGTCACAGTGTGCCCAGATGAAGGCAGAGGTTATCTCTTCTGGAAAAAACTGTCTTCAAGATTAGATTAGTCAAGATTTGGGTATAATGCTATGGAAAAGAAAGCCTTGCATTTAGTCTCCCTGCTGATTCTTTCCATTGGTGTGGGGGGTGTCAGTTTTATGCATGCCTTAGAACCTCATATTTGCATTCAATTCTAAAAACCCAGAATCCAGGCTTGCTCCATGCCTCCTGCATGGTGTCTCAACAGTCTAACACTGACCCTAAAAATATGTGATAGTAAGGGGACTTTAATATGTCTGAGGAAAATTCAGTTCAGCTCAGCTTGAATTGTAGTCAGACATTACTGGTAACTAATCTTCCATAAATAAGAAAATATTTAAGACAAACTTCTCTTTTTAGGGTGCTCGAGGCAATGATGGTGCTCGGGGCAGTGATGGCCAACCAGTGAGTAACGTTGTATCTAAACCCACTTTGTTCCAAAGTACTTAGAGCTTGTGGATCATATGTTACATTGTCATATTACTATATATTATATTACTATATATTATATTACTATATATCATATTACTATATATTATATTACTATATATTATATAGCAAACCCACATTGCCACTCGATGACTCTTTTTAACCCTAAAAATGGAAATAGTTTGTAGGTCCATCCAGTACTTGATAGTATCCATCAGGATATCATTTAAATCTATATGGACCCCCAAACTATGTTTCCCTTCTAGCCATGACCATCATTCCCAGTCATTCACTGACATGTGTTTAACACATACTTATGTTTCATAGTCAATATTGGTTATGCCAGTTAAGAGACATGCAAAATAGACGGTGATGTTACCTCTATGTAAATAAGAACACAAACGCTTAGGAGTAAGATCCTGCACAGTCACAGGACGTATGGAAAAGCAGAAATACAGATGTTCTCTGTTCTCACCTCAGATTTAACCCTCTTTTTTTTTTTTTTTTTTTTTTTTTTTTTGGTTTTTCGAGACAGGGTTTCCCTGTAGTTTCTAGAGCCTGTCCTGGAACTAGCTCTTGTAGACCAGGCTGGCCTCGAACTCAGAGATCCGCCTGCCTCTGCCTCCCGAGTGCTGGGATTAAAGGCGTGCGCCACCACCCTCTTCTTATCTTACACAATGTTCCCCTCTAGAATACCCATGCGAATGGCAAATGCTCTTTCATCTATATGGTGTCCTCTGTATTTTTGATTCATGTATTATTTCCTAAGAGGCTTCATTTGATGATTATTCTAGGTGTTCAGTCTAACCAATTTTTATTATTTGCATATTTTTTCTTGTTTTAGGGTCCTCCTGGTCCTCCTGGAACCGCAGGTTTCCCTGGGTCCCCTGGTGCTAAGGTAGGCATGTAGTTCTAACACATTGGATTGCTTCTCAAAGTTGACTTGTAAAAGAATCAAGTGTATATTTTCATCTACAGAGAACTTCAATGCCTTAATCTTGATTCTAGTACATTTATATATAATCCTCATTCATGTATATGTATACTTATACACAGATATAATCGTTAGCATTCTACTATTCTGATATTTATTCTGATGACTTCTACCTTTTCCTAGGTCCTTTCTGGGAAACAATTAAAAGCTGGTAGACTCATATCTACCTTTGTCCCCTGTCTTTATGATATGACTATGATATCCTTCATTTTATTACAATATTTAACCATACTACTATAGCTTTAGAGAAATAAGTTTAAGCAGAACTGAAGGGTAAACTAAGTTATTCGAAGTGGAAAGGAAAGCTGACATATTGGAATTTGACTCTTTAGGGTGAAGTTGGACCTGCAGGGTCCCCTGGTTCAAATGGCTCCCCAGGACAAAGAGGTGAACCTGGACCGCAGGGACACGCTGGTGCTCAAGGGCCTCCTGTAAGTAGCAGACAAGACCCTAGAGGATCCAAGCTGCTACGCTTACTCCTTCAAAGCATGCTTCAACTTTGCTGTCAATCAAAAAGTATTCCTTGAAAAAGTGTAAATTCATGTTCTACTATAATTAGGTCCGTTAACAAAATGGGAGTTTGTGCATTATAGAATTCATGAATTTCGCATTAACACAGTGCAGAGCAGAGAATATACATGTATGTAAACTATAGGTTACTTATGTGATGCCTGGAGGGTTGCCCCCACTAAGCACCATCCAGGAAATAAATAATCTCTGACTTAATTCCTAATTATTTTTCCTACTTTTATATGTTGGGCTACTATTAGGGAAATAACATAGTCTCTACAATACATGGTACCTGTCAGTAAATATATTCTCTAAGCAAAGAACTATACATGCGAGGTTTTTTTTTTTTGTTTTGTTTTGTTTTTTTTGGCATTCCTGCTAAGACGCTCTCTCCCCTTGTGCACATAGGGCCCTCCTGGGAATAATGGCAGTCCTGGTGGCAAGGGTGAAATGGTGAGCTGAATCTCCCTCCCCTCATCCCACACCGATTTATGTGTTTAAGTCTGATGGGAGAAAAGAAGGTCCGTGCAAGGCTGATGTCAGTGTTTGTGTTGTTCTTAGGGTCCCGCTGGCATTCCTGGAGCTCCTGGATTAATGGGAGCTAGGGGCCCCCCTGGACCAGCTGGGACTAATGGCGCACCTGGACAGCGAGGTCCTTCAGTAAGTTCCTCTCCCCTTCAGTGCCTGGAAGGCCAAGCTTACCTATCACAGCAAAACATTACTATTCCTTTTGCTCCCTCTCAGTTAAGTGTATAGGGCTCTCCTCCGAGCTGTATAACATCTGGCTGGTTATGATTTTATAAGTCAAATCCTCATTGTTTTTACATAGAGATTTTATTTTCTCTTTAGGGTGAACCCGGCAAGAATGGTGCAAAAGGAGAGCCAGGTGCTCGTGGTGAAAGGGTCAGTACCAAACCAACATGCTTGGCTACTTAGAAAACCGCAGCGCTCGGAGAAAATAATGGGTAAAATTTCCTCTAGTAAATTTCGTTCCAATGCTTTATATTTTTAGGGGGAAGCTGGATCCCCAGGAATCCCAGGGCCTAAGGGTGAAGATGGCAAAGATGGATCCCCTGGGGAACCCGGTACAAATGGACAGCCCGGAGCAGCTGGAGAAAGGGTAGGTTTCCATAGTAACCTGCTTCACCTTCAAGGTACAGCAATCTCTGATTTTTTTTTTTTCCCTCCCTGTTTGGTGAGATGGGGTCTTATTTACAGACTACGTTGGCTTGGACCTTACTCTGTAGCCCAGGCTTGGCTCAAACTCATGGCAATCCTCCTGCTTCAGCTTCCCCTAATACTTGGATTAGAGGCATGAACCATCACACCAGTTTAAAAGCTATCAAAAACCTGTAGCGGTGAATTGCTTCTACACGGTGTCTCACTACAGGTTGACCTCAAATTTAGAGATTCTCCTAACTCCACCACCTAAGTGGGGAATTAAAGCTATGCAGCACCAAGCTCTTCTGGGCATTGTTCCCTTGAGCGTCCCATCTAAACTTGAAACCCTGGAGAGTTTCAGTTTGCTTATTTCTGTCTTGTGTGTGCATTTGGCTGATGGGTTGCTCCGTGAGTTATTCTTTTCCTCCATTTCAGAATTTTGGTTTTGTCTTATTTAGTATTATTTTTTTTCAGTTCTGAGACGTGATCCCATGACCTGTACTTGGTGGGCAAAGCTCTACTATTAAATCCCTAAACTCCTGCTTAAAGAACTTTGTAGTATAGGAATATTTTTAATCTTATGGACTGAAATATTTAACTGTCATTGTTTCCAGGGAGCTCCTGGCTTCAGAGGACCTGCGGGGCCAAATGGCATCCCAGGAGAAAAGGTAAAGGCCTCAGTTCCTGAATGTCATTACTACAAATAGAGGTTCCTTCTCTACATTACCCCATTAATGGAAAGATAAATATCTGGAGGAAACGTATCAGAGCAACAGAACGCAAAACATCTCCTCATGACCCTAGTCCCTGCCTTGTTACTTCTTGAGCTCTGTGATGAGCGAAGTCACTTCCTCTGTCAGACAGGGAGAATCCCTGACCCCAGTTTCATCGCAAGAACCACAGAAAACCACCTGGAAGGGCAGGGAAGGCTCCACAGTAACTTCTCACCATTAATGGTGCTTCTCTTTAAACACACATAAAGGTGTAGCTAAGTCCAATCAATAATGTTTGTTATAAACAAGGGATAGTCATCACAGCTGCCTCATTTTCCCCCAACATGGCATTCAAAGCTAAACCATATGATCTTTAAAAGCAGAACTAAGCAACACGAACTCTCCTCGAGAAGCCAAATGACTCCACTAGTCACAGATTCAGAGTGTCAGTGCCTGCCTACCTCAATCAAAAACTCTCTAAGGCTTGCTATCTCACAACTTAGGGTCCTGCTGGGGAACGTGGTGGCCCAGGTCCTGCAGGGCCCCGAGGAGTAGCTGGAGAACCCGGCCGAGATGGAGCCCCAGGAGGCCCAGGAATGAGGGTAAGGAGACATATCTGTTTTAGGCACACTGTAATGTAGTAGGAAGAAAGACAATGCAAGTGATGGCAGACCAAAATCAACTTCAAGCAGACAATACCCTTCCAAAGACCCAAAGTAAACCAACCAAATCCCTTTAAGAAAACGTGGGTTAAAACAGATGGGTTCAAAAAAAGTAGGGAATGCACTTACAAGGCTACCTATAACCATGGAAATCTCAAAATTGTTCAAGGTGAGTGTGTTGTACTTTTTCATGTGACTTTTTAAGTCATCTGACAAAATATAATTTTTCATTTAGGGTGTTCCCGGAAGCCCAGGAGGACCAGGCAATGATGGGAAACCAGGACCTCCCGTATGTATAATTATGACATCCCTTTGAATTAGTCCAGTAACTGAAGAGAGAAAGATAGAGTGGAAACAATGCATTCATTGGCTAGATTTGAATAAGTGTAGGTATATTATATTTTGATAATGTGTTCCTCCAACGCTCACTAAGGTAGTTGTTTTTCTTCCTAGGGAAGTCAAGGAGAAAGTGGCCGTCCTGGTCCTCCTGGCCCATCTGGACCCCGGGGTCAGCCTGGTGTCATGGGTTTTCCTGGTCCTAAAGGAAATGATGTAAGTTCTAACACTACTTTCTCCAATAAATATGTGATAGATCCCCTTTGGCTTTCTATAAGAAAAATGTAAAGATACCCAAGACTTAGCCTTCTCTAAAAACATGGACAAATATGTGAAATTGAGCACTGTGTTAGAGACAAATATGTAATTGGCTATGGTTGTATGTATGTATGTGACTTAGCAGGATCAAAAATGGGGTTTGGACTTTGCTTATTTTTTTTATTTATGTAAACATTTACCCTTTTCTTTAGGGTGCTCCTGGCAAGAATGGAGAACGGGGTGGCCCTGGAGGACCTGGCCTTCCCGTATGTAGCTTTTGTCTTTTTCTATCTAATCAACTTAGTCATTTCCAGACTCCGAACTTTCTTGATACATGTATTAATTCTGCTCGCCTAACTGTCATTATTGTAGGGTCCTGCTGGAAAGAACGGTGAAACTGGACCTCAGGGTCCCCCAGGCCCTACTGTAAGTACTTGTGTAACTGAAGAGAGAGAGAGAGAGAGAGTGGAAACAGAGCAGGGGCAAGCCTTCAGAAATTATGCAATCGCTGCACTGTATTAGAATATTTCACCAGCTCCTAGACTTCCTTATTTTATTATTAATCAAATGCTGGCATTCACTACCTGTTGTCCTTAATTTGCCTTGAGTATCTTCTATAGCCCAAGCTTTCCCCGCTCTTCATATCCTCACTTTTAACAGTAAGCAATAGGCCTGCTTGAGCCGTGAGCTGGAGAGTAACTAGGAAAGGACGATTTTCCAATGGACTCTAGCATTGTGTTTCTCAACCTAGGGCCCATCTGGCGACAAGGGAGATTCCGGACCCCCTGGTCCACAAGGATTACAAGTAAGAGCTTGTTCTTTGAGTGTTATTGTCTGTTAAAATTCCATATTTCTTTTTCATACCTATTCTGTAGAATAAATAAACTTCCAAACTTTTGTTCCCCTGCTACATGTTCATCTGAAACTTAATTTGTAGTCTTTTTTTTTCCATTCTGAAATAAAGTATTAATAGTAATTTCTTCTATGGCTGTTCTAGAATGTACATATAAAGTTATTAAGAATGAACTGAACTTCTGCAATTCTATATGCACGCTTATAGCTCTCACAAAAAAAGTCTATGTAGCTAAATTCATCTGCCCTTATTCATCAGCACAACTGTATATACAGAAACAAAAATACAGATATGAGCCCAGGTTTGTAAGGCACAACCACCCTCTATCTGTCATTAGTTTAAATAGGGCAAACATTCTCTACCTTAGAAATATGGAAATTATGTCATGAACTACTTTGAAAACTGGGCTTACATGTGAAGAACTTTCTCAAAGCCATTTTCTGAAGTGATCATACGATGTTATTCTGTTTATTTGCAGGGAATACCTGGTACCAGTGGTCCTCCAGGAGAAAACGGAAAGCCTGGTGAACCAGTAAGTCACATCTTATTTTTGTAAAGTTGGCAACTACATGAAAAAAAATCAAAAGCGTTTATCTATCATTAACTTTATATGCCCGGGTAGTTGAGTTTTGTTGACTTAGATCATAGAATACTTGCTAGAATGTATGAAGCTCTCTATTAGATCTCTAGCAGAGAGCACACCAAGTAGCTGTCAGGCTATTTCCTTTGAAGAGGTGTGTAGGATTAACAGTTCAAGGTCATCCTTGGCTACAGAATGAGTTTGAGTTACACGAGACCCTGTCTCAGAAACCACAACAGAACAAAGATGAGTTGCTTATAATGTCACTCAATAGTTTCATTTTTTTTCTATGAAACAACAGAATTAAACTGCATAGCTTCAAGATTTAAATAATTGTACAACATAGAAGCACAGCAGATGTTGATGTTGCTTATACTTGTGCAGTGCATATTAACAAATGCTTACCATACATAATGCTGACCTTCTAGGGTCCAAAGGGTGAAGTTGGTGCGCCTGGAGTTCCTGGAGGCAAGGTAATTTTACTTTAACTTTTGTTATAGAGCAACTGATTAGGGGAACACTTTCTTTCCTCCTAAAGTAATTTGAAGGTAAATGCACATGAGCAAACTGCAAACATTGAACTTGCTCCCTCTGAATATTCTCTCTTTTTATAATATTAATACATGCCACAGAGTCAGCCACTCAAGAGGAAATGCTGCTAATGCATGCATTCCCTACAGAGAATTGTCCTGCTGGAAGAAATGTAAACGTTACCTCTATGAATCGTAACAGAAACTACTTCAAAGACACTTTTCCCTTAATCAGAACAAATACACATTCCATTGTTTTACACATTCCATTGTTTTACACTTTTTAAAGATTCCTGTTCCCAAACAGCTAATCAAAATTTTATATTGAAAAATTTCAAAACCATTAAGAAATATAAGTTAAAAACCTAGTAGACGTAATCAAAGTCATGTAATCCACAGTGTTTCTCTTTTCTGACTCTAATGTGTTACTAATGTGGATGTTATTTTTTTCACTGATAGGGTGATTCCGGTGCCCCTGGAGAGCGTGGACCACCCGGAGTTGCAGGAAGCCCTGGTCTTAGAGGCGGAGCTGGACCCCCTGGCCCTGAGGGAGGAAAGGTAGCTGCCATTCCTGGCATCCTGGACTTAAGAAGATGCACTTCAATTGCTTTCTTGTCATCTGGCATGCATCTCTTTATCGCAGGGCCCTGCTGGTCCCCCTGGTCTCGCTGGTGCTACTGGTCCCCCTGGTCTACAAGGGATGCCTGGAGAACGAGGAGGTCCTGGGAGTCCTGGTCCAAAGGGTGAAAAGGTACTGATTGTTTGATCTTGATTCTACCATAAACTAGATTTTATAGATTAGAGGAAAGCCACCTTACTAGAAACTATTTTCAAAATTACTGTTATCATTTTAAGTGGAATTTGACATAGGGTCCTATAGCAACTGTTAATCAAATACCAACTCTAATGTCAGCAACTCCTGAGGGTTTCTCTTCTTGGCCAATGTTCACTGGGTGATGACGCGGACTTTTGTTTGGCAGGGTGAACCAGGGGGTGCAGGTGCTGATGGGGCTCCAGGAAAGGATGGGCCAAGGGTGAGTATTCACATCTGTGAGAAATGAACCTTGACAGAATGCAATGTGTGGTAGACCCTACCTCAGCTTTCAGTATTCCAAAAACCACTCTAATGAAGTGGGACCATGTTAGCATGCCCTGAACATTGAAAAGACACTAATCACGTGACTGTTTAAATCCTTAGTTTATATCTATCACTCCATGATAGTTCGTCAATGCCCTAAGGATGGAGAGAATCCTTAATAATATAAAAAACAAAAGCCAGGAATGACTCTCATAGCAAGTCAATAAAAAGCAAAGGAATTAATATTGCTAAGAAATATAGCTTTAAAAGATATTTCAATAAGATCTTATATCTTCTCTAATAGAGGTAGAAAAGCATCAATCAATGAACACAGTGAATTAAATTACTTTCTCTGTTCACACTCACAGAATAGTGAGTTTACTGGACTCTCTCACATTGTTACCAAGCAATGAAACTATCATGTGAGCCACGAGAGAACAAAAACAAATCCACTTTAGTAGATGAGTGTCTCTAGACGCTGATTAATACAAGAAATGATGTTGATTTCTTTCAACCTAAAACCCATCTTTCTGCAGGGTCCTACCGGTCCTATTGGCCCCCCTGGCCCAGCTGGTCAGCCTGGAGATAAGGTAACAACACTATTGCAAATAAAGTCAACCTTTGTTTCAGTGAAGACAGAGGAGTGACAGCATCGTTTGGTCTTTTCTCAGGGTGAAGGTGGTGCCCCTGGACTTCCGGGAATAGCTGGACCTCGAGGTGGCCCTGTAAGTGGCAAAGACATTTTCAACATACTCTTAACCCCACACAGGTCATTGTCTTGTTTTAGTAGCTTTGCCCCTGGTACTCTATTTCCTCATGCTTGACTCTATCCTTAAGATATATGAGATTCAAGAAAATGTTTAAAAAAAATAAAATACACGTGAGCTTATTTTAAGGTACCTCATTTCCTGAATAACTCTGGGGAAAGCACATAAATTGAAAAATACTATACATTTCTAAATGAGCATCTCTTAAACTTTGCCAGAAGCATCTTCCAAACCAAAAATCCTTTGCCTTTAAAAAGTCTTGAAACTCAAAGCTCAGCACCTTTTTGTTTGATCAATGTCTTATCATTTTGCCATGTTTTAAATGCTTTACATTTGGGAGTTATAGAATTAAATGTATTACTATTGGAGCACTTTGAAGGCATAGCCATTGTAAGTTATATCACAGTGTAGAGACAGAAGAAATCAACAGTTCTAGTGTTCCTTTCTAATTTTGATAAGAAGTCAAAAGACTTTCAGGTGAAACTGTGTTTGCTGCATTAGCTGTTTTCCCACTACAGCAAGATGAGACTCTACAGAGGGCACTGCATGATCCCCGTGGGGAAGGCCTTCATGGTGACTAACAATCTATTTTCCTTCAGGGTGAGAGAGGTGAACATGGACCTCCAGGACCTGCTGGCTTCCCAGGTGCTCCTGTAAGTATGGATGTCTAAGCACAAACCCAATGCCAATTTATCATCTTGCTGAAAACTAACAGATACAAGTTCCTTAGTCCCAGTCTTTCTTCAGTCACTTTACTCCTTTAAGTTACTTTATCAGTTTTTAGGTTAATGTTTAACTAATTCTATTGTTTAAGCTTTAGGCAACTTAAACCCCCATCCTCCTTTATGCTTGGGCAAGGAGGCAATGCAGCATCATGATGCTCATTTTCAAATCCATAGCCTTTGTCCCCATCATGTCGTCTTCTTCTTCTTCTTCTTCTTCTTCTTCTTCTTCTTCTTCTTCTTCTTCTTCTTCTTCTTCTTCTTCTTCTTCTTCTTCTTCTTCTTCTTCTTCTTCTTCTTCTTCTTCTTCTTCTTCTTCCTCTTCTTCTTTTCTCCTCCTCCTCCTCCTCCTCCTCCTCCTCCTCCTCTTCCTTCTTCTCCTCCTCCTCTTCCTCCTCTTCCTCTTCCTCCTCCTCCTTCTTCTTTCTCTTTCTCTTCCTTTCTCACAATATTTTGACTGATTAAGTTTTGGTGTGTCTTCAGAGAGCTTCTTATTTCTATTTGATGGTAACATCTTCCCAACTTAAAAAAGAAAGTTCTATGTTTTAAAGAAAAGGAATGCTAGCCCATGTGCATTGTGGAGGAAGTTAGCTCACAGGCTGTCACTGTTGCTGTGTGCAGGGACAGAATGGTGAACCAGGTGCTAAAGGAGAAAGAGGTGCCCCTGGAGAGAAAGGTGAAGGAGGCCCTCCTGGAGCTGCAGGACCCCCTGGAGGTTCCGGACCTGCTGTGAGTCTTATTGCTAAACAATCCCATAAAACATTTTGGTTTATTAATAATTTAACATTTCATGTAAGATTTTGTGTTATGAGAGGAGAATATAATCATCTTTATTAGGATATACTCAATCTGAATTTTGGTTTCAGTAGTTTAGATATTATCAGATGTGAGCTATTTTAATCTCTTTAGGGCGATATTGCTGGTCTCCTAATGCTTAATGCTTTTGTTATATTTTTTATTTTGGTGCTCAACTTAGTATGTCCTCCCTCCCTTTTGTATTTAGGGTCCTCCCGGTCCTCAGGGTGTCAAGGGTGAACGCGGCAGTCCCGGTGGTCCTGTAAGTATTGATCCTCTTAACTATCACCTTATGAGTTGTTACTGAAAAAAGGTATTGAGTCCCAATCTGTGGAAAGACCTTTTAATGACACTAGAGCCACAGGGAGAATGTGAAAGTCAGTCAGTCAGTCACGGGCAGTTGGGTGTAAATCTAAAGCGGAGGTGGGAAATCATAAATAACTTTAAGATGGAATTCAGGTCCTGGTCTACTCCTTTTCTTGACATTTGTGTGTGCAAAGATTTATGTTCTAGTTTGTCACTGATGAGTGCATTTCTGCTTCACAGGGTGCTGCTGGCTTTCCTGGTGGGCGTGGTCTTCCTGGTCCCCCTGGCAACAATGTAAGTACTTTCTAGTCTTCTTCAAATGCATCTTACCCAAAGACTTCATATATCTAGGATGAGAAAGTGATATCTTGATATGTAGCTGCCAAATCCCATATAGAATTGAAAATAAGTAAAAGGCAAGGACAACAAAACAAAACAAAACAAAAACTCTTAATGTATGTTTTAAATTTCATTTATTTGCAGGGTAACCCAGGCCCCCCAGGACCCAGTGGAGCTCCTGGCAAGGATGGCCCTCCAGGGCCTGCTGGGAACAGTGGGTCTCCTGGCAACCCTGGAATAGCGGGACCAAAAGGTGATGCTGGCCAACCTGGAGAGAAGGGACCACCTGGTGCTCAGGGACCTCCGGTGAGTGGCTCTGGTGTTCTCTCTTAATTGACCATATATTTTGATAACAAATTTAATAAGGGAAATATAACTGTGTAGAAACGAGCTGAGTCTTTCTATCTATTGCAACAGGGATCCCCAGGCCCACTTGGACTTGCAGGACTTACTGGAGCAAGAGGTCTTGCTGGACCACCAGGCATGCCAGGCCCTAGGGGCAGCCCTGGGCCTCAAGGTATCAAGGTAAGTGTAGTTTACTTGCACTGGATTCTTGCTTCCATTCATAGACAGAGAGATTTCTCCATTGTATCAGATATGAGATGGTTTCTCATCACTACGCAAATTATGAAAGAGCTAAACTTCTCTATACGTCTCGGTTTATAAAAACAAAACTTGTATTCAATCATTCCAAAATGCATAGGGAAAGCATGTCATAAACAAGGCTTGAATATATACACAGACAAGCCAATGTCACAAAAAAATCAATTTTGATATCTCAAACACCACTGTTAGGAAACTTGTGAGCATTCTCCAGTTTTTGTCACTACACCTGTGAAGGGAGAAGGGGCTTCAGCTCCTAAATATATCAAAGCTTAATGGATGTCAGCTGCCCATCCCTTCAAGCCATTTTGCTCTCTTGATTTTCTATCACTGATATTAGTATAACATTATAGGGCTTAGTATCTGAAGTGTGCACTCGGCAAATAAGCTAACACAATTCCATTTGTATCAGATTTCATAATATAATACTTTATATAATACTTTATGTACCAATTTCAAAATATGTCCGAAAATAATAACAGGAAGTTTAAACAGTAATTAGCATGTCTTCCCAAGACTCTAATAAATCCTGACTCTCAAGGTCACCAAGATGATGGTTTATCATTAATATTTCTATTTCTCTACTCATAAATTTCTGTTCCTCACAACCAAATGTTTTAAAAAGGAGTTTTTTTGCCATTCTGAATCACTGTGCGGTTAGGAAAACTCAAAAATCTTGCTCCCCCAATTTTTTTCCTTATAAAGGGTATGGCTTCAAGACAGTTGAACAGAAATGCAGGTTGAATAAAAACACATTTCCCCTTCTGAAATGAAGAAATCTGTCTACACCCCCGATAGTTGGTGTCTTCAAGTGAAATGTCTTTTATTTCTTTTCACACAGGGTGAAAGTGGAAAACCGGGAGCCAGTGGCCATAATGGGGAACGTGGTCCTCCTGGACCCCAAGGTCTTCCTGGTCAACCTGGTACAGCTGGTGAACCCGGGAGGGATGTAAGTAGCAATTGAAAGATGTCCAACCAGCCAGCTCACATTAAAGTTGTCGGATACATTTTTTTAAAATGATATGTATTTAATTGTGTTTATTTATATGTGTACACATGAACACATAGGAACTATGATACACACATGGAGGTCAGAGAACAGCTTTTAAGGAGGTCAGCTGTCTTGTTCCGCCATGTAGCTCCCCAGGAGGGAACACTAGGCATCAGATTTAGTCACAAATGCCTCTAGCCATTGCACAATCTCTCCAATACAAAATTCAAGCATTGGTCAAAGAGCCCTTAATGTCTATGATGATCTAGATATTGGCCCATGTAACCTATATCAGAGAGCTCTCCTTCCCTCTCTGATAATCATCCTGCTATAAGTTAGAATATTATAAATGCCTATGGCCAATAATATCTCTCAATAAATTCATTAATGGAGGAAATGCAGTTGCTTAACTAATTTAGGAAACAGATTGATAAAGAAAATTACAGCATACAGTTTTGTATAAAAATTTTCTTTATTCATTGGTAATTATTAATTTTTCAATTAATATTCTATATTAACAAAATATTTAACAGGGTGCTATGTATTTTGAGAGCTATATTTGATGCTGACATATTAAGTAAACTTAACTTTGGATTTCCATCATAAAATTATCTCCATTCCTCAAAAATCATTTGCTAACTGTACTATAAATACTATTTTTTTCATTATAGCTCTCCTCATATTATTTTGTGAAATTTTGGGAAAATAGATGTCCTGCATATCTGCCAAAGATTTACAGTTCTTCACAGGGCTAAACCACATTGTAATATATGGAATTTCTTGTTACCGAAAACAGTTTTTGCTTCTGCTGAGAGACAGGGGCAGCAAGGAAATGGGGCATGAGTGGGGAGGAAAATTTGTTAAAGTAGTCTTTGTTCAAAACTACCACAGTGGTATCTAATACTTCGCAAACTAAATAGAGATCATCTTTTAAAAGAATAAAAGGCTTGCTTAGTATTTGGATAATTTCAAGTCATCTTTCTCCCCCTCCCCCTTTTAACCAGGGAAACCCAGGATCAGATGGTCAACCAGGACGAGATGGATCCCCTGGTGGCAAGGTATAACAAACTATGTACGGTAGACATGTTTCATTAAATTTGATGGCTGTCATAGTTACGTGAGATTCGTGAATTTGTTCCAGGGTGATCGTGGTGAAAATGGTTCTCCTGGTGCCCCAGGTGCTCCTGGTCATCCAGGGCCACCTGGTCCTGTTGGTCCAGCTGGGAAGAGTGGTGACCGGGGAGAAACGGTGAGTTCCCATAAGCATCTTCTCTCTATATGCCCTGGTCTGTCCAAAGAAGACTGGGGTCGGGATAGCAGGTTACTTCTGTCCCCTGGGAGGTATCTGTGCTGATTTCAGTCGGGATTAATGGGCATCAGTCTATTTGCTGCAGGGATGCAGCTCTTTTCCTTGCTGCTTCTGTTTAGATTTCTTTGTAAAGATGGAGGAAGGGAACTATTTTCATTTTTGTAAAATTTCAGACTGGTTCACTGTGTTTCATTTTTTAAATTAAGTTAAAATTTTAGTTAATTTTTTACAATATATTGTGACCATGGTTCCCCTCCCCCATTCTTTTCAGATCCTCCTGTCCTCCCGACACACTCAACTTTTCAAAATGGGGTTGAGTGACTTAAGTTCAGTCCCACATACTTGTGCTCACTTGTTTGTTTATCTCCTAGGGCCCTGCTGGTCCTTCTGGTGCTCCGGGTCCTGCTGGAGCTCGGGGTGCTCCTGTAAGTATTAAGCATTTTAACCTCTGTGTTTGTAAACTCATTTTAGAGTGTTAAAAAAATACTCTGTTGCTTTTTGGAATGTCTAGGAAATAGATAGGATGACACATACATAACTGTGGAGAAAATAGAAATTTATAGTTGATGATACAGAAAACGATTCAGCTTCTGAACTAAAAGTTCCATGCAGCTAATTATGCCAGTATCAATTATGAGCATTGATTGCATCACCAATCCAAAATGTGAACTGAAACCGTCTTTGTTATTTTTAGGGGGATTTCTAGCTAATAGGATCCTACATAATATAATACATTTATTATTATAATCTATAGGAGGATGCTATATAATCGATTATAAAAGATTATTATAACGCTAATAGAATTCTGCAAATTATAATCAACTTATTATAAATTCAATTTTATTTCCTCAATATGTTTACAAAATAATGACCTTAATTTGAAATGTATTTCTAAAGGGTCCCCAAGGTCCACGAGGTGACAAAGGTGAAACTGGCGAGCGTGGCTCCAACGGCATCAAAGGACACCGAGGATTCCCAGGCAATCCAGGCCCCCCTGGGTCCCCTGTGAGTGCATCCACTTTTGCAAGCCCTCCTTTACTGCATGACTGATGAGGGACTCCGAGCAGAACACTTTCCACCTCTGAACAATAAGCTAGAAGATAGGAGACACAAACTCAAGAGCTTGTTTAAAATAATAAGTTAGCATGAAGAAATGCAAAGAAAGAGAGAAGTTTATTTCATCACGGTCACTGTGGTCAGGACTGATCTTAAACAGTCCATTCCATAAGCTGCGGGAGATCTTTTCAAGTCTCTGTCCTTCCTTGCTTTCCAGGGTGCTGCCGGTCACCAGGGTGCAGTTGGTAGTCCCGGACCTGCCGGTCCCAGAGTAAGTGTCGTAGAAGCCCGTCAGAAGGTGCCTGTTTGGAAATGTTTGCGCTGCAGGAATGTATTCTAGCATTACAACATCGTGTTCATTTCTTCAGGGACCAGTTGGACCACATGGGCCTCCTGGAAAAGATGGTACAAGCGGCCATCCAGGTCCCATTGGGCCACCAGGACCTCGAGGCAACAGAGGTGAAAGAGGATCTGAGGTAAGGCACTACTCGTATATGCATGGCTTAATTGGCTGTAATCCATCATTTCAGAAACCCTTCATTGTTTTTAAACTGAAGGAGCCTGTTGAGAAAGTAAGGCTTAATTTAACACAGTCTTCATTACAGTAAGACTTTTGATGCCACGGTGACATGAAGAAAAAAATTATACTCTGACGAGTGATATTTTGATATGACATCAACTTAACTAACCAAACGACACCATGCCAATCTCAAACCAAAGAACACACAGATGCAATTTTATTTTTGTAGAGATTAAACAATCTTTACAATGTACAGTCTTGCTACTGCTAAAATCATGACAAGTGCCTTCATGCTCCACAGCTTTGGGGAAAATGTAGCAATAAACCATTGTTCTGACAAACATACACGTGACAAATGAAAAATCAATAAGTCACAAGCACAGAGATGCAATGGCAATGGAAATTTGTGCCCGGAAGATAAAAATCCCTGTTTTATTTCCTCACATCAGTATTTGAATTGTACTTTTGGGGGCTGTTTGCTCCCATCTTTATATGAGAGAAATGACGAAGTTTGTGCTCAATCCTGTTTATTCTTACATAACAGAATAACATATTTATCAGTAATGAATTACATTCGCTATGTTGACAATCATGAAACTACAAGATCATCTACTTTTTTTTAATTAAAGTAATAGTGGCAACATATGTGGATTGTTTGCAATTCACCTTCCTAGACACGTGGCACACAGTCCTTCAGTGGAAATCCGAGAAAAACCTTACTGACATATAGTTTCATCCACCTAGGGTTCACCAGGCCACCCTGGGCAGCCAGGGCCTCCTGGTCCTCCTGGCGCACCTGGTCCTTGCTGTGGTGGAGGAGGTGCTGCTGCCCTTGGAGGCGGTGAAAAGTCTGCTGGGTTTTCACCCTACTATGGAGATGAACCAATGGATTTCAAGATCAACACTGAGGAGATTATGTCTTCCCTCAAGTCTGTTAATGGACAAATAGAAAGTCTCATTAGTCCTGATGGTTCTCGTAAAAACCCTGCGCGGAACTGCAGAGACCTGAAATTTTGCCATCCTGAACTCAAGAGCGGTAGGTCTGAGTCTTTATCACACATGGCTGTAGGCTGTATGAGAATTTGACCAAGAAAGTTTTTCTGGTGGAAAATATTTTAAAGCCATTATACTACCCAAACATTGTTAATTAAGCTGAACATACTTGAGAAAACAGAAAAACAGTATTTGAAGGCATATTTAAAGTATAACATAAGTAACTGCAAACTGTTTCAAATATAAGAAAATTTAAGGACAGTTTTACAAAAGATTTCACACAAGTATTTCTAAATACAAAACAAAAATGATTTAAATGATCAAGTGACATGCATCATTCTATTCCCATGGTTAGATATGCATAATTTTATCATTTTGATTATTATATTATATATATTTATTAGAATTCATTCTGAAGACCTAATAACTAAGTATCAATTTTACTTTAATAACTCCTGCCTTTTATCTACTATGACATGTGTACTTTTATTTTTATTTTAAAAATATACTCATTATAATTAATATAAAAATCATCTTTTAATTTCAAATTTTGAAATATTATTTCAAAATTATTTCAACTTTTAAATATATTGACAAAGACCACTGCTTTTGCTCAGAGTAACCTTTGGACATTAAACTAAAAATATGAAGTATCAGGCAAGCTAAGCTATGATGCAATAAATCTGTAATAGAATGTTATCTTTGAAATAAAAGATGAGATTTAGACAAGTACAACACACCAAGGTACATATATATGCCAACGGCAATGCTTTCTTTCTAATTTTAATACTGCTATGGATCTTATTAACTTTCCGCTTTAGAAATATCAATCAGATGAGCTACATATTACATACAAATGCATTAGCACTCAACAGGCAGATCTTCTGGCCCAGGCTCCACTTCTGAGTTCTGTAACGAATTCCCCTTATCTCTTTTGGTGACTCTTCAGGCGAATATTGGGTCGATCCTAACCAGGGTTGCAAGATGGATGCTATCAAAGTGTTCTGTAACATGGAAACCGGGGAGACGTGCATAAACGCCAACCCAATGACTGTTCCGCGGAAGAACTGGTGGACAGATGCTGCTGCTGAAAAGAAACATGTTTGGTTTGGAGAATCTATGGACGGTGGCTTTCAGGTAAGAAAAGATAGACCTTTTAAACCAAGGGATGCCCAAATATATGTCACTTATTTTTTTTTCCTTTTACCTCTTCCTGGTTACTAAGTAGAACACCTCAAACACTTGTCTGATTAGAAAACTATCACTTCTATAAAAAGCTGGATTATAATAGGGAAGTTGAATCTAAACACCTTCTGCATATAATAAAATATCATATAATGTATGTGAAGAATTTGTAATGCAGTGTCCACGCTGATAGTGCACGAAGCCCTTTCCTGAGGCTGCAGTCACGACCTCTGATGCATTCTTTTGTCTGGTTACAGTTCAGCTATGGTAATCCTGATCTTCCTGAAGATGTCCTCGATGTACAACTGGCATACCTCAGGCTCCTCTCCAGCAGGGCCTCCCAGAACATTACGTACCACTGTAAGAACAGTATTGCCTACATGGACCAGGCCACCGGCAATGTCAAGAAGTCTCTAAAGCTCATGGGATCGAACGAAGGGGAATTCAAGGCTGAAGGAAACAGCAAATTCACTTACACGGTCCTGGAGGACGGCTGTGCTGTAAGTAACAATGCCTTTGCAAGCAGGATGGCAAATATCGGCACAATTTGTGGCTTAACCATCCAATCTATTCGCCGAGAAAAAGTAAAAATCAATAAGGGAGACAGAAGCTGCCTAGGGGCATGAATTATTTAGCATCTACTTATTTGTTCCAGAAATGTTAAATATTACCAAAGTGTAAAATAGTACAAAAACAGAGCCTAACTTCTAGATGGGAAACAGGTTAAATGAAAATGAATGAAATTTAAACTCACAAAACAACTTTGATAACTGGAATATTTACTCTATATTGTATATACTATTTATTATAGAATATCCATCAGATATAACCACTTTTTTTTAAATGTAAAGATACAACATGTGACTTAAAATCTATTCTTTTTTTCTTGTAATTTACTAAAAGGAGGAACTCACTTCTAATGCTAGCTACTCCCATTGTGAGTGACTCACCCACTTCCTAGTAAACTATAAAAGCAACGACCAGAACCAGGCTTGAGAATGGGTTAGCCTATCTGTGACTATCTCCCTTCTGAGTTAACTCTTAAGTCTGACTAGGGTTTGACTAATAATTTTATTGGTCGACCAAGAACATTAAAACCTCAAATACAGAAGTTCTCGTATGTTCTAGAAGGTGCCATGTGCACTAAGTACTTCATAAAAGCAGAAGACAGTTGTCCAACATAATCAGTTCAGTATGCCGTCTATGTTCTCTAATGCCATGGCTCTTTTCTTACACATTTTTTTTTCTCTTTTGAATAGAAACACACCGGGGAATGGAGCAAAACTGTCTTTGAATATCGAACACGCAAGGCCCTGAGACTCCCCATCATAGATATTGCACCCTATGACATCGGTGGTCCCGATCAAGAATTTGGTGTGGACGTTGGCCCGGTTTGCTTTTTGTAAACCAAACTCTATCTGAAACCCCAGCAAAACAAAAACCGCATCCATGTGTTCTTCTTGTTATAATCTTGTCAACCAGTGCAAGTGACCGACTAAATTCCAGTTATTTATTTCCAAATTTTTGGAAAAAAAAGTATAATTTGACCAAAAAAGAATGCAATATTTTTTTTTTGCCATTCCGTCCACCCAGTACAGTTCAAATGCTTTTGTTTTATTTTTTTTACCAATTCCAACTTCAAAAATGTCTCAATGGTGCTATAATAAATAAACATCAACACTCTTATGATACCACTGCGTTACATTCTTTGGACTCTAGCCCACCTACAGAGCAATGATCACACTCACCAGCAAAAGAATCCCTTTATTTACCAAACAGGCAAAGATGAAATTATAAATGACCTCCCTATTGTAACTACCTCAACTGGTCAGACAGACACATTCTGAGTCCTCGAAGACTACACAATTTATGTATAACTTGACAAAACTTACAAATTCCATCCGTTACACGTAGAATGTCGGTAAAATACAAAACGAGACTGCGGTGCAGGAATTTGAAGGAGTACTTCCGGCTCACAGCTGTCTTCCTCACGGGGATCCATGCTTTCAGAGGTGCTTCTCTTCTGCCTTTGCTGGTGAACTTGCAAATATTTGGGAGGGCTTTAAAAACACACGTTACGGTGCTACAGTATTTTCACTTTTAGAGTCTAGATCAAAATTAGTGACCTTCACCCAAGCCCTAAATGCACAGCATCCATCCCTGTAGTCTGCCAGAAAGATCAATTGGCAATGCTGCAGTTGCCTTTATCCCTTTATCCTGTAAAAATAAAAAACAAAAAAAAAAACAAGTTTGGGGTTGCTTTTGTCACAATAATGCAGAGAATACTTTAAACATTTCCTTTTGTAAGCTTGTATGTGGTTGTTGATTTTTTTTTCCTCTCTTACATTCACTCATAATAAAAAGATCATAATGAAACATTTCTGGTTTTGTCGCTTCTCACAGATTTAACCACGGCATGTTTACAGGCAAGAGCTTCGGTAATTTTCTAACAGAAAATCCTAATTGTGTAGTTCGGTAACACAATGATTTAAAAAGACGATGAATTATATGTGCAGAATAAAGATGAGTCCTAGTGAATTCTGTACATTTTAGCGCAATAGAAGCAATAGAAGCTTTGATGTTATTTGAAACTTAGGATGCTAGAGTTGAGGCAATCAGTCCCCAGATAGAATCCCAGTGTTTTCAAGTGAGGATAAGGAAATGCCAGCAAGTTGTCAGGAAGTGATCGGCTGCTGCACCATGGGAAAGCCAGGTTCCTTCACCTGCATCTGCGGTGTGAGGATGTTGAAGAGAAACAGGAAATCAATCACCAGGGGCTGTCAGGGTGGGTAGTACTGTGGCCATTTTGATCAAAAGACGTGAAATAATAAATAACAGGACTAAGTTCAAAATATCTATTGGCAACTGCAATTAACAGTAATTTTTACTTGAAGTATCAATCCAAATAAACCACTGCTTTCTATTTTTGAGACAGGTCTTGCTAAGTTGTCTTCCTTGCTGAGTCTCTTGAGCTCACTGTGTAGGTTAAGAGTTTTGGAAGGGGATGCTCTGTCCCAGCCTCCTAGGAAGCTGGATTTTTCAGCCTGGCTATCATATTCAACTAATATTAGATTTCTTTATGAGCCTTCCATACATGTATTTAATATAGTTTGCTCATTTCCATTATCCATTTGAAAATCTTTCTTTCATAATATATAGAGTGGGTAAACATTCAAATTATAAAGCCGAATGTCCACATTGATTCTGTTGTCATTTGTGGCAACTAAAGCAGTAAGAACCATACAAAGAAGGACAAAGTGAGCCATCAGCAAGGTGATATGTAGAGCTGGCAGTCCAATCCAGTATAGCGTTTGCCTAGCAAATGGACAGTAAGGAAATCCATTATGTTAGATAATCGATATACCATTATAAGGAATGTCTAATAAAATCCTTCTAATCAAATATTACCCTAGAAACAACCTGTGTGAACTGCCTCTTGTTCTATCATTTGAATATGTTCAGTCGGTTTCTTTATGGTGTTATAAGTCATGCTACACATATTATTTACATGTATATTATATATGCATAATAATTTTAGAACTGGCCGGGCGGTGGTGGCGCACGCCTTTAATCCCAGCACTCGGGAGGCAGAGGCAGGCGGATCTCTGAGTTCGAGGCCAGCCTGGTCTACAAGAGCTAGCTCCAGGACAGGCTCTAGAAACTACAGGGAAACCCTGTCTCGAGAAACCAAAAAAAAAAAAAAAAAAAAAAGAATAATTTTAGAACTAAGGAAAGAATGAGTGCAAACTAAGATATTGAATTAAATAAGATTTAGTAGAATTTTACTTGAAGAGAAACACATGAAATAGAACACTCTGCCTCCTGCATCTATAATTTTATATACCATGGAGCTTTAATACATTATGTGCTATTTATACTTATTAATCAGTTTAACACATAAACTTTTAGCAGTTGTTAAGCATCTAAATCTAAACTAAGCATCCTGCAAGGAATTTAGAGTTGGATGTAACTTACTTGACCTTGGAAAACCCAAGGACATTTATTTACCTTCCCAGAGACCCACCTTCCCAGCAACATGTCTCATTGATTGGGGTGATCTGAATTTGATCAATCAGATGCACACACCTGCATCTGGAAATACCAGTGTAAGTTTCAAATTACAGCTGAAACACATAAAGTAGATTTGTGCTTTTACATTCTGGAGGTCAAAATCCAAAATTGTATTAAGCCAGCAGGAGGTGTCAATCAAGTGCATGTTCCTCCTGAGAGACTCGGGCCCACATTACCATTTTCCTTTTGCAGGCTTAAGGACATGACTGGTGTTCCTTTGCCCGTGGGGTCCTTTCTTTTCCAAAGCCACGGAACTTGGTGGAGTATTTCTCACACCCCAAGACTCTGAGGTTGCCTCTTCTGTTCTTTCATGGAAAAGCACCTTCCTGGTTGTCTAGGACCAACTGAGAGATCCAGGTGACCTCAAAACATGGTGATATTTCTGCTGGTCTTTAAAGACAAACTGGTTGCAAGGCCAGTTCTCATATCCTAGTCCCACTCTAGCTAATAACTAGAATCAGCTCTCAAAATGCTTCAGGGAGTAAAAATTAAAATGTCAGCCTCAGTAGGAAGCTGACAAGCAAAAATAATGAATAGATTTTATTAATTCATACTGCCTAAAATTTGGAAAATAAGCGTTCCAGTTCTGAGAAACAAGACAAAAGATAGTGCATTTCGGGGTGGGGGGATTATCAATGCATACACATAGTTGGAAATCTTAGAAATACTTTTAACATGGCTTTTTAAGTAAACTTAGATCTCAGATCTGCTGAAACTGAGCAAACATGAGACATCAGGCACTTCCAAGCAGGCAAAAAAAAATATGCATTTCCAAATGATTGGAAGACAGAGATGCTGGCATAGACTTACAGTACCAGGTGGAAGCACTTGCTTTCTCATGAGGGTCATTATCTGTATGAGGTGCTTGTCTTTTTACTGTCGCAAAATACCAGACAAAAGCAACTTCAAGAAGGGTTTGAAGTTTCAGGGGATCTGCCCATCAGAGAAGAGATGCTATGAAAGCAGGGCCAGGAGGCATCTAATCATAGCGGGTCCCTGTCAAGAGACAGGACATTTTGTATACTTGGCCTTGCTAAATTCCACTTTTTATTTAGTTTCAGAAGCCCAGTCCATGGAATAGTGCTGTGCATTTCAGGATGGGTCTTCTCACCTCAATTTATCTAGGTAATAGTTCACAGGTGTTTTCCAAGGGCATGCGATAATTTCCAGATAATCGCCTGAGGCAGGCCAAGAGGCTAATCTCTTAGGCTATTATAGATGCTGTTAAATTGGCAATCAACATTCGCACTTTGATGATATTATAAAATATCTATTGTTATTGAGCCGTGTGAAGGTTTTGGTCATTGCTCTCAGGGAGCGATGAGAGATGAGGAACACCATGGTAACAGGTGTTATGCCCTAGTTAGTTAGCACAGAGTGCTGTGAGATAGTATTGCATGAGGGAGAGGGTTGAGGATTTGGTAGTCTATTGCAATAATCCTGGTCTCTACCAACATAGTCATGGTGGATGGGATGAAAGTACTTGTACTTTTAATGTATTTTGGGTACACAGGCAAAAGGAATTTCTAACAAATTTGTATGTTAAAAAAAAGTAAAGTAAATCACAAACCAAAGCTTACAACATGATTAACTAAAGAGTTACACATCTTTACTCTCAATACTCATTAGTCTCAGGCAGGAGAATGATATGGAATAGCAGATATTTTGTGATATGTAGTTAGACCCATTCTCAACAGCACAAGAAATTAATTAATTAAAAAAAGAGTTGCCAGAAATTATCAAAATACAAAATAGCAAAGAGTTCAACATTCCTAATAGGGCATATTAAGTTTTTGATACTTCATTTATCCGATGTAGTAATTGAGGTCATAAATCTATTGATTATAGAAAGAAATAGAAGCCAAGACCTACCGCATTTCAGAGTTTACAAAATATCAAAATAAACAGAAAGCTGTCAAGGCAAGAGCAAAGGAATGGAAGGAATGTGGGAAAGTGTAATGGCATAGTTGGCAAACATAGTTCACTGTACACAGTTTGGAAATATGACCTATCAAAAGTTATAAAGAGGCCATTTATTGGTTCCCGAACACCCGGCATCTTAGACCTGAAATAATCACACAAAAACTGTATTAATCAAATCACTGCTTGGCCCATTAGCTCTAGTAGCTTCTTGTTGGATAACTCTTTATTAAGTTAACCCATTTCTATTAATCTGTGGCTGTGGCTTACCATCTAAAGTTCTCAGCGTGTATCTCCGGTTGCTCCATGGCTTCTCTCTGACTCGGCCCTTCTTTCTCCCAGCATTCAGCCTAGCTTTCCCTGCCTACCTAACTTCTGTCTTGCTATAGGTCCAAAGCAGTTTCTTTATTCGTTAATGGTAATCACAGCACACAGAGGGGACTCTCACATCAAAAAGCCATATAACAAGCAAATCATAGCAGGTAAGAGTACAGTCCAAGCCTGGCCAAGCAACATTAGACAGCTTCAAGAACCAATATGGCAGCCCGAGAGCAGTGCTCTGGAGCAAGGAGATTATGATGGCTTATGGAGATTGATGATGGATTCTGAACAGATCAATAGATAGGGTCCCGACATTCATCTCACATCTGAATGGCTTGTTTGTGGAAAGAACTGATACAATTGATGAGATCTTTCTTGCTCTTTTGGCCTTTGCTTACTTTTTTAAATATCTCCCTAGCTATTTAATCATAAGACCATTTGGGATACACACTAGTGGGAGGGACTTCAGAAATCATGTTCACCCCCTATGGACAGGTTTATTCACATACAGCTAATACTGGCTTAGCTGACAGATTTAGAAAAACAGGAAGAACAATAAAGGTAGTCACTAAACCATCTTAACACCGTCTTACCACGTGGGTACAAAAAGGACTGCCACAAAGTCATGCAGTCATAAAGTAATATTTGAAGTCCCATAGGTGGCTACTTCTCAAGGATGGGGTGGCTCACCTAAAACCTCATGTTACTTTTGTTAGCTTCATGCTGATAATAGAGGCTAAGTCCCTCTTGCCAAAGACACCAAACACATTGTTACTGGACATGGAGAAATTAAGCTGGGACTAGGTTGGAAGCTTCTTCCCTCTTAGTTGGTTTTTATAGGACTAGAAATCGTTGTACCTGCTGCTAATAGAAAATCGGCAGCGCTGCTTGGTTATGACGCTGGCATACTTCAATGCTGTTTGAGTTACTTGTTTTTATTTCCATGACAAAGTACTCTAACGAAAGTAACTTAAGGAAAAAAAAAACATTGATTTTGACTCAGAATTTGAAGTTGGGATTTATCATGACAGGGAAGGTGTGGCATCAGGAATGTGAGAATACTGATACCATAGTTTTTGTTGTCAAGAAGCTGACATGCTCAACTAGCATTTTCTCTATTATTAAGTCTAGCAGCTCCGTGCCCTTATACCTTTGGAATGGTAACATCCATACTTAGGGTGCGCTTTCTTACCCCAATTAACCCAATCAGTAAGTCCCTAACAGACCTACCCACAGGTTTGTCTTCTTAGTGATTCTAAATCCTACCAAGTTTAACCATCAAAACTATCAAAACTACCAAGATGTCAAGCATGCTACAAGAGTGGCCTGCCTCTTATGGACATAACCAAATGTTTCTCAATTGAACTTAAAGATTGCTCCAGAAGAGTGAACTTTTATTTGGTATGGAGAGTGAGGGCAAAAGCTTGTGACTGAGGAGGTGATAGGCCTTCCTGTGTGCAAGCAATTGCTAGTATCTTCTTCAATGAATGTGTATCTTGCCTATTCAGGTGCTTTCTAAATATTTATGACTACACCCATAGATTACTACTTTTGGCAGGCTGTGTTGTAAAAGAAAACATCTTTGTGGAAGTTAATGGGAATTTATAACTGGTCAAGGTACTGAGAATAAGTCACTCACTCTTACTGTGTGTACGAGTTATGGTTCTATTACTGTGAAGAGGCATCATGACTAAGTCTACTACTGTGCTATGGGCTTGCTTACAGTTTTAGAGGGTTATTCCGTGGTTATTATGGTGGGAAGCAGACAGGCCTAGCATTGGAGCGGTAACCGAGAGCTTTACAGTCAGATCTGCAGGGATCAGGCAGAGACAGACTGGGCCTGGTGTGGGCTTTCGAAATCCCAGTGATACACCACCTCCAACAAAGCCAGGTGTTGCGGGAGCTCCTTCCGCTCCTTCAGCCAATAGCCGCTGAGATACCAGCCCATTGGGGCGTGGTCTCTCTTTTTAAAAATGCGGCCACTTCCCTCCACTCTCTCTCTGGCTTCCGGCTCTGCTTTCAGCGACTAGTTTCCCTTCCTGATTGCGCAGAGGGCTGTTGGCTGGGACGGTGAGCTGTAAGTTTTTTCCCCTTTAAATAAATAACCATTCTTTTAATCATAATTCCAAACTGGTGTGGGAGTGTTTGTGATTTATGCCTTCAGCCAGGCCTACTCCAACAAGGCTATACTTCCTAATCCTTCTCAAACTGCTTCATTAACTAGTGACTAGACATTCAAATACACAGTGTATGAGGGCCATTCCTATTCAAACTACCACACCATGGCACAGTGGAAAAGAAGAAGACAAACAACTAAAACATTCACTAATCTATCGTTGGTCAGAATAATATCTTTGTAATTGTGCCCTATCTGGGGTAAATGGACATTTATTTATAACACTCTAGTGTTGTGTAAACTTTTTCTGGAGAGATAAACAAATCTTTATTCATCCCAGATGGGGTAATAGCAACAGACCAAAGAAATCTAAGTCTAGCTTGGTGAAATAGTGAGTTTAATTAGGGCTGTTTACAGGAGTGTGGATGAAGGGTTACTTCCAGGTCTGAGATCAACATATGGGGGGCTGTGCCATAGAAGAAAAGAAAAACCTTCCTGCAGTGGCCATTAATTACCCATCTATCCTTGAGGGTGGATCTGGCCTCATGAGCCTTCCCTCTTACTAACCATGAACTAGACATTCTATAAATCATGACCAGCCTCATGAGACTCTTCAGCTATCATTGAAAGTGAATGAGTCAATTCTTAAGTAGTTCCCCTTCAGATGACTATAGCTGCTGAATATTCCAGAGTTCAACGGCCGTGTCATGAGTAGAAGAAAACGTTCCATGATATGCAGGAAAAGCCATACAACAGTAATCATTAGAGTTCTTCTATAAACTATTTCCAAAGAAAGGGATTATCCAAGATCATGTTGGTACACATTCCCCTCACACATTATTTTTTAAGGTGATTGTGACAATACTGGGTATGCAGTTCTGGAGGTTGCTGATTTAATTAAACATGACACAATGTTTATCCATGAAGGAAATACTATTCTAGCTTTAATAATAGTTGAGAAAATACAAGACCATTTTCAGAAATATTCTGAAACTAAAAACCATGTCAATGGACCTTACTTTTGTCTTGTTTATACTAAAATCATACTTGTCTGAGTTCTATCTTAGAGGAATGTCCCTGTTTTTATAAGTGAGTCAGAAACTTTGAAAATATGAAACTTTAAAAAATATTTTCCATACTAATGTTATCCTCTAGTGGGGTAAAACTCACTAGAAGAGGCTGAACAAATATTAGAGCATTCCATATGGCCTTTCATACTCAAAAGATCTCTGAAATCTCCGTATTCTGCCATTCGAAAGGTTTACAGACATATTGTGAAGAATAATGTGTTTAGTCAGTGTCATAAAAAAGCTTATCATCCGCCGGGAGGTGGTGGCGCACGCCTTTAATCCCAGCACTCGGGAGGCAGAGGCAGGCGGATCTCTGTGAGTTCGAGGCCAGCCTGGTCTACAAGAGCTAGTTCCAGGACAGGCTCTAAAAAAGCTGCAGAGAAACCCTGTCTCGAAAAACAAAAAAAAAAAAAAAAAAGAAAGAAAAAAGCTTATCATCCATGGTCATCAATCGTCCATGTCCAGCATTGATAAGCATTGTTAAAACAGATTCTCCTCTGATGATATTTTTGTACTTCTAATCTCCATAAACCTCCAAAAACATGTTTCTCTTTAAAACTCCTGTAAAAGAAATTCAAAATTTGTTTCAAAACTAAGAAATCACATTTAAAACAGCAATACTTGTGATGGAAGAAAGAACCCCAAATCTGCCATTTCGAGAAAAAGAAGAGGAGACAATCATCAAAGCAAGGAGTACAGCGCATTTCTTCAAGAAAGGGTTACAGACTGTAGAGAAACGTGCTGTGAAATCAGGCAAAAGAAGGCAGATGTGGGAAGTTGAAGGAAGACTTCTACAGTCCCGTGAGGGGGGTCTTCCTTCAGAAAAGATTAAGTACCAAGTTCCTCAATGCCAGCCTTTCTCACAGCCTCCTACGTGGAAGCTAAACACCAAAGTGACTCATCTGGAAGGGTAACTGAACACGATACAAAGTGTGACTGGCTGGAGAATACGAGGTCATGGCTGGCTAATCACTGTGGAAACTATCCTTGGACAGATGGCCGATGAAATCATCTGACTCCAAAACAATGATCTCAGAGAACAAAACATCCAACAGGGAAAAGGTGCGTCTTCGAAAGGGGGTGTGGACCCACGATCATCCAAACTTGGATTCCAGAGTTGGAAAAGAGGAAGATTTAATTCTGAGAGCTGACAAGGGCTATAGGGATAAAAAAGGAAAATAAGCAGAAGGTAGACACCATTGCTGTAATGATTTTTTTTTTTAAATCAATCTGATTTTCAAAACTCTTCTTAAGTTTGACCTTAGTGGAGTCAAAAGCACAGTCGGAAGGCAGGAAGGCCATTGCTGTCCATGAGAGCCTGTGGTGCTCAGCATCACCCGAGGAAACCTGTCTGAGGATGCACAAGGCTTTCAACCTCAGTATCCTCTTGAACCTTAAAGCTTCAGTTGGAAACAAAGATGTTTTCGAATCACGTTACATTTTATCTCGTTAAACTAACAGTGTTTCCAGCTGCCTTTCGTTAGAAGATGTACCTAGTTTTAGCCTTGGCTCTTGGGAAAGCAGCTCACATTACCACCAAAATCCTGCCTCCGCTTCCTACCTCCATTCCTCCACTTCAGTCTCCGTGTTATATAGTTCACACGTCTGCTGTCCAATTACTTAAGACATAGATGGTATTTAACCCAACACTTTGCTGTGTATGTAGCTCCACTGTGTTATCCCTTAACTTGTGGCAAATCATATCCATTGAAAAAAATCAGAAAAAAAATTATCTTTTAAAATGTGTGAGTTAAATCACTTAAGGTTTTTACTGTGGCAAAAAATTATAAGCAAAAATGATATATAACATTGCAAAATAAGCACAATTTTAACTTGGTGGCTCCTTAAGAGTCCCAGCAAATCTTCACCTACTTAATTTTCAAGCAGAATTTTTAGCTTTCATCATTGTCCCTGACACAGATTTTCATGAATTTAATCAAGAAATTCTGGAAATGAGAGGGGGAAAAAAAGGTGCGTCATCACAGACTCAGAGCTGGAGTAAAGTTTTCTTCCTCTAAAGGTTCTCTTTCTTTCCTTTCCTTTCCTTTCCTTTCCTTTCCTTTTCTTTTCTTTGTTTTTTGTTGTTGTTGTTGTTTGTTTGGTTGTTTTTTTTTTGGCAGGGTTTCTCTGTAGCTTTGGGGCCTGTCCTGGAACTAGCTCTTGTGGACCAGCCTAGCCTCGAACTCACAGAGATCCACCTGCCTCTGCTTCCTGAGTGCTGGGATTAAAGGCGTGCGCCACCATCGCCCTGCAGTTCTCTTTCCTTTAAAAATCTTTCTTCCTCCCTCTCCATCCCTTCTCCTTCTTATTTTCTCTTTATTCCAAATTCTTCCCAGAGACCTGTTCTTCTTGGCCAACTGTTCAACTTTGTCCATGATTGGTTCACACCCACTGATCTTACAACAGCTTGATGACTACTTCTTCTACCACCCCCACTTCCATCTATATTCTATTGCTCATTAAAAAAAAAAAAACTTCAAAGGGATAATTATAAAATAAAATAGAACAAAAACTAACACATCAAAGGAAAAAAGCCCAAAAAAGGCACAAGAATCAGAAATCTGATATATATATATATATCAAGAAAAAAAACCCAATAAACTGGAAGCCATAATTTTCACACAGAGGACCTGGTGCAGACTCGCACGACGCTGCTTCAGTCTCTGGGAGTTCATAGGAATTTGCTCATGCTGATTCAGAGGGGGTTGTTTCCACTGGTGGTCTCCATTCTCTTTGGCTCTCAACTCTTTTGTCCTCCTCTTCTTCAGAGTTCCCTCAGCCCTGAGGGGAGGAATTCCATGGAGCCTTCCCATTTGTGGCTAAGCGTTCTGAGGTCTCTTACTCTCCGCGCAGTGTCTGCCTGGGACTCTCTAAACCTTGTCCTGGTGTAGCTCCAGTTGGTCTAAAGACAGCAAGCCGAGCCTCATCAGCTCTCTTTCTCGGTCAACGCTGTCACAACTCTATCAGCTACCCAAATCAGAAACGAAAGAATAAACGTACATAACCTGCTTCCCCACTTCCTCACGTTCAAGCGACTCTTTGATTCTGAGTCTTAAATATCTTCCAGAGGCAGCTCTTTTGCCAGCTGATGTGGTGTTGATTTTTCATTTCCTGCTTCAGTCTCATTCAAAACTCCGCCCTGGAATTACCTTCTCTCCCAGGTAACTCGTGCGCGTGCGCACTCTACTTCCCTAAAACCAGTCTTTGTCCTTTGCGGCGAGAGTCCCATTGATATGCTTTGGTTCTTCTGCTTCTGTGGGTGGAGATAGGTGTGCATGTAAAATTTTCAACATGCTTGGCACATCCACAAAGTCCGGCCACGGGTATTCCTCTCACTCGTACCTCTAGAAGGCCTCTAGAGGGTGTGGTTATACTCCAAACCGAGACTCGGTTTCCCGAAATACCTTCAGAATAATTTCCAATGTCTTTAGACTCACGTACGCCTCCATGCATGATATGTTTCCCTATCTCTCTGCCTTTCCCATGAACCCCTGCGGCCAACTTGGGAAAGTGCATACCACCCCAGTAGGGGTTCCCCAAACAAACCAGACTTCGAAGAACTTTACCTTTGTCCGTGTAGTTGTGTTGGTCTACGCTTCCCGTTACTCAACGCCGCCTTTTGTCTTTCAAGATTCACTAAGAAAAAGCAACTTCTGAGTTGTTTTTGCCGGTGCTCCTCTTCAAAGCCCAATCTGTTTTACACAGATTGGCCATAATTCCCTTGCGTATAACCTGTGCCACATGTTCATTCAATACAGTGATATGTCTTATAGTTTTACCAAGTTAATGATAGAAACAGTAAAGAAAGCCTTGAGTCGCTTTCTGTAGGCTCAGATGGCAAAGCATTGTATATACCTAAGCTAAAGTACCATTATGTGGCAGCAAACACACATGAGAAGCTTGTGGTTCCAACTGTCTCTTGGGTTATCATGTGTACACCAATCTGTCATCACTTCTCAGTGTTCTTTGTCATGTGAGCTATAAGTCCCACCGTATTTTATGTATGTACTTATATGCTATTTTCCAAATCATGGATCCAACCACTTGAAATTAAACAAAACCAATATTCTCAAGAGGGCACCCCTGACCTGTCCATGGCTCACTTTGATCACGAGTCTTCTCATATTTCTGTGAAATCTAGATAAAATGACTTGAGAGGGCCGGGCAGTGGTGGCGCACGCCTTTAATCCCAGCACTCGGGAGGCAGAGGCAGGCGGATCTCTGTGAGTTCGAGGCCAGCCTGGTCTACAAGAGCTAGGTCCAGGACAGGCTCTATAAAAGCTGCAGAGAAACCCTGTCTCGAAAAACAAAAAACAAAAAAAAAAAAAAAAAATGACTTGAGAGGATAATTTTACACTGTCTTCAGTCCAGTGGACAAGAGAGACAGAAAGTTTTCGTGAGGATTTTGCTTCATCTGGAGCCCAGTACCCTCATACTGCCTGACATAAATTGTGAAAACTGATAGAATTTAGCGTTATTATTTCCGTTGTTTTTCTTTCCTTTGAGGTCATCTGTCTCCCACAAGTTCAGCAGCTCAGTAAATCACCTACCAAGTACTTCACACATCTTAAATATCTACTGCATTGCTGCCGTCCACGGGATTACGCAGTGAGATTTCAGCTAAGAAATCAGGTCAACCCACCAGAATGAATGCATTTTGATGGAGGCCAACCCAGATGTAAGGCTTCGAGGGTACCACCTTTTGAATAACAGCTGTTCTTGCAGTAAATCATGTGTGAAATCATAGCACTCTCTTGCTCTAGCAGAACCTGTCCCCAAAAGACTCAGCAATGTACTAAATTATTGGGCACAATTTTTCCCATGTACTGGTATATTGAGTGACTTTCTCCACACTATGCGACCCTGGTGAGAAAAATTATTACACAGTCAAAAAACCTTTGTTCCACAGCTTTGTTCCCTAAGATAAACTGAGAAGTCAGTCCCCTGCAATTATCTTTTATTGACAGGACATTTGGTCAGGAGAGGAGTCTTTTAGATAGATCACATTTGGGACCTTCAAAAATAGGGGTATGGCAGGCACGTCTGAGTTTGTTTGATTCATAGTCCTTCCTGATAGGGAGCTTGGGTATCCCAGATTCACCTGTGGCCAACTTGGGAAAGTGCTAACCTCAGCTGAAACCCCGCTCTAAAGCTAAAAATGCTATGAATTCCAACTCTCACCTCCGCTTATTGATGGAAGATTTTAGCAAAGGAAATTTCCTGTCCGTGTCCTAACCCTGAGAGACAACAGGGAGAAGCCATTGTTTTTATTTAGCCAGCTCCAGAGAAAAGCCATGCCTTTCGCACAGACAGCATGGGACAAGCTGTCTTGGTGATTTGGCATGGGCACCTGGAAACCGTCAGGGCTCCCGATTTTGTACTAAGTAATCATAAATTTCCCTTGTTCTAACTGCTTAGGGTGATAGATATAATTCGTAAATCTGAGATGTCCCTTTTAGCTAGCTATGTTAGTAAAAATGCTAACATGGACCAGACTCCACACATTTTCTTCTGCAGTTACACTGGTTACCATAGCGACCCTGACACTGACCCTAAGTGCCACAATTCTGCCAGTAGAGAGTGCCTATTCACTGTATCCCTCCCCCGCTTTCTTTCACATTTATCGATCACAACCCTTTAGTTTAATTAATCACCACCTAGGAAGGCAGTATCATGCATGGATTCCCCTTCTCTCTTCTTAGAATTTAAAACCTCCTAAATTAACATTTTTGCCTCTGGCTGCCTGGGCATCTTTCTAACCATGCATCTCTGAGATCTCTGGGGGGCCATAAAGAAAGCTTCACTTTGGTCAGTTCTTATCTGTTTTATGACCCTGAGAAATTCAAGCCTTGTAACCTTGCTATTACCACAGGATTGCCATGTGTGTGTGGTGTGTGTGTGTGTCCGTGTGTAAACTGAAAACTTTACAGCACAGCAGAACAATAAAGAAACTGGCACAAAAAAAAGTGCGGAGTGAGAGATTGAATTTTTTGCCTTCGGATCCAGAGTCTTCCAACAATTGTGTCGTATATATTGCAGTTTTTTTCCTCATTTAAATATGCTTTAAAGTTATGTCCTGAGTGTCGCGTGATGCATGTAAAGATGTCTTACAGAATGCATCCCTTCGGGCTTTATTTGGTGTATACATTTTCTCAGAGGCTCAGCCGTTGGGCACTAAGAGGTCCTAGGTGGCTCCCTAGACCCCTGACATCCATATGGCTGGCCCTTGGTGGCAACCAAGGTCAGGGACATCCACACAGACCTCAACCGCTCTTGAACCATGGACCCAGGCACTGTCCTTGGCAGCAGCCCCAGCCGGATGTCACCTTAGCCTTGGTTGGCAGCACGGGTCACTAGCTCCGCCTCTGCTAGCTCACCCAATGCAACAGGCAGCAAGGGGCAGGGCCGGTCCTCCTGCCCCCAGGTCAGCTTCTCCACACTCACTCCACCAGGACCGTCTCGACTGTTTTGCCCAGACGATGTACAAGACCCGCTCTGCCTATTGTTACAGTTGGTAAGAGATAAGACAAACTCTTCTGTTCTCATGCTCCCGAGGCTCTCCCACCTGTGTCTGTCCTTTGAACATTGCTGATCCTCTCCTTTGTCCCTAGCCTCCCCCTGCCACCCACGGCAGCGGCGGGGGGCAGGGAGGGAGAGTGGGGTGGAGCTGGCCCTGTCCCTCACCAGCTGTAGCACAGCCGAGAGTGGTCCCTGCACTTTGACTGGTGTACACACTAAAGCTGATATTGCTGGCAGATTTGTGGATGTGAGAGGCGGAGAGTAGTACCTGCCCACTGCCTCTTATACCGTGTCATGAATGAGAGAAATATGCCTTCCAGCTGAGAAAGTTTCTAACATTAATTCATTATTTTCTTTCCTATTTTTCACACCAAGAGCTTGAGCCTGACTTTGTAATGTTTCATAGCTGAAAGAGTCCATGATGACTGGACTCAGCTATTAATTTAGGAAAATGTTGCACTTTTCATATATTAATTTCCCTATGTGGAGGTAAGTTGTTATTAAGTTTTATTTCATGTAACTCACTTTAATATTTTTCCTTTGCTCTATTAATTCCTAAAAAATATTTTATGACACTATAACCGTGGACAAAAATAATTTTTCTTTTGTGCATTTTGTATGCTAAAACTATAAACATTATTAATGACATATGCATAAATAGTACATGAATCAAGAATGAATATTCTGAGTATATTTTGCAATTATATAGTATTACATTTTTATTATTCATTCAATGAATAAATGGTGATCTGGCAAAAATACTAAGAAAATTTACGTTTCTCTGTAAATAGATTTCCCTGCCTTTGTAACAAATGTGCAGAAAAGAGTACCAGCAACTGTCATGATCTTCTGTCCTGCCCTGTCGCCTGGGTACCCTGTCCCTTTATCCCTTTAAGAGACAAGCTCCGCCCACTCCCAATCCCCCTTTTGCAGAGGCAAGTGGATCTCCAGCCTCCTCCAGCCTATGTGCTCTCTCTCTCTCTCTCTGCCCACCCTTCTTCTGAGAAGGTAACTTTTCTCTCTTCTCCCCCCTTTTCCCTTTCCCCCACTCTCCCCTTCCCTTTCTCTTCCATAACCCACTAAATAAACTCTATACCCAAACTCTCTCTCTGCACGACATATCTGCCTATCTTTCACCTGCCATGATCTCCCACCCACTGACCAGCCTAGGCCTCTGGGGAGCTGCTGAGGCCTCAGGTGACCTGCTGCTACCTCACTGACACCTTGGGTGACCGGCGCAGCCCTGCAAAGGCCTCGGATAAACCCGCTGTGGCCCCTTGTGGGACTGGCTGCCCTTCGTGGTACCGTCACCCCTCGTGAGACCAGCCTTCCCCCTACCACCCCTGCTATCTTTAAAAAAAGAAGAACAGTAACTATACTCATAAAAATGAAGTAAAACATTATAGGTTTTCATAAATGAAGAATAGAGTGTTAAGAAAATTTGTAGGGTGTAAACATATCACCTGGGGTGCAAGGAGGGGAGGAGATGCTTGCCAGGAAGAGATAACGGAAAGGCATCCGAAACACGAGGAATGGCAGCTGGGAATGTCTCAAGCTCGGAAGAGAATGGTTGGGATTACATTTTAAGCTATTGATATCCAGATGAAAACCAAAGGCATAGGTATGGATAAAATCAGGCAAGGGCATTGAGTTAATACTGAGATAAAATTGCCCCATTCGGGAACAACATTGAGATAATATTGTCCCAGTCGGGAACAGACACACTGAAACAACGGGAAAAATGGCTCACTGACAAAGAAGGGTGAAACGTTCCTTTAGAATGGAGTGGCTATTTTGATTTGAAAACGAAAGAAAATCAGCGGACTGACATGCACTCTGTTCTACAGACTGTCTATGGCTCAGGGCTTGTGTTGTGCTTTTAGTTTTGTTATTTTTTTCCAAAAACAACTTTTAATGGTTTTCCTTAATGTCTTCTCAATCCTTTGTAATTTCTAAAGAAAATGGGTTCTCTTGAGCTATGGTAGATTAGCATGTGATAGCTTCAACTGCTGCTTTGTTCAGAGTTTTTTCTTTTGTATTTTCTTACTGAACCTGGGCTAGGTAGTGTTTTCTCAACTTGACATAAGCTAGCATCACTTGGGAAGAAAGAATCTTAATTGAGACAATGCCTTCATAGGATAGGTATGTAAGCAAGTCCATAGGACCTTGTCTTGGCTAATGACTGATCTGGGTGGACTCAGCCTTTGGTGAGCAGTGCTACCTCTGGGAAAAATAGCCCGGGCTAGTATAAAAAAGCAAGTTTGAGCAAGCCATGTGGAGCAAGGCCATAAGAAATCCTTCTCCACGTCCTCTGCATCAGCTCAGCCTCCAGGTTCCTGTCCAGCTTGAGTTCCTGATCTGACTCCCTTTAAAATGGAATGCGAGGAGCTAGCATAAGCGAGAGAAACTCCTTCCTCCCCAGGTTGCTTTAGGTCACGGTGTTATATCACAGTAATAAAATCTCTAACTAAATAGATCTGTAATACCATTTTTGGGAAAGGATGATGTTTATAAATTTTAAAATTGAATCTTTCGAAAATTGGGAACAAATCACAGTGAACGAAGCCGGAATTTATTAAATTGTGCTGTGAGTTTGGGACTTTTTTTTTAACACCGCTCATTTCCTAGCTTTGCTTCCTTTTGTTCATTCAAGCTAATTAGAGAGAGCTTTGTTTGTACTTTTAATAAATCAGCAATAAAGAGATGCCACTCTCCCCCTTATTTTGCTTTTGGTTATTTAGCATCCGAGATAAAGGCAAAGAAATCGACTGATCTGAAGAAACCTGTGTGCGCAGAGCACAGACTGAGATTTGAAACTTTGGTGTCATGTAGATGGACTTCTAGTAGCATTCCCGACATCCGGGCAAGAACTGGTATTTCTGTGGGTGGAAACTATTAGCACTTTTAATAAATAGAAATCAATGTGTGTTTCTGGATTTCTTGTATGAACCCGTACCACTTATACAGGTCGGAGTTAAAAATAATCCAAGAAAACATCAAATATCCTTAGTGATATAGTCAAATTAAAAATGTTGAGCTCAGATAATAATCAAATCAGAAAAAAAAATGAAGTTGTGAAACAGACACTGGAAATAAAATGCTGATAATGCTCAGGCTAAATTTGTACTTGGTCCACACTGAGGCATGTTTTAGTATCAGTTTATTCAACCATGGAATTTTCATTTCCTTTATTCTTCATCAGAGTTTTCTAAGACTGTCTTCACTGATGTCTTCATACCGTTGAGGGCAGTATTACAGACAGACTTCTCGGTAAGTCGGTGCAGACATAATGGAAGGTACTCGTTGCTTCTATTAAGTGATACACCTAACTACCCAAAGACCTTGGTTTTCACTATTGGGAGCTAGAAGGATCCAATCCGTTCAAAGGAATTCACAAAATGAGAACGACTGACTTAGAAGCGTGCGTTTAATTCCTTGCTTTGCAGAGATACATAACCAGAGTTGTGTGCGTGGCTTGTCCTTTGGGAAGGCCCAAACTATTTATTTTTTTAAGTAAGAAATAACAATGGAGCAAAAGAGTCACAATTAAGAAAAAAAAATAACTCGAGACGCAAGAGGACCTGTGTACCCTGGACTAAGACGCATGCAAGTACTACAAAGCATTCTAAATACAGGATGAGAGGAGCAGTCAACAGGCCCTGCAACGATGCTCTGTCTCTCAGAAACGGGATGGTTAACTGTTCTGTGTTTACAAATGGCATTGATGAAATAACCTTTATTTTTTATAAAATTTTATAGAGATCATTTTAGCACCATCATTAAGAGAAAAGTAATACTATTTCAGCCCTGCCTATCTCCAGTCTTGGATTAACAACAGAATCACAGCACCTTTCAACATCTAAAGTATAAACAAGAACAGAAGTCTCTCCCAGCTTCTAGAGATGAGGTAGCTCATGCTAAGAAATGTTGGGTCATATTTTCTTATGAATGTTCTAATTTCAATCCTCACAATATTTTTTTGAGTGATCGTCACAACTCTGGGTTTCTAGATCTGTCCTTTGTGATAGGCTTCAGAAAAAAAATGAGATTGTACCTGTTGGGGAGTCTCTTTGTGGGGGGGTGTTTAGAGAATCATGTAGAAATGTTTTGTATTCAATATCCTCTTACATGAGGAAATGCAAATATAGCTTCTTGAAGAAATAGAACAAAGAGGAAAATGTTACTCTTAAATTTGAATGAAAAAATCAAAATGCATCAGTCTTTGCAAAATTAATTAGAAAGCTGAAGCAATCATGAGTTTTTCTTTCCTCCTGAAATTCAACAACTGTGTGTTGTTTAAAGATTTCGTTTAAGAAAGTGGAAATGTGAGATATTATATTCTCCTTGAAGAATTCCTGTAATGGCATTACAATCTCATGACATTCGTGAGAGCTTCAGCCACAAGGTAAAATACTTTGTGTTCAATTTTCATTGATTATCTGGGAATAAGGGGACACGGAAGGGCACTGCTCTCTACTTTCCAGACTGCAGCCAAGCAAAGTCAACATGTGCTGAGGTTTTCACCCCCTCTATAAGCTACCTGCTACAAAGAAGAGTTTCTTCATAAATACTAAGCCATTTATTCATTACCGTGAAAGGAGTTGATGAAAACGTATTTATTTCTTAATCAGTTTACTTTTTGGCAAAGGTGGTCATCGTCATTGGTCACCTTCGATCTAAACTGCCGTTTTGAAAAGTATTTTGAGTCAATTAAACTTGAGGATTGTACGTAAAATAAATATTCCGAAGGATAAGGAGGCCAGGCACTTCAGACTGTATGTACAAAGCTGACGCAGGATCAGCCGTTACTTCAAGAGTCTCAGGATCAACCTCAAACAGGCCAAGTTCTTGTGAAGGGTGGTGATCACGGATGGCAGTGCTTATCATCTCAGGTGTGGTCATCAGTGGCTGTGCTCGTTGTCAATGTGTCTGGGCTTCTGTCACATGAAACAAACCGGCCCGATCTCGATGCCAAATTCCTGGTCTGCGCTGCCAATATCCACAGGAGCCAGGTCCACAATGGGCAAGCGGGCCACGTTCTGCGTTCTGTATTCAAAGACGGTCTTGCCCACATTGCCACTCCGCTTCTGGAATTCAACAGGACAACAGGTGAGTGGCATACACACGTTTTCTAAGAGTTTGGCGCAGCAACACCCTCCCACGGCAGCTTTTTGTATTATCACAGTAGTGACATAAACAGCTCAAGTAAGCGTGCCACTAGTGTCCGTGGCAGGAAGGAGACACGCAAATCAGTATTTCTCTATTGCAGACTCACAAAAGTTTCTGACTGGGGGGGGGGAGAGTTAAGCTAACTCATAAAAGTTTAAGACAGATTCAGTAACTATACTTGCTGAAAATAGGAAGGGAGTTGCAGAAGAGTGTGTTTCCAAAGGCACTTACGGAACAGGTATCTTGAAGAACTGTGTATCTGAATCTAATGTTTCCTTCTCCTTTGATTTCTAAGTCATTTGACCCTTTGAGCACGACAGCTTTCTTGAGGTTTTTGGCTTGGTCATCCATGTATCCCACGGTGTTCCTGCAGACGTACGTAATGTTCTGGGAGGCTTCTTTGGATAAGAGGCGCAGGAAGGTCATCTGAGTGATAGCTGAATTAGGTGACTGGTAATCTCCGTACGTGAACTAGACAAACAGAAGGAGTCGATGTGATAGAGCATACCCAGGGACTCATAATGCCACCCAAAGAGATGGCAGATTGATGACAGGTGCACAGATGGAGGACTAATTGACCATAGACAAATCGAATCTGAAAAATATTACTTCATTTTCATATATTAAGATATGATACCTATACAAAGGAAAATATTTTTGCATGGTCATAAATAGTCCTTATGACCTCAAAGTAGAGGTGAAAAAAAATGACTTTAATTTCCTTGAGAAAAATTAAATATTTTAAAATCTGCTTTAATTCTATACATATTATATACATTATACTTAATAAATATAGCTCAGCTTTTTCACCAATCAGAATAAAATAGGAATTAGGTGTAAGTATAAATCTATTTTACTGAACAGTTATAAACTTACAGAAATATTACTTTCTGTAAAACAAGTGTCCAAAACTCATTGCCAATTAGTTCTTTTTTTCTCATCCAGAGCTTTGAGTTCTGGCTCCGGTGGCATCATTTTGATTTCTGGCATAGCATTTTGGTTAAACTACATTTTAGCTATTTATATTTAAATTTTTATTTTCACTGTCGAGAATTACAGCCCTTCCATACCATGCTAACTGGGACAAAGTAAGCTGGGACGGAATGCTGATTTTGTAATAGAAAACACCACGCAAGATCTGATAAACTCTGGACACTAGACCGAACCAGAAGCATAAGGCAGACGGAAACACAGAAAAACCGCCACCTAATTAGAAAAATTAGGAAGCGTGTGGGATAGTTCACAGTTTCAAGGGATTCCCTGAATGTATCGAGCACGCATCAGCTCTTATCTTTCCAGACACTACACTAAGCCCTAGCATTCGCGGAGACAGTGAGTTCAGCCTTACCGCCCGCTCTTTAAAGGAGCGATAAGGTTTTAAAAGGTTTAGTAATTTAATAAGTTCCAGATATGACCCAGGTGTCCTGGGCTGAGACAAGACCCCTCCGACTCTACTACATAGTCAGTGATGTATTAAAGGAACTAATACAAGAGATTATTTGTTCTTTGTTTATTCATTCTACTAAAAGGAAGAGCTATAATTATAAATTCATATCAATTAATCCTGATAAAACTTATTTAGAAAAATATTTTGCATTTATCGTGAGAACTATCATTTCAAAGTAAGCATAGTTAAAATAAACCCAGTCAAAAATTCAGCAAAGTTTTAATATAAATGTAGAAACATAATAAATAAGAAAAAGTAAAAAATATAATTTGGAGTGAACATAAATTCACCTGAGACCCTCTGTTCATGTCGAGACCGTACCACACAGGCTTATTGTCGGGAGACTTGCTGGCCCACCAGGTTTTAAGTGGAACACTGGCTGGGTTTGCGGTAATACATGTCTCTCCTGTTTCCATATTGCAGTAAACTTTGATTGCATCTTCCGCCGAACCCTGGTTGGGGTCAATCCAATATTCACCTATTTTTTTTAAAGATAGAAATAGTTGCTAAATGAAGATGATCTCAAATATGATGATGAGCCTCTAAAATTATCACTGGAGACTTGACCCGTTATTCAAAATGAAATTGTTTAAGGGAATGGGGAGAACACTCAACAGGTAAGGTGTTTGCCATGAAAGCAAGTTGGGACCCAAAATCCTAAAATCTGTACAAATTAGGTGGGTACGGTGGCCCACTTGCCATCCCAGCATATAGAAATATAGAAACAGAAACCCTGGCACAAGCAGACAATGACTGAGTTGTGGACTCAGATGAAAAGCAAGTCTTAACATTTAAGATGTACAGTAACTGAGGAAGATTGCTAATGTCAACTTTCTCCGTGTGTACACATGCACTCACACATATGTGAACACACAAACATGCATGTGCACAGCCACTCACATATACATATAGGGAGGAATGTAACTGGTAAACACCGGGAGCCTTCCCCATGCTTTGCAAAGACACTTTTCCGGTTTGTGTATTCCAAACTCAAGACATCCAAATGATTTGTAAAACAAGGTATAGCAAGTCACATACATACACAAACAAATATATCTACTCATGTGTATTTATTTAGGACCATAAACATGTGTATGCTATTCTACATAAATTATAAAAATTAAATTTTGAATAAAATGAAAAGGGAAATGCAAATTGTACAATTAATAAAAAAAAGTGTATTTTTTTTTAGAGAGAACATTTTTTGGTTGCCCCCTTGACATCATTTAAAAGTTAACTGAAATTCTGGTGTTTTACAACTCATTCTTACAGTTTCAGATACCCCTTTTCTGGGTCTAATTAGATCATTTAAAATTATTGGAGCAGGAAAACTTAGAACACTGTCAAACAACTAAGGAAGATATACTTCTTCATTCCAAACTGCCTTAAAAGCTCGCTATACAATATTCTACCAGGAAGGATTGCAAAAGAGTGACTGGCAGCACATTAAAGTGCAATAAATCGATTCCATATGCAAATAATTTAGGGGAACATGTACTTTACTGATCTCTGAATGGTTTACCTAACTACAATTCTGAATGATCTTGTAGGTGAAAAAACCATCTTTAATTATGCATGAGCAAGTATTTTCTGAAGGTACATATGTGTGTTGGGACCACTTCCTCAAATTTGGGTTTTTGATAGACTACGACCTGTATTGTATACGCTATCTATCATCTTTATAATATTTCATGTAGTTGTCTCTACCACAACACTGTAAGCTCTATAGCAGGTTAAGAGTTTTATCTTTGCGTCTACCATGAGTTATAAAGTTGCAAAAATCTGGCCGGGCGGTGGTGGCGCACGCCTTTAATCCCAGCACTCGGGAGGCAGAGGCAGGCGGATCTCTGTGAGTTCGAGGCCAGCCTGGTCTACAAGAGCTAGTTCCAGGACAGGCTCCAAAGCCACAGAGAAACCCTGTCTCGAAAAACCAAAAAGAAAAAAAAAAGTTGCAAAAATCTTTCCTGCTGCTAGTTGAGACTAACTCAACCCCAACCAACCACACGCTTCACGGATCCAGGCTCCTAGCTACTCACCGCTCTGCTTGGTGGAATGGCAAAGCTTTAAGTCATCACAGGTGCGGGCTGGGTGCTTCTTGGAACCATCAGGGCTACGCATGGTTTCAATCTGACTACTGAGAGATTTCAGGGTAGCGTGGACCCCAGGGTCGGTTTTGTTTGTGTCATCGGGAGCCGCCTGGTCTTCAGTGAACTCGGGAAGTGGATCTGCCATATTCTCATCGTAGTGGCCCATGATATCACCAAGAGCAGCCGTGAGATGGCCGGGGGGACCCGGAGGACCAGGGGGCCCAGGTTCACCAGGGGGACCCTAATGAAGGAGCAATTAGGAAGACATTTAGAAGCTTTTTGTTCTTCTTTTACTAAACTGCTGCTATGCAGTGCACCGGCAGCTACAACTTAGCACCCTAACTAACTCGTCGGTACTGAAGAAGGGTGACTCACGCTTTTTAAACAGGCAGGCCTAGCCCACCAAGCAATAGCATTGCAAGAATGGGGAGTAACCCCCGAGCTGTTTTCCAGGAAAAAAAAAAATCTACAAGTCAGGCTCTGAGATAAACAAAAGCTTAAAGCCAAACTTTTCACTTTGATGTCTTCTTTGATGATCTTATGTATCTCATGTGAAGCACATTCAGGGTTACATTCTTTTGAAAATAATTTGAGACAAAATACAACTGGAATTCTTCATAAGCAGCTGTGTGCAGGAGGCAAAAGTGCTGCCGGGGTGTGGGATCTTGTTCTGTAAGTCTCCGTGTAAATACCAGGGAAATAGCCACAAGACCTCCAACATGGAGCTTCTTGCCTCCTCCAAAGCAAGAAGAAAGACAGGAAGTCCTTTCGTATGTATGCGAATGATGGTGAATATAAAATTTCTCTGTACAAAGTTGAGGAGGAGTTCCTATTCACCTTTTCATTTTTCAGTAACAATGGAAGGAATGTGAAGTCTCAGATAAGCCTCAAAAAAAGCAGCAAAGATTGCAAGTTGAGTGCTTTCCATTAATACCTCTGAATTTTCAGAAGAAGAACTGAGTCCTGAAAGAGCCGCGTAACTAAAGACACGTGGAGCCCACATCTCACACAGAGAGAACACCCTGGGTGTCAGAGACAGATGAGCCAGTACTGGCTCTGCTATCCCCTGTGAGGCTCCAGGCAAGGCATCTTAACCTCTAGGCAAATGCTTTCTGTTCTCAAAACACTGAGAATAGGGAGACAGACAGATGATAGTAAAATGGCTGGCTGGACGACAGATTTCCTGGGAGGTCATTATGACTCCACACATTCTGTTACACTAATCTAAAGAAAAGAGGCTTATCTCATTAAAACCTTTGAGCCATAAAAACGTCAATTAAGAGCCACACAAATCAAATTGTAAAGCTGTTTTCTTCTCATAAAGAAAGAAATGGGGAACTTTCTTGACTATGATGAGAACAAACTTACATACCTACATAGAAATAATAAATATTTGAATTGATGGCGCTGCCACTGGGGGATTAAAGATTAAAAAGGTAGGGTCAGATAAATAAGATCAAAGAAACACTAGACAGAAACTTAAACGTACACATCACATATGTGTATAGATCGACGATGTATGTCTAAAGACAGAGAAGCTAGGGACTAACTAATACGGTCTATTATTTGATATCCTCTTATACTAAATACCCTTGGATTGGTAATTGGAAACTTTAAATTGAAATCTTGAATGTCATTTCCAGTAAAGAAAACTTTCAAACTCATATGCTCATCTTGCTCCAGGCTCCCATTGTCTTTACTTCCCTGCCACAATGGGCTATACGGTGAACTATGGAGGGAAAATAAACCCTTTCTTAACAGGAAATCTTAAAGACAATCATGATCTCAAACAGTACATTGGTTGCACAACTTTGATAAGAATGCAATCTTAGCTGGATTGATCTCACTGTAATAGCCAATCAAGGACTTAGTATCTTGAACTCTTCTTTTGTATGTCCTAAATACTGTGTATTTAATGACTTGGAAGAATTTCTTAAGTAGGTAACCTTCTGTGGTTACGTCTAAGCTTATTGTAGGAGTATCTTCAGATTCTTGTTGGCAAGGTTGAACAGATGCTACCGAAGAAACTCCATCTTCGTATCAGTATCTTCCATGCAAAGTCTTGTGAGCTTACCTCTGGTCCTGCTTCTCCTACACTTCCCCGCACACCAGGAGGTCCAATGGGTCCAAGTGGCCCAGCGTTTCCTTCTTTACCTGAAGGACCTACTGGTCCAGGAGGACCCTGTCGGAACACAAAAACTGCAGTTAGAGGAACGACTTTGCAATGTCTCTCTAATAAAAGAACTATTATAGAGATTGAGTAATTGCTATGATTGCTCAAATTCCAGCCCTGATAACTAATAAATGGCCTTTCAGCATCGTGTTACATTTAGAATTTCATTGTGTGTTCACTTTCCATCACTAATTCTGGGTAAAGGACCAAGATAAGTTAATAACTCTAACGGACTGTGGTGACGGTTTCAAAGAAAATGGCACCCAAAGGGAGTGGCACTGTTAGGAGGTGTGGCCTTGTTGGAGTAGGTGCGGTCTTGTTGGAGGAAGTGTGTGGCAGGCTTTGAGGCTTTTATATGCTCAAGATACCACCCATTGTCTCAGACCACTTTAAAGATGTAGAACTTTCAGCTACTTCTCAGCACCGTGTCTGGCTGCATACCACCATGCCTCACCATGATGATCATAGACTGAACTTTGTAACTAACTGTAAGTGAGCCAGCCAAACTAAATGTTGCCATGGCTATGGTGTCTCTTTCCAACAGTAGAAATCCTATCTAAGATACATGCTAATCACCAACTTTCATTGGTAGCAACTATTTCATCAAATTGTTAATAAACTTGGTTGGAATTTCAGGTACTTGACAAGTAAATTATGTAAGTTGTGTGCTTGCTGTAGTTGAACGTCAGTCCTAACACCACAGAACCTCATCACAACCTAGCGCTCTTCTTAATATTGTTCTCAATTATGTATATTTATGTTGTATTTAAATATAGCATTTTGTTTTTGCTAATTCCTCTTTCTATTTTTTTTTCTATTTCCCTAAGTATCTTTGTGAATTGCCTTAGGACACCAATGACCTAGAAGAAGCAGCACTTAAATGAATTTTAGAATTTCTGAAATCCGTAAGTATTGATTTCCTTTTATGATTTGCTTCCAAACTATCTTTGTATAAACTTTTTCTAGGGCTTTATCACAATTAAAGAACAGAATATGCCTATCTTCAAAATCTATTCCACTTCATGAATAGGTTTCATCATCTATAAAAATCCATGTTCAATGGAAATTTATCCCCAATAAGAAATTTAATAGGAGAACATATAAAAACCTGGGTAAGAGATTTTACTATGGGCTCACAGTACAACACGTAGTATGCCACATTTCAGGATATTTCTATTTTAAATTATGTACTAAGTTTGTCCCATACATTTTCTGCCAACTTCAAAGAACATGAACCAATCAATATTTAGTATCAGGAATAGTGTACTCTGGGAACAGTGTTATGTCACTAAAGTCTTTACTATGCACAACGGAAACTTAAGAGTTTCTGTTACTTACTCTTGGGCCGAAAGGACCAGGGATCCCAGGACTTCCTTGCTCACCATTTGGACCCTACAGAGGAAGAATATTGAAAGCATTGCTAAAACATTTAAATCATGCATTGTGCTGTGTTTTATCTTTCAAATTATGCACTAGAAAAGAAGCCATTGACTTCTTTAGCAAGCATCCAACTAATACTAAAGGCAACTGTACAGGTAAAGAGGCATGTCACTTTTTGCTTTATTTCTTCCCCACAATATTATAGCTTATGTATGGGTATCTATATTAGATAACTATGTTAATTATCCATGAAGTTAATTTTAAATTAAAGTAATATAAAAAAGCATTCATCTGTTTTATGGAGGAATGGGTGGTCCTGCGAATATACCAGTTTATTCTCACATGCAGGAAAGTACAATGCTTAATTTACTTACGGGAGGTCCAGGAAGACCCTGAAGGCCAGTGAAGCCTCTGTGGCCTTTCTGACCTCGGTCACCTCTGTCTCCATTGTCACCCTTGTCACCTCGAGGTCCTTGGGGTCCCTATAAATAGTCAGTCATTAATATTACTTCTCGAGACTACAATTTCCTGTGATTTTTTTCTTTATGATTGCATTTACTATAATTTTTACATAGCTTCTCTGAAATTAAAAGTTAATAATAACTTTTACTTTCTACCTTTCCTCGAGAAATGCTAAATTCATATATGCAAATAGAATAATGGGCTAGGACTGCTGGAATTATTTTCAGAAACAAACAAGAGCTTAGTGGGTGTATTTGTATTTCAGAATAACCAGCAACTCCCTGATTGCACTTAGGTCCCACTCAGTAGGAAATGATTCGTGCCTGGTACTGGAAACTTAGCAAATTGCCCATGGCTAGTGAGATCATGGACCCTAGAGGAGAACTTTGCTCTGTTCTGTTCCTAACCTAACTCCCACCTGTCTTCTGAATACTTAGTCTTATATCCACAGATAACCGTAGCTCTAGTCTCTCATCGGAACCCTCACAGAAATCCACACTGGTCAACGCGCAGAGAGCAACTGGCCATGGGATTCCCCATGCATGACTGACACACCTATAACACAGCCCCTACACATAAGTTTCCAGGAAGATCACAAGCTCCTGGAAGAGGGAGAGAAACAGGCTTCTCCAGAAATAATCCTCTGAGAGGTTAGCTAATCGCAAGAGCTCAGTCCAAATGCGTATATACACATGAGCAATGCAAAATGGACTCAGAAGGTTGCATTTATATATACATGTGTGTTTAGACATTTAAAGAAGTGGTCGTGAAATTGAGAGGAAGTGGAAGGTACTGGAAAAGTCAGAGGAGAGACAGAGGGAGGGTAGAAATAGGGTAAATACAGTACTCATGTAAGAAGTTCTCAAAAACATTTTTAAAAGAAACAAAGCCTGGGGCAAATGACACAAATATTATCAGTGAGCTACATTAGATATACACACTTGCACTAGACACACATGCACTAGTGAGAGAGACTATGTCATTGTCATCATATCTGCAATAGTCTCTCCCCAAATGCAAGTATCCTGATCCTAAAAAATATGAAGAAGAATTTTATTTGTGATATAAGTCAAATCCAGAGAAGTGGTAAAAGTATTCACTAGGTGGATTCTGTCATTTACTTTGGGTGCCGGAACATAAACACAGTGTCAGGATTCGATAGTTGCCAGTAAACCACAAGCAACATATGGCTACCTACTAAAGGTTAAAAGTGTCACCTTTGGTTTTCCGCCAGAAGATGTTACCCTTGGTTCCCTAGCAGAAGAGGTGAAATGCTATCATGTAACTTCAGAGAATGGACAGAATGATCAAATGCGTTGGATTTTCGGCTAATGTTTTATTTTGTTTGCTTGTTTTTTCTTTGTTTTGTTTTACTTCGTTTGTTGTTGTTGTTGTTGTTTAATTTGTATTTCAAAAAATCTGGTAGCATAGAGAGCTTTTATAATAAAAATAATACTAGTTATTAATGTATGAACATAAGAAACATGATCCATTAGACTACCCATTACAGATAAAGGCAAACCTGCCTGGAAGTTCTATACATTAAGGTATCACCAAATATCCAGCCCAGACACCTCAGGTGGAAAGCCACAGGGATATGTTGTAAGCAGGTCACTTGATTGGTCAGCTTCCCTCAACATAGCTTTTGCCATAAGTCACATGACAAAACCGTCCCTAAACCAGCATCCTTGGGTCACACCCCTGCTGTTCAGGACTCTGCTTCCTGTCTCTCCAGCTCTCATCTATGACCTATGGCAAAATTCTTTCTAAAAACTCACCATCCATGGTGCACAGGAAATCTCATGGACCAGGAAGCCCCTGGCTGGGAAAAATCTGTCAGCCTTTGGTTTCCCAGAACCTCATCTCTCCCAGCCCCTCTGAACTATTTATTGTACATGTGAGGCAAGAAAGCTTCTATTGCTCTCAAGGGATCCTTGATCTTGCCCATATCATTTTAAATGCAATTCCCTTGTGGTTTTTACTGCAGCTATAAAAGGCCCTGTCATTGTATCATTTCTTTGTAACACAATCTTTCAGAATCTATCTTCTCCCTTTCTGAAATATTCCTTACTGTGACCATACATATTATTATTGCGGCAATCTCACAGAGTTTCTGGCTTCTCTGGGCCAGTAATTATCTAGCAGCCTTTATTTTCCTTGCTCTTTATGAATCTTCAATTAGATTTCTTTTTAGGTATATAGTTTACATAAGGAAACATATAAATATATATGTTCAGAAAAGATAGGGCTTACAGGCAAACCACGCTTTCCAGCTCGGCCAGGTGGTCCTACAGGGCCTCGAGAACCCTAGAAAAGATTTCATAAAATTTACTATTGCATTTAAAAAAATGTAAATGTAAATATGGGTATAAGTATAAGAGTAGCATATTAACATAAGCATAAACATAGATATAAATGTAATGTGCACAATTATAACTAATTCCCTGATGTCCAGCAAATGTCTCTACATCAGGTAAGAATGCACTAACTCTAGCAACATATTACAGTGATTGTTTTTATTAGCTTTACAAATTTAGTTCACCATAGTTGACTTTTAAATGACATTGCTTGCTTAATTTTTTTATGTGTATCACAGTTCGTATAAATTGCACCCTATTTGAATAATCAAAGTAACTACATTGGGATCATATCCATATTCAGACAGCAATTCATTTTTAAACTTAGCATATATTTTAATGCATAATTGTCTGTTTACCAATATTTAGAGTTCTTGGCTAACAACATGTACAAGATAGGATGTATGTACATATAGGATAGCATATCAATGTCATATAACTGTCAGTGAGAAATTGATGTTCTTACAGGATCTCCTCTTTGTCCTGCATCTCCAGGTGCACCAACAGGACCAGGAGTCCCTGGGGCACCCTGAGAGCCTGGCAGACCTGCAGGCCCAGGGTCTCCACGATCACCCTGAGAAGAATAGACAGAGCATTTTTCTTTAAACATTGATTGTATAATAACAATAATCTATATTGCTCATATTATAGACAATATGAAAATATACCATTTCAAACACGTCGATTTACTTCTTTACTTAAATATTTTACTTTTATTCACTAATCAATACATTAAATTCAAGGGAATAGGATTATTTCTCCTCAGCTTCAGGTCTTATCCACCTTCGACTCTTGCTGTTCCCTACATTCTGGTTGTCAGAGGACAGAAGTCAACATTTGTGGTCTACCTTTCTAGACTAGTGGAGTTGACCTCCAGAAGTCAACATTTGCTGGTCTGCTTTCCTAGACTAGCAGTCTTCAAAGAAGTGTCCACATTCATAAAGCACAGTGTAAATTTCAGAGTGGGAAAACATCAAGGAAGTCACTGCCTACATTTTTCAGCTACATTCACAAAATCTCTCAGAAAACTGGTTCCTTCCTTCCTTGCCCTCCCCTCCTCTGGAAGAAGGGCAAACACTATGCTATCTTCAGTCCTGTATAGCATAACGCCCTTGAAAGCAACTGCTTCTGAGGGGCAAAGAAAGATGCCTGCAGATTGCAGATCGCGCTTGGAAGAAATGGGAAAGAGTCCTCCCGTCTTTCACTCACATGACCCACATGGCAAGGCGGCAAATAAGAGCTGATTGTGTGCGCACAGGTGAAATCAATGTGGCATGAGCATGCAAGGTTGCAATTAATTGCTGCATGAGTTCTAATTGGTATTAATAATAAAAACCTATCACCACAGCTAATGAGTCAAAAACTGGAGTCAAACTTTATTTTCTGACAGAAATTCATTCTTACTTAACTTACTAATTTGGCAGCCAGAACAAACATTTGCATCTAAGTTAAAGAACACATATACAATACGATGAAGAGAAGATTTTTGAAAAGCAAGTCATTTAAAGCACTCATACAATTGGAATTTATAGGGAATTGCCTGTGCATGCATTTAACTTTGTAATTAAAAATGAGACAGCCATTTAAAGTGCACGTATAAGTTCAAGCTGCAATAGTATTTCAGGGAGTGTACATCAAGACCTTTGAATTCTTTCTGCTGTTACATGTACACCAGCAAAGGCCAAGACTCCGGATGCTAGAAAAAATTCTGTGGCTACAATAGATAAGGAGAGTCTTAGCCAAAGACGCCTCAAATGTCTCCATCCTGTTAATAGTACAAGAGCATTCTTGCATTCTTACTCTGCAGAAGAATTTTAAGCCTGTATTAACATATAAACACTTGCGCTAAGCATATTTAAGGTATTTGGAAATAGATTCAAAAAAGTCAGTGTCACGTGACTCAGTTGTCCTTGGTTGCCAGGTCTGCTTCCTGACAGCTGTGCAACCACCACAAGGGACTCAGCTGCTGGTATACCTGGGGAAACTGTCAACTCGACGCAGCCTGATTTTCAAACATGTGGCATATCTATCATCATCGCTTATATCCCTGTCAGTTACTCCCTTTAGGGAGTGAGTAGAAAAATGTGCATGTCATTCAGCTGTGAAAGGGACAGACGAATTTAGAGGATTCATTTCCATCTTCAGCCGTAGCCTCCACGTTATACCAAATAAGAAAGCAATTTGGTTCCTGGCTTAGGAAAATCTGTGTCATACTTTGTCATGCATCCAAATATTACTTCACTTAGAAGATTATCCAAGGTTATAACCTTACTAAAAAGTTTACCGTCGGAAAAGTCAAAGTTTCACTGGGACTGTGGGCATAAAGAATATTTTAAATATCTTTTTAAAAAATATTATTATTATTATTATTATTATTATTACACTAGAACTTCATTGATTTCAGGTTTGTGTGGCTCTAATGTTTTAATCAGTAGCATTGAACTCACCCGTTCTCCAACCGCACCATCCCGTCCTGGGGTACCATCATTACCAGCAGGACCCTAAAATGAACAGTGTTTGAGACATTGGTTCATGAGATTTTGAAGCTCTCATTCCTGCTGACAGGAAACAGACCCAACATGTTTTACTTCCTTGAACTATAAAATGGCACTCAGTAGGAACCTCAGCAAGAGAAAGAGGGCTGCCAATTCCTTTCTAGTTCCAATTGCTTGTAAAATTACCATATTCTTATTTACTTCAATTACTCATTTCTAGTTCTCAATCTTAAAAAGGAAAGGTCCTAAGGCACACTTAAATAGATTGCAGTAATAGTGCTGCTGTCTTGCATTTTGTTTGAACTTCCACTTTGGTTTTCCAAATAATATTTTTAAGGTTTTAAAACCAGATAACTATATTTATATTATATAAGAGTCTGTTTGAAAGTATATATTATTTCCTTATTTTACCTTGATATTTTTCAGAACTACGTTTTTATTTTTATTTTTTTTTTGATAAAATGAACTTTGAAATCATTGATTAATTCTTTCAGGAGCATGTGATCCTTTGGCAATTCATTCATTCAGTTGCTGAGCAGAGGGTATTCCAGCCTTTCGCTTCTCGAACTGCCTGCCCACTCTGTATTTCCTCTCAAAAGAGACTAAAGGGACATGACAGCCCTTATGTTACTTTCTCATGATAAAGAAAAATGTCCTCAACTTTCTCTTCTTCCTGAGCTGTAATGGTTTCATTAATCCTATCACCACAAAGCTGGGCAATTTTGATAAATATCCCATCACAGAATGAAATAATAACATGGAAAAGATGAATGGCTGTGTCCTTCCACCTTCAAGACAATTTCCCAAAATCTAAATCAACCGAAATGCTCACTGAAGCTTTTACGAAAGTCAGTCCAAGGACACTGATTTGGTTTCTCTATGATTTAGCCAACTCTCTAGGGAGATAGAGTACCTCAAACAGCACGTCAAAAATCTTTCTTAAGCTCGTATGTGCAATTCATCTCTAAACATCCGCATCCACTTCCTCATGGAAGAATTATCCCTACCACACTGAGCTAAAATAGAAGGTATTTTCCTTAGGGTTGCTGCACTCACTTCTGGCCCAGGTTCTCCGACAGGACCATTTGAGCCTGGGGGTCCTACAGGTCCAGGGGGACCTTTGTCTCCTGTAGCACCGGTGGGTCCCACTTTTCCGGGTGTGCCCTGAAATTAGATCACAAGCATGAGTCAACCACTGCAGAAAAGTTTTCAGAACACCATTTTCCATTAGGATCCCTTTAGTCAGTAGTACTTTAGTGTCTCCTCCTACAGAAATAACTGTCCAGTATCCTACAGCACCTGCGATTGCTTAAAGACATTGCCCACTTCATAGCACATCACTCCTGACATATCAAAGCGATAAAAGATTAGGTATGAATTTTGCGCATGAAACATGTGTAGTCAGTTATGGCTGCCCTTCTGGAATCCGTATCTCTGCAAAGACATTCACATCCTTATCACTCTGGCTTCTTCTGCTCATTTGTTTAAAATGTGTTCCGGTCCTTTAGACTCATCACCGAAGAATTTTACTTTCCAGCTCTTGGCTCAGTTCTGATGTCAGCAAGATTAGCTTTAACTCTTAAATGCTCTGCCTTCATATTTCTACCCAAAGGTCTTCTAGTTGAACATACCACGAATCCAACCTCTGTCCACATTCCTTAAGAACACCGTTTTCTCCTCAAACAAACACCCACTGGTAAAATGAGTCATGCCAGAGTTTAGATAGCAGCAAACTTTCTTCCATATTCCAAAGAATACAAGATCCTGGAGCATCCATGGGAAACAGGAGATTAAAGTTCACCCACAACCACTTCTAATGTGACTCACCCAGTTCTTCTCTTTGATGGTTTACTGTATGGCTGTTTTGCTAAGGATGTTTATGTTAAAAGATACTACCAAACCTCAAGAAGGCCATCCCCCTTTGCCGGCACTGTTTTTATCTTTGAAGAAAGATTTGCGTCACCCAAAATCCAAACACTTGTTATCTACCTCTGTAGCGCCATGGTTAAACTAATGTTTTTCAAGGATGTTAAGCATTTAACATTTAAGATCAAAGGTTTTTAAAAGCTAGGAAAATTTATGTCAGCTTAAGACTGAACCAACTTATCAAGTAAAACAAATCAATTCTTTCTGCAAAAGTTTTATCATATATCCAATGAATATTGACACAGGTACTCACCGCTGGGCCAGGAAGGCCAGGCATGCCTCGTTCCCCACGCTGTCCGGGCATTCCTACAATCCCTCTTTGCCCAGTGGTACCAGCCGGACCAGGGGGACCATCTGGACCCTAATGGTGAGAGCAGGCTATAATTACTACTCTACAGAATGAGTCCATATCTGAGTAATTTATATAGTTGACTATGACTTTATAGACATTGATGAGGTATGAGGGGAAAAAAAAAACCTCTCATTTCATAAACCATGCATGTCAATACTTTGGAGTCCTATCACAGCCTCTAACATTATTCACCACATGGAATGTAGTTGACAGCTAATGAAAATAAGAGGAGAGAACTATTCAAAAAACTGTTTCCTTCTTTTAAAAAATAAAAAGAAAATTTAGAATTATATTTCAAAAAAATGTCAAAATTTAGTATTATGCAAATATTAAATATGATAATATATGTTTTATTTTCTTGACATAGGGGACATTAAATAAAGAATGGGTTTTTTGGTTTAATTTAAGAAAACCATGTCCTTTACCATTTTGTAAATATATATACTTTTATAACAGAGAATTAGAAATTGAAAATTTCATAGAACTTAGTCCGATGAAAGCATTTAGGAATGTTTCCAGAATCACATTTTGATGGATTTTATGGCAATGATTATTAGAGGTTTCTTATTATAAGTATTTCAGCTGGAGTCGTAGTGCAACAGAGGCAAACTTACAGGTTGCCCATCTTCTCCTGGGTCTCCTTTGTCTCCTGGGCCACCAGGTGGGCCAGCGGGTCCTCTGTCACCTACTCGCCCATGAGAGCCAGGGTCCCCACGAAGACCAGGAGGTCCCTCCTTCCCAGGTTCCCCTATGGGCCCTGCAGGTCCTGGAGCACCCTAGAACAACACAAAAAGAAACAATGAGGAGGTCAAAGTGGAAGCTAAGTAAGAAGAGCTGACCTACAGGGCTCTACCTCAGCACAGAGGGCACAGCCTTGCAGAATTGTTTGTTACCTTCGGAGATAATCGGTTACTGAGAATACTTAACCAAACCAAAAGAAAATGAAACATAGCAGGCCATAGATTAATACCCTGAGAAAAGCCCAAATTTCTTCCTTTTTTTTTTTTTTTTTTTTTTTTGGTTTTTCGAGACAGGGTTACTTTGTGGCTTTGGAGCCTGTCCTGGAGCTAGCTCTTGTAGACCAGGCTGGCCTCGAACTCACAGAGATCCGCCTGCCTCTGCCTCCCGAGTGCTGGGATTAAAGGCGTGCGCCACCACCACCCGGCTGAAAAGCCCAAATTTCATTTTCAGATGACAATTTAACCTCTCATTATTAAGAGCTATGAAATTAATTTCAATTTTCAAACATTTAAGGTTTTGTTCCAACTATAGATTATACTGTTTTATTTTATTTTGACTGGTCTGAACTGGTCTTATGACAGGATTTACTAAAGAAACTCTCAGGGGCTGGTGCGATGGTGATGCTATCAAGAGCCCCCATGGCTCTTGAGTATGACATGGTTTGATGCCCAGCCCCCACATGATAAGCACAGATGCCTCTAACCCTACTCCCAGAGGATTCGACACCTTCTCTGGCCTCCATCAGCTCCTGCATGCACACGGTACACACACACATACACATTAAAGAATGAACTTTTAAGAAGAAAGTTTCAGAGATGCATTATTAGCACAGAACAAAAGAGTATGTAGTATTCAAACAGAGTCGTGGTCAGACAGTAGCTTAGAAAGAATGTGCAAATAATCTCTTCCAAGTTCCTTGACTGGTAACTTTGGATTTGTTTTGGTGAGATATCACTATGACTGCAAGAAGATTTTACAAAGAGGAAAACAAATCAGTAAGAGGTTAAATAAAAATGACAATTAGAATGTCACATGTGTGGTGGCGCACATACAAGGACATGGGTTAAATGTACTAACAATGATTTAAGTGTAAGTGGACTTACAGTAGGACCGGGAGGCCCAACTCTGCCGGCAGAACCAGGAAATCCTGTAGCACCCTAAGAACAAAATACCATACAATCAGTCCAGACAAGAAGTGATTTCTTTGTTTTCCTGAAGCCTATATCTCACACACAGGAGGCTTAGGGCCTGTTGATTCCTTCTCGTATTTATGATCACGTAGCATTATATGCTTCTCGTGCCTCAAATGAATCTGGATTAACTGATAGAGTCAAACAGTTTTTCTGTTTTGACTTTTATTTTTAACATATAAAAATACAGCTAAAGCTACAAAGGTTCTTTTGTGTAATCAATTACACAAGGTATTTTTACTTTGATATATAAATATCAAACATATAATACTTTGATATATAAATATCAAACATATGATACTTTGATATATAAACTTCTGCTTCATATGGAGCAGTTGAATTTTCACAACTAACAACACTGACTTTCACCCAGATTTCCACGTTAAGCTAAGCACCCTTTGCTCTGTAATACAGCTGATACGTAAGACAATGTGTCACTACATCCTTAGATGACAACTTTTTTATAACCAGGACACATTCGATATTTTCAACAGGCTGTGCACAATTCCCAGAACAGGAAAGAGACTCACAGGTGGACCCTGAGTTCCCCGACCGCCTTTCAGTCCAGGGACGCCATGAGGACCCTACGTGGAAGAACCAAAAGATCACAAAATGAGGTCAAGTGCATGTGCATTGTTTATATCGGGACCTGGTATCAAGATTTCCTTTTTAAATTTTTTAACTCACATGAGGGCCAGGTGATCCTGCCAACCCTTGTGGTCCAGGAGACCCAGCATCTCCCTTCTGGCCTGGCTCTCCAGGCTCACCCTTGACTCCAGGCTGTCCGTCAGGACCCTAAATGCAATTTTTCAAATGAGTAAATATCTTTAAGAATCATGAACAAAATTTTCATAATAATTACTATTAACATGGCATTTAGTGTTATAAAACATTGCTATGTAATTAAACATGGTATAAAAAACTCATATCTTCTTTAAACCTTTCTCAAAATTTTTTAGCATATATTTATCATAGAAAATAATTACATTCACTAAAATATTATAAACATCAGCTTTTGTTCCACCTATCAAAATATGCTAAATAATACACAGATTATTTTAAAATTTAAAGATTTTAATATAACTTAAGGCATACAAAAATAAGACTTTTAAACTCTTCTACCAAGAAGAGTTTTAACTTGTAAGTTAGAAACATTTGAAAATTTTACCTGGGGTCCAGCAAAACCAACAGCTCCAGTTGGACCATTTTCACCACGAGAACCCTAAAAGGAGACAAGTAATAATGAAGTTTTCGTACATAATATACAGTTTATGTAGCTAACTGTATGTAGAGAAGTCAACTGCATTGCTTGAGGAAGAGCCTTAAGTTAAATATTAAACTGGAGGACACTGAACAAAATTCTTGAGATCAAAGAAACTCAGTTGCTTAGAGAAAAGCGACGTGCCTAGATTTAATAGACTATGCAGCTGATAATTTTTTAAGTTTAATGGCAATAAAATTTGAAAACTGGGGAATTGTAAATAACCTAACACAATAAGCATAAAAGTTACATTAAAGATTAGACAGACAGGGATAGATAGATAGATAGATAGATAGATGATGGATGGATGATGGATGAATAGATCGATGGATAGATGGATAAATAGATGGTTGAATAGATGGATGAATAGATGAATGAATAGATCTAAATGATGGATGAATAGATGGATGGACAAACAGACAGATAGATAGATCAACCAAAGAAAAATTCTTTTAGTGTTCAACCTCTCACTAAAGAAAATTAAAGATTTTTTACTTACAGGATTGCCACGCGAGCCAGGAGGGCCAACTAAACCTCGAGGACCAGGTTCACCCTAGAAAGCAGATTTTAGACAACTAAGTATCCAGTGCACAACACAGTTGAAAAACACCAGGCACAACGTGCAGGTAAATCAGAGTCTGAGAAACAGCAACACTTTGGGCCTTGTCATTTTGAAGTGCACAGAGATATCGTTCGGCTTACCTTTTCTCCAGTAGGGCCTGCAGGACCTGGTGGTCCCAAAGGACCTGGAAGACCCTGTAAATTAACAGGACATAGGTACACTGAGGAAAGACATGTACAGAAATTTCCACGTTTAAATAAGTAAGCAAGAAAGACAGCTATATTTTTGTAGCATGATTACTTTTTTGCAAGTCATTATCTACCACAGATGACAGCACCTCTGCCTTCTTATGACTTGTGCCATGTTGTTCATATACTAGCAGCTAGATTTCTCTACATGAAACCATCTTCAAATTGGATCTAAATTAGCAGCTTTCGTTGGCAATGTTTCTTTGATTTTACAACCTGTTTAATTTTACTAGTATCTATTTTGAAATCTGGGTATCGATTGAAAATTGGATTTTCTTTTGTAATATTCTCTTAAATTTTAGGATAATAACAAAATGTAATTCTATTATTATAAATTCAATTACACTAAGCAGGCCTCAGTGTTTAAGATGAAAGAGGCATTCACATCAAGGCTCGCTGCTTTTGATGTAGTCCTGACCATGTGTAGTGTAGGACAGCCACCACCTGGTGCAGGACCTGGGACGTCAGGACACATAATCACAATATTTAAGTGGATAGATTTTGGGAGTTTTTTAGGAACAAGTGCTCTGTTAATTTTTTGCTTCTTCTTCACAGGTACCTCAATATTTTTGTCCTGAAAGTTCTATATCCATTACTGAAAGAATGGAAAGCATAAAATTTACTTCTTATTTGTATATTCTTGACAAAAGGTTTTTGTTTTCTCCAGATCTATAACAGAAAACATATTCCTCTAATGATTTTCCTAGAACACTTCCTGAAACCTGAGTTTAAAAAAAAACCCAGCTCATTGCTTATATGCATAGTAAATAAAAGTACCCTGTTTGTATAGGGGAGCTGTTATTAATGTAGAGAAAACATATTATTGGTTTTTTTTTTACAACAAATGCCTCTTTCCTAAAACAATGTATTGCACTTACTACAAATAAAGCAATCATTCTATTTGCTCTGCTCTATCGTAAACATTTTATGAGCATGGTAGATATAAAGATAGCTTTGTATGGTCCATGACATTATTATTTATTTGTTGCATTGCTAGAAAGCAGAGTAAGTAAAATAAGTACCCCCTGCTAATCTGCATCAAGTCTCAAACAGCATCGTTTTACATTCTTGACGATAAATCAGCATGAGTAACGTTACTGTTAAAATCTAAAGCAATTTCATAGGCCAATGAACAATAATGTAAGTTTGTAGCCCGTTCGAGAAGATAACCTTTCCCTTACCCTTGCTCCATCATTTCCAGCTGTTCCTTCAGCACCTTTCTCTCCTATGCCACCCTGGAAAAATACAAAGTAGCAGCTGTTCGTTTAATTGTGCCTCCTGTACTCCAGATGAAGCTTCATGCCTCCATCACAGCTCGACCAGCTGCAGACTACAACAGCACCTGACTAGGCATACTCTAAATAAATAAAGACGACTAGAAGAAGAAATGACTTATCACTCAGGCTGAGAGAGACAAAAGGCTGCTTAGAAAGTCATTATTGTAGAAAGTCTAAATACAAACACTGGAAAAGTTAAATAGCAAAAAGCAGGACTTACTCTGTCACCCTTAGGGCCAGGGGTTCCTGCAATTCCTCTTTCTCCTGGCATGCCTTGAAGACCTGGTGGCCCTGTGTCTCCAATGGTCCCAGTAGGACCTGGATTGCCCTAAAATGAATAAATGATGAGATTGTATTAGTATATTAATACCAAAACCTGTGAAGTTGCTGTTTTAATCAGTCTAAAGCAATTAAAGTCTAATTTAATGTTAGCAATTAAATTAAATCTCAATGCTCAGATTTAGTACTTGGGGAAATTGTGTTATTGTGGGATTTCTTGAAAACAATGTAGATTTAATTTTTATTTGCAATTAGTATATAAATATTAGATTTCATTGTAGAATTTTGAAGATAATTTCTCTTTGATGATCCTACTTATACCTCTCCAACCCTCTTGGCATCTCTTGTACTATACCACTTGCAGGGGCTTCTTTTTTACTTTCCTGTCACATACGTGACATGTTACCCTCCCCAAAGTCAACATTAGTCCCCTCCCCATGGTTCTCACGGTCCTAGTTTCATGACCCACACCCAACCTGTCTCTATAGAGAAACACTAATTCAAATAAAAAGAAAAATAAATGTCCTTTCAAATAAAATTAATTGAATTGCCCTTGCTTTTCCCCTCCCCCCACTGACCATGACAGACACATTAATAAAGAAGATATTGTGTTTAGGGAAAAGGAACACTTCACTGTTTCCTTGGAAAACCTGAAAGATTAAGCTGGTTCCCAGAAAACTGCACAATCAAATGGAGATTGGCTTTGCTCTGTCATCCTGGACCTTGGCGATGTTAAAGACCTCTTAGTCATATAATCATGTGAAATTCCACTTGAGTTCCACACATACACACACAGGCATGTTCTCTATGCTGCACTATATCCAAAGCTATAGATTTGCAAACAGGCAGTAACTAGTCATGGAGTCAAGATGAAGAACATGAGCACATGGTTTGCTTCACCTACTAAAACTATGATGTTCTATTTTTTTTCTCTTTCATTCATAGATGCTCCCAACAAGTAATTTTTCCCATTTCTCATCCCTGTTAATTTGCATATGTTACCCACGAAATGTACAAGCATTGGGAGCTCATGCATGTACGACAGAGCATCCTGTGCCTGGGCTCCTCCTCCCCACCATAGAAAGCTCACTTTCTAGTTGCCAGAAAAAGCCCAAGATGCAACCACTAAAGATTTGCTGAAGTAAAAATAATTCAATCAAGTTATCCCAGTAGACCAAGCGAAGGTGCATTCCAGGGACAGCTGGTAAGGTCTAGAGTTTTCTGGAATCCCAGGTCAGGACTGCACTTACCTTTGGACCATCAGGGCCGTGTCCTCCAGCCATGCCTTTCTCCCCGGGCAGCCCCGTTATTCCTGGCTCGCCTCTTTCTCCAGGATTCCCTCTTTCTCCCTAGTATGACATCAGAATGTCAGATAACCTTAATATTAACCTAAAACGAATTTTAGAAGTGCCTACACAATTCGACTGGAAAAATTTTTTTTATAATGGAGCCACTAATGGCTCAGGTTTTCTAATTTAGTACAAAGACATGAACATGAACTAAAGATAATTTATACTCATGAGACAAGACAGGTATCCCATAAATTTTTCAAAGAATAGAACAGCTTAATACTTAAAATATAACACCCTTTAAGATAGAAGACTTCCTTTTATTCTGTAGCCAATGGGAAACAAAATGAATCACACAACGGAAAATGCCTACCCGAGGTCCTAAGGGGCCAACTGCTCCAGGCTCTCCAGGAACACCCTAGACAATTTGAAAAATGGAAGCTCTTGTATTATTACAAATATTTCTAGATCAAACATCATATGTTCTGCAGTGTGCTATTATGATAAATACTAAAGTGTGAAAATATGTATACCTTTACAATTGAGGAAATATATTTTCTGAAAAGATTTTTATTAACCCAAATGTCTGATTTTTTGGCAGTGAGAATGTATAGAATATTCTCTCACAAAAATAGTATATCAGATTCTTCAGAGATAACAGAACATAGTTATAGCATATTTTTTAAACATAGTATTGGGAAGGGTTTAAATAGTAGAAAAGTAACATACAAAAAACATAATATCCGGTCATTTCAACTAACTGAATTTCAATTATATTGAATCTAATATATATATATGTGTGTGTGTGTATGAACATTCTATATTATACATATATATTCATACATATATGTGTACATATATATATATGTACACACACACACACACATATATATATATATATATATATATATATATATATATAGAGAGAGAGAGAGAGAGAGAGAGAGAGAGAGAGAGAGAGAGAGAGAGAGAGAGAGAGAGAAATTTGGGGACCAAAATAGCATCAAAATTATTTCAAAACTTCTTCCTTTAAGAAGCTTGGGGAACCCTAACAGTGGGAACAGGATGTCTCTGACTCTTGTCTGCTCTTGGGATCCTGTTTCTCCTACTGGCTTGCCTCATCCAGCCTTGGTATAGGGGGTTTGTGTCTGGTCTTACTGTAACTTGTCGATGCCTTGCTCAGTGGCTATCCCTGGGAGGGCTGTTCAGGAGAAAGGAAGGATAAGTGGATGAGGGAAATGGGAGGTAGAGAGGAAGGACTGGAAGGAGTGGAGGAAGGGGAAGCTGTGGTCAATATGTATTGAGAGAAGAAGGATAATTTAAAAAGAAAAACAAGATGAAAGCTTTATCAAGCCCGCTTCCAGATTTCTTTTCGGAAGTGTTTCATTCTCACTATGGCACCGTGGTCCTGAAGCCCATGTCCAGCTGCAGTGCTTCCTACTTAAAAGTCTTTTACCAGTTTCCCTGTGCTCTAAAAATGACCAAATGAAGCTCCCAGTAGGACTCCCTTCAATCAGGTCCCTGGTTCACACCTCCAACTTTATCTCCACCACTTTGTCCTGTGCTCACACTTCTGACACTGCATTTTTACAGTCCTGAAATTACTCAGCAAGCATTTATGCTCGCCATTCCCACTTCCTGAAATATTTTACCATCTTCTAGCCTTCATATTTTATGTGCAATATTACTTTTGGAAAGTCTTCCTATAGCAAGAATTCTATACATATAGTGTCTCCCCTGCTGTAGCATTTGGACCATCCTGTTACTATACTGTTTTCCAATATTCTGTCTCTTCTATTATTTGGAAATACAGAGTTCCACAGTCTGCAACCAACTCTCCAGCTGAGAAGGTGGTGTGCTTAACAGAGCCGAGCACACAGAATGCTGAGCAAATGCTTATTGAACGGTAATAAGCAAATTAATCGCTCAAAGATAAAAGAGCAAATCCATCTGCCATTAAATGCCTATAGCAATTTCAGACCGTGATCTAGTGATATTTTAGGCATAAAACACATAAAAAAGCAAGTGAGTTGAGTTCAAAAGAGGAACTGAGGAAGTCGCAAAACATCTTCACCTGTCAGTGGACATAATTGAATCATTGAACAAAACTAGGGCTTCACTCATCAAAGATGATATTATAATCTACCAACTTATAGTCTCGATGCTATCATTTCAAAAACTTACTTGATCACCTGGCTTTCCACCTTCCCCGGGAGGCCCTGGAGGCCCAGGCAGCCCCTAAAGCAGCAGTGACAAATAAATCTCGTGAGTCACTGAAAGTTTTACCAGCTACCAAACCAAATAGTTTACATTTTATACTTTATTTCACTTCAATACAAAAGACGTTGCATGGACATATTGAGCAAACGTTATGAAAAATAGTCTCCAGATACATTAGGAAAGTCACCTATTACAAGGCACAGAGCCTACCTGGCTTTTAAGGCTAGCTTCTTCTTTACACATACCACTTAAAAATTAGGATAAGAATATAATACAAGGCTCTTCGTGTTTGTTTTGTCTCTAGCACATTTGAACTGGTCGAATAATATTGGTAGAAGGCCTGATGTTTCCACAAACTGAATTTTTTAATGCCCATAAATAATGTTTACCATATAGAAGCATTCTCTGAACAAGTTTTAGTAACGATACCAATAAAATCAGGTAAGATTAAGCTTAATGAACCTGTTGAGATGCTGAGAACATTCTATTATCATTAATTTCTTACCAGCTTTGTGGTTAATCATTTTGTTCAGAGGAAGGTCATTCCCTATCTTTGAGCAACAGTATTTGGTTACACACAACTATCCTAAAAGATGATGTCTGAAAATTAGAGGACTCTGCCACATTCAAGCATTGTATCATGTGCACGTATACATGCACACACATGTTCTCATGCATATATGGTCTCACTCTACAGTCTTGTCTGGCCTGGAACTTAATAGGTCACACAGGCTGGCTGTGCACTCATAGCAACCCCTCTGACTCAGTCTGCGTGCAGGTTCAGCATCCACAACTGGCTACTTTCCATAATATGTGTGTGTGTGCGTGTGTGTGTGTGCACACGTGCGTGTGTGTGTGCGCGCGTGTCTGCGCATGTGTGTATGTGTGTGTGCATGTGTGTGCGTGCGTGTGTGTGTGTGTGTGTGCGTATGTGTGTGTGTATTTTTAAAACAATTCATAGAATAATAAAAATCTAAATTAATACATACCTGAAAGCCAGTAGGGCCTGGAGGACCCTGCTCTCCTCTTTCCCCAGCTAAACCCTAAGAACAAAAGTAAAAGAGAAAAGAAAAACAGTATAAATCCCACCAGATGTTCACGTCTGTTTTCTGTTTACGTGAACCAGGGGTATTGATCTCTTTGTATTTCTTGCAGACATCTGCTCTATGTATCAGTCAGATAACACCCTAGTAATAAGAGTCACCAAATCCCACTGTTTGAAGTCCTTCAAAGTGAGACCATTTCATTTAAAAAGCTAGTGAAGAAATTATAGAATGGTTTTAGGTTTTGTTTTGTTTTGTTTTTAATTCAAATACAAAAAGCCTAAAGCCAACTATAGATAGACTATAGGAAACCCACTATTTCCTACATCCAACTTAAAGGGTTGTATTTCTATTGACATTTCTTCCTATCCATTGTTAATTTCCTATAGGACTATTAACAAAAGCTATTTCAACATTTGAGAGGATACATAAACTGACCCCATAAAAACTCAATATGTCAAAACATCTTTGATAAACAATTAAAACAAACTCAGGATGAAAACACAGAATCAAAATATGAGCATTCTTTCTTTTTACCTTTTCAAAACCAGCCAAATTAAATGCATTTTTACAAGATACATTTTTATAATGTAGGTGGAATTATGTATGCATTTATACATTTAAATGAATACATTAAAATATTTGCAAACACTATTTTCGAGAGCTGATAAATTCTTCAACTATGGCATTTATGGGGTAACAACCTTTGCCACTAGATACCGTTTTACAGTTTAAAATGAGATCAGTCTTTTTACCCAAGTAGGAGGGAGCAATACATCAGAGGAATAAAACAAAAGACAACTGAAATTCACCTTCATTCCCTTATTTCCTCATTCCCTTCCCTGAAACTTATTCATGAAAACCTTGGAGAAACACTGAGAAACGCAATGTATAATGTCATCGAAGCAAGTCACATACCGGGGGCCCCACGGGGCCTGAAGGACCAACTTCTCCATCTTTGCCAGGAGCCCCCTAGGATTACACGGACATAACATTTCAGGTGAGGCCATCGGAATTTTGATGGTTTTATATCTTTTTTTTTTTTTATTCAATACCAGAAAATGGATGCCTACCCTTTGTCCCGGAACGCCAGCATTCCCCGCTTCTCCTGGTTTTCCAAGGTCACCCTAAAAGATACAGGGGCACTATTCTAAATTTGCTCAGTTGGAGCCCCCTGTCCCGATCTCCAGCTGCAGGCTCCCGGCAACTGTTAAGCGCTGTTGGCTGTACTCACACTGCTACCTTTGGGGCCTGGAAGGCCCATGCTTCCAGGCTGTCCTCTGATGCCAACTGAGCCTGGAGGACCCGGCCGTCCATCTTCCCCGGGAGCACCCTGCGGAATTGACAGACAGCAGGCAGGTAAGTTGAGTTCTAAGCACCGCTCTGTCCACATTGCCACCGGATGTGGCTAATCATCAACGTCATCTTAACTAAAAACGAATTTCCTTAGGTTTATATGTTAGTGAGTGAGAACTGTCAGATAGGTGTTTGTTGTTTGGCCTGGTTTAATTTGTTTTGTTTTTATAAAGCCCTGAGGCACGTTGAACATTTAGAGCAGAAATTCTAATTTTGCTCCATTCATAAGCCTCCTTGCCACCATCTCCTGGCCCTCTCATGTTAAGGGGCAGGCTTTCCCTTTCTTCATCCTCTGTTTTGTGGTCATAAATATTTAAACTCCCCCAGTTCACATTACAGAAGAGATTCCGCATCCGGATGCATACCCTGACAAGTTATTTATTTCTAGAACATGGAAAAGTAGAAGGGCCACCAGGGAAAGAGAACAATGTTAGACAAGTTTAGCAATATTAAAGGACATTATTTTACTGAATAAATTTCAATTTTAAACACCTAATGAAGAAAAGTTAGCTTACATTTTGCTCAGTGTGAAAGTTCATAGATACTAAGAAGCTGTTGCCATGGGACACTTACGAATGTAGTCGTGGCCACCACTGCCAGGATAAATAAATAACTTACGCATATACTGGGAAGTGTTATGGAATCACTCCAATTACTTACCAAAGGCCCGAGTTTTCCTTCAGGGCCTTGAACCCCAGGGTTTCCTGTCAGACCCTGACAAGGAAAATGGACTGTTAATTTGTTGCGAACAGCCACTGGTGGGAAGACTTTAAACAGAACCGCGATACTTTATTGTAACCAACTAAACGGATGGGCAGTTTCACTGTTTGAATAAAATGTTAAATGATGTTTTCTTAAATAGAACGAACAATTTTCTTTACCAAAGGTCCAGCCGGGTTTTTTTTTTTTTTTTTTCAGAATAAAAATTAGAAGTTGCAAAGAGATACTGTTCCCAGAAAGAGCAGTGTGTATGCCTTTAAAATGGTCCTTAGACAGGACTGTACTTTATGGACAGGTCAAAAATAGCATATCAATGTTTGTAAAATATAGCCCATATACTTCTGAAATGATGCTCTATGGCGTAAAGCAAGCTAAACATAAACACGGGAAAATGAACCTCCATGAACGCAGAAGTACTTGGATGTTGACAGAGTTCTTACCCGAGCACCTGGCAGCCCAGGTTCACCTGGACGTCCTGGGTCTCCCTGACCTCCTTTAGGCCCCGAAGAACCTACAGGACCACGCTCTCCCTGAGCACCCTATTCCAAAGAAGACAGACAGGGCAGAGTTGAAACAAAGCCAGAAGACATTAAGTTCTTATTTCCCAGATACACATGAATATGCAACCATTTTGTCAGAGATTTGACAGCGATGCATTTGAAAGCAACGTCGCTGAACATTTTGTTCTAACTTGTACCCACTGTGAAATGACCTTATCCAGTATTAAAGAAAGAAAGATGAAATCACAGCGCCACTCTAATAAGGAAAAAATTTTAGAGTTTAAATCTCATCTAAAGGTTACATCACCCAAACTAAAGCCCTACAACCTTTTGTTCTCAGAAGTAACCCTTGAAAGTCTGGAAGCCAGGCCTCACTAATGCTAGTATTAATTCAAACAACCATCCATCTCCCAGGACCTCCTAGTACTAAAAAGAAAAATAAAAAAAATATAGACAGGGCAGGTTTGGAGTTAAGCCAATACCTGCGTCTATGTCCCTTATGGGTATGAACTCATATGAGCCAGGGACACATGCCCATTCTGGAAATGCCAGCCTTGCTGTGATCTTACCTTTGGTCCGGGTAAACCATCAGACCCTGGAAAGCCACGATTGCCAGGAGCACCCTGCAATGAACCAAAATGCAGTTCTGAGATCCTGTTGTTCACTGTATGATGTGACTAGTGAATAGATTTTACTTTGCTATTAACAGGCTTTCAGAGTTCTGATCAAGTTAACCCAGCAAAAATAAATATAAAGAAGATAATCTTACTAGAAAAAAAATTGAGAATTTTTTTCAAATTTTTAATTGAGAATTTGAAGAAAATGAGTATTAAAACAAATATTCCAGAAAACTTCTAAAAATCAATTTTAAAATAAACACAGTAAAAAATTAATATGTAGACCCAGGAAGCAAAAATCTATGTCTATTGTAATCAAAATGCCAGTGTTAGCATGCTTCATACTATCTTATAGGGGAAGAAAACCTTGGATTTCGCTAAAATTGTACACAAATATTTGATGATGACAGTCCCTTCATATATATATATATATATATATATATATATATATATATATATAAAACAACAACCTTTTCTACTCTTAAAACCACCTAGTCCTTTCCTGTCACCTCTGCTGGGAATGGGAGTGCTCCACCCCCATGTTCTGTCACAAGCATCTGTTCTATGCTAGGCTAAACTGCTACCTCTTCAAACAAACCTATATCCTCCCCACCTCCCCATCCCCTATCTGTTATACACCTGTCTCCTCCCCACCTCCCCATCACCTGTCCCTGTTATACACTGTCTCCTCCCCACCTACCCATCACCTGTCCCTGCTATACACCTGTCTCCTCCCCCACCTCCCCATCACCTGTCCCTGCTATACACCTGTCTCCTCCCCCACCTCCCCATCACCTGTCCCTGTTATACATCTGTCTCCTCCCCCACCTCCCCATCACCTGTCCCTGTTATACTCCACATGCTATCAATTATTTAATACTCGATGGGGCACTCATGAAAATGTTTTATTTACCTGCCGACTTACTGCTTACCACCCAGTTAAGTAAACCTGTTCCCTACAGCCCCATGAGGATGAGGACCCCAGGCTTCTTGTTTGCTGATGCATCCTGAGTACGTAAAGCCCCAGTTTGCTTACACTAATTAGACAGCCAATGTTGAACAGATGAGAGAAACGTAAATAAATGCTTGGCTCTTTTGACATAGATAAATTCCATAAGCTCTCCAAGACCTCTTCATTGTCTCCTAACTTATTTTTTAAATATTTATTTATTTTATATACAATATTCTGTCTGTATGCCTGCAGGCCAGAAGAGGGCACCAGACCTCATTACAGATGGTTATGAGCCACCATGTGGTTGCTGGGAATTGAACTCAGGACCTTTGGAAGAGCAGGCAGTGAGTGCTCTTAACCTCTGAGCCATCTCTCCAGCCCCTGTCTCCTAACTTATTTATGGTTCCTTCCTAGTCACAAATTTACACCTGCAACCTCCCAAAACACGCACACAGGAAAGAAGAGGAAAATTAATTTTATTATTCAAATATACCCTTTCTCCCATTGGGCCTGGAGGACCAACTGTGCCTGGGTCACCTCGAGGACCTCGTTTGCCTTCTTCACCAGGTGGGCCTATGGGACCCTGGACACCATGTGGCCCCTATTAAAACAGAAGCATGGGTTCCAGTAAGAGTTATTCATTAAGTTAAAGTAAGTCAACTCACCTAATTTAGTCAGCAAAAATTTAAAGTATATTAAATAATTATTTTATGCCATTGCTAGTTTACATACATGAAACATTCAAGCAATACACCTCTAGACAATATTAATACTCTTCGTCATTAAAATCATGAAGGCTTACTGGTTCTCCCTTTGGGCCAGCTTCTCCTTTGAAACCTGGAACTCCTGGATCACCCTAAAATAAAATATCAATAGTAGAAAGAAATAAAAATTAAGTGCAATGAATGGGCTGTTGAGTCTATGCTGAATTAGTATTAAAATGAAATGTAATAATTTCTGTGCATGTTCATGTGAAGTACATGTATGTACTTGTATGGAGGTGAATTGACAGATTTGCTCTTGTCTCCATCTCCCAAGCTTTAGGATTACAAGCACTGTCACTCATGCCCAGCATATACATACATATATACATACATACATACATACACACATACATACATACATACACACATACATACACACATACATACATACATACACACATACATATGAGTACATAAAAAAAACTAATAGAAAAAAGGCCATGAATTTGAAAGATAGCAAAGAGGGGTATATGGGAGAGTTTGAAGGAAGGAAAAGGAAAGGGGAAATGATGTAATTAAAATCTGAAAACATTTATAAAAAGAATTTGAGACAATACCGGTTGTCCTCGGATTCCCTGAGGTCCAGTGCTGCCCTGAGGGCCAGGAGATCCAGGAGGTCCCGACAAGCCAGGAGGACCAGAGGTTCCAGCAGAGCCCTGCCAGCGGCAAGGGTGACATGAGCATAGTAATCTAGAGCCAGGGATTGCTTCCCTTTGAAAACCACTGGATGGAAATGTTACTTACCGTGGGGCCTTTGGCACCAGGCGTTCCATCAGTTCCCACTGCACCCTGAAAAGTACGTGGAGCACTTTTGTAACTACTAACCTGTATCTGACACAGCTAACATAGTATTCAGATCATCTAAGGAGAGGCAGAAAAGTTGCAAACAAAAAAATACACTATTATAGCAAAACAGTACTTTCGTGGATAACCTTTTCTGTTAGCTAGGAGAAAGAAGATGCATTGGCAGGTAAAGCGTCCTTTTTCTGAGTGTTAATTTAGAATTGATTATATTAAATAAATTCCATCTTCTGATGCTGTAATAAGTAAGCATCTTCCTGGGCTAGCTCCTAGAGGCGTGAGACACTTACAGGAAGACCATGAGAGCCAACTGGACCTGGGGGCCCAGTTTCACCTCTCTGCCCCTGAGGACCTTCAGGGCCTCGGGCCCCAGTAGGACCTGCTTCTCCCTAGAGGGATGGAAAAGAAAACATTAACTTAATTAAAATACTAGCATTGTTGCCTAAAGGTAATTGTATATTTGGGGCTTTTCATGTTAAATCTACAATCTGAAGCTACCATGAGCTTTATATTCAGTGCAAACCAGGGGGCTCCTTCAGCTAATAGCCCTTAAGAGACCACGGCCAAGTGGGCTTGTGTCTTAAGGGCTATTGGCTGAAGGAGCAGAAGGAACTCCCGAAGCACCGGACATCTGAAGTCCAACCAAGAACCATACAATTAAAGCTTGATTGAAACACGGAAGACAACAGAAGATTTCTGAGTATCCCCACAACCTACCGCTATTTCATAGCTAAAATTTGTTACAGGACTCAATAACTTCGAATGGACTAAACTCGCTGTAAAATTACACAAATTTCACTCTACAATTTAGAGGCAAGAAATCCTTTCCTTTCGGTAGAAGCAATAAAGAAAATCATGTTTCAGAGTAAAGAATATACTCTGACTCATTAAACATTCACTTATGGACCTTCAGAGACATAGTTGTTCAATAAAGAGGAAAACACTTGATTTTGAAGTGGCTTATAAACATGTTACCTTCTAGCAATGTAAAAGAAAAAGCCAATGCATTAACAAAATAAATAATAGCTTCTCTTCTGGGAACTAGGAGCTATTAAAATATCAGCATGGATAGTGGAGCAAAGAACCATGGCAACCTGTACTTCAGTCCAAGATGATATTCAAGATAGCAAGTACCGAGCCGGGCGGTGGTGGCGCACGCCTTTAATCCCAGCACTCGGGAGACAGAGGCAGGCGGATCTCTGAGTTCGAGGCCAGCCTGGTCTACAAGAGCTAGTTCCAGGACAGGCTCTAGAAACTACAGGGAAACCCTGTCTCGAAAACAACAACAACAACAAAAAAGATAGCAAGTACCAATCTATCATCCTCAGATAACTTTGGATTGGTACAAGCAAATTTGGTATGAGTTTCTTTTATGTAATTTTGAGACACATTTTTTACCACAAGCCTTTCATATGTGTCTCTAAAATTCAAGCTTGGTCCTATATTTTATCCTGCCTATTCCTTAGCGGACTATCCATATTTCTTCAGTAAAAACTAAAATTGTAAGCTTTAGAAGGCTAATGTATAATAATAAAACATATTAAATTTCTTCCACTCTTTACTGAAATGCAAATGACTGGATGTTAAAGCTGATCCATACATAGTCTTAGAGAAATAACGACAACCAAGGACCCAGAGGTTTTATAATGAGGAGGTGAAGAGGCAAAGACAGTAAAATAAATTCTGAGATATACCTAACATACTGCATGTTTAAGTTTCATTAAGAAGGATTCAATAGCCTCAAATGATACACAGGGGTACAGGGCAGTACCCCAAGTCTCTAGAGTCTCTATGTCAGCTGTAGGTGCAGTAAGAAGGCACTGCTTTCCGCTAGTGCACAGACGAAGGCATGGGGAGTGTTCTTTCCTTATTTGCCTAGAGAGCACTCAGTTTGAGGGTGGGGAGTCTCCCTGGAAGCATGAAGAAATTTTTTATGTTTTAATAAGAGCATGAAGGGGGGTTGAGTCATGAACCAGTATTATTAAAATTTGGACTTCAGGGCTGGGAGTGTATCACAGTAGTAGATACCTGCTCCTGCTCAAATAAATAGCTCAGAAAAAAAGGGAAGGAGGGGGAGAAGAAGAAGGAAGGAGGGGAGGAAGAAGAAGGGCCAGTATTACATAAGAGAAATAGGAAGAGGAAAGAGGATTAGGAGAGGGAGCATGGGAAGGAAGGAGAGGGAGAGGGATGTAGACTTTTCAAGAGACTAGAGTCCTAAAGGAACACATTCTCCATGAAAACAGGGACCAGTTACTTAAGACTTCGACTTAAAGCTCTCAGCCTGGAGAGTAACTTGACTAATTGATTCTCATATCTGAAAAAGTACTGAAAATGACCTTTCCTTTCTATGTCTGAATTCCCACTTAGTCTGAGGACAGTTCCTGACAGGAAGCAGGAACCTATGCTTTATTGGCTGACAGGAAGCAGGAACCTATGCTTTATTGGCTGACAGGAAGCAGGAACCTATGCTTTATTGGCTGACAGGAAGCAGGAACCTATGCTTTATTGGCTGACAGGAAGCAGGAACCTATGCTTTATTGGCTGACAGGAAGCAGGAACCTATGCTTTATTGGCTGGCCCAGCCCCCACGTTGATCATTCACACAAATCGTCACACTGGATCCTGGACAGAATTCTTTTGGAAAACGAGGCACAGCGAAGTTCCTGAGGGGCCATAGGTGCAGTCACGTTTGCAAGTTGAAAGTCCTGGGGAAATCTTTTTTTTTCAAGACCAAGAGAGTTACCAATCCTGGAGCAGAGGGAAATCAGATCCCGAGGCTCGCAACTCAGAACCAGTGTTCTGAGTTTATTTGTGATTCGGCTAATGCAATCTTATTGTCCTCCTACTGTAATCTTTGACTCTCTCCCAAAGAACTGAAAGAACAAACCGTGTCACAACACCCTCAGAATGCCTTAATCCGTTCCCACATGGAACGCCAAGTGTCCTCCCTACTTCCTTCTTTAAGGGCTTGTCCAGGGAGGGGCTGAGAAACGGCCAGCGTGTTATGACAGAACAGCTTTTCTTGCTTTTGCAAGATCTAATTTATTTGGACTTCCTATTGCTTAAAACAGTCCGCTTTGATTATTTTCCACACTCTCTCCAAGAACAGAGTGTCCACTCAGCTCAAAATTGTTCTTTCTTATCTTACAACCATTTCAAGAGTCTGTCTGTAGAGTTCAATTATATGGCTTTAAGTAACTTTTGTTTAATGGCACATCATATAGCAGGGTTCATTTTTCCATTTTCTTTTTTGAATTCCCTTGCATAAGGACTGTGAACATATTACTCTAGGCTCTTTTTCTTGTTAAACATGACCAGCAAAAAAAAAAAAATAGTCAATAAATGAGTCCTAATGATATTCTGCTATAGTCATAGATTATTGCCTATCTGAATTGCTTCAGAAAGACTTCAGCCAGCCACAGACGAAAACAGATGCAGAGACCCACTGTCAAACCTTAGGTGGACTTTGGGGAATCCTGTGGAAGAGGAGGAAGAAGGGTTATGGGAGCCAAAGGGCCCAAGGACACCACAAGAAAATCCACAGAATCAACCAACCTGGAATCATAGGAGTTCACAGAGCCTGAGCCTCCAATCAGAGAGCTTGTGCTTTGGATTAACCTAGGCCTTTGGCATGTATGTTACAGTTGTATAGCTTGGTCTTCTTATAGGGCTAAGAGTGGGAGCAGGGGCTGCATCTCTAACTCTGTTACTAGCTTTTGGGACCCCATCCTCCTACTGGGTTGCCTTGTCAAGCCTCAATAGGAGAGGAGGTGCCGAGTCTTAATACAACTTGATATACTTTTGCTGGCTGATGTTCATGGGAGACCTGTCCTTTTTTTGAAGAGAAAAGAGGAAGAGTGGATGAAGGAAGGGACTGGGAGAAGAGTAGGAGGGAAGGGAAACTGATTGGGCTGGGAAAAAAATCAATTAATCAATTAAAAAGAGAATATCCCCCCCCCCCAGACTCTTCAATTACTGACATGACCCCAACTCATCAAATGCCATTACTACTTTACCTTCATTCCAGGATTTCCTGGAAAACCAGCAGAGCCAGGTATACCAAGAGGACCCTACAAAAAGGAAACCGGTAAAGTAATCACAGATTTTAATCATGATACAATGACATCATTTCTCTGTTCAGAGGGTGTGAATCTGTATTTTTAACAGATATGAACAATCTATACATCATACAAAACAATGTAATTATGCTATAAGTGTCATCCAACATTGGCTTAAAGTAGTGTTCAAAGATGTATACAATGGTGTCAACCATAAAAATTGAATTTCCAGGGCAGAAGAAACAGCTCAACAACAAAGATCACTTGCTGCTTTTGGAGAAAACCTGGGTTAAGTTTCCAGAATAAACATGGCAGCTCACAGCTATGTGGATATCTGATATGTATATGGTACACACACACACACACACACACACACACACACACACACTTGGAAAAATACTCCTACACATAAAATAAATAAATCTCATTATAAAGCACAAATTTTCTAATCGTGCCACATAAAATCGATGATGTCACAATGGAAACATTTGTCGCTCGAAAGGTGTGCCTTGGTTTGTTCGTGTTAACTGAGTCACCAGGACAGTCCTTGAGCAGCTGTAGCTTGTAGTAAAATCTCGTATTTCGTTCTGAACAAATGACATCCCAGAACATCTGGAGATAACACTAGTGTACGTGGCGTAACACTGCCAGAATCTATAAGGATGCACAGCTGAAGTGATCAGCGTAAACCAGTTTACAGGGTATGGCTTTGGACAGTGCTAAATTACTGCATTTCTTTGAACAATGTGTTTTGTTTACAGAAGTTTTGAATTAATAAAAGCCTTTAAAAATATATTTTTGTCCTATCTTTCACTTCATTTTTTGAGTAGCAAGGGGAAGAAAAATCGCAGGGTCAAGAATTTTGATTAATATATTTGTATTTCACTTTAGGACTATGGAAAAAATTAAAATTTTAAAATTGACCCGTGTGATCAAATAACTCTATTCTCTCTCACACTTTAATGTTTTGTAACATTAGTACAATTTATCTTGTGCAGCTACTTGAAGTCATGTTTACTCTTCCAACAGCTGAACTTCACTACCAATATACTAGATTTAGATTACACTTTTACAGTCCCTTTCTGGAATTAAGCTAATGGTGTTCACACTCGGTCTTGACCACCTTCATCCACCTACAACATTGACAACTGATGCTCCTTCTGGTCATGTCTGCCTATGTTTAATGCCACAGAGTGGCTTCTCAATACCTGCGGTAGAAAAGAGACCAAACATTCCTTAACAGTAAATGTAACTGTGTGACCTATTACCTACCTGCCAATTCAGTCTTTTCATTAGTATTTCCCTGAGTTCCTCATATTTTTTTTATTAAATTATTATGGAATTTTATTTAATTATGATGGAATAAGCCTCTTGACTTTTATGTATCAATAACTCAAGATTTTATTTGGTAATTATTCCTTTTTAATTCTTTTTTTACATCCTTCATATATTGTAGGTTTAAGCTATCCTCCTGTATGCTCTGTATTTCAAATTCACTATACTACATCAACTATATTCATCGACTGTAGTATTCCACACCTATATTAATTAATACATCAATTTTCAAAAATAAGATCTGTGCTTGTTATGTTTTTATTCCATGGTCTACAATACAGTGAGAATTCTGTAAGTGTAGTACACAAAAATAAATAAAATAATGGAGAAATAAATGAATAAATAAATAAATGTGAAAATATACAAATTGATAGTGGATCAATTAATTAGTTAATATGAAAACAACACAACTCACCATTGGTCCAGGTTTTCCAGGCATACCATGGGCACCTCGTTGTCCCTAATTTTTAAAAAAGAGAGAGAGAGAATTAAAAGAGAGAATTGCATCATTGACAGTTATTCATTTGTTTCCCAAACAGTTTACCATGAAAATATTGAAAAAAATATATTAAGGATGACTAATAACAAGTGCCATTGAACTAATGGTGATTAAAAAGCATGAGTTTATATAAATCAGATTATATATATATGCCTTTTTATAAGGTAGCAGTAAACATATTTATCCTGTATCAGTAGAAAGCAAACAAACAAACAAAAAACAATTAACCCTCAAGATTAAGGAAAGAAAACAGCTCCAAAAATTCACTTTACTTAACTGCAGCACCCTATGTCATGTAAATTCTGATCCAAAGATAGTTTGAGCAACCTGACTTTCTTACCGAGCAGATTAACTCTGAAGACAAGTGCTTTTGCAAAATAAACAAACAAAATAGCTAAGAGCACAGGAAGCACAAACAAAAATCAAGTTCACATTAATTCTGTGGGTCTCAGACAGGTCCCTGTCAGGATGGAGTAGCATGGAAGGGTCCCCTGAATCAGCTGAATCAACACCTGCTGAGGGCTACAGTCAGATTCTCCCTGGAGACTGCAGACTTCCCATTGCTGCCCTTTCTCTGGTCATGTCTACACAGGATGATAGTTAGCTCCCCAGGTATTTACTGAGGTCTTTGCTGTTGTTGCAACGCTACTCAGCTTCTTCTCTCCAAGCCTACTTCCTTATCCTTATTTCATGGGTTTGCTTTGTAATACATTCCCCCATCAATTTCTCATCAACAAGGCACAGCTTTCAAACTGTTGTCTAAGAAAAGGACCTAAGACCCAGAGTCCACTGGTATCAGATACTATGAGAAGGCAGACATGGCAGAAGATATTTTAAGCTGGATTCCTCGCTAGTCAGTTAGCATCAAATGGAGGTGGGATCACCCTCAACTGGTAAGTGTTGTCTCCAACCGTGAACTGAGACAGCTTACAGAGTAAAGGAATGGGCTGAGCCTACAATAGCTGTCTCGGGCATTTGGGAAGGTTTAATGGAGACTAGACCAAAGGATGATGAGAGCTGAACCTGGGGAAGATGTGTTCTGAATTCTTTCCAAAGCTTTCAGAATGTAAGACCACACTGTCTAATATTTCAAACTTGAAGTATGTTCCAAAATGAAAATAACCCAACCATAAAGTTATATGCCCTGCAATTGCTCTCATTTAAAAAGCATGTCTACTAAAGTGTAACTGAAAAATAGTTAAACATAGTTCTTATTAAGTATGTGATCTAGGTATACTTACAGGGGCACCCTGTGGCCCAAGTCTTCCTCTTTCTCCCGGCATTCCTCTTGGTCCCTACAAGTAACATAGAAAAGAATCTCATGAGATAACTAATGTGAGTTTATGTGATGGTTTTATTTCACCTTCTCATCCAATTTAGACACAATATAAATAAAAATAAAATAATATAATTGATATCAAAAGCAATATTAAAAGGAGAAAATTTGAAATGTGAAAAATCTGTTTATCTATGGAGATGCAAATCGCGATACAAATAGAGTTCACATAACACGGATTTAAAGGCTAAACAGAGAAGAGTAATTGTTCATGACTGTGCTAAAGAAAAGCATTGAAATCCAGGAAGGACTGACCTCCAATGGAGAGCCGGCTTTTCTTTGACTGCTTTTCTATTGGCTACCTTTCAAAATTATTTACTAGCAAATATATGCATCTTTATTTGAACATTTCCTTATTGTAATATGAAAAGCAAAGAAATAAAGATGAGGATTACCAGAGGGCCCATGGCACCCATCGGACCTGTGGGGCCAGCTTCACCCTAAAACAAAGGAGAGAGTAAGTACATCACAGTGTGAGGAATCTAAGTACAGTTACCAAAATGCTGCTCCATAAAGGCCGATGTTAAAGGCATGGTTTCAAAAAAGACATTTGAAAAGGGTGCTTTCAAAGGAAAAGCTCAGAATTTGTTTTTACTACCTTTTCTTAAAATTAAACGAAAGTTTAATTACCATAGAAATAAAGTCTAAAACTGGGTATTTGAACAAGATTGGCATATACGACGCACTTCTGGTCAGGGGGCACTGACATGTCCAATTAATCCCAGATAACATTTCACAACACTAAAGGTAACTAGGTTAATTTTTGTAGGAAATTGAGAAATAAAAATTTTAAACATGCGTATGTCTCACAATGATGTTTTCCTCTTAAGAAGACCTTAAAACTTCTGCCCTATTTTCTCTACTTAATTAAAAACCATCACTTTGGGAAAGAAAGAATGGCTGGAAATCCCTGGAAAAGAGTGGAGTAACCGGGAGACTTTTTATTTACTTGGCTGTTTGTTTGTTTGTTTGTTTGTTTATTTAAGACCCTCTCTTTTCCATATATTTCCTCTTTAAAGGTTGCACACAGCAGCTACATTGCTGCAGAGTCAGGGTCAGTGTTGCCCAGGGCAGCTGCACTGAATCAGGGTTAGTGTGGAACAAATACCTTGGCACCAGTTGCTCCAACTTCACCTTTGGGGCCTTCAAGACCTTTGTGTCCCTGCAAAGAACAGTAGAAATTTATAAATATTTCTGGTTTTATTCAGTTTTCAAAAGGATAAAAGAAGAACCAAAACCACACTTATTCACAGGGCCTTGTAGAGACAAGCTTTACAGGTAAAATAATTGCTCACTATTTTTCTAAACTTTGAATACTTTCATGAAATATATTTCAAAAAATAAGATTCCACCAAAAAATGTTCTCAGCTTAAAGCATTGAGCAACAAAAATATCACTTCCTAGAAAATTAATCTACGCTACAAAAATGTATACTGACCCCTAGACAAATTACGGGGCTTATACAGTTTTAAAAGCTATATTATTGGGTGTGGGTTGTCCTGGAACCATTCCCCAACAGACACCAAAAAAGTAAAGTAATTTGATAATGAGGACAGCAACATTCATTCTACTCAAAATTTCAATAGCTCAAAAAGTGACTCCCCAAGTATAGTATAGCTGATACTGGCCTTGCCTTTGGATAGAAGATAGAATGATGTCAACATCCCAATACAGACACATGTATAGTAGAAGGCTGATGATAGATTATATTTGTGTGCACCATACTTAATAGTCACCTACTCATTATCTCCAGTTTAAAAGACTACTGTCTGCCAAGTTGTGCCCTTTTTGGCCCAGTGTCCTCCCCTTTAATCAAGGCACTCGTTGCCCTACAACATAATGATTCTCTCTTTCCCTAAGTGGCATCCACTTTGTAGTTGAGGTTGAGTTGAGGTTGTAGATCCAAGACTCTTCTTGCTCACCATAGAACCATCTCACGTAACACAGCCTTTTTGTAATAGAATTATATGAAATTTAAAGGAAATGTATGGTATTTACAATTTCAGCAATGCAGATGAGTATCTCAAGGACAAGTATAAAGACAGTTTATAAAGGACAGGGAATTGCCAAAGTTCTGATTGGTTTATCCCCGGGCCCCTCTCAGTAAAACAAAGAATAAGGCAACTTACTCTGTGACCTTTCAAGCCTGGGAGACCAGGAGCACCAGGGAAGCCTCGAGCGCCCTGTGGGAAAGGTACATAGAAACATTGCGGTCATTAATAAAACCGGAAAATGGCTTAATATGCCTTTGCCCCAGGCAGCCGACACATCTTTTTCACCCACATATTCAAGAGAAGGACAGGATACTTTTGCCTATTAAAATGTTACTGGGGTAATCAAAACTAGGAAAGCAAGAACCCTGTTAGAAACGGAAGAGCCCAACACACAAAGATGCGGGTTAAAGAGCCATTTGCTGATACTTTGCTGATACTTCACTGTCTACTGACAAGGGACAATCAATCAATCAATCAATCAATCAATAAATATATTCATGGATCAACACGTGCAGTGTATAAATCGACTAGGTGCAGGCATCCAGAAGAAACTTCAGTAGAGGAACCCAGGGGATCACATTGGCCAGTTTCCCACTGAGCTTCGCCTGGGTGGAAGAGGTGTCCTTGTATGTAGCAAGCCAAGGGCTTTGATCATTTCTACTGTCTGAATACAGTAGTTTATTATGATCCAGATTTTTAGAAGTTAGGGTTCAGGAGCAAGCTTTGTAAAATGGTGATTGCTTGAAAAGTGAGCGAGCAGCTAAAATATCTGAGAGAAAATCAGGAAATGCAAGGGTAGCTTTGGGTCCTGACTCAGTCATGTCTAGGTTTCTGCTAATTCTATGTCTCTTCTAGCCAAGCACGTTAAAGCAGAAGAACAGAGAGAGATACAACCACAGATGAAAACCAGTCGAAGAACTTTTTTGAAATGATATTAAGGCTTTTTCCATGTAGTGTTTTTCAGATGATAGTGACCCAGTAACTCAATCATGCTCTTATGATTTTGACTACACGTATTTGGTTTTGCATTGAATTCCTATGACCGCTGTCATTGGAAGGTTCTAGAGTCTGATAGCATGGATTGGTGCGATCAGCCAGCTGTCAGAGTTCAATGGTGGTTATCAGTCCTCAAATCCCTAGCACTTAGCCTTATGCTTGGTTAGTGAGCAATCAGAAAATAACCATCAGCTTGACGACAAACTGAATTCAGATGTGAATGCCGCAGTTGCTGTCACCAGTCCCTTCCAGCGCAGCTTCTCTTGTCCCAGTCCTTACACATACGGCAAAGTCCTTTTGCTCCACATACCATAGCCTTTACTCAATTTTACTACATGAATGAATAAGCAACTAGACAATAAAAAGATCAGGTGATAAGATCAGAGCAATATTTTCTGTGACTTCTTGCAGGGAAAGTACCTCGGCGTTTTGAGACTATCACAGTAAGGATATACTACTCCTCTCTGAAAACATTGAGGTATCGCTAATTCTTCTGTGGATGCAACCATGCTTAGAAAATCTTTCATATCAATAAGTCCCTTAATGCTTTTGGACCAACATCCTATCTCTCTCACTGAGATATAACTCCCTTAACATCGAACAAGTCATTTAGTGCACACCCATGCAAGCCTATGGAGGAATAGCTGAGCTGTTATTTCAAATAATTAGTTAACTTCAGCTTTTACGAGCACAGGGGAAATTCCTATGTAATTGCATATTCGAGTATGACAAGGAAATGAACTGGATGTTCTAATGCTCGTGAAGAATTCTCCTTCTGCTGACCCAGAGCTGTCATCACAGCGCAAATGTGCGGGGTTGCGGTGAGCTCGCACAGAGCATCTGCGCCGTCCTGGCACGGCTACCTCTCCTCCCCACGGGAATGCTAGCTGTGAGCACAGGCGGGAGTACAGAAGGCCAGGGTGGAAAAGGACAGCTGTCCTGGCTGCTAACCCTCACGCCTTTGTCTTCTCTTATACCCCAGGTTGATGGGGAGCAGAGGATAAAGAGAGGAAGATGGGGGATTGGTTTCATAATTGAAACTAAATCATCCTTAGAGCCCTATAAATCCCAGTTAAAGAGCAATATTCCTCTGTGTCTTTTAAAAAAAAATATCTCAGTAATGAACCTCATTAATTTTCGGAAAGTAAGCAGAGAATCATGCAGTATCAGGTAGCTGTACTAAGTGCAGAAACATTAGGGAATAACAGGAACGAAATGAAGGCTCTGAGTTCAGCGAGGGGCTGCTGGGCGAGAGAAACTCTACGCACTGACATGCCTGAGGAGGATTTTTGCTTCTTCGGTCTCTAATTCTCTCCATTCTGGTCTGCACACCCCCTTAAAGAAACTAAACAAAGCAACGTGGGGGCACAAACAGGCAGATTTGGAAGCCGTTCAAGGTTCCGGATCTCGAAATCCGGTGGAGTGGGCTGACACGTGTGTTCCTTGAATGAGTTAAGGGAGAACGAAACAGCTGTGTTAGGGCAGCCTGGCCGTGGACGCGTCTTGTCCTGAGATTTTAGGACCCAGCATACTAATAAAGGATTTCAGGCAACATTAGGACTTGGTGAGCAGCCAAAGAAGCAGACTGTCCACAGTTTAGCCCCCCGCTGATTGAAAACATACATGAGGCAACAACCTCAAGCCGCTCCTTCCGTTAGACGGGCTGCTATACAATAAAAATATTTGGAAATCAACAAAACTCAGGTGTTATCAATTATAAGTAGGTCACTTCGGTGACTTCTTAATTGTGGAAATTTTGAGTTTAGGGAGTATCCCTGAGAGTTATAGTTATGACCCAGTTGTTTGGCTCCAGGGTTTGCATCTGGCGCCAATACAATTCTGGGAACTGGGATTCACTGTAATGCTGGCAGAACGTCCCTCCACGTCTTGCATTTCGACAGAAGAGGATATCTCTTGGGTGTCTGCATTTACCTCGTGTCTAATACATGCGTGTACAATGCGCTGCGAGTTTCGCATTCTTTATTTTTGTGTCATTGTACTGATGATCACGAACTTACCGGTGACCCTGAGAACCCCACTTCGCCGGTGTTGCCATTTCTTCCAGGTTCACCCTTTACAGGAAAAAAGGGGGTGAGAAGTGTGGAGAGATCAGATACCCTTCTCTGAGATTGCATGATAAAGTCTAGATGAAAAGCCTATACTGCAAACAGTGTAGAAACAGAACCCAAGCTCGATTTCTGGTCACATGTAACCCTGCAATTCAGTTGCTCATGCTCCTTTAAAGTTGCCAGGAAGAATAAATGGATACAAAGCAACCTGTTCTGATCTAGCCATTTTCAGAACATCACAATTTACATGCAGAGGGATGGGATACAGCTCAAAGCAGAGACCCCGTCTATCATGCACAATACCCAAAGTTGATCCCTAACACAACAAAAATTAAAATAAAATAAGCATTTGTTATATGTTCAGATTAACTCGTCTTCCCAGCTTTCTAAAATGCACACACACACACACACACACACACACACACACCACAAATTGTTTTCAAAGATAAATCTTAATAAAAAATTTTTGGAGAATTCAGGAGAGATAATATCTAGTAACTTAACACTCTCATAATAAAGAGTCCTTTCAAGCCGGGCGGTGGTGGCGCACGCCTTTAATCCCAGCACTCGGGAGGCAGAGGCAGGCGGATCTCTGTGAGTTCGAGGCAGCCTGGTCTACAAGAGCTAGTTCCAGGACAGGCTCTAAAAAAGCTGCAGAGAAACCCTGTCTCAAAAAACCAAAAAAAAAAAAAAAAAAAAGAGAGAGAGAGAGTCCTTTCAGGTTTTGGAGAACTTTAACCTGTGTCCTCCAGTCTAGAGTGGATTTGATGGGAGCTGAGCTGATGAAAGGGAATCGGAGCCGAATTTTCGCCTGACCCATGCAGCTCCTAGTGAGCCTCGTCTATACTACAAAGCAATGGGAAACTTACATCTTCTCCAGGTTTCCCAGGGGGCCCCTCTGGTCCACGGGCACCAATTGGACCCTAAGAAGAAAGCAAAACAAAAAACAAAGAATATTCACCTCCTTCCATTGCTATTCAAATCCTATCGGGACAATGGAAAGATATCAAAGAACATTACTAATAATGTTTTATTATCTCTATGTCTCGGATCTTGTGCTTGGCAATAGAGATGTTGAATTGCACAAATCTATGTGTCCGTACTCAACACGCAAGTCCCTGGGTTAAAATACTGTGACTTAGAAACATAGAACCTAAGTATAATCCACAGCACAGCACCCCAGGGATTGTCATTTCTTGCTAAGTTATTGTAGCCCAGGAGAACAAATACCCACAACACCTCATAGAGGTAGAGCCCCATGAAATGGGCTGACACACTCATTCCACACTCACCATTGGTCCAGGCTCGCCAGGCTCACCGGGAGGTCCTGATGGCCCAACGCCACCCTAAAATTGAGAAGGAAGGATAAATGAAGCGAAGGAAAGCAGAACGCCAAATTCTGCATTCTTAACAACGCATAGTGTGGGGGTTGCTCTCTGCCTCTTTTCAGATATATATCAAGGAAATTACTGAATCAGAATATAATGCAGTTTCACAATCTGAAATATATAACAATATTATATATAATATTAGGACTCAGTTTGTTGGCCTGTTTAGATAAATGAGTCTTCAAACAGGGCTAGTGCAGAATGGGTACTCAATCAATAGTATTAAGCATCCTCCTCCTCCTCATCATCAACCACCTCACCGTTATCAACTACCTCTATGTTCAGCAAAGTAATGAAGTAAACTCCGGACAGCTGATCAAGACAATGTGATTACCTCGACTGAGCTAAAGATGTTCCTTTTGAAGCATTCTTAGCTCATGCCTACTAGATCATTACAAGGAGTCAAACAGTTCTACATCATAGTTCTACTAGCATTTGATAGGTGTGGAAGGAAAGTATATAGTATCAGGATCTTACAGATTCCATAAGATAACCACCTTGGCCTTAGTTTATAATAATACTAATTGGAAATGGTTTTTAATTATCTGACCGTAAAGTCTGAGAGTTGGCAATAATCAGTTGTGGAAATCATCATGACATGAGGTGATGTTCTATTGTTTTAGAACCAAGGATACATGGATCCTAGTGTTAGAGGTCAATCACATAGAGAAATCAGATGATGCACATTGAGGACCATTGAGAAACTGTGAGGGCTAGGGAGACAGCTCAGTGGATAAGCATTTGCTGCACAGGCATTAGGAGAATCAGAGTGTGGGGCCCCAGAACACATGTGAGAGCCGGGCAGATAGACAGCCAGCCTGTGATCCTTATGCCGGGTAGAAGGACAGGAACAGGGCATCTCCAGGGCCCTCCAGCCAGATGACTGGTTAAACCGGTGAGCTACCAGCTCAGTAAGAGACCCTGCCTGCAAGAGAGAGACTTTGCCCCAAGAACTAAAGCAGAGAGCAACCAAAAAAGACGTTTGACTTCAGTCTCTGGTTTGCGCTCTCCCTCCCTCCCTCCCTCCACTCCCTCCGCAGAAAGAAACGAATAAGAAAGAGAGTGAGATAGAGAGATAGAGAGATAGAGCTAGAGTATCTCTCTCTCTCCCCCTCTCTCCCTCCCTCCCTCCCTCCCTCCCTCTTTCTCTCTGTCTCTCTCTCTGTCTCTCTCCCTCCCTCCATCCCTCCATCTCTCTCTCTGTCTCTCTCCCTCCCTCCATCCCTCCATCTCTCTCTCTGTTTCTGTCTGTCTGTCTCTCTCTCTCTCACACACACACATACACACACACACACACACACACACACACGTTATCAAGAAACTTTGAAGCTGGGCGGTGGTGGCGCACGCCTTTAATCCCAGCACTCGGGAGGCAGAGGCAGGCGGATCTCTGTGAGTTCGAGACCAGCCTGGTCTACAAGAGCTAGCTCCAGGACAGGCTCTAAAGCTGCAGAGAAACCCTGTCTCAAAAAAACCGAAAAAAAAAAAAGAAGGAAACTTTGAAAAAGAAAGCTGCCTATGCTTCTAAGTGGGTAGATGCCATTCCAAGTAATAATTATGCAATTTAATGTTCTGCCCAAAGTAGTCATGAAACGTGAACCTTATTTGTGCTCTTTCTTTCTGTTGCAGTATATAATTTCATTGTGAAAACACTTACTTGCTGTCCTTGTAAACCTTGAGGTCCCCTTGGGCCAACAGGACCCTTCAAAACAAGTGAGAAGAAAAGTTACTTCATATTCAAGGTCGCATTATATTTATTTTTAGATTTGTTAATTTCATTGGATGTGTGTGAGTGGTTTGCTCATGTGTATGCAGGCACACCATATATGTGCCTGGTGTTCTGGAAGGTCATAAGAGGGTATTATATCCTCTGGAACTGGAGTTGTGAACCACCAGGAGGGTGTTAAGAATCAAACCTGGGTTCTTGGCAAGAATAGCTGCCCTTAATAACTGAGCAACCTCTTCAGTCCCACAACTCATGTTTTTAAAATGGTGGATGTGTTTTAGAATCTGGGAAGTGACGACTGACTAGAGAGCCCTACTGACATGAGCTTGGATTTGCTTTTCTGGGAGGCAGATGCACTCAGGGAGATTAAATTTGACTGACGTGTGTGATGATTTCATTGTGTAGCCTCTGTGCCATAAACATGCCTGTGCACACCCGGTGTCTTTATGACAAGGGCCCACGGATGAGCAAGTGGGAGATTCTGATAAAGCAAAACATCTGAAGAGGGGAAAATCTTGGCACCCACACAGTACTTACAGATAGCCCGTGTGATGTTTCTGCTCTAGGGAGGGCTGGCTTAAATACCAAGCTAAGTCAACAGTTTATGAAACCAGCAATGCCAGCCAGATCATTTTCAATGTCAGTTTAAATTATCGGGGAATTGGGTTTTCTGGAACATTTCTTTCTTTCACAACACATATTAAAAGCATAAGCACAGGCTTCCCTCGTTTAAACATGAAGTGATTCCCCTGAAGCAAAGGGGATGCAGTGGGAAGTGAAAGCTTAGGGGAGTTTTAACTCCATATGAGGATAACGAAACTTCACGTCAAACCTTAGAAAATAAAATCTGTTTAGCTAAAATAAAGCTCAATCGAGTAAATGCTGCTAAATTCAGTTTAGTTCATTCTGTATTCTAGCTACGAAGAAGAGAAAGCACCTTTAAAAGTAAGAAAGTTGAAAAGTAGCCACTTGGGGAGACAGAGACAATGACTCGGAAAGGAAAGGAAAGGAGTGGGAAATTCAAGAAGGAATATCAAATTGTGTGCATGTATAAAAACAACATAAGGAAACCATTATTATGTACAATCAGTATAAGTTAAGAAAACATTAATTTTAAATTAAAGGACTTTAAAAATAAAATTTTTATAAGATAGTGGTATGAATATGTATGCAATTTAAATTTAAAAATATATAAAACATTAGATATCTCAGAAAACTACCACAAAACAAGCAGTGAACATTGATTTAGAAGACACACAAATCATGTTTGAGGTAACCTAAAGCTGGCCTTAAAGATGGGTAGAGGGCTGGCTATCTATGAGGTGTGACTTTATTTTGTATTGTCTGAGATTTCATTAACATGGACCAGTTTTGAATTATTAAGTTCAAAAGGCACTGAAGAATTGGTGTGAAGAGTGTTAGCTCTTTCTGTGCGTCTGGAATCCTTCACATCGCCAAGTTAAGAATCAGTCCAAGAAGCTGGAAAATTCACAGGGCCAAAGACAAAAGAGGAATAGTCAGGGAAGCAGAGCTGCTGGACTAAGGATGTCCAGTCAAAGGATGCTAGGTCAGTAGGAACTCATAAAAATGGAAATGACCCAGCATTTGTTTAAAAAGTCAAACAAGTCAGGGTTTCTAATCAACACTATAAAAAAATAATGAATACACTTTTACTATAAATAAATAGTCTTTTTTGATGGTAGTAATGTTCTCTTCCTTAAGTGTGAAATGAAATATGCAGACAGATGTTGATTGATGCTCACAAATGGTACATAAGGGTATGACTGGAACATTCCTGGACTTTCAACTCACACACAGCAGGACTTGCAAAATAAATTATATGTCTTGATAAGTGTGTTCTAAAATATTCTAATTTTATTTATATTAATAAAATGTGTGTATATACATTTTATGTATATATGTATGTATTTATGTATGCTTATGTGTGTGAACGTTTATGTGTGTATGTGTTTGTATATGTGTATGTATGTGCTTATTTTAAGGCATGCATATATGTGCATGTGTGTATGTGTTTGTGTGTGTATGTATATAATCATATGTATGTGTTTCTTCGTATATGTGCTTCTGTGTGTATGTGTATATGAGCATATGTATGTTTCTGTGTATGTATGTGCTTCTGTGTGTATGTGTATAGATGTTTGTGTGTGCATATATGTGTGTGTCGGTGTATGTGTGTATGAGTGTGTGTTTGTGTTTCTGTAAATGTATGTGCTTCTGTGTGTGTTAGTGTGTGCATCTCTGTGTGTTTCTCACTGTGTGTGTGTGTGTGTGTGTATACTTGAGTGTCAGGGTGAACATGTGAAAGTCATAAGAGTCTATTCTCTCCTTCCATATGTTCCTTGGGGGTTGATCTCAAATCACCAGGCTTAGGCAGCCGTGGACTTCACCAGCTGAGTCCCCTCGTTTGCTTACGATTTTATCTAACTCACTCAAGCTTCCCTGTTTCGTTCACCTAATACTTCACCAGTAAACAGTATGCTTACCACGGAGCCAGGCATGAGTCCCACTTGACTCCCAAGTCCAGATTTTTCATCCAGTCCAGCCATCTGAGCTGAAAAGGGCTGGAGAGGAAAGCGTTGACATTATTTACACTGTAAAAGATGTGTATCGCCACACTTCTAACCATGAGGAATGTGCACACGTCTGCCATTCTCAACCAGATTCTTTTAAGAGCCGTTCTGAATATTTGACTTTAATGCGTGGGGAAGAATTCAAGCTGCTCTTTGGTTGTGCATGCGTTTGATGGGCTATTCTTCCCTCAGGGTATTTTCTACGTATGCTGTTTCAGAAAACCTGCCGCAACCAGGTACACAAATCTTGACAGGTTCTCAGCTGCCTGCCACAGATCTGATGTCTTCATCTGGCTCTCTCCCACCCGGAACATGCTTGTAACAGAGCAAAGCTTAAAGGATGTACTTTAAATATTTATCCTAAAGATGCCAGATTCCATTTCAGAATATTTTAACTAGATGGTGTTTTTTTTATTGTCTCATGGAAAGTAACCTAAAAGTTGCTGTTCTGTAAGTTGACAAAATTTTTATAATCCTTTCAGTAAATCTCTGATTATTCCAAGAAGTGGAAATCATTTTACTTATTCTCTGATACCTTTAAGATACTCTGGCAACTAAACTGACTAAAACTATTCATCTATTTTTCAGAAGCTTTATTAATTAATTTATTAATTTTAGTGGGAAATAAGTATGTTGTTCAACATATAAACAGACTGTTCCTTCTTTAATCAGCTGTAAGCAAATGCATGGACAGTTGCAATGTACTGGTAGTCTTCACACTCTTCGGGTGGCCTTTCCTATGCAGTGTACCCCTGAGTGCCATCTGCAGCCACCAAGAGTTCAACGGGGCAGACAAAAAGAAGCATTTCATTTGATTAAAGAAGAAAATTAAAATATAAGAAATATGTTTAATGCTGCTATGGTTGGATACGGCTCCCCCAACATACCCTAAAGCCTTGGGTTAAAATCTTGGTTCCCAGTGCCATGTTCACAGGTGGAGTATTGGGAAGTAACTGGACCATGGATCTTCCCAATGAATTCATTCACCCATGGAGTCGTAAGTCAAAAGCATGGGTTGGGAGGAGGTCGAAACCTTCAGAAGTGAGGTCTAGCTGCATGAAATGATCCAAGTCACTGCGAACATGTTCTGGGGAACTCTGTCTTATCCCAAACTCTTCCTTTATTTGTCGTCTTCCATGCCAGGGAGAAGGGAATGTTTACTCTATCAGTGTTAGACCGTGATGCTCTACCCAGCACAGGCCCAGAAACAAGGGAGCCAGCAGCTATGGATAGAAATTTCTCACACTGTGAACCAAATCCAGTCATCTCCCCGTAAACTGTTTCTCTCCAGCATCTGTCATGGTGACAAAAATGTCTGCCCCAAGCGTCTGTACAACCTCGTGTTCTTTCTATCACCACAAATATGGCATCCTCTCTTGGGAGGGTGCAGGTTTGGTTTGGGGAGCCTGGAGAACAGCAGGACAGAGATCTGTGTTCCTCAGCTCATTGTGTGAACAGTGTAGTGTTCTCTCAGCACCACCAGAAGAAAAGAGAGTGTTTTGGGGTCTGGAACTACTACAAGAGAACAAATAATTTGATGCAAGTCTTGAGAAAAATGATGCTTTGGATTTTCCAGCAATTCCTTGTGGATTTATACGTTTCACTGTTGTTCCCAGTAGATCTGCGTTCCTGCCACAGGTTCTGAGTAAAGTATCAACTTCTGAACGGATACAGTCTAACACCATCAGGCTGAATTCACAATTTGTGTATCACCTAACTGTTACACTAATCAGAGCACACAACTCACCCTGCTCATGCCATCAGGCCCTGGGTGAGAGGGATGTCCAGGAGGCCCTGGGGCACCCGGCTGACCAGGAACACCTGGCTCTCCATCAATTCCCTGAGGACCACGAGGACCCTAGGAAAGAAAACCACTGGATGTTAGAACCACTTTCATATAGGTGCTCAGGAGGAAACTGAATGCACAGACTTCGAGAGGGCGATCATGGTCATTATAACAGACAATCTAAACACTGTCAATTTCCCCACTGTTCAGGGCTTCTGTCACCAAGACACGGTCTTGGTAAGAATTTTATCTGATGTGTTAAATCTTAGAATAATTAGAAAAGCGTGTCACCTCAGCAACAGGTCTACAATGAGGTTTATTTGATGAGATTTTCTTGCTTAGGTATATTTAATAAACGGTTTCTAAATGTACCTGTCTGTCTGATATTACAGTTACCTGTGAATGTGCCTGCTTATCCTGTTTCTCACCCTATCTTCTCCTAAAATGCAAAAGCCCTGGATAGAGTTTGTGGGTCTATTTCATCTTCCAAATTGCTTGAGGCTTGCATAATTTCTGGTACACAGTGGACAATCAATACCGTGGATAACATTTGCACAGTTCACTCTTCTTTACGTTAAGTCTGGCACGTCTTATTTTCCTTCCCACCCAAGCGCTCAGCCAGACGAATGAGACGTGAGAGGCCAGTTCTCAGAGAAATGAACAACGACCCTTCCCGCCAAGTCCCACCCTTTCCCTAACCCACATTCTGAGGGCAACTTGGGGAACAGCCACACCCTTGGGTCTGGAAAAGCTCGGTTTCCCAGCTTCATCATTTCCATCAGGCTCGCGCATGCGTGTGTGTGTGTGTGTGTGTGTGTGTGTGTGCGCGCGCGAGCGTGTGTGTCTAAAAATCTTAAGCTCTGATAGGAGAGGAACAAAGAAGTCACAAGATAATTTGAAGTTTATCAGTATATATGGGGAACAAGTAAAGTGGTAAGTTGGTGTTTAATAGTAAAAAAAGCTTCTAATTCTTAGCCAAGAACTCTACCTGGCCCACAGTCAGCAACTCAAATATGAACCAATAATGTAGGCCAGAAGGCTGGACAAGCTGAAGAAGCTGATTAATCGTAATTTGCAGTACTCAAACATCCATATTTTTCTGGAGTTGGCCAAATATCACTTATGTCTTTGAACTGAGAGACAAAAATAGCCTAGGAAATCCAAGGCATGCTTTCTTAGAAAAAACATTCTTATATTTGAAAAATCAGTCCCCTTCTTGCCCTTCGCCCACTGGCAAGTCACTGCTCTATCTAATGCATTGTCAGGATTATTTCCGCTGTGGTCTTCGCCCCCGGATCACGCAGTGTGGCGGGCACCTCTGTTCCAGAACACACAGAGCGGCTCTTAAGCTTAGTCATAGTGCTTTTTTCCCCCCAAAAAAACCAACCGCTCAATAAATCTATTATTAAAAACAGAAACTTAACAGGAACAAAATGCTTACTCCCGGAACGTTTCCAAAATAAACAGAAAACTAAATTTTCTTTATGTATGAATAGAAAGCGATCTGGTCAATAGGAATTCTCGGGATTGTTACTGTATTCGCTGGTTAAGGTTGATCAGATACCAAGCAAGGTCCGGCCTGAAGAGAGCCTACCCTTTTGTTGACGTCCAATTTCTTCTGTATTTTCCTGGAATTATCTCTAAATATCGCTTGTCTGTGTTAGTCCATCAGAACTTGAAAATTAAGTAAATAGACACTTATGAAAATTTTCTAAGATGAAGTGAATGTGAACAATTTAATGAGACTAAGAACACAATGTAGAAGGTTTAGTGGTTAAAAACTAAAAATGAACTAGAATTGGTAATCCATTCAAATGCGTAGTTTCAGTTAAACTTAATCACATAATTTGTGTGTTAAAGTAAATGCTGTTTCATCCCTTTCTCCCTTCCCCCGCCAGAAGACGCTCGGGCAGCACTCGCCTAAAAGTACTTGCAGACGGCCACCACTAGGTGGCGAACTTTAAACGTCCACATGAAGAAAACAGCGGACACTGTTCAATAACTTTTCCCCGCTTGTCATTTTTATTCTGTGGTGACACCTGGAGAGCTAAAAGCATTTAAACCACTAATACCAGTGAAGTAGCTCAACAGAACAGCAAAGAAGAGCGCACGAGAGAATGAGAACATGCAATGTGTCCCCCTGATGTGGCCTAGGCAATCCACCCACACTGCCAGCTCGATTCTAGCGGCCTTAGCGCTACATCCTCTGTTTGGTTTAATGTGCAGATGCTTTTAAAGAGAACTAGGCTGTAAGATCTCATAACGATCTGACCTACAATAGATTCCACTCCTATTATACATTCAGAGTCATGCGTTGCCTTCTTGCTTATCGATTCCTTCCACGTATATCCCGACGAACGCGTATTTGGATACTTAAAATTCCATTGAAAATTAAGTTTTAGAAGCTACAATTAGAGGTAAAAATTAAACAGTACAAATGTTTTTCTTACTGAAATAAGGGGTCACGGCAGCAACAAAAACGTAATCCAGTTTCTCAATATATGAAACGTCTTCGATTTTATGGTGGGTGTAAGAAAGCATGCACTTAAGAAGAAAACAATACACCTCGTATGCAAGTAGATAAGGCGAGAACGAGGTTCTACAGTGTGTGCGACATTATGTTTTAGCTCAAGGGCACACAGATTTTAGTTCTAACTCATAACCTTTGTTAGAAGTGTTAATTTTTTCCAATTATTAAATCTCTGTAACATCTACACCATGGGAAGGAAAGTATTCTTCTTAGGAAATAAATCTTACCCACCAATAGTTTCTTTTTCCCCTCTCCCGTTGGAAATTTCCACAGCAACCATAAAAACCAGAGTGCAGGTGTTTTACCTTGACTGAACATTCTTGGCATCATTCACTCGTGAATGACAGCTTCTGGACGCAGTATGATGTATTAACCTTGTTTCTATAATCAGTGTGTCGGTAATTTGACTTTATAAAATGTAGGTGATTGCAGTTGTGTTATCTGACTAGTAAGGAGTGGCTAATCACTTTCATGCAATAATTTTCTCTACATTTGGAGAACTGTAAGTTCATTTCGTGATTGGAATTCTTTGTGGCGTTTAGTGAAATGGCCGACCAAAAGTGTCTCTGGTACCCTCACAGCACTCAAAGGAAAAGTGCAAATCAGCACATCGGAGAAACATTTGGGGGGTGGGGGAAACAGTCGCCAACTTACAGGTCTTCCTTTGGGGCCTCGGTCCCCTCTTGGTCCTTGTGATCCTGGAGGGCCCTAAAATACAAATTATAGTTATGGATATAAACATTTATGAATTTTTAAAGAATTTAATCGATAAAAGAACATTGAAAAAGACACATCACTTTTCCAGTTTAGTGCAATTGAAGACTGGACAGCAAAGGCTATGCGAGCGAATGTTCTATAAACGATAAAGGGCTGAGTGTTTCAGGGTGAAGTTCAAAGAGCTGCACAGACTTAGGCACCATATAAAGACACTGCAGAACTGAACGCATTGGCATAGCTAGCGCCTGCAAATTAAAAATCATTTTCACAGGCTGGCCGCAATGCAAATCTTTGGCCAATAAGTTCTAGGTACAAAAACTTAAGAGTTCATGCCTGAAGATACATGGAAAAGTGCCACCCTAAATTATCAGTTATCTGGTAGAATATGTGAGTTCAGATTGGCACACAATGCTCCAGACTGCTCACTACTGGCCTGTCTGCTGCTGGCAGCCTGCCGTTGCTTCATGTACATTCGAAGAAAGACGGATTATTATTTCTATGGAACACATACATGCACACATATAAACTCTACTCAAAATTTCTCGAATTCTAAGTGCCACAGTTGCTGCCTTACTAAAAACATTTATTTAAAAATTGTTATTTGTTTCAACCAACAACCTTGCTTCTGTTGTTTTATTTAAATTTTTTAATATTAAGATGTTTTCCCTTAAAAGCAAAGAAAACCAGCCCACAAATCACAATCCCAGAGAACCCAGACAACAAAGAGGACCCAAAGAGAGACATACATAGATCTAATCTACATGGGAAGTAGAAAAAGACAAGATTCTCCTGAGTAAATTGGGAGCATGGGGACCTTGGGAGAGGGAGGGGAGAGCAGAGAAAAATGTAGAACTCAATAAAAATCAATTAATAAAATTAAATTAAAAAATAAAAAATGTTTTCCAGACTGGCCCTGAAACGCCTTGGTTCAAGGGTTTTTATGTCTCAGGCTCCTGAAAAGCAGGAACTATGTATCCTGTTGCCGTGCCCTGCTCAACAACAATGTGTAAAAGCAGAAACTTCCAAAGGAAAATGAGTCTGTTAGAATTATGTTATCATTTTATTTCAGGAGATCTGATGCATTTCAATGTTTGAATGGTATGTATGTGACTGTACATACATATGTATATGTATATATGTATGTGATATATATACATATATATATCACCTAAGAATGCTATTGATAGTCCAAACCTGAGATAAATAGCCTTTATAAAAAAAAAGTCAGGAATCTGTCATGTTGCTATATAATTCCTCAAATTCTACTGTAACATATTACTTAAGGAAATAAATCTCTCTTAATTAGTAAGCACACAACTACACTCTCATTTCAAGAACAATGTCAGTCTAAAATCAACAGCACAAACATAGATTGTTTCTCCTTCCACCAACAGCAAGGCTAATACATTAGAAAAAAAAATGGTTTTTCAGTTCAAAGATGAACTGAGCCCTGTGTGCCATAAAATGCTAACTCTGAAGCTGGTTTAAAGTAAAATGTTTGGGGATGCCAAGCATCCTTTTGTGCTCTGCTGTGTTCTCATGTTTGTCTATCAACAGAGATGCTCGGTATTAGCCATTCTTCGGTCGAGGGGCATTTAGGTTGTTTCCAGATTCTGGCTATGACAAACAAAGCTGCTATGAACATAGTTGAGCACATGTCCTTGTGGCACGACTGAGCATCCTTTGGGTATATACCCAAAAGTGGTATTACTGGGTCTTGAGGTAGGTTGTTTCCTAATTTTCTGAGAAATCACTATACTGACATCCAAAGGAGCTGTACCAGCTTGCACTCCCACCAGCAATGTAGGAGTGTTCCCTTTTCCCCACATCCTCTCCACCATAAGTTGTCATCAGTGTTTTTTGATCTTACACAATAGAGTACTACACAGCAGGAAAAAAAAACATCTTGAAATTTTCAGGCAAACAGATGGAGCTAGAAAACATCATATTGAGTGAGGTAACCCAGACCCAGAAAGACAATTATCATATGTACCCACTCATAAGTGGTTTTTAAACGTAAAACAAAGAAAACCAGCCTACAAACCACAATCACAGCAAACTTAGACAACAATGAGGACCCTAAGAGAGACATACATGGATCTAATCTACATGGGAAGTAGAAAAAGACAAGATCTCCTGAGTAAATTGGGAGCATGGAGACCATGGGAGAGGGTTTAAGGGGAGAGGAGAGGCAGGGAGGGGAGCAGAAAAAAATGTAAAGCTCAATATAACCAATAAAAAAACTAGATGCTCAGTATTCACAGCAAATACTGGAGGAAAGCACTTACTGCGGGTCCCGGACGACCGCGTATGCCCGTTACCTAAGCACCAAACAAGAAAATTATGAAGATAAACTTTACAGAGACTTGAAAAACTCAACAGCCTAATGAATAAAAACAAAAGTTCAGTGGAATCTTTTTAAAGAATGTGCCCAACTAGTTGCACTTCCTCCTCTGAGTTAAAATATCACCTGTTTTGAACTTTAATACAGAAATATAGTGTTTGCATGGAAATTGATACATGTTATTGATATAATAAATTTACATTGATACAATACATTCACATTGAAGACAGGGGCTCTTCGCCAAATCTTCACTCTCAGGGCAGCTGTGTGACCTGGAACTAACTGCTTATTCTCTCTCTAGTAAGTTTCTTTAAATGGAAATTTATATGCAGACTGAAACGCAAAATGGTGTCAGTGAAACAATCTCGCAGAATTATGTGGAATGAAAAAGTCAAATATTTAGAATCTAAGACACATCAAATATGAAAAGGGGAACTATAAAAAATGCATACTTTGGGATAAATTGAGAAAATAGGGTTTTTTACCTAATTACTATTACTATAGGAAGTACCTATTGCTACCTAATAATTAACGAGTGTAATCTTTTCACTTAACAGATCAGTGGAAGCTGCTATAAAAAAATCTATGGTTTGAAATGATAACAATTTTGTCATATCCATGATGTAGCTTCTGGTCAGCAGCAAGGATAATGAGGTCTTGAGAATTCTGAATTAATGTGGGATTTCGATCAGGATCAAGGAATGACACACTTCCAAAAGTGCGGAACACCATTATATATAATTCAATACACTTAATATTATAAGAACATGATTTTTGTGTTGTCAGTCATGTGAATATAAAATTTAATGTTATAAAGCATATGTATTATATCTAATACTGTATTCTGCCTTGTGCATGTTTTATTAAACTTTTTCATTATAAATTAACTTTCTTTTTGAATGGAAGCAATAATATACAGCTTCTATAGTTATGCTTGAAAATAGTACATATATTGTTTTATGTATAAATAATATATACTTACAACAGGCACAAGTCCTGGTTCTCCTTTTTGTCCCTAGGAAGATTTTTTTAAAAAAGAAGAAACCAATTAATAAAATATAAATTATTTTGAGCAATAGCATGTCACACCAGTCTACAGAAATACTGGAAATGTGGATAAAATGCTAGCAAATGAGAACGAAGTCAATGTTCCATGATCAAGGCATTTGGTCAGACATTCTTTGTGAACACAACTTCTATAGAGATGAAGACCATGAAAGAAATCAAGCACATGAAATGAGAAGGGAGAAAACCTTTGTTTTACTTCATTTTTAATAACACCAATAGCAGACAGCTGATTAGAATAAGAAAAAGTCAGGGAGAAAGAAGTAAAGACAAAGAGTCGCTGGGACATCTCCCCATAGATTAAAACCACAGAAGAAACCCAGAGATGAATGAGTTTGAGTTTCCCACACATACGAAGTGGGCAGGGTTATCATTATCGACAGAAACCATTCTTGCCCCTCGTTTTCCTTCCATAGACTTCATGGCGAACATCAAAAGTTACAGATGCTTGCCTCTCATCAGAAGAGAAAGCACGGTTGTTCTAGTTGCGTGCTTCTCAATCTCTGAGGGAAACGTTGGAAAAAGTCAACTGCATAGCAAGAGACTGCCATGTCAATTTATGAGCTTCAGTGAAGGAGCAACAAGGAAACTAGACGCCAGAGGCGTTTCAACAGTAGACCTGTAGGTTTTTGACGTGGATATACTGATTTTATGATCTCAGTAGGTAGGGTATGGGTGGCCTAGTATCTGTGTATTTCTTCATATATTATTTAGTGTTATCCGCTTCAGCGTTTGTCCTCCTGTGATTTGGGGCTCCTTCATATCGTCATTGTCTCTGCCTGTTTTGCTTCCTGGGTGATCGTCCTGAACCAATGAGTTCCAATTAACACATTACAAAATGTGTTCTGATAAGCGTCTGAGGAGAGCAAGCATGGCTTCAAGTCACATCCTATGTGGATGGACCGCAGGAGGAGTGAGATGGAGCTTCTTTAATTTTGTCTCTCGCATATATCATTCATTCATCTAATTAGAAAATCAAGTACGTGGCTAGAAGGGAATTCTGCAAGCAGAGGAAACACTCAGACTTAGATTTATCTCACTCAGTAACTCGGAGACCGCTCCCATAGATTTTACGCCCTCTTGCTTATCTGGCCAACTCTGCGCTGCTACATCCCTACGCTGACCTACAATGGACATCGCTGACTATCCATGCTTGGGTGCCATCATGATTGATGTGGAAGAGATGCTGCTAGAAACCATGTGGGCTAAAAGTCATGCTATGTTTTGAGTACTGCTCTTTTATTTTTTTTTTTTAATCTAGGTCACCAAATCGTATACTTCAAAGGGGAAAATCTAATTATATCTTTCCAATATTACCTCACACATGGAAGACTGATGAAATTTTAAAACTGGTAACTTTAATGATCACCATGACAGACTCAGTAGCAGGACATACAACACAGCGATCGCGTCGGTTGGTCTGAGTCTGGAGCAGGTAATGCATTAAAGTAGGCACGTGGCCCTAGAGCAGAGGTTGTTACTAGGGAAACAGTTATGACTACTGCTGTCCTCACGTACGTGAAGCTCTTCTCCAGGAAAGTATTTTAAGGTCCTGAAGCTGAAGGAAGGGGAAGAGGGCAAGCAGTATGCATTGGGGAAAAAAATGTATTTTGGATCAATTAATTCTCATCCACTGGGAAGACCAACCCATTAAAGTAGAACTCCCCTCGCTTTCTCTCCTTCCCCTTCCTCCTTCTTTCTTCCTGTCTTCCCTCCTTCCTTTTCCTCTATCTTCCCCTGACCACAAATGTACGTCAAGTTCCTAAGGTACATGAACTATTTACTAAGTACAGTGATTAACAATAGGATGGAAACGGCAGAACGTGTTCCAAAACTCCTAATGTAGTTCACAACTTTCTGACAGGAACGGGCAGTTGACTAAAACTAGCTCAGCCATCGAAGGCTTGGCCAGTATATGGAAAGCCCTGACTCTCTCAGGCTGAAGACAGAAGAGACAAAGGAACTGCAGAGTCAATAGGTTAGCGGCCTCTGTAACTATCAGCAGGCGAGAAACTGTATCCATTCTGTCTCTGTATTTCAGGTCACCTTACACTCCACACCAAGCTTCCAGACATTTCAAAGAACAGTTCTGTGTGGATCATCTCAGAAAGAACGTTGCTTATGTAAAAGAAATGATACAAAGTAAAACTCACCTTCCTTCCTCTACCTACAAAAAGAAAAGAATAAACATATCATTTTATGGAGAAATAACTATAGAAAACATGTAGCATATATATATGTATATATATATATATATATATATATATATATATATATAAAGCAGCTTTAAATAGTTTCTTTCTTATAGATATAGATTTCAACACAGACAAGTTATTTCTGCACTAATATGGCAGAGTGCAAAAACTGCCTTGAAACAATTCTAACAAAGGACACTGCACATATATTTGGAATATTCTCATGTGATCATAATTTTCTTAACATTTACAAAGATTCTAGTGCTAGCAAAGCCTAATCATTTTATCGTAAATTATATTTAGAGTTGTCTGTTGTTTTTAATACTTTAAAAGAGTCAAGAGGTTTAGTTCAAATGCAAATTGTACTGAGCATCCAACTCTGCAGTGGAAATCTGTAACCCATGTCACGTCCTCTGTCCCCTGTTTCCTAGTCTCTGCCAAGCCCTGTGCCATCAGAAGTCACTGCTATTTGTATCATGTATATAATCCTCATAAATAAGCAAATGATATCAGGTACCTAATTTTTTCCTTATTCTCCTATTCTTCTCTGCATATAGTAATAGATGTTTACATCAGACAAATCTTTGCATAATTTGTTTTCCTGTTCGATTTTCAATTCAGTATCTCATCACGTGAATCCAGTACAGTCCATTTAACGCCATTGCTTCCCCCACAATTAATTATTTGGATTGTTTCTGTTTTTTTTTCTAATTACTAAAGCTAGCTTATTACCCTGCCATAATATTTTGAAAAATGGAAGTGAGAGAAATATAGAAATTGGGATAATTTGGGGGTTTGATGGACTAGCCACAAACCCTGTTAATTATTATAAATGATGTTAAATGAATAAATATGACCATCTCTACGCATATTTGTAAGATAAATTTCCTTAAGCTCTTTGAGCCAATGAATAGATAATTATAATTTGACATATTATCAATATACCACCTCCTGAGGTTGCAGCCACTTGATAATCCTGTAGTCAGCGAACAAAACTCTCAGAATAACTGCTGGTGATACAATGTGCTAAGGAACACTACTATATTGTTCAGTTTGCGAGATGAAACAATGTGACTGATTCCCAATTCTGATTTTGAGGAAATTTGACAGGTATCATACTCAAATTTCCTTTTAAAAAATATGTCATTTCTTCTCCTGTTTTTTGTTATTGTAATTTTATTATTTGTAGCTGAAATGTCTTTATATTTAAAACATTGTCATCCTTTGTGACTTGAATTACAAATTTACTTTATTACTTGCACGCCAGCGTGTTGTGGAACACTGTTTTGAGGCGTGTTGCTTTTGTTCATGCTTCATTTATTTAACTCCGCGAAGCTGTGATTCTTCGCCTGTGATTCTAAAACACCTGATGGTCTAATAAAGAGCTGAACGGCCAATAGCGAGGCAGGAGCAAGGATAGGTGGGGCTAACAGGAAGAGAGAATAAATAGGAGGAAAAATCTGGGACGAAAAGGAGGAGCAAGAGAACAAGGAGAGGAGGACATCAGGAGCCAGCCAAGGAGCAAGAGTGAAAGTAACATCGAGATGCAAGAAAAGGAAAAAGCCCAGAGGCAAAACATAGTTGGGATAATTTAAATTAAGAAAAGCTGGCAAGAAACAAGGCAAGCTAAGACTGGGCATTATAAGTAATAATAGCCTCCATGTGTGTGTGTAATTATTTGGGAACTGAGTGGCAGTCCCCCCAAAAGAACGAAGAGTAAGAAGGCAAAAACAAACAACTACACAAATACTTGTTTTTATTTTGTTTTCCTTGTTTGTTTGCATGCTGGGAAATGAACCTAAGATCTCACTCGTGATGTCTGAATACTTGACCGCTCGACTTGACCAGAGCCTGAGAAAAGGCCTTTTGTTTCAGGATTACAAAAGAAATCTGTTAGTTTTGACATGAGTAGAATTCCCTTTTATCTCATATGTTGTCAGCTATTTGTGCTTTGCCCTGCTTTAAAATGCGTGATTGTCGTGAATCTAAGATCTGTCTAAAATTCAACCATTCTAGAGGTCTTATGATAATTAACATCCATGATAAGAATACAATAGAATGCTCACATTTCTAAGCCTTTGCTTATCTATTATACCTTCATCAGCTATTTCTTCTGTGTTTTATCTTAACTATAGATATTTGTTATGGCCACGAATGAAATATGTTTATCCTCATTATTTACATTATAATGCAACTATTTTACAAAACAAATCTATACATTTCTGCTGGTTGATTTGATGCTACACTGCCTTATGATAATTTTTTTACTCAGTTTCCTTGGGTTTTATAAATGCACACTTTTTTGTAGAAATGATTATTGTCTTAAAAGAGCATGTCTAGAGTGGCTACTGACTATACGCCACCAGTCATGCGAAGTGCTCAGAGGGAAAAATGATAGTTTTCAATTAATTTCTGCTCGGTTTCCCCAACTAGAGAAAGGGTTTGCCCAGGTTCTGTTAGTGCTGCTGGCGCTTTACGTCAATTACGTCATGGTTTGCTCTGCTCCATTGTGTTAGCTTCTTCGGAGGCTTTTCAATGATATCCGTATCTTCTACATAGAGTCTGCCTTTTGATATGTTTAATTCTTCTTGATTAATTTATTATTTTTCTCTTCTCATGGATGTCATCCCCACCTCCCCTGTAATTTGTACGCCACCCCCTCATGGTTCAACGTCCTAGTTCATCTTTCCGTTTTTGTTTTTCCTATTGCTTTCACATCACCGCACACGGATCCTGACGAAAGGGTTTTTCCTCTTAGACACAATTATGAGTTTACTAGGTTTTGGCCTGGACATATGTCTTAGTATTTAGTATGGCTTATTTATATATAAAGCACCCAGCACTCAGAAAGTTGTAGAATTGCTGAGAATATTGTAAGCTCAATTTGGCATGGGTTAATTTAGTTTGGATGTAATGCCTGGTCCTTAGACCTTGCTAGCTTTGAACTCCGTGTGTAACTCAGGCTGACTTTGAACCCTTGATCCTTCAATGTCTCATTCCAACTCCTGAATTAAAGGCATGTGCCCCTGTATTCAGCTCCAGAAATTTCACCTGGTCTATAACCACACATATTCCAGGGTGTTTTTGTCTCATAAATTTAGCTGAAATTCATTGCCTCTACTTCTCTCGGAAGGAGTTGCACTCCCCCGCACTGATTAGTGGCAGGAAGTTAGAGATTTTGCTCTCCGACATTTGCTGAAACACTCCCACTTGCTATTTGTTTAGCCCCCTGGTTTAATTGTACTGATTCCTGATCTATGTCTATGAAATTATGTCTGCTTCCAGGGGCTTCTTTGTCTTTATCATTCTATGGCATGTGTTTATCATACCGCAAAAATTTGACTTTCAGTATTATTTTAGGTGCATTGTTTTTCTGCTAAATAATATCCAAGATGCAAAGTTAAAAGTTGCCGTCTAATATGTCCACGTGTGTACTGTTGAACACTTCATTATATTTGTTGTCAAATGGAATTTGTGGAAAGCAAAAGGAAACTTTGATAATATTTTAATATTATCAAATATTTAATATTTAATAATATTGACAATGCCAGTACAAGAAATAAAGCAAACAACTTAAAAGTTTAGTGTTGGCCTTATGTAACCCATTAAAATATGCAAATGTAATGCATGCCTGTCTCTTTGATTGATAATCTAATTGATATATATATATATATATATATCAATTACATTTAAATACATTTTTTTAAAAAATCCCTTTTAAAACCCAGTAATTATTATCCTTCTTTTCTCCAAGTACTTGCCTCCATTTCCTTCCATTATATGGCTCACATTAGGCATGCCCTGGATTTTTGAGGTTATGTAAGATAAATTGCTAGATCAGTCAATTATATTATGAATAATTATCGTATTCTATGGGGTGAAGCTTGTACTGGAGGAAATAAATATGTTTTCTGCATTTTCCCTTGGATATTAAACAATGAAAGTCCACAAAGTATCTTGGAGGCACCTTTTATATACAAAATAACAACAGCCACCTATAATGCACAATCGTTCTTTAATTAGATATAACCATTTAAAACAATCGTTCTTTAATTAGATATAACCATTTTTAAATATTTTAGATATAAACCATGTTTTAAACATGGTTTGTTTAAGAACAAACAAGAAATCATTGTGTATCTATTTCTATATGTTAATCAGCCTCAGGAGGGAAAACCAGGTTCCCTACTTGCTCCACGAGGTTCATTACACTTTAAATATATATATTTATTTATATATAAATATAAATATATATAAATATTTATATATATAAAATATAAATATATATATATATATTTAGTTTACTGATTTCAAAGTCATTAGCCCCTGAGGTCACTGAGTTAGTTGCTGTGATTATTCATTCAGATTGTTGAACTATGAGGGCAATAATTACTCTGAAATAAAGCTATGGACTCTGTTCTGAAACAGCTTTGAGCATTCTTACCAAAATTAGTGTCTGCACCTCCAGGGGTTTGTGGGCATACTGGACAGCACTCTCCAGCAGGTGTTACAGGATTGGCACAGCTGAGCATTTCCGGGCACTCTATCTTGTCACAAAGAATGGCACCATTGTCACAGACACAGATCTGGCAGGCAGAAGGTTTCCAAATGTCTCTATTCAAATACATCTGGCCACCTTGAGTACAGGCTACTTCTTCATCATATTCATCTGAAATAAAAAGAGAAGGTGATAGTAATCTCAAATTTCGTAATTTGTGGAATGTTTAAGATAACAAAGTATCACTTTGGTCTTAAAAATTCTAAGAAGTAATATCCTAGGGCTTGAGACCTCTAGCTGGGTCAGGAAAGCCCCTGTTGTGCAAGCATGGGGAGCTGGGTTTAGATTCCCAGCACCCATACAAAAGACTGAGCAAGTGTAGTCAGTCACGTGTGTCTGTAAGCTAGTACTAGGATTTCCCAGAGCTACCTAACCACTCAACCCAGCCAACTTCAGGGAGAGATTCGGTCCCTAAACACAGATAGAAAGCAGCTGTGGAAGGTACCCAACATCGATCTTTGACTGTAAGACACACACATACACACACACACACACACACACACACACACACACACAAACACACACCAACACATGCACACACACAGAGGGAAGGAGGAGGATGAAGAAGAAGAAGAAGAAGAAGAAGAAGAAGAAGAAGAAGAAGAAGAAGAAGAAGAAGAAGAAGGAGAAGGAGAAGGAGAAGGAGAAGGAGAAGGAGAAGGAGAAGGAGAAGGAGAAGGAGAAGGAGAAGGAGAAGGAGAAGGAGAAGGAGAAGGAGAAGGAGAAGGAGAAGGAGAAGAGAGAAGAAAAGGGACTAATATCTTTAGGAGACAAAAGACAGATGGATTTATTCACACAAAACAGTGAGTAGCTGTTCATCATGTAAAGATAAATGAAATACATGTCCCCCTAACAGATGACAAAGGAAAACATGATCCAAAGTAAGTATGCCATTTCACCAAGGAATGCTCCTCACAAGACTTTATTTTCAAAATTTTGAGTAATTGTGCATAATACAGTTTGGTAAAGAAGGACAGAAAGAAACCACTTGAAAATAGAGAGCAAAAAGGATTTTGAAAGGGAATGAGTAACTTCAGTCCATGTGAACCCTAGATGACTTTGTACTTCCTGGAGATTTTATACAAGTAAATCTCAAGCAAAGAGTTCAAGCAGATTCGTGTACTGAAAGAAACTTCCAGAGAATAGCATATGGACTTCTGGGAATTGTTTTAAACCTGAATTGAAAATGAAATAACCATTTCCTATCTCTTACATTACGTTTCCTTTAACCATGCCAAACTGAGGATATTTGCTTTTCAAATTATAACAGAAACACAAAACTCACACAGATAACAAAAAAATTATTTTTACATTGAAACCGATTCATCAAAGTCATAACAAAAATAATATTGTGCGTTTTATGTAATTTTGTTAATTACCTTTCTATATTTAGATAGAAGGTTTTTTGTTTGTTTGTTTGGGTTTTTGTTTGTTTGTTTGTTTGTTTCCAAGACAGGGTCTCTCTATAGCTTGGGAGCCTGTCCTGAAACTCATTTTGTAAACCAGGCTGGCCTCGAACTCACCGAGATGTGCCTGCCTCTGCCTACCAAGAGCTAGTATTAAAGGCATGCGCCACCACCCAGCTGATAAGTTATTTTTAATATTGAAAAAATATGTACACGTGTGTACATGTGGAGCAACAACAGTTTTAGTTAACTTGAAAGAATACACATATTATATGATTAGCTCCAATAAGAGGCCAACCTGTGCATAATAGAACGCAGGACCAAAGCGCAATTCTAAATACTCAGGAACTTCTCAGCCCCTAGCACCCGAACTCCTCCATATGGCAATGGCAGTTCCTTTCTGATCTGCACAAAATATCCTCTTGCCTGGTTCCTAGATCCCAGTTCCTTCAGTTTTCCTGTATCTTCATGGCTATCACAGACTACAGCTACCAAGAGGTTTGTTTTTTTTTTTTTTTGTTTTTTGTTTTTTACAGAATCCCACCCCATATGGCCTTCTTCAACCAGGAGAGACAATAGGTTCCCTTGTTTAGACCCAGCTCCCCTCTAGTACTTCCTGCAACAGCCTCGCAAAGGAAAATTGAGCATCTCAACACTTCTAAGACAGTTCTCACCTGGCATTTTAAATACCTCCACTAAAAGAAGAAAGGCAATTGAACAGAGGAGTCGGGGAAGCACTCAACCCACAAACTACCTCAGATGCTGAAGTCCCAGGAACGAAACAACAGAATAGTACCCAAATTCCAGCAATAAACGGGTCATCTGTGAAGTGCTCAGAACAAGACAGGAAGGGACACTTATATCACAGCCCACCCTCTAAAGCGCAGTTTACCATTGCAGAGGAAGAGACAATAAAATTGTGAGGGCCTGGCCAGGCCAGCCAGGACTGCACAGTGAGATCCTGTATCAATATTTCCAAAGAAAAGTAAGGGAGGGACAAAAGGAGGGAGGGAGGGAAGGAGAAACCAAGAGAGAAAAGAAGAGAGGAAGGATTGTAAGGTGCAGAAACAGTGGCTGTCTCCAGCCAAACCGTACGTTCCAGACATGTCAGAGCGGCACAGCGGAGCTCACATCAGCAGGAACTGACCGCACAAGATCAGCCAATCAGAACCTGAGGATGAGCAGAGGCAGGGCTTCTGAAGTCCCGCCCCTAGTTGAGGATTTGTTGGCAACTGGTGGCTTCTGGAGCAGGGAGAGTCAGGTTATTGTCAAGGATGCCCCCCCTTAAGGCCACCCACATCCATTAAGGCACATTCAGGTAGCGCTATGTGAACCCTAAATTTGAAATAAAAAACAGTACGGGGAAAACTAAGTGGTCAGGGGATACTAGAGTAATTGGAGAAGAGAAAATGAAGGCATTAATTAAATTGCATGTGCATGTATGAAATTCTCAAGCAATAGAATGTGCTGTTTTGGCATTAAAATTAGTTTTAATCATTCTGCTTCCAAAATAAACATTCCAAAACATGATCCATATAAACATGGACTCGGTTCACAATTAATTGAACTACTACAATAAATAGATAAATTTAAAATAACTTTCTGAGCGCCAGTATGGTTCAGTGGGTAAAGGCACCTGTAGCCAAGCTTGAACTTAAGCCCGGGGGACTCCACGGAATGTAACGAGAGCAGACCCAGAATTTTCCTCTGTCTTCCATGCTCAAATTCCATGTTCCCCATTTCTTCCATATAAACATGTGGACAGGCACACAGAATAAATGAATAAACACAATTTTCAGAATCAAAGGAACTTGGCTCGTTAAGTTTCTGGTTTAGGAAGCAGCATCTACTTTCTGGTTTTAAATTCATTGCTGGAAAATTAAGTACTCTTTTAGGTCAAATAGCTATTTCTCTCACAATTTGGGGAGTCAAGGTTTAGGATTGGTAATGTTCAAACATATTAACGGGGTGAGGTGGTATTGGGTATGCGCTGATCATTCAAATATTGAAAGCATATGTGTTCTGTCATATATATATGTATCACTGTGGGACATCATATATTAATATATATAGTCTGCTATATATAATGCTTTATACAACATTATAAAGTTATATTTATTGATACAATAAAAATAAATTTGTATAAATTTATTATTAATATTAATTAAATAGAATTAATCTAGAATTATGCTATATAATTTTAATTTTCCAATTAGTGTGCTATAAGCAACAAATTTACATTCACATGGATAATGAAATATTTTTAGACACAGGATATTATTACATGTTTTAGTCATGATAACGTATGTAATATAACTGAAATGAACTAAAACTGGAAAGTAAAAATACCCAAGATTACATGCAAATTTTCAATTGGGTATTACTAAAATGTGTACAAATCTCCTCCGCAGATAGTTTAATCATATTTCTGCAGCGACTTTAGGAAAGGAGGTTTGGAGAACTCTTTCTCCGGCTCACTAGTCCGATTGTGTTGTTTAGAATACTTTTGTCTTTGTCGATAAAGCTATTTCTATTCCATCCCTAACTTAAAAGTCATTTCTTGTTCTACATCTTCTCCTGGTGACTGCTGGGAATTTTTCAAATAATCTGTACTGTTTTCTCTGAAAGCCAAATAAACTTGTTCTTGACCCCAAGAAGCGGGGCAGGGAGCAGGAGGAAGTGAGAGAGAGAGAGAGAGAGAGAGAGAGAGAGAGAGAGAGATTGGAAAAAAAGACTCACCCTTTCAGTCCTGTGTTAACACAAATGAGAGCAATTCCTCCCTGGAAGTCTGAGACAATATGATCTCAACTCCAGGGGCAGAGAAGGGGTCACTGTATTGCTCTCTTTAAATGGCAATGCAAAAGCTGGTTTTGTACTCGGATTCATCCCTGGTCTCTTTCTCCTGAGAATTTATAATTAAACATAAGCTGATGTGGACACGTAGTCGGAATGCTTTTACATGGCAAGGAGATGAAAACCCGCATTCACTTCTGAGGCACGCCTTCTCCTCGCCCACACAAGAATCTGTTCCCATCACAGAGGGCCCAGTGAAGACTTGTTGTGTGTGCCTGAAGGAAATATGTGTGAGAAGTAAGAGAGCTTAGAAAGTAAAGCTCATAAACTCCTCTGTTTCTGCATGGCCGTTGTGCAGAACGTGGCTACCGTCCTTTGTGTTTCTACAGGGCCAATTACTTAAATGAAAAGCAGAACAGGAAACAAAATGATGAAAAGAATTACAAAGATGTTGTCATGACAGAATTATTGCATGAATACAAGCAAAAGAGAGGGAATTTTCAAATGACATCTTGAGAAATCTAATAGTGCCCTCAAGAACTCTGCTACTCAATTCAGAAACAGAATCTAGGCTTAGATCTATAGTCTAGATTTGAGTCCTAGAAAACACACACACACACACACATGCCCGCCAATCTGTAATTTTATGCTGCTTGCACTTTTTGCTGCTTATAGTTTATTAATGTCACTAATATTTTAAAGAGGCTGAAATATGACCATATTTTTACTCTTCTCTAATTTCTGTGATGTAATTTCCCACATTTGAATTTGCAGGCTACACGATTGCTTTCCCTTACTAAGTACGGCAGCAGACTGACTCCATTGTGAGTCACCCACAAAGCCCTGGCACGGGTATCGAGATGGAGAGATGCATTTTGTTTAATCATCCTTTACTTGAAATCAACTCAATTGCTCTATGTTTATAAAAAGTTTTCTTTTATATAGATCTGTTTTCTTACAAATCTTATGGGCTTTCAAATTTAATTGTCTAAATTCAGTACTTAATCACTAGATGGCAGAGCAAACACACCATCTTTTAACAACAAACCATCAGAAATTAAGATTTTTTAAAGCTACCCTTTGCCAACTCTGAGCTAACATTCCCCACTTTTCCATTCCTTCATACACAGTATATGTGCAAAAGATGCCCACGTAGAAGATCTCAAGTTCAAGGCCAGCTGGGGCTATATCATGATATTTTATCTCAAAAAAGAGAGGTAGGGGAGGAGGGGAAAGGCTGGAGAGACATGGGGGGTGGTTATAAGAACTTACTACTCTCACAGAGGACTTGAGTTCAGTTCCCAACACCCAAAGTTCATAATTGTCCTGTAAATCTAGTTCCAGGGAATTCAATAACCTCTTCTGGCCTACATGAGTAACCCCCCCCCACACACACACACACACAAACAGCACACACACAAAGAAAGAAACAAGGAAGGAGAGAGGGAGGGAGGGAAGGAGGGAGGGAGGGAGGGAGGGAGGGAAAGAATATTGAGAAATGAAAGATACATATTGAAACCTTTGTAAGCCAGAGATACATAATTCCTAAATAATATAACTAATGTTCTTCTTCATAGAACCTGAAGAAAATAGTTTTAAATCCATGCTCATACTACTATTATGCCTTAAACCTAAAATTGAGAATAACCTAAGGGCCTTTAACTATCATTCACTGAAGGTCTTCCCTGTAGAAAGTATGCCATGCCCTTATTTTGCAATAACCTCTCTCTTACTCAGACAGATATTTGTTCTGATCAATTTCTTCTCCTGAGCTGTAAATTCCTTGGGTCCCAAAATAGTGGCCATCTCAGGAATGTTTGCCTGATGTCTTATAAGAAGGCTTTTATAAATGTATCTGTCTCATAGTGTGGATGAGGATCAAAGAAAAGTATATATTGTGAACAAATATATTGAAAACAGCACTTTCATCTCTTAAATTTCCAGAGGACTCTTATTTTGAATAAAAGGAAATGGGTAACATGGTGGATTGACAGAGTGACTCTGGTGTCAAGACCTCTGGTGAGGCCAGACAGGAAGAAGGAAGTGTTGGTCCTAACAGCTTGTATTTCTGAGCAATTGCCTTCCTGACCGAGTTCAACTAATTCCACACTGGGGTCGTGAAGGTCTGGGATGCCATATTTAATGCTCATTTCACTTTCTTCTAGTGCACAAAAGATGCAAAAGCCAACACTACCACCCATCTCTCTGAACCCAACCATGGAGACTGTCTATTGCAAGGATGGCCAACCACAACCGTCTGGACCTGGCTGCAGACACTCTCCAGCAAGGATGGACAACCTCAGCTCCTTCTGCCTTCCAGACACTCTTTAAGCAAAGCTTTTCCTCTCTGAAGCACCTATTATCACAGGAAAAGACAAGGAGAGGGTCATTCACTTTTTCCTTTAGCCTCAGCTGAGTGAGTGCCAGCCATGCCAGTCAGAAGCATCGGAAGTCACCAGAGACAACTTGTTGTGTTTAAACATGAAATGCCAAAGGTCTTGGTCCTCAGCTTTTTCTGTTCAGAGGAGGTTAGATCATGAATGTAATAACTTCACCAATGGATGAAAGCAATGAGTTCACAGTTTAATGGGGTCATTAGCACATGGGGCCCAGCTGGAGGAAGTGGATCACTACGGGCCCAGCTGGAGGAAGTGGATCACTAACAGTTGTCATTGGATGATATATTTTGCCCCTGGACACTTTATGTCAGTTTTTCTCTCTCCCTTCAGTTTTCCAGAGGCGAGCCACTTATCTCTACACAAAATCACCCTGAAACCGTCTCACCATGTACAAGCCAAGAAGCAGAAACATCCAGTGAACAATGACTAAAACTTCAGAAATTTTAACAAAGTTCCCAGAAACAGGGACAAAAGGATTGTCTACCACAATACCCAAAGGTTCTTAAGCTGAGCTGAAATTCCTGCTCTACTAAAAATGATTCTGTTTTATAATCTAAAGCAACATGAAAAATTTTAGAGACGTTATTAAAATCTGAGAAATTACAAAGACGACGACCTCCCCACACACAATTGCAGGTCAGTCTACAAATGAACAGTCTTGGTAAATGAAGACAGAGGTAATTTCCTTAATTCTGTCATTAAAGGTTTTTTAATCACACACAAATGCTTTTCCGTTAACTAGCAAAACCGCTGGTCTTCCTTGACTTAAAATGGAAAAAAATGAAAGCAGAGACTCTCTTATTAGATACGACTTGAATGTCTTTCCATGTGCCATTTGGAAATGGGAATAACTGTGGCCAAGTTATGAAAACTAAAACTGCACATACTTATGTGCGAGGCTCATCTACGGTTCAGTCTGCAAGAGCGACTTTTCCCCCTGTTTTTGGTTGGTTGTGTTATTACTTTACTCACACACAGAGATGCAGTACATGGCTTAAGCCCCTGATTAGATGCAAAAACACTACAGAGAATGAGGTGAACCTATCCACTCACCTCACACAGTATTCGGAGGTACTAACATATTTTATACAAGTAAACATATACAAACATTATATATATATATATATATAGAGAGAGAGAGAGAGAGAGAGAGAGAGAGAGACCTAAGTAATAATTTTATGTAACTAAATCCCTATTTGTGAGTAAACATATATAAATACATGCATGCATGCATATTCTGCAGCTGCCCAGCCTTTGGTCCTAAGACTGAACACAAAAGATTCGTCTTCCAGATTTCCTTCTTCACCCATAGGTCTCAACTCAAAGGCTACTTTCTTCATAAAGCCCATCCTGACTACTTAACGAAAAGTCTCAAAGAATCACAGACACATAAATCACAATACTCTAATCCACTGAAGCTTGTGACTATCTCTTTTATTTATTCTGTTTTGTTTTATTTTAGTGTATTTTTTTTTTTTTGGTTTTTTGAGACAGGGTTTCCCTGTAGTTTCTAGAGCCTGTCCTGGAACTAGCTCTTGTAGAGCAGGCTGGCCTCGAACTCAGAGATCCACCTGCCTCTGCCTCCCGAGTGCTGGGATTAAAGGTGTGTGCCACCACCGCCCGGCTTATTTTAGTGTATTTTTGACACAGGATTGCACTATGTACCCCAATCCAGATAATTGGGATAATCTTCAGTCCTTGATCCTTCTGAATGAGCCTATAATGTGCTGGGATTGTAAGTCACCACCACTGCATCCAGCCTTGCTCTCCCGTGATGGCTGCTCTCTTGTTCTTTATGTATGAGCTTTCACTTCCGTGTGCATTGTTGGCCTCTTCATGATGCGGTTGCAACTCTCTAACTTTTCGGCTTCTCTCTCTAACATTTGCTGATAGCCTAAAACCGTGTCAGGATTTCAGCAAGTGATCAATCAAAATTTGTGGAATCAATTTGGTGACTATTGTTTTGTTATGATTCTTTAGGTTGTAGAATCATTCAGTAACACTCTTTGGTATGTAAGAAAGAACAATCCTTCCTAAAGTCAACTGTAGGACCAACAATGAGATATAGACCATACTGGAGGCAAACATGATTTCTTTTAATTCTGGGCCATTCCATGATTTTCAAAGAAATACCATTTAATTTGCTTTTCTCAGCTGTGGGTCATACTTGCAAGAACATCAAATAACTAAGAGAGATTGGAGTGACACTATATAGTGACATTTTCATTGCAGATATCTTAATCTAAAATGGATGTTGTGTATATTTTAATTTTTTGCTTATTATGGAACTTGCTTCAGAGATATTATGGTAATATTAACTAGAAGAGACACAAGTGGGTATAAAATTAGATATTTTGTCTAAGACAGTTTTTCAGAATTACTTCAAATCTTTATCTTTTCATTATCTTTACATTGTATTTTGCCTTCTCTCTCATCATTCCTGATATAAAAGAATAATTAGTGTTTATAGACAAAACGTTTATTTCAGAGGCTATGGATTAGCCTGGTCGATACAGTACTTGCCTCGCATGCTCAAAGTCCTGGGTTCCAGCTTAAGCACCACATAGTCAAAATGGTGAAATACACCTCAAATCCAAGCAATGGGGAGGTGAAAGCAAGGATTAGGGTTCAATGTCAACCTCAGCTACGTATTGAGTTCGAAGCCAACTTGAACTAATGTAAAGAGAGGGAATATCCAGAAATTGTGGTAATCAACTTCTCTGTTGTAATTTGTTCTTTATCGACTTGCTACTTATTCAATGCCCTCTGATTAACTATTTTGAATTTGTTTTTTATTTTATGATCAACAGAACAGTGTCCAATTCTTAAGGGGTCTCAGATTCCATTCATTACATTCTAAAGAGTCCTATACGACTTGGAAGAAAGTTTCTAAAGCAAAGTTCAAGCATTGCCTCTTTCTCCTCTCTTCCCTCTGAACTGGGATCCAGGGGATGGTACAAGAGGCAAGGAGCACCCGTGCTTTCATCCCAAAGAGAAATTTCTAGTTTGTTTGGTTGGTTGGTTTGATTTGGTTTGGTTTGATTTGATTCGGTTTGGTTTTTTGAGACAGGGATTCTCTGTGTAGCCTTGGTGCCTGTCCTGGAACTAGCTCTTGTAGACCAGGCTGGCCTCAAACTCACAGAGATTCACCTGCCTCTGCCTCCTGGGTGCTGGGATTAAAGGCGTGTGCCACCACTACCTGGCTGGGAAATTTCTAGTTTTATCAAATACTTAGACTGTATAGCAAAGTAAACTTACACTAATTTTACTCTGCTCTGCGAAGGCTTCACTTACATCATTTTGTAACTAATACAGTCAGGTGATTCACTGAAGAACAAAAGCAAACCTCAATTTTACCTTGCAGCTCCCTTCCAAGTCCTTGTCCGAGCATACAGTAAAGCTGGAATCATTACTTGAGAGCCTAAATTCATTTCCCAGACTCTAACCCCCAGTTTACCCTTTTATAATATGCATTCACAGTTATATGAGTCACTTTACTGTAGATTTAAGGTCAAGGCTTGCTTGATTGAACCTCAGAACCAGCTGAACATCATGCACAGAGAGCTTGGCTAAAGAGAGCTACGTTAATGGGTGTTAGGCAGGCAAAAGGAAGGGGGAGAGAAAGAGAGAGAGAGGGAGAGAAAGAGAGAGAGGGAGAGAAAGAGAGAGACAGAGACAGAGACAGAGAGACAGACAGAGACAGACAGAGACAGACACAGAGAGAGAGACAGAGAGAGAGACAAACAGAGACAGACACAGAGAGAGAGACAGAGAGAGACAGAGACACAGAGAGACAGAGAGACAGAGACAGAGAGAGACAGAGAGACACAGAGAGAGGAAACAGGATAAAGAAAGAAAGGGGGAGAGAAACAAAAAGTTCAGAAGGACTGACAGTCGGCAGACAGAGAGAAAAGGAAGAGGGCTGAGACCAGCTTGCCTTGGTGGGGAAGGTGGAAAGTGGGAGTGGGCGGAGCTTGTCTCTTAAAGGGACAGGGTTCCCAGGTGAAAGGGCAGGCCAGCATAATTATAACTATAACAGAAACAATAAAACAATATAATGGCCTGCCTTGATGATATGCTATTTATTCAATAAAGAAAAATGTGGCATCTATTATTATAACAAACTCTAGATATAAAAGCTGTGGTAGTGAATGTATTCTTTCCTGCCTTTGCAGACTGAAGAAAGAAACAATGTGGCAATAGACCTAGGCTAATAGGACATCACTCTTTAAACATAAAACGGGGGCAAACTTGGATGCTGGAACCCTGCTCACCTAGGTGGGAGGGCAGAGACATCAAAAACTTCAGTGATGCTAATTCTGTAATGCCTTCTTTTCCTTTCCCTGCCGTACTGAGCGGCATCCTTTTTATAAGGAAGAAAACCAAATCCAAAGTGGTTCCTTCCAGAACCCCTGTTCTAAGATGGGTAACGGAGTTACTCCTGGCTCATGCTGGCAATTGGCAACTGACTCGTTTTGTCTGCCAGCTGTCCTGCATACATCTGAAGAAACATGGTACTTCTCCAAACCCACTGCTCCTGCATTGATTCCTTTACCATCTTTCCCCTTTTCCCTTGCCTAAGGGGAGACAATGGCACTCTTGTTTCTAAATCTGTTGGTATGGCCACAGTAGGTGCCTTGGGAGAAGGCTGTTGCTCAGTAGTCTGTAGAACGCCCCAGAAGCCAGGACAGAGATGCACAGTAAAACAGGGAGGGGATATTTGTTGCCAATGACTAACTAACTCTGGCAACAGGAGGATACACTGTAAATGTGTTTTTCCAAGTCCAATTCCATAGCCATTTTTTTTTCAAATTTAGATTCAGAATTCTGGATTATATCCTCATGACATTTTCCATTTTAAAAAAAAAGTTATATTATGCAATGGTTAGTTTGAAAAAAAAATTCTTTCGCAAGTGCTAATTTAGAATCTAGTAAACAGTGAGCATTAAGATACGTATCAAAAACTCACACTAGGATTTCATTTTTAGTTTATACTAAGAAAATCCACTTATATCAGTTCTTTGTATTATTTGAGTCTATTTGATGTATGCTTGATTACATCCACGTCAGAGATACGAGAGTTATACATACTACTCCAGAAAAACTTTCAGGTATAAAGAACAAACATTTATAAAATAATATTTATAAAATAAAAATAATAATATATAAAAAATATGTTTGCCAAGGACTTTTCAAATGAAGTCCATTCTATCCAGTTACTTCTTAAATTATTTCAAGTAGTCACAGTGACTATATATATATATATATATATATATATATATATATATGTGTGTGTGTGTGTATGTATATATACATATGTATATGAGTATACATATGTATATATACATATATATAAAATTAGACTTTCACCTCCTATAAGATCTAACCTTATACTATTGTTGAACGGAGGGCAGAAAATATGTATGAAAGAGGTGGGCAATAGGAGGAAGGTCTGCAAAATACCATTCTTTGTATTCAGTGTAACCATTTCAACCATTAATTCACAGCAACTGAAGTTATGTGCACTGGACCCATACTGAACAACACTGCCATCCATCAAGGAAGCCCAGGAGTGGTCGGGCAGCTAAGTCCCTACTCTTTCCTGCTGAGCTAGTGGGCTCTTGATAGATTCTGGGAGAGGAGAGATGGATGTCTTTAGTTGTGCACCGGCTGCTGAGTCCACCAGGTTCCAATGACCGGCTCCAGAAGTGTTGTTTACAGTTGTGCACTGGTTTATCTCAGTGGGGTCGCAAAACAAAACAAATACATCTAAACGTGAGAAAATTTAAGTGGAGAAGAAAACATGGGTAAGGGTGGTGGGGGCCGAAAGTGGTCAACATGCATAGCTAAATGTTCAAAATTGTCTAAGACCAAAATCTCATATATGTTTGAGAGTAAGATGAAACAGATTCTTAAGCAGACCTTGAAACGTTCAAGGAATTCCGCATGGTGTCATGAAGAAGATTGTCTGGAAGGTGAGGGGGAATCCCGTGAAATAATCACTGAGAAGTGTCTTATGGGTAAGCCCAGAGGGGGGATATCAATTACATAAAAGAGGTACTACAGGGTTTTGGTAAAGACAGTAACTTTCTAAAGTACAACCAAAAGTTAGCAAATCGTGTAGCCGATGATTCAAATACCTACGCCCTCCTTCATCACTTTTGCCCTTCGCCCTTCGTTAGACAAACAGACTCCTACTTTAGAGAGAATTCAATTTTGCACAAATAAAATTTTGAAGTTCAAAATCTAATGTGGAATTTGATTAACTGGATGAAACAAATGGATAATAGAGCTTGCATGAAGGAAAAAAAGCCTAAGGGTATGAATTAACTTGGAAAAGAAAAAAAAAGTTAGCATTAGACATTTTGAAAAGAGAGGCTAATGATCAATGTTTAAAACGAGATTGTTATTATAGGCAAGAATGTGAGCTCTATGCTTTCTCTTCTGTTCCTGACTGTTAATGGCCAGTATTTCATCTCCAGGTGCATGGTCTATGCAGTCACGAAATATCCCTGTTCTAATATCCGGTGAAAGTTCCCCCAGCTTTCCTGAGATCCCGTAGGATATTGATGGGGAAACCAAGTCCATGTCATAAATAAGCCTTCAGATATTTGCGTGAATATGGTTAGCAAATGGCTTCATACCGGCTATCATTTCCCTTTTTAGATTAGTTTATAGGGCACAGGAAATGAATTTCCCCCCAGAATATTCTGCTTTTATTGCATAAAAATGACTCTTATTCATAGCAAACAATAACAACATTGTGCTCTCTGTTTTCTTTTAACTAATCAGATATTTGTTTATTTGTTTGTTTTCCAAAATGTTGGGAAATATGCAACTTGAAAAGTATGATTTAAAAACATCAACTATGTACATTTTAAATTATATAATATACCAACCCTTTACTTTCTCATTTTTTGTAAAGTCTTAAAACTTAGCTAGTTTTAAGAACTAGTCCTAATGATTGTGTAGTTGGTGTTCTTGTGGGACTCCCAGTAATGGGATTCAGGGTGTCTCTGATTCTTTTGCCTGAGCTTGGGAGCCTTTCCGTCCTACTGGGTTGCCCCATCCAGTCTTGATGATAGGGTTTGTGTCTAGTTTTACTGTATCTTTTTAGGCCATATTCAGTGGATATCCCTAGAAGGCCTGCTTTTTTTTTTTTAAGGGAAAAAGAGGAGGAGTTGACCTGGGGGAAGGTAACATGTGTGTGTGTGTGTGTGTGCGTGTGTGTGCTTTGTTTCTGGTTCTTGCTTGTCTTTTTGGCTTTGTAAAGGAACCTGAAAACAAGTATCCTCTAACAACACAGCACAAGTTCAACTGTCTTCTTTGTGTTGTTGAGTGCAACGGATTAGTTTGTTTTCTAGATTTGAAAGAAAATGAAATAAAGGAAAACGTGATTTACATTTACTTATGTAAATCACTTGTTCATTGTAAATAAGCAAATGATGTTCATTTACAATACAAAAAGCATGCCCTCTATAAAATCTAACTGTGATTATTTGAATATTTGCATAGTAGAAGATAATTGGGTAAATAGAAGATAATTGTGACATTAATAAAATATAAATGACTAAGAGGTCATTGTCAGCTATGAGATTTTCATGATCTCAAACATACTTGGTATGACTGGGTTGTATTATCAAATGAGATAAGATGTGCCTGATCAAGGAGAAGCAGAGGCCTATCTCCAGCAGTCTGTCTGATACTATAAGGTTCAACTTCAAGAAAGGACAGTCTGTAGGTTTGGACTGGTAAACAGAGAAGTTGATTGGAAGGCATTATTAAACCATCTGCATATACCTAGATTTCTCTGCAAGTTAGGAACTCCAAGAAATCATTCTCTGTATTCATATCAAACCACAAGTATATCAGTAGCCATGTGCTCAATATAGTTCTACATCAGAGTGTCAGTACCCATGCGTTCAACACTATTCTGCCTCATATCATACAATAAAATCAGATTGTCTGCATCCATGAGCTCTGGGTCTTGTGATCCTTGAACCATATACCATGTAAAGAATTATTCAGCACTTAGCGGAATTTGAAATGTGCAGTGAGTATACACTTCAATCCATGACCTTATGCTAGCCTACATATGACGAACTAAAAATTCTAGTACTTAAAATTTCAAAAAAAAAATCCGAAAATTAAAAACTAATTATTTTATAGGCACTAACTAACTGGTACAAAATTGGAAGTCAACTCAATTTAACATCATTGGACGTAGGAGATAATTAGAAATGTTAATAAATAGAGTTGAATTGTTTTGTTTTGTTGCTCTTTGGGGGCCTGCCACCCAGCTCCCAAATAATTACAAGGAGACTTATTCTTACTTATGAATGATAGGCCTTAGCCTGGCTTATTTCTAGTCAGTTTTTTTCTTAAGTTATCCCATCTACCTTTTCACTCTGGGATTTTATCATTCTCTAGTCTATATTTCTTTTTCTCCATCTTTTTGGTGGCTGGCTGTGTGGCCGAATGGCTGGTCCCCGTAGTTCCCTCTCTTCCTTTTCTCACTTCTTACTCTTCTTTCCTCATATTTATTCTCTCTGCATGCCAGCCCCGTCTATTTCTCTCTCCCCCCTAGCTGTTAGCCGCTCAGCTCTTTATTAGACCAATCAGGCGTTTTAGGCAGGCAACGTAACACAGCTTCACAGAGTTAAATAAACGCTAACAATAAAAGAATGCAGCACACCTATGAATCATTAAACAAATGTCCCACAGCATGAATGAATGGAACACATCTTAAACCATTCAACAACAAGTAAATAAAAAAAAAAAGTTAAGGTGAAGATAAGATAGCAAAAACAATGTTATCTAAGTGTGAGAACACACAGATTTTTTTACAATGGTAAAACTTTGTGTGATGAGAAGTTTTGATAGCTGATTTGTGTTGCAATTAAAATACTGTTAATAACTTGCATCATCAAAAGTCATTCATCTAGGACCTGAAGGATGGGCCAGTTGGTAAAATATAGTCACACAAGCGTGAACCTGAGTTCAGATCCTCATCACGCATATGAAAGCTGCATATGAAAGCTGGACCAGAACACATCTATTACACTACTGCTGAAGTCTTGGATGTGGATCCCTGGAGTGCACTGACCATTCAGCCGAGCTGAATCTGTGAACTCCAGATCCAGTGAAAGACCTCGTCTGCTATGGGGAGAGAAAGTCTAATTTGGAGGTCTCCATTGGGTCCCTCCCTGAGGAGCTCAGGGAATCCCTGGAACAAGGGGAGGAAAGGTGGTAGGAGTCAGAGAGGATGGAGGACAACAGGAAAACATGACCCTCTGGATCAACTAAGCAGGGCACATACAGATTCATAGAGACTGAAACACAGACACGGGGCCTGCCTGCATGGGTTTACATCAGATCCTCTGCATATATGCTATGGCTGTTAGCTTGGTGTTTTGTGGGACTCCTAACAGTGAGTGTGGGTGTGTCTCTGACTCTTTTGTCTGCTCTTGGGACTCTTTTCCTCCTATTGGGTTGCCTTTGTCCCACCTCAAAAGGAAGGGTTTTTCTCTGCTCTCTTGTTTTCTCATGTTTGGTTGTTGTCTCTTGGAGGCCTGCTATTTTCTGAGGAAAAATGGAGGGGAAGTGGATCTGGGGAAGGAGGGAAGGATTGGAGGGGAGTTGGGAGAAGTGGAGGGAGGAGAAACTGTGGTGGGGATGTATTCTATGATGAGATAATAAGAATCTATTTTTAATTAAAAAAAAGCTGAAATGAAAGGAAAAAGAAAGACAGTCTCCAAAAATAAGATGGAGAGTAGTGAGAGATATAATGGTCAACTTCTGACTTCAGCATGCACATGCACACACACACACACACACACTCACACACACTCATATACTCACACACACACTCACACACACACACTCACGCACATCATACATCGTCTTTAAATAAAACGTACAAAGTTTCCTTTCCTTCCATGTTGCAAAGCAAGAGTATATTTCCAGGAAATGAGCTACCCCTTGGAGGACAGCAGAGAATCATGTGCAGAAAATCTCCAGAGGCTGAGCAGCAGGAGTCCAGTCAAAGAGAGGGAAGAGGGATTATATGAGCAAGGGGGATCAAGATCATGATGGGGAAAACCCACAGAGACATTTGACCCGAGCTAGTAAGAGTTCAAGAACTCTGGACCAGCAACTGCAGAGCCTACATGGGACTGAATTAGACTCTGTATATGGATGACAGCTGTGTGGCTTGGTCTGTTTGAGGGGCCCCTGACAGTGGAATCATGATCTATTCCTGATGCATGAGCTGGCTTTTTGGAGCCCATTCCCTTTGGTGGAATGCCTCACTCAACCTTGATGCAGGGGGGAAGGTCTTGGTCCTGCCTCAAGTTGAAAGGCCAGACTTTGTTGACTTTCAATGGGGAGGCCTTCTCCATTCTGAGGAGTGGATGGAGGCAGGGCAGGGAAGGGAGAGAGGTGGTGGGGAGTGGGAGGAGGGAGGGGAGAATGGTTGACATTTGTGTGTGTGTGTGTGTGTGTGTGTGTATTATGTAAGTTAAAATAATGGTTGTAAATCTACTAAGTCTTGCAGAGTTAACATTAAAGCAAAATGTATTCTAAACCAGGAAGTTAATGGTACCGTTAAAACTTCCATAATTGAAAGGGGTGGGGTAAAGGAGAGAGAAGTATTGTGTGTGTATGTATATATCTATATATAGATATATATGTATATAGATATATAGACACATAAATATATAGATATATAGGTGTATAGATGTATATATATAGGTATGTGTGTATAATTTTAATATGTTATTAGAATTATATATATATACATATATAAATTTATAAATTTCCACAATCAGCAAGATATATCCAGCACAGCGTTGTTGCTCAGCAGGGGTACTGGAAAGACCTTGAAAGAGTGAGGAACAAATTAGTCCTCTGCTGTAGGAAATCCTAGAGCCAGTAGCCTTTAAGTTACCCGCCCACTTGGGTGTGGCCTCTCATACTATAAATGCTTATGCAAAGCTCATGTTCCCTTCTTCTGGCTGCTGGATTCGGTTCCTGCTCCCTGTTCATGCAGAGGACTGTGATCTGTGAGTCTACCCCTAAATAAATAACCCTTTATTATACTCAATTCTGAGCTAGTGTGGGATTTCTTTTTAGCGTCCATCTTCAGCCCTCCAAAGAATTATATATAGGCATCCTGTAAGGAATACTGAAGTAGTGCATACAGAGACTCAATGACTTTTGTTACCCAGCAAATGTTGAGGGCCAACTATTACATATTTCAATTAGGCTCTAAAAAAACTTGTCAGTATCATTCCAAGCAGATATAGTCTAATGAAGAAGGTATCCAAATAAGCAATTCAAATACACAGTGACAAGGATCTTGACACAGCTACCGTGGGATTGTCAGGGAGGGTATTTCGGCTCGTTCATGGCACTTTGTGGGAGGGTCAGGTTAATCGTTTAGGCAGAAGTGCTGCCCCAGCTGCGAACTGAGAAGGGAAAACGTTTATCCAGAAACAATACATAATAAAGTATGGTTAGAAGTAAAGCAGGGAAAGAGAAAGGACAGGAAAGAAGAGACTGAGGCTGGGTGTCTGGACACGCACTTCTGATCCTAGGACTCGGGAGGCTGAGGCAGGCAGACATCTGTGAGGTCAAGGCCAGCCTGGTCTACATTGTGAGTTCCAGTCCAGCCAGGGCAATGTAGAGCGTAAAAGGACTCTAGCTAGCCTGAGCATGGCAAATTTGGCTCTGGCAGCCCTTGCCCTCCTCCCTCTTTCCCTCTGCCTTGTTAAAACCTGTTAGATTACACCCATAAAGCTAGAAACTAAGTTCTATTCCATTTGATGGCCACTCCCTCCTCCTGAGACTAACAGGATCCAGCTATCAACATATTTAAGTCAACTTCAACTCACCTTCAGCTAACCTAATTAACATACTCAATTAAAATTAAACACTTCATCCTAACAGGAAGTTACCCTCGACCTTTATAAAGTGCCATTTGCCTATGTCTCCTCTCTATGCAGTTGATGTCCTTTGTCATCCTTCCGGGAATATCCCAGACCCTTTCTTTCCCTTGCTCCTTTCTCCTCCCTAGTCCTCTCTCCCCTGTCTTTGTCTCTCATTCCCTACCCTTTGTCTCTCTGGAGCAAATAAAGCTTTGTGCTGAGAATGTGGTCCTGGCTTTACTGGATCCTACAGAGAGCCAGAGAGCCCGGCGGAACGCTGAGTAGTAGCAGAGACAGCTTCGGATGGAACGCTGGTGTGGAGCGTCACCAACACAGGCTTCTGGTCTGGTTTATTTGTTGCATCTTCAGAGAGAGGACGCTGTCAACCCGGAACAAGAGAATAGCAAATGGAGAGAGGGTCTACTTACAACCCTAACTGATAAGATTCGGGTTACATTTTGGTCACTGAACTAGTCCATGTGAACACTAATGAAGAGGAAGACACTGAATAACGAGGAAAACCTGGGTTTTCCATGTTCCGTGACTTTTTCACTCTGGCTCTGAAAAGTTTCACGTTGTGCAGCCTTTGGTAAATGAATATTTCGGTCCTCCCTTTACTCATAATTTTAAACTTGGGCCCAGTACATCTCTTAAAATTGTTCTAGAAATTGAACAGTTGGAAAAATGGTTTCGAAAAACTCATTCCTGTTCATCAAAGACAAACAATTACTATCTAGTACAAAGTCGCCCAAGCCCCTCCTTCCCTCACCCAACCATTTCTGTGTAAGTTGTCCCTGGAGTCTCGCCACTGTTCTCTGTAAGAGGGGCCTACCGGAATGCTCAGTAGGTGGAGAAAGGGTCCCGTTATGCTGTGTGGGTGGGACCCATTCACAACGGACTGTGTTAACAGTGTCCTAGAGGAACCCTGCCCTTCCTTCGAACACGCTCTGATCAATTCGGTGCTAACCAACATCACAAACCTGAAACATTCATATTTCAAGAGCTTAAGTGACAGGGGTAGGAAACATGAAGACCGTGGGTTCTCCAGGGCAAGAAGAAGGCTTCAGAGTTAGCACCCGATAATGAACAAAGCCACTATAGCAATTAATTGAGCCTGTTATCGTCACAATAGCTGAACAACTTGCCTAGGGCAATACACCTGTGTTTAACAGCACCACAGATGGAAACCTAGGGAGCTAATTACAAGGCATCTTGACAAGAGGCTCTTAAGTGATGAAGCCTCTTTTGAGATTTCTGCCAACGTAGCCCATATTTTGCCAGTTATAATTTTAAGAAAGTAGGTGCTTCTGTTTGTGGGATGGGGAGGCAGGTCCCAGTGTTCTCTTTCAGAGTCATATAAAGCTGCAGGTTATGTTTAAGACCATGTATTTATAATCTTTTACTTCCATAATTCAAACATTTCGCTGAAAATCAGTCGCATAAAAATTATATGTGTTTTGTGATTTTAAATACAGTGTATCTCTCAAATGGAAGGTTTTTAATTTCATTTTAAATTTAGCCTTGATTTTTAACTTGGTGCTTCTCAAACTCAGCTCTCAATCAGAAACACAGAGGGATTTTTCTGATGTTTTGAGGGGTTTTTTATACTAATTCCTACCTCCTGCTCCTATTAATTCTATTTTTTGCTTTGAGAGCTTTATGAGACACTTCTCTCATGGTTTGGGTGCAGCTGTGAGAATGGTTACTGTTTTCCTCACAACACGTACTTCTATGATGTCCTTTTCTTTAAATGGAGAGCCCAGATGATTGCCACGCCCAAATATGACCTTTCTTGTTGAGGGCCTTTTCTGACTGTTCTTCACGATAGAGATAAATTCTAGCTGGTATTTTCTATGGGAAAGGCTGCTGCTGACAGCTTTCTTAATAGGCATCTAAAGTGAAAACCCCTTTAAAGTCAAAATGTCTTTAATCACTAGGTCCATTCAGTAAGTCAGTCAATGATATCTCTGCGAAGGTCTGGTTTATATCACGTCGGTGAGCTTCTGGTGAATGTAGGTTGCAAGTTCTCCCTGAATGTTCATGTGCTTCTATGGTCCCAAGTGTTTTATCACAGAGTAGAATTAACAAAAAAAAATCTCAAGAAAAATATTTCACTCAGAGAACTTAACAAGGAAAAACAACGGCCTTATAGAAAACAGATGGCGGGAGTTGCCAACCCTTAGAAGCTGTCATCTGGGCCCAGCCCGCATTGTCTACATGTTTGGAAATGAGTAGAAAAAAGAAAACTACTTCACCAAAGGAGGCCCATTTTGCACCTCAAATTGAAAATTCATGTTTTGAAAGTGAAATATGCAAGATGGTTAAGGGGTGGTGGTTGTTGTTGTTTTTGAAAGATTCTGACACGACACTTAAAGCATAGAGAGTTGTAGAAAGGAAAAGCAGGGAAGATAAAATACTTTCACCTTGTGGTGCTGCAAGCCTGTGAGTCTATGAGGCTGAAGCGAGAGGTCTTGAGTTTGAGGTTAGCCTGGGCTACAGGAGAGACACCCTGGTGTTTGGGGTTAGCCTGGGCTACAGGAGAGACACCCTGGAGTTTGAGGTCAGCCTGGGCTACAGGAGAGACACCCTGGAGTTTGAGGTCAGCCTGGGCTACAGGAGAGACACCCTGGAGTTTGAGGCTAGCCTGAGCTACAGGAGAGATACCCTGGAGTTTGAGGTTAGCCTGGACTACAGGAGACACCCTGGAATTTGAGGTTGGCCTGAGCTACAGGAGACACTCTAGAGTTTGAGGCTAACCTGGGCTACAGGAGACACCCTGGAGTTTGAGGTTAGCCTGGGCTACAGGAGACACTCTGGAGTTTGAGGTTAGCCTGGGCTACAGGAGAGACACTCTGGAGTTTGAGGTTGGCCTGGGCTCCAGGAGAGACACCCTGTCTCAAGTGGGAGTAGTGGTGATAGTATGGTTGAAAATGTTAAGAGTTTTGTGCCAAAGTTCACTTTTCTCCTGTTATCTAAAGCTTTATCGTGCACAGAAACCCCTTGGGTGATAAGTGACAGTTCTACCAATCATCTTTATTGTGTGATTTCACCAAGGAAAATATCTTCAGATTTTTATTCCATTAGGGGTGCTGGATTTTCAAACTTAGGAAATTATTTTCAGTTTGAAATTACGAATATATTAACTGTTGTTCATTGCTTCAAACCTTATTCCAGTATCTATGAAGAAGCTAAGGGTATAGTTCATTTGATAAAATGTTTACCTACTATGCATGGAGCACTGGGTTTGATGGACACCTATAAATCTGGCATGGTGATAATTCCCTATAGTACCAGCATTTGGGAGGCAAAACTTGAGGATTAGAAGTCAAAGTAATCCTTTGATACAACATGAGTTGAGACCAACCTAAGCTACCTAAAAGCCTCCTCTCTAAAATAAATAAGTAAATAAATAAATAAATAAATAAATAAATAAATAAATAAATGGTTTCAGGAAAGAACTTAGATTTTTTTATTGAAGAAGCATTCTATTTTTCAGGAGAAATATCATCTTTAAGTAAACCCCTGGGGTATAGAACGCGATTGAGAGCTGAGTGCCTCACACACTCATACACATAGGGAGACTCAGCAGAGAAAAACATGTGACTCTCTGTGTGTGAAACTGAGATTAGGCGAAAACGCACCGATCATACCTACTTTTGTCTAAAAAGATGAAACTCTAACAAATCTAATTAAAACGTGCACTGAGGAACTGCTGAGAAATATCAACACTCAAGTGTGTCTGAATGAGATTAAAGTCCTTCCACGAGGGTTTCCTATGAACTAAATTTGCCTTTTAGACTTGGGAAACAAACTAGAGGTAAAGGGGTGAGAGTCTTTGGGCAAATCAATAAAGAATACTTGAGTATTTCAAACATTAATGCTATGTAATAAACAAGTAAATGTTGAATTTTGGGTTAATTCAGGGAATGGTTTTTATTATAAAATTGGTCTTATGTCACCCACTTGGACATATTTTTGATTATCATATATTAACATCTATTTTTGAGAAAAAAAAAAGAGCTGCTGACATGTACAGACATGTGATGAAGCAACCTCATGGACACCAAGAAGCAAGAGTAGCCACAGTTTGCATCTATTTTTATGGTATGTCATCATGGCCTAGATTCTAGAGACATAAGTAGAGGTTTCCTACCACATCAACATTCCTGGGTAACACTGTCATTTTGGTACAGACAACTTCATAAAATCAAAGAAAGATATAAACCTATGAAAATATTTTTGGGACGATTGCAAAGTTAATTGTACATTTTTAAAAAAATTGTTAATCAGAGAAAATAAATTTTGTGTACTTTTAGAGATGAAAAATGCATTATAATTCATGGCTTCCTAAGAGTAAAAGCTATTGTATTTTTAACAGAATAACAGCATTTAATTTTAACCACATGCCATTGATATTCTTTGAAAAGATTAATAGGATTAAAAACGATGAGAGAAAGTGAAATAATAGAAGATAAAGGAATAAAAATGCACTTTGTATAATGCTAAGTCCTCAACTAATTCATTGCCAAAATAATAAATTAATATTGACTACGCCCAAGTCACTGTCAAGGAGTGTCACAGATAATAACTCAGGAAAAACCTAAGCAATTATTCAGGGATGAAGAAGTCCAGAATGGAATGCATTTGAACATCATGGGAGAGACGGCTTTGGTAAGTAGACAAAATGCCAGAGAGCCCTGCTGCTTCCAAACAGTGACACAAAGAGCTAATATAAGCTAATATAAGTATAAGCTAATTATTCAGAACAGGATGTCATTGTTGGTGATGTGATATCTTGAATGCCTTTACTTCACAGAGCAGAAAAACGGCAGGTGACAAGATTGAATCCCCAGAGATGCTAGAAAAATAAAAGTGAATCAGAAAAGTGGCTGAGAATCTGCACAGCCAATCTGCAGGATAGCATACTATGAGCTAAGAAGGGTCAATCCTAGGGACAGAGAGGCAAAAAGACAGGCAGCAAATGAAAAGACATGTCCCCCACCACCTAAGTGGCAGTGTCAGCAACAGACGTTCCAAAATTATATTTCATGTAAAAAAAAAAACACACACTGGCTTTGCTTTGCCCTGAAGAGTTCATGCCCTATCTCTCTATTTTTTGGACAGCAGGGATGGAGATGGGGGCTGGGTTCTCTGAACAAGGAACTGGGGAAACGTACAAGAACTCTGCTCCTACTTCTCGGTGTATAGAGGATAAAGCCAGATAGACTCCCCTCCACCTTCCCAAGATATCGTGAAAAATACATTGGAATCACATGCTGACAGTCATAGTTAGATTTTCTGTTGATCTGAAAAGACAGTAACACAACGCAGCTTGAGGAAGAAAGGTTTTATTTCACCTTGAACTTCTCAGTGACAGCCCATCACCCAGGGAGTCCAAGGCAGGAACCTGGAGACACGAATCGACCCAAAGCTACTTACTAGCTTGCTTTGTGACATAATCCCGGATCCTCATCCACCAGGGTGGCACCTCCCACAGTGGTCCATGACCTCCTGCACCAAACATTAATCAGAAAAACGCCCCCACGAACATGTTGACAGACCAGCTTACTGGAGGCCATTGCTCAAGTGAGATTCCCTCTTCCCAACTGACTCGAGTTTGTGTGAGACTGACAAAAACCAAGAAGCACACTGAGCAGGTTTGTCCGAATCCACAGAGGTGATTACCTTTGGTGTTTTCTACATTCCATTTATAAAGTTATTAGAGCCCATCCCACACCTAGCACCTCGTCCTCTCTCCAGTCAGGCAGTATTAAAGCAGTAACGTATAACTTCAGCCTGGAATGTCCTCTATGATAAATGACGAGGCAAACAAAACCTTTTAAACAACTTCCTGACTCTGCTGTAGCATATCATTTTCAACGATCCTTCATAAAGTAAATTTACATTGAATGATGTCTTTAAATCATACATAAAACACCGTTCTGGATTCTGACAGTAGCCACAGGTCGATTCCAGAAAAATAGAGTAAATTATATTGTAAAAACACCTCTAAGTACATCCCTTAACATTGGACAGCAATGAGGAGTCAGGAAAGTCTGCCTAAATCTTTACAAAAGGAACACCTTCTATTTCCAAGCATGACTTTTCAGCTCTGTCTCCTGTATAAAGCTATAGATTCATACATCTGAAGATGCATTAGTTGCAAACCTTCAAGAGTATTCTTTCCACTGAAGACAGTATCTATAGTCCAGCACCCTAGCCCTGGATTAGTTGGAAAAGGCAGATGAGAGAAGTGGGGGGGGGGGGGGTGAGTAGACTATAATTGCTTTATATTGCATAAAATAATTCTTCAAGTTATACGGATTTTTGTGGCTTATCTATTTCCATTTTCCATTTCAACTTACAATTGTGGGTACAGTCAAACAAGTAAGAAAGAAGGGTTGATTTCAAATTTAATTAAAATACAAGAATTTCAATTTAAGTTATTCAGTTAAATAAAAACTGCCATAGATGATCATATACTCTGATCTCAACCGCTTATGAAGCTTCTTCTTCCCAAGCTTGAATATTTGAATAAATTTTAATTTATGGTTGAAATAGTTTATGAGAATATATTGCCACATGTATGCACCATGAGCTCTCTGCCACTTTCTGTCCTCAGCCTTAAAACTGCCCAAACTGATTCTACAAACAAAACCACAAGCCTGAGCCTCGGGATGCAGTTAAAGTGTGTGAATGGTGGCGCATGCCTTTAATCCCAGCACTCGGGAGGCAGAGGCAGGCGGATCTCTGTGAGTTCGAGACCAGCCTGGACAGGCTCCAAAGCCACAGAGAAACCCTGTCTCGAAAAACCAAAAAAAAAGATACTAAAAAATTGACAAATAAAATAAACTTCTATCTTAACACAGGAAATATCACCTAGAATTTTAAAAAGAGATCATTTGTAACAGCTTATTTATCAGACTACATCAAAAGCCACATTTTAAAGATTTATTGTTTTTAATTCTGTGTAGGAGTGTGATTCTCTGGTCTATTATGTATACAGGTATGTGTGCATGATCGCAGGTGTCCTTGGAGACCAGAGGTGTTGGATCCTCTGGATCTTGGTTTACATAGGGTTCTGAATTGTGTGACATCGGTCTGGGTCCGGAAATCAGGTCTTTTGCATGAGCAGCAACCCCTAAGTCATCTCTCCAACCCTCAGATCCAACTTTTATATTGATTTTATTACATTTTTATTACTTTATTACTATTCATTTTGAATGAGTGGCTAGGAAGGCAGACTTATGACAATCATTTGAGAATGAGGATTTAGGCAGAAATTTACTGAGCTACATTTGTTGGGTTTTATGTAGTATTTCCAATAGAGTTCACACTTTTTTACTTAAATATGGATATTATTCACTTGGAGAAATGAAATTATTTTTCTCATTTTCCAGATTTGCTAGTCATGGACTCAGAAAGGAATTTCCTTTCTTTTGTATTGGAATAGAAGCAATGGTGCTTGTGCATTTGGGGCCTGAGGTGGCTCCCAGTGCACAGGAGATGATGAGTTGGATGGAGAAATGCGTAGATCATCCGGAAAAGTAGTCTTTGCTCCTGGGGTCCTTACTAAGGTTGGTGCTGCAAATCAGTGCAAGACAATTGGCAAATAGAGAACCAAGTGCAAGGTTCTCAGGCCTGACAAAGCCCAGAGCTTTGAAAACAGAGCATGGCATTGGACTTCCCAGTGGTTTTACTCAGTGGTGCAATTCCAATTGTTTACAGTTTTCCATGACCCAAACAAAATGCATGGGCAGACATATCCAGCCCAAGACTCAGGGTAGAAACATTTGAATTACAGTATGTTCTCAAACCATTCTTTCTAACCTCTGTCTAGCTTTACTGTCCATTAACATGGGTTGGTTTTTCTTTTTTTAGGGATCTCATGTGAAATGCAAAAGTCTAGGTCTGCGTCTGCTCCCAAAAGAACCATATAATTATTTTAATAACTGTATAATCCACTGAAATAACTATGTGTCTATGAACACACAAACTTTGTTCTCACGGCTAAGTTGATACAGATGCAGGCACACCTTTGCCACAGATTATGGCTTTAAATATCATCCCTCAACAGAAGAGGTAGGGTCACTTTGAAGAATTGCAAGCTCATCTTGGAACTAGGCTGAGACAAACATGAAAAGGATTATATTGAAATGTCAGAAAAGAAGGGACAATTTGAAAGGAGATGTAGGATGTGGTTTTATCAGAACTGAAAGAGGTGCATACAGGGAAGTTATATCACAACTTGAAAGGGGCACATATAATGCGGAAATATAATTTAAAAGAGGTACTATGATGGTGTTATGTGAGAATTTAGAAAAGTGGCGTGTACGATGGTGTGTCAGAATTTAGTGGCGTGTATGATGGTGTTGTGTCAGAATTTAAAAGGGTGTTATATATGATGGGTTTAGTCTCCGCGATGCAGAAACCAATAGTTCTAGAAGTATAAATAAGTATTTGAGAATTCATACTGGCAAATAAATAACTCATCAGGAATTTCAAATAATTTGTGTGACCCTCCATCTTCAAGGAGGCAGAGAGTAATGCCACTCTTTTATAGATTATTCACCCTGAGTCCGTTAAGAGCAAGGATGGAGAGAAGCAGTAAATTAAAATGAAGATAACTGGTAACCACTACACAAGTCAGGTGTTCAAGTTCAGCATCATTGCTGTAAACCCACCCCAACCGTCAAGTACTATACTTTATCTGTGAACACTCCAAATACTCATATATGAGTCTATTCATGAGAAAAAGATCACGTCCCAACTGAGGGACATTCTACAGAACACCTCATTAGATCGCTCAGCTTTTCCAAGTCTTGAAAACAAAGAAAGGTTGGTAAACTGTCACAGCCAAAGGGCGCCTAAGGATATGCGCTCATCAGATGTAATGTCGTGTTGCCTAGATACTAACATAAAAAGGGTCACTACGTAAAAGCCAAAGAAATGTAAATAAAGCTCATTTATTAACAATGAAGTATCAATATTAATTCATTTTGTCTTGATATGATATCTGGAAGAGGAAAATACTGGGCCTGGAGTACCCTTGGAAACATCTATACTGTGACCCAAGCCACATATATATGCAAAAATAATTCAGCCTGAAGACTTCATAGTAAGACATCTGATTTAGGGTATTTTTTTAAAAAGCATGTTTTTTAATGATCAGCTCTTAGGGCCTATTTAAAGTATAATTGGTTAGCATTCCAAACTGTCCATGTATATAAAAACACCAAAATAAAGGTAAATTTCTAAGTTAAAAAAATACCAAAACATCACTTTGACATATAAATACACCATAAAGTCCACATAGAAAGAATGTGTGTGTGTGTGTGTGTGTGTGTGTGTACAATGGTCTAGGGCAGACATTGAACTTGGGAGGATGACACAGTGAGACTTTTGAGCTGGAGACCAGCCTAGATTACACTGTAAGATCCCATCTCAAAACCAAACCAATCTACTTAAAATTCACCAAAAAGTATACCTTACTTTCAAAGTATTTTCATGGTAATCATCATTATTTTATTTTAAGTAAATTACAAAGTAGCTCCGTGCATTCACTGTAGGAGAGTCTTACTGTGCGTTTGGCAAAACAGAGACCGTGGCAGGCACAGTGGGGAGAAGAGTAACATGAGCTGTGACTCCAAATGGCTTGTGGTGGAGTCACAGTTGGAGATGTCTGAACAGTGTGCGGGAAAACACAATGGTGTTCTCAGACCCTCTCCTCCTGCAGTATTAATAATAGTAGGGTCACATACTCATACATGCACTCTTCACACCTTACCTGATACAGACTTCTACCAAATTGAAACAAATTATTTTCCTACTTTACAGATAAAGCCATTAGAGCTCTTAAGACAAAAGATTTTGCCAAGTGACTGGGGAACCCATCCACAGACCCTTTTCCATGTGACACAGGGAGTTAAGTGGGGAGCCTTCTCAATGCCTTTTCCATGAGACTCAAGGAGTTAACGGGGAGATTCTTAAAGCTTCTTCCATGTGACACAGGGAGTCAATGGGGAGTCATACTAAAAGCTTTTTACATGAGACATAAGGAGTTAACGGGGAGTCATTCTCAGAGCTTTCTCTGTGACACAGGGAGTCTATTCTTCTGGGACTGGAGCCGGGCTGGGTGAGTCATACGGAGTGGAGGACCAACTTGACTGGGGTGAGTGATTAGTATTTCTGGGTCTCTTACTCACTAAAATATGGAGTCACAGAAATTATACAGTGAAAGAAGAGAGAAATTTTTGTTTAAGACAATTTTGAATAAAAAAAATTCTTTAACATAGCAAAGTCCTTTCTGTTGGAAAATCTACTCTTCACACTAGACATATCTAAACATGAGTGATTCTTCCACAAAATCTCAGTCACCTTATTTTTAATAATAATTTTTTAACCTTTTTGAAAAACACATATGGTATAGATAAGTCCTCCCATGTTACTTATTTTTAATTATTTTTAGTTATTTTAACATATTTATTTATTTTAGTTATTTTTAACATAACTACAATTTTATGTGCATCCTTATATATTAGGTGCCATTAATTTTGTGTATTTTTTTTTAACTAGAGATATGGTTTTTCTTTCTTTCTTTCTTTGGTCTTTTGTTTGTTTGGATTTGTGGGGTTTTTTTAGGTTTTATTTTTGTTTTGTTTTGTTTTCAAAACAGGGTTTCTCTATGTAACAGCCCTGACATTCGCTTTGTAGACCAGGCTGGCTTCGAAATGACTGAGATCTGCCTGCCTCTGCCTCCCAAGTGTGGGGATTAAAGGCGTGCGCCTGCACAATCAGGTTTCACTTGCTTTTCAGCACAGGGTTTCTCTCCACACCCCTGGCTATCTTGGCGCTCACTCTGTAGACCGGGCTGATCTTGAACTCAGAAACCCCACCTGCCTCTGCCTCCTGAGTGCTGGGGTTAAAGCTGTGTGCCATCACACCTGGCTTATGAAGATGTACTTTAAAGTGACTTCCATATAATACAGAAGGTGAAACACAATAGTACCTACTTTTAAAAATTATATCCTGGGCCACTGCTGACTGAAGTCACACTTTGGGAAGTGCACAACTGGACCAGAGGATTTCAGAATGTGGGCAAGTCTGAAGTTGGCTCCCGGCATAAAAATAAAGTTTTTAAATTGAGTAAATCAAATGGTGCTATTGAAATAACACCTGAAGCCTATATGAAGGAAATATTGCTAACACCATCATAATAGTATAGTCCTTGCTTTATTTTTTTATTTTTTAATTGATTTTTATTGAGCTCTACGTTTTTCTCCTTGCTTCATTTTTAAGAATGTATTGTATATAGACTTAATAACGCACCCCACTCACTGGGATTTCAACAAACGGTAACTTTAAAATAGTAAGTATTATTAATAAATATTCATAAAAATATAAAAGCTATCATTACTTATTCCACTCCTTAATTTCCTAAGCACTCTTTCACAGATTGCAGGCTTACAGAGTCGTCCAGAAGTTGCATGTATTGTGCCTTAATTGTTCCTTCATCTTTCAGTGTTTACTGGCACAGACGTACAGATATATTTTTACTTTAAGTATCCTGCAGTGTTATTTTCACTGTAGCCATCAAAACTGTCTTCTTAAATGGCACGTCAGCCATGTAGCCTTCTTCAAGCCCCAGTGACTGCGCCCAGAGACATGCTGTTCTCTTGACAGATTCATTCTCACCCTGAGAATTGTGCCATTTCCTTCCCTCTTCGTCCGCACACCTAACACACGCTGCCCCTGCTGCGCTCCTGCCTTCGTTCCTTCCCACGCTCTGGGCTATTCATTCTCATCAGGGTTATTTCCTCGGGCCAATTCGAAACCTATATCCGTACCAGCAAGAGCAACTTCGATCTTTCTCCCAGTGTGACACATAAAACGCCCAGCTGCCTGGTCTCTAGCTTCATACCACACAGAGTATGCAATGCTAGCTGCCTCCTAATCCGCTGCGCCCTTCACAGCTTCGTCTGTCACAGTGGAGGACTGGGAAGAATTTATGGGGAAGTCTGTAAAGTCACGGAGGCTCCCAGTGACCAGTGGCAGCTGACATCTGAGCCAGAGTTTCTTTCCCATCTTGCACCATGAGCTCTTGCTTGAAGCTGTGCCTGCTGGGGGATGCATTTCTGCGTTGGTTATTGCCTGTGTTTTTTTTTTTTTTTTTTTCCCCACAATGCTCCTACCTACCCCCTTGTCTAGGATAAAAGCAACAGTACTTCCTAATTTCTGACTGCATTTTTTTTACAAACTAAATCCCATCATGTACTCTGTTAGAATTAATCTTCAAATCATTGATTTAGTATCATTTCAACAGCTGGGTTCCCAATGCCCTGCGTCCCTTAGGTTGGGACTGCAAAACAAAATAAAAAAGCATCCAGTTATCAGGTAAATTACAGTCTGATTAAACAGACAAGGCAGTGAAGCAAATATAAACACCAATGTGGAATAAATCAGTCTGGGGTCATGGAAGAGATTCGTGGAGTCATACTGAGGAGGAGAGACTTCAGAGAAGAGCAACACTTAAACCTGATTTGGAGAAGGAGTAAGATGTAACTAGGCTGAAGGAAAGGACAGCCACATCCCAGCACCATGATAACATCCCACAGACGGTATTCATAGGTGTGACATGTTCATTCTTACAATAAAAAGAGCTCAAGAATGAAATTCCTGAGCAACTCGATGCACATATGAAGATTCATTGGCTGAGCATGGTGGGGTTAGAATGTTGCTTCTAATCGGTTTTTCAGTCCTTGAAGGAAGAGAAAAAAAAACAATGCTTGTGTAGATCATCTGCTGAGCAGATGGTGGTGGGACCGGGCGTGGATCCTCAGAAACATTCCTCCGGAGCAGAAACCCTGCTGCTGGGGCAGAGCTTGGGCCTCTGAAAACAGAGAGCATGGATGTTCTGGAGAGGTTTCCTAGCGATTCCAAACCCAAAACACAGATAAAAGGAAGAAGAAATTTGCCCCTACTAAGAACCTTGATTTCATTAAATGAATGAGTGGGAAATGGATTACTTTTGTCTAGTTAAGGGAGCAGATGCTGTGTTCTCCACAAAGGAGAAAGGAGAGAAATAAAGGAGGATTTTTGGTTCTAACTTTTGAGTTACAAAACTGGACTTGTTAAGGGTGGTATGGGTGTCTCTCATGAGGAAGAGCGGTGGTTTCAGTATTCTCTGTAATCATACGCAGAGTAAAGTCAAACAAAGGTATGCATAAGAATCTGACAATAAAATCCACTGTGTGTATACATATATATAATCTGAGAATAAAATCCACTGTATATATACATATATTATATATAATATGACAATAAAATCCACTATATATCATACTAAATGCACAGTTACACACATGACTATATACACTCCCATCAGAAAGTTTGTTTTTAATCCTGATGGGTTTGGAAACATAATAGCGCTTACCAGTCTAAGACCATGAGCCACCAGATCACTAACCAGTCTGTGCAGCCCTGTCTCCGTGGCCTTAAGCACACTATGGGAACCAAGCCACATGACTAACGCACAGGAAGCATTCTCTATTTGCCTCTGAGTAGGAACAGATGCTTCGCATCCTTTAGAGAGGAAATTGCATTCTACAGAAGAGGACCTCAGTCCTGCCAAATGAATAAGATAAGAGAGTTCAACAGCTCCTGGGGTGCACTGGCGCACAGTTCTCTATTATTGCAATGATGCATTCTGAAACAGACACGTCTTTGAGTTTGGAACATCATGAAAAGCTGAGTCTCCCTACACCACAACCAGAATCTCTTTAAAAGATTGCAAGCTACTTTCTCAGTCCCTGCATGTATGGAAAAGTGGACATGTTATATGCTCCTATGTTCATAGATAAGGAGTAGTGGTGAGTGCTCCCATGTCCACAGATGAGGAAGAGTGCACATGGTGAGTGCTCCCATGTCCACAGATGAGGAAGAGTGCACATGGTGAGTGCTCCCATGTCCACAGATGAGGAAGAGTGGGCATGGTGAGTGCTCCCATGTCCACAGATGAGGAAGAGTGGACATGGTGAGTGCTCCCATGTCCACAGATGAGGAAGAGTGGGCATGGTGAGTGCTCCCATGTCCACAGATGAGGAAGAGTGCACATGGTGAGTGCTCCCATGTCCACAGATGAGGAAGAGTGGGCATGGTGAGTGCTCCCATGTCCACAGATGAGGAAGAGTGCACATGGTGAGTGCTCCCATGTCCATAGATGAGGAAGAGTGGGCATGGTGAGTGCTCCCATGTCCACAGATGAGGAAGAGTGGACATGGTGAGTGCTCCCATGTCCACAGATGAGGAAGAGTGCACATGGTGAGTGCTCCCATGTCCACAGATAAGCTTCATTAGCTCAGACTCTGGATAAACGAGAAGAAACAGGCTGTGAGATAATTTGTATTCATGCAAACATTCTGATGGCAGCTATCAATTCAATAGTGGTCTCATGAGTTACATAAAATAAGTGAGAAATCACTTAGATTAAGAATTAAGAATAATTTATTCCTTCACAACCTTCTCTGCTTTTATGTGATTTCAAAACAGTGTCAAAATATAGTAATATAGGTATAAGAGAATTCCATGTAATAATGGCACTAATATGCCAGTATATTGGTCCATACAAACCCCCAAATATTTGTGAAGTGTCTGTCTCAGTTGAATATCCAACATGTAGATATATATTTAATTCCAAACACACAAAGTGAAGGCATTCAAGGGCATACAAGCTGGTAAAGAAAGCCTACAAGTTACCAGGTGGAAGTAGAACACGCCTTTATTCCCAGCACTCAGGAGGCAGAGGCAGGTGAATCTCTGTGAGCCTGAGGCCAGCCTGGACTACAAAGTGAGTTCCAGGAAGCCAGGGCTTTTTCACAGAGAAATTCTGTCTCAGGAAAAAAAGAAAAGAAGAGAAGAGAAGAGAAGAGAAGAGAAGAGAAGAGAAGAGAAGAGAAGAGAAGAGAAGAGAAGAGAAGAGAAGAGAAGAGAAGAGAAGAGAAGAGAAGAGAAGAGAAGAGAAAAAAACAACCCACAGGTAGTTAAATTAAAATAATTCATGACTATGTGTGAGAATTTAAATGTATATTCTATCTGCCTATGGAAAGATAAAATCCACGTCATTAGTATTTTATATCTGGGATTCCAAATCAAATGACTGACACTTACATATTATTTTGACCACAAACTGAATCAGAAACCTCCAGAATACAAGCATCCTAAAACCTTATCTGCCATTTATGATTTATACAATCTGTACCTATTATAGTGCCTAGATTGGCAGAGAAAATTTAACAATTATTAAGTAGTGAGCAAAAGAGTTTTTCCAGTAGGATTTATACTACTTAAATATAATATTTTCAAGGAAAGTAAACACTTACACAGATTCTTAGACCATGAAGGAAAAACTGTACATGAAGGATGAGGTAGGACTATGAAATAGACTGAGAAAAGGCCCTTTTTATGTGAGAGCAGTTAACTATAAGACAGAAATTGAGACCCTAGTCCTTAATAACATGGCCTTTCCATGGGTTCTTAAATATCCAGTGAACTTAACAAATTCACAAATATATTGGATGAGTAGATGTTATCGTGTAGAGGAATAAAATTGTGACTCTCAGGATACACCCTGAGTGAGATAATGGAGTTAAAGCAAAGGACCATAAATTTGAACCATGCAACATGTACTTCAACTATCAAATAGCCTACAAAGAGAGTTTTGATCTCAGTAAGTGCATTTATATAACATTTGAGTGGATAATCAATGAAGAAACTATACAAATACTTTACAGGAAGCAATCAGTATACATTAAGACTCAAGAGAACATATCATTTACTAAGATCTGTAGTGTAAAAATTTCACAGCCCATGTGGTAAAGATAAGTTGATTAAAGATAACATGATAAAGCTCTTGCTTATTGTCTAAAAACATTAAAATTACACTTAGCTACAGCTGACTATTAAATTAAAATTATTTGAATAGTATATAAAATTTAAAAAGTAAACACAATTGATAAAACAGGAGTAATGTGGATTTTTATGGTTCATCCTCTTATCATCAGAAAGAATATATATTCAAATGCAAAACACACGAAAAGTCTGTTTTCTTAAATTTTCTTCTCTGCGTCTAGACAAAGTCGGAGAGGAACTGCTGCATGCCATATCATAGCGGTTCATTTCTACCTCCTATTCAATCAGGCCAGGGTTTGGTGGAAAGGGGAGTGCCAGATAAAATAGTTTAACTTTAGGAAAAACATTAAAATCTTGCATTATTTTTAAACACGTTAAAAAGGAATACATTATTAGATGAACTACAGAAGTTCTTTTTTTTTCTTTTTTTTTTGGGGGGGGGGGTTTCGAGACAGGGTTTCTCTGCAGCTTTTTTGGAGCCTGTCCTGGAACTAGCTCTTGTAGACCAGGCTGGCCTCGAACTCACAGAGATCCGCCTGCCTCTGCCTCCCGAGTGCTGGGATTAAAGGCGTGCGCCACCACCGCCCGGCTAAACTACAGAATTTCTGAAGTCTATTTTAAATAACCATTAGCAGTCCAAGACAGTTATTTTCTCATGAATCATAAAAAAGACGCAAAAAAATAAAAGAAAGAAAACTAATTTCAGATCAAACTTTTGCATGAAAGGCTGCCTATGAAGAGAAATACCACAGAATGGAAATCTTGCAAATGAAGGGAAGGGAAAGGTTTCCAAAGTGTGACAGGTCATACAGCAGTAGATATTAGGCAGACCAGAAAGCTATTCGTGAAACTATGTTACAAGGCATTTCAAAGCTAACAGGAAGATCCTTCAAAATGTCAAATAGAAGAAAGGAATCTTACAAAGGAATCCTAAAAATAAAATGGTGTGTTTGGAGAATATTCAATAGTTCATTGGGTTTTAGTCCATTTTGATTTATTTATTTGATAATATCAATATTTAAAGTGTAGTTTCAGTGAACATTTCAGAAATACTAAATAAATTGTTGAAAATACCATTCATTCATCATAATATTTGGCACAGGAAAAATGCTTGAGAAACTATAATTTTTTATACAAAATAATGAGAGGATATAAGGGTTAGATATTGAACAATGAGCCAATCATGTGACTTCTCAGAAACAAATTAATAAAAAAAATTAAAAGTAAATTGTCAACATTATTCCCATTTGTAAACAAAGTCTTTTAAATATTTTGGTAATCTAAATTTTAATTACACTCATGCAATCTGGTGCAATCTGCTTCATCAACATGATACATACACCACATGTGCTTAATTTAACAGATCCCACAGAGGGAATGAGAGGTCTGGAAAGAAAATAATGTTTAATTAATCTGTTAGAATTGTCAAGCTAATAAACATTTAATGCAAGAACTGATAGATATAGTTTATTTGTATTTTTTGTATTTTCAAAGAATATATAACAAGGATTAGACCAAGACTGCTTAAATATTCACTCATCCCTGGATTCAGAAGATGCTTTGACATACAAATCTTCCATAAGGTCTTTCTTCGGGTAGAGAGAAGCCCAAATACTGAGCTTTACAAACTCTTAATTGCTAATAACTACTCTAGATAGAACAGTACCCAGATATCATAGAACATATCAGAGTGCTATTTGGGGGGTTTATATTAGAATCCATCCACCTACCTTCCTTAGTACGCTGGACTGCCCTGGTCAAATTTTTGGATGAGATTAAGGACAAAAGGACAGAGAGGAAGAAAAAGTGAAGGGAGCTTAGAGGACAGGAAAGCAGGTTTGTGGCGTCTCTAGTTCTATCTGCACATCTATCAGGTGAGCTGGAAGGAAGTGCTTCAGCATGTGGACCCAAATCTTCACAGATACTGCTGCACAGTCCTAAAACTCCTCTGGAGAATAAAGCAAAACATTACCAGTGAATATCCTTAAAGATGACCCTTGACAGGTAGATGAGGGACTAATGAACTTCCTTATGGACAATTTATTTGCATTCTTAGAGAAGATATTTTTATTCCCTTGGGAGAAATCCTTATCTACATAACAAGCTCATTGGGTTGGGAAAGACCCAGAGAAATAATCTCAGAATTTTGTAAAAATCATTCTTGAAGATAGTCAAACAAGATGCTGATTTTCATATTAATATTTTACACACACACATACATGTTATGCATACACATATGTAGCGATACCTAGAACTTAGAGAAACGCAGCATTTGGGTTAGATTTCTACACTTAAATGAATATTCATAGAAGTAGATAAGAGTTCACCAAGACACTAGCACAAGCACAAAAGAGCATGAACTCTGCATGAATCTATACATAAAATAGTCTCAACGCTGAGCCTGGGAAGTTAAAGAAGTCAGCAAGAATGTGTTCTAACAAGCCATGAAGGTTACGTCATGAGACTTGAAATATAAAAATAAAAGTTTAAAAAGAAAACATTATAAAGTTGGTAAAGAATAAAAAAGGTACAAATAGGTTGAGAAGTGTGTATAAAAGCCTTTGTCGTCTACTGTCTACTACTGTGGGAGAACACCGTGATCAAAAGCAACTTGGGAAGGAAAGGGTTTATTTCCTTTTACACTAGCGGTTAATAGTCCATCACTGGAGGAGCCAGAGCAGGAACTCTAACAAAACAGGAAGTGGGTCAGAAGCCATGGGAAAGTGCTACTTACAGACTTGCTCCTCTTAATTATTCCTCCTTCTTTTTTTATACACCCCAAGGCCATCTGCCCAGGGCTGGTACCACTTACAGGGAGCTGGGCTTTTTCTGAATTAGCCATTAATCAAGAAACTGACCCATAGACTTGCCAACAGGCCAATCATGTTTCTGAATTACTGTCTACTCTTTCTAGATGTGTCTAAGCTTTTGTTAAGGTGACAAAGTTCGACCAGGATATCTTCTAACGTCCATATAGTCTACAATCACAGACTTTAAAAAAAACACTTCATTTTTCTGTGAAGATGTTTCATCTTATAAACATGATCCATCCTAGAGATCATTAGTTTGCATAGATTCAGCCTTAGGGAAAAGTAATATTCCTAAATTATAAGAGGGGTTGCTGAGTTCATGTTAATTCTGCTACCATATCCAATATTAATGCTAATAAAAATATTGGAAAATAGAATATTATTTCTGTAGCCAAAGTCATGTCAACTTTCTCATTATTAAAAAAGAAAATGGACTATTTGGATCTGACTCGGATCAGGCAGAGGCTACTCTCGCCTTAGCCATAGGAGCCACTCCTTGCAGTAAACAGAGGCAAATGCCAAGACCTGTGGCTGTACAGATGCTAAAAATAAAGGACAGTTGAGAGACTAGCCCTAAACAAGACCTTTTCACCACCTCTTTAAGGCTCAGAGAACATTGCGGAAGAGGGAATGGAAAGAATGTAAAAACTGGAGGAGGAGAAGACAATCTGAGCAATACCATCTTCTAAGCATGACACAGCCGTGGCAACCAGAGACTATACAGGCACTTGAGCCACAAAACTCTTCCTCCTAATAACTATAAAGGGAGAAAGGGCTTATAAGACCTTATCACGTATTGCTGATCTGTTCTGTAATGGAAGAGAGGGAGTCAGTGCTCAGTTGTATACCCAGCGGTGAGCCAGCCAGGCTCTAATGGTTAGTTACAAACTCAGCATTCACGGGGATAGCCCTAACTAAACTCTGCGGGACTCTAAACAAAACGAAAGTCAGTAAACAGTGGAAAGACATTTAGGGGGAGGAAGGCACTGCAGGGGTGGGAAAGAAATAGGAGAGGGAACATGGGAGAGTCACCAGACTACGCAGCACGCGTGTACGTGGTGTAGGAGTTCCTTCTGTTTGTGTGTTGCTTTCATTGATTAATGAATAAAGAAACTGCCTTGGCCTAGTTGATAGGGCAGAACTTAGGTAGGCGGAGAAGCAGAACTGAATGCTGGGAGGAAGAAAGGCAGAGTAGGAGAGAGACGCCGTGGCTCCGTGGCGGAGGTAGATGTGTTGAATTTTACCCGGTGAGTCACTGCCACGTGGCGATATACAGATATATCAATAGAAACGGGTTAAATTAATGTAAGAGTTAGTCAATAAGAAGTTAGAGCTAATGGGCCAAGCAGTGTTTTAATTAATACGGTTTCTGTGTGAGAATTTCGGGGCTAAGATAGCAGGGCAGCTGGGAGCTGGGCAGCAGGATGAACAAGCGGGCCCTTCCTGTAACATGTATGAAATTGGGAAAGAGCAGAAGGTACAGAAGGGCAAGGAAACAGGGGAGGCTTCGTGAAAGGCTTCCCTTCATTAATCTCGTGTGCTGCTCCAGAAACGAGCCGGGAAGATGACTGACTGCACAGTTTTAAACAAAATCATTTTAGAGGTAAAGTGAATGGAATAATACCTGCTGATTAATAATCCTGGAACATTAATATTTGGAAGATAACTAAAGCTCTCCGTCATCACAAGGAAAATATTAGCCAATGTATCTAGTGTGGAGTATAAATTTTGTCAAATTCTGAACGTGAGTAATTCTTATAGAAGCACACAATGCAGTTTTACTTGTAGACATCTTATGATTACACAAAGAAAAAGCAAGGACTTACCACATCATTAACCCCTCAAATCCCATATGACGAGCCCTTCTCGTCCACGTAAAGTGTAATTACACGTAAAAAAATTCAAGATGGCTTCTCTATTCATCGGGTTGAATCTAAGCTCTCCATTCTGTTCCATTTTTTAAAATTGTTTGATAGTTTTGTACAACGTTTTATATAACTTTTTTTAAAGACAGGGTTTCTTTGTGTAGCTTGAATTGTCCTGGACCTCACTCTGTAGACTGGGCTGGCCTCGAACTCACAAAGATCCGCCTGCTCCTGCTTCTCAAGTGCTGGGATAAAAGGCATGCGCCACAACCGCCCAGTGTTTTCAGTAGTTTTAAAGCAACTTGGAATCCCAGCTTAAGAAGTTTTTATTAAGTAATCATGTTCCAAGACAAGCATATCAATGAGTAAATAAATGAATAAATGCCCATGGTTGTACATACTGGCATTTTTTTTTTGCTTAATAGACAGATTAAAAAAGAATAGAAGATGAAAAAAATTTACATTTATTTATTTTTAACATGTGTGTGCCTGTGAGTGTGTATGTGTGCATGAGTGTGTTTGTGTGTGTGTATGTGTGTGTGTGTGTGTGTGTGTGTATGTGTTTGAGTTCACAAGGGCACACATATGAAGGTCAGAGGGCAGTTCATGGATGTTGGTTCCACGTAAATCCCAGTACCAATGTTTAGTTTCCTAAATTCCAATAACTTCCTACACCGTGGCGTAGTAGAAAGTGTGGGCAGGTCAACATTTCCAACGATATATATTCATTGATTTGCATACAGACCGTCTGCTGTGGGGCTCTGCATTTGTGCTCTCTAAAGTGGCATGTGGCATTCTACCCTGTAGATCCCAGGAATTTAATTCCATGGTCAGGTTTGTCAGCAAACGCCTTTACCCAATAAGCCATCTCAACAGCCAGACTTCTCAAGAGGAAGGCTCCAGAGTAACATTTACTAAGAGAAAACCTTTTATTTACAGTTCTTAGAAGCGCCTTAAACACATATTTTCAAAAATGATATATGTGCTGCGTGGCATGCAATTTCAAGCTTAGTGCAAGGCTAGGGCCATAAAATTTTATGCGTAGCCTCAGTTGTTAGGGCTTGCTTTAATTTATGTAATTATGTATGAGGTCAATATGGAAAATTAGCCATCATTCAAACTGATAAACATTTCTGAACAATGTGTCCTTCAGGAATTAGCTAAGAGACTCACACTTCCAGAAGGTCAAAAGAAAGCAGTCATCAGTTTGGCCCCCAAACGGTTGAGGTTGTTTCCTGTTCTACATTACACCTGTGCTGTAGAGATGGTTGAACAGGCAATAAATTATATTGGAATATACTCTGGTGACACATGACTGGGTATATGAGGCAAATGGATCTCTTGCTAACCATCACATGTCAGTATATAAGCACAGCTCAGTTTTACAAATCCTTGGGACATAGTAAATCTGAAAGAATTTCCATTTTTAATTTAACTAACATTCTTTCTGAAAAAATATTTTAAAGACATAAATGTTAAAGTCTTTCTAAAGTTTCAAAGATTAAAAGGTTGCCTTAAAATACCAGTATCCCTGTAGGCAGTGGCTATTTTTTTACCTTGCAAGATAACTTCAATCAAGTTTTGACTTCTTCACTTCTGTTTTTTAAAATTATCTTTGAAAAATGATTTTCTGTATGTAATAATGCTCCCTATTCTTTCCAGGCTTTGGTCCTACAAGGAGCTTAGGGATCTTTCTTTAGTTACTGAGCCACTAAGTTCAAATATTCAAAATTTCAGAAGAGAATGAAAAGCTATCTGGTCTAATTTCTTAATTTCTTCAAAAGTATCCATGGTCATACATCCATGTACTAGTTACTTTCAAAAAACAAATATGTTACCTCAGAGGAATCCTGTTCCATTTGGTTAGGTCAAATTATTAAAATTATCTTTCAAAGCAACTCTGAGATTCCATCTTACACATGTAAGAATGGCCAAGATCAAAAACACTGATGCCAACTTATATTGGAGAGGATGTGGGGTTAAGGGAACACACCTGCATTGCTGGTGGGAGTGCAAACTGATACAGCGCCTTTGGATATCAGTATGGTGATTTCTCAGAAAGCTAGGAAACAACCTTCCTCAAGACCCAGCAATACCACTTTTGGGTATATATCCAAAGGATGCTCAGCTGTACCACAAGGACATGTGCTCAATTATGTTCATAGCAGCATTGTTTGTCATAGCCAAAACCTGGAAACAACCTAAATGCCCTTCAACCAAAGAATGGATTAGGGAAATGTGGTATGTTTACACAATGGAGCACTACACAGCAGAAAAAAATAATGACATCTTGAAATTTGCAAGCAAATGGATAGATCTAGAAATATCATACTGAGGGAGGTAACCCAGACCCAGACATATAAATATCATATGTACTCACTCATAAGTGACTTTTAGACATAAAGCAAAGAAAACCAGCCAACAATTCACTGTCCCAAAGAACCTAGAAAACCATGAGGATCCTAAGAGAGACATACATGGATCCAATCTACATGGGAAGTAGAAAAAGACAAGGTCTCATGGGTATATTGTGATCATAAGGACCATGGGAAGGTTGAAGGGGAATAGGGAGGAAGATAGGGGAGCAGAGAAAATGTATAGCTCAATAAAATCATATATATGTGTGTAAGGATTCCTGCAGTCAAGCCTGGAAGAGAGGTCAGGTGGACTGCAGAAATTAAAGACTAAAAAGGGTCAGTCTATGTCTTTTGGTGTTCACGTCATGTGATTATAGTCCCTAATTGCTGGACCTGGAGATACAACCTTTGGTATTTTCCCAACTAAAAAAAATAAAAATGATAAAAATAAAAGAAATAGAGTTTAAAATAAAGCCACGTAAAGATGGGGAAAAACAAGATCCTGTTTCAGTAAGTTACCTTCCAGAATGAACTACCAAATTCTGCTTGCATTAAAATCTAAGCAACAGGGACAGGAACTGTACTTGAAACTGTGCCTATATAGCATGTGTGTGGCTCTTGGTTCAATCCTCAAACTGCCAGAAAATGAATAAAACTCACACACATTACTTCATACCTCAACTACAAAGACCACTAGGGTGGCCGCTAATTTCGCTCTCCATAATTATTTAAAATCAACTTTAGCTGAGATTTCCACTATTTCCACATGTTTCATAGTTCTAAATAGCTTTGGCAACTTCCCTTTGGGAGCAATGATAGGAAAGTCATGTTGATTTTCAAAGCCCTTTTGCTTTGCACAAAGAAATTACATAATTATAGAGATCATCTCAAATCGCATTTCTGGGTTTGCAAGTTTGCTAGTCACACAGCAAACTGTGGCATTCTTTTTCTTACTCAAGAGCTAAAGAAAAAACAGAATCAATCCCTATTCCTGAACCAGTAAGAGAAATCAAATAATCACGACATGAGCAGAATGTTTGTATTCCCAGTGCATAACTCAGAAGGGTTGATACACTCTGCCTTCCCAACCCCAATCCCACTCCTGGCACAGTACAAAGTAATGCAAGACAGCGTCACTATTATTATTTGCATTTTGTGACATATATCTTGAGATGTACATGTATAGTTGAAATGCAGAACCAGTGAGCTTTATGGAGCTTGAACTTAAGCTGGGGTTTCTAATTCCAAGCATAAGACAGATAAGGCCAATGGTCTGTGATCTCTAGACTCCAAACCAAGATTCCAGTAGCTTCTGCTTCTGATGTTTCTTCAGATAAATTAGAAGGTCAAAGAGTATGGACAGCCAAGATGGTAAATAAAGTTACATAAAAGTCAATATATAATGAAGGTTTCCTCCACATGAACACTCAAAAAGTTTCTGAGAAAATTCACAATAGAGTATGCTCACTTCTCCAGCCTTGGACCGAGTGAGCTCCCTAGAGAAATATCTGCCTGTCACCCTGGCCCTACTGCCCCACTACTTGTGAAAATAGTTGGAACAGGAATTGGGATTTCAGGTTCCAACTTCTGCAGAGGCTGACGCTTTGGAAGGGCCTGGCCTTCTCTGGCCCAGGACCAGGGTTACCATGGAGATTGCCAAGAAATCTTTATTTTATGGAGGAGTTGAAGTGGAGAGCATCGAAGTGTAGAGTGGAACGGTGTAATCAAAACAATTTAGAAATAAAAGGGAAAGATTCACAAAAATGCAGAGTTAGATGCAAACTCATTTACCTAGAGCAAGTTGGCACAGGCTGACTACTTCAGGACAATTTCTTGTCTCCATTTGAAAATCCATGTGTATTTAAAATGTCAGGGTGGGGAGACGCCCTGTAGTCAATGTAAGCACTTAATCAAAAACTTTAGACTTTCTCCCTTTTTAGAAAATAATCCCAAAACAACCCCTAGCAGAGTACCTAGTTGCCTATGAGACTCTTGTAAACTCTCATCGAAAGTCAGTTTGACTGAAAATAAATCATTTGACTCTGCCAACATTGCCTTCCCTTTTTCGGGTATCTTTAGAAAATGTATCTTCTTTTATTCTTCCTTCTGCAGGTGGATTGAAAGGGGTTGGATAGAGGAAAAACTAATCCCTGAAAGCACCTCACTTCATTTCTCCTTCAGTAGTGGCGCCCATATCTGACACCATTCTGTAATGAAGAAACCCCATAGAAGACAAGTGACTTAGGCCAGCCTATTTTGATAGCAAATAATCAGGCAGGGTTTATAACCTCTGACATTAGTCTAGCATAGTTGCTATGGTTACTATCATAATGTTGATGGTTATAGGAAAGATCATAAGAAATGGAGCACAGAGCAGAAAAGTAATGAGCTTGGGTGCACACTAACATAGAGGCACATGTACTTTTTACTCAGCTCTGATTACCACTCTCTTCTCTCAGACACACCCCCTGAATCTCCTCTCTGGATTCTGAACGTTTTCCTTTGTGTATGCCCAATCCCTCTTAGATCAGTGCTTCCCATCATTTTCGGTTGTCCTGGCAACACGTTTCGATTTTCTACCGCAGTTGCCAAAACAAGCACTTGAACATCTGGAAATCATCTTCCCATCACTTTCGCCGGTAAGATGCTTTGGCCTTAAGTGGCGGTTCCCATACAGACCCCCTGAGATTCCACAGTACCTTTGGAGAACAGCTTTCCAATATTCCCTGGCTATGGAAAATTGCTATTCGCTGACTGCATACTTTGGCACCTTCTATAAAATTAATAATAACATTTTATAAGTTAGTGTTTTCGTACAGTGAAGTCAGATTTAAAAATGAAGAACTAAAGAAAGAAAATAGTACCAGTGCACTCACTCCCACATAGAGACTTCAGTCTTCCGTAAGGAAGAAACCTACATCCAGACACAATTTCTAATGCTCGCTGATGTTGATAGATGACAGTTGTTGTCATTAGCTGCAAAATGTGATAAAAAAAAAAAAAAAAACGAAGCATAGAGGGAACAATACACTTTTTTAAGACCAAGTCTCCAGTTCAAGACTCAGTGAAAGAAGACCCCGCGGTTTAATGGAACACTCTTCATTTGCCAAGGCAGCTGATGACTTGTGATGCCCACACCTGCTGCCGGATGTGTTGTTGCCGGAGTTGAGCGAGGGACATGAAATGACCAGAGAGACATCTTTGTTGCTACACAAGTGGCAAGCCCCCAGCACAGCACAATTTCTCCAGTTTCCCTCTTTCCTCATTCTATCAAGAAGAATATAGAATTGTAGCTCAGCTCTCTCCTATCAAACAAATGACCTCTGAAACCATCAAAAAAAGAACTTTGTTGCTACACAAGTGGCAAGCCCCCAGCACAGCACAATTTCTCCAGTTTCCCTCTTTCCTCATTCTATCAAGAAGAATATAGAATTGTAGCTCAGCTCTCTCCTATCAAACAAATGACCTCTGAAACCATCAAAAAAAGAACTATGAATTTTACGGGAGAATAGTTAATTATTCTTGACGGTAAATCCTGTGAACATCTACTTTAGCGTATGTATTTACCTGGCAAAAGCTCAGGACAAGAACTGAATGTCAGTAAATGCTTGACAAATGAATGAATGAGCAGTTGTCACTGCCTAATTGTAAAAGAATAGTCATGTTACTGGGATACTCTAATGCGTTTAAGAAGGGCTGATTGCTTCCTGTAAAGTATTTGTATAGTTTCTTCAATAATAATCATACAAATGTGACCCTGCTATCTGTTTGAAGAGGTGATAGCTGGGTGGCTTTGCAACCTGACTGAACAGAGTCTGCTGAATGGAATTCTAATCTAGACTATTGTCTACCTCAAAATAGTCATACATATCAATAAAAAAGACTGGAATGTTAATGTGCTTTGAATGAAAAAGTAAAAATGTGGGCTAATTTTTCAGTAGCACTAAATGTTTTGTGGTATTCTTATTTGGAGTAAATCTTTGCCAGGGGTTTGTTCAAAATGCCTTATTCCCTCTGGTATGTCCTGGCTTAAATACAGCATTTTTAGCATCAATGGAATAACTAGACCAGAAACTATTTAAAATATGACATATGCATACGTGATAATATCTTTCTGACAAATAGAAAAATTTAGGAAGGCATTTAATTTTTAAACATTCCTACTCTATGGGTTTACCTCTCTTTCTCTTCAAGGACAACAAGTTCATGACTTACACACTATGGCAGTTTTAAACTCTAGCTAGCATAATAACCAAACATAGTAGATATCCAATGAATACTTTCTGGATTTTAATTGCAAGTATTGTAGATAAGTGCTCAGTAATGATTAGATGCAGTCCTGAGACTCATCACAGTAATTTCTGTAGATAACTGGCACTATAGTAACTAATTACTTATGGAAAATTATGTTATTATATGTTGATATAGGTAGAAAATATCATCATGATGTATAGATTAAACATTTCCAGGTCAAGAATTTATGAACTCTTAATTAAATCCTAGTCTTTTGCTTTGCATAATATCATGATATCACTATAAACATTTCTTAGTATAAAATTATACTAATACAGTATAAATCCTAATAGATCATGCTCATCATTTCATTAATATCCAAGAAACCCTTATGATGAAAAGTAGTGTGTAGATAAATTAACTGAGCTGCATTTTCGTCAAATATGATGATGTAATGGTTATTACATCAAGTTAGTTCAGAATTAATATATTTGATTATATCTAACTATCTAAGAATTTAATTTCGTCCTTAACTTTGTGGATACATTATTGAAGGCTACCAGAAAATTTCACATAGACAGCTTTTACTGATACAATGACTTATGTTCACAGTGAATTACATTTAAGTGCTTTCAGATAGCCAAGTACATGTCTCACTTACTGCAGAGGCCATTTAGCTGGGGGAAGTGTGTTCTTTCTGCAGTCTCTAATTTAGCATGGATGTATTTGGAGTTGAGCATCAGTTCTATTAAAGTACATGATGCACTGTGACCATATTCGCTGTCTGTCATCCTTTCCTGCCCCTCTCTCTTCTCTCACTACCCCTTCCTCCTCTCAAATAGATCCCCTAGTAAATTCGTGCCATTAGTTTGTATATTCAAGTTATTTTTCTTTCTAGATATATATCATTTCACTTAACATGGTTGATTTCCAGTTCCATCTAAGTAATTACAAATGACATAATTTTATACTTTATGGCTAAACTATGATGAGGCATGCATGAATAAGGAAGAGATAATAATTTAAAAACTTTATTGTACATACATATTACATTTTCTTTATGCATTCATCTTTTGTTAGACAACAAGATTGATTCTTGCCTATCAGACTTTAATCTTAATATTTCATCCATTTGAACTGGAAATACAATATAGAATTTGTTTTTGTTTTTTATATTTCAAGACAGGTTTTTGTTCTGTAAAAGAGCCCTGGATGTCCTTGCTATGTAGACCAGACTGGCCTTGAACTCACAGAGATCCGCCTGCCTCTGCCTCCCAAGTGCTGAAATTAAAGGTGTGTGCTACCATTGCCAGGCAGAGAGAGATTTTTTTCTTTTTTTTCCTCATTTTTTATTAAAGATTTCCATATCCTCCCCTCCTCCTCCCACTTCCCTCCCCTCCCTTCCACCCCAGAGAGAGATTTTTAATAGACAGGATTTATATGGTGTGTCTGTCTGTAAGTCATTCAGTCTTATTTCTTGCTTGGAATATATCAGAGTGAAATTCCAGCAGAACCCTGGAACAAAATATTCACATATTTACCGTTTGTGAAGAAAGGAAATGGGAGAGAATCATGGAAATGGAAGAAGGGCAAACAGCATGTTCTAAAATGTTCTGGGCTCAGTCACTACCAATACAATGAATCACAGCTACCTATTCAGGCTGAACGTTTTCACATCTTCCAATTAGCATTATCGTAAAGAGAAATGAGAACTGAAGAACTAGAAGAAATAGGACAATTCTGTTAGGACTAATGAGTCCTGGCCTTCAGCTGCTCTTCCCTCCTAGAACCTTCTAATTGAAGTTACTAGACGCTGTGCCTAGCTTAGAGGATCAGAGGATGAGATTTTCACCTGTTGGCCATTGACTGCAGTGTATTTAAGTCTTCATGGTGCTATTAAAGATGGGCTTTTGGAACCAGTGTTTGAAGGTCTGTGACGGTCTTTCTCTGCGTGTGTTTCCTCAACCTCCAGCCCCTTTCCCGAAGCTCCCGAACTGGGGTCTAGCGCATAGAGCACAGACCCGGGCCGTGGTTCGCGGCAAATTCTATGGCCTACTCTTCAGACAAGATCACACGGCCAGTTAAAATACTGCTTCCTTTCGTCTCTCAAATCTTCCTTCTGTCTCTCAAATCTTCCTTCTCTTCCCCTCTTCGCTTTGCAGCCTCCACCTTTTCTTGCTAGTTCCATATGATCGCTGCTGTCACCCTACGAATAAACTGTCAGCTTAGTAAGTTTATTATGTTGTTGGGGGAAATTAGCATCTATAATTCAGAGCTACAGCCTCCAAGAAATAACCAGAAACCTGGATCGAAACTTTAAACCCTAATTTAAAGGGCGCATATGTATCACCCACAGAAAATACGCATTATGGTCCCAATCATCAAACTCTGTGCACAATATACTCTGTAGTAATACAAAATTATTCTGACCTAGGTGAAGAAAGTTTACATAAATACTCTGTAGGCCTTTGGAGTTTAACAATGCTATGCCACATGCTTTGAAGAAAGCCTCTGGGGCCCAGAGAATTTGAGTCACTTCCCCCAAATCACTGAGTGAACCCATGGCAGAACTGCAATTAGAACGCAGAATTCCTGCATCCCAGTCCAGTTTTAAGTTAGAAGCTTTTCATTAAAATTATTTCAACAATTCATTCATGGAAGAAAGTTGCAGCCTGTTTAGTTGAAGCTCTCATCTCGTTAACTGCATGTTTCCCTCCGTGCCAGCAGAGTCTTAAAATACACCAGAAGACAGACAGCCCTGGGAGATGATGGAGCCTTCCGTATAAACACTTAGCTGATTGCTGGGGACTTTGGTCAGCTTCTTGCTCCTAGTCACTTTCGACTCACTAAAAAAGAGATGCCAAGCAACACAGAGGACCTCAGAGATGACTGGTTTTGAGACAAGCTTCCTGAAGAGACACGAATAAAGAAGTAATGAATTTGATAGTTCTCACCTCCTAACGGGAAGCTATTGTTTGTTCACAGAAAAAAAAAAAAAAAAAACTGAAGTCTGGTTATAAAGCAGGAAAATGTATCATGGAACCTGGAACCTTTTATCTTATCGTCTTTCAGCTCAGTTATCTCACTCAGCTGACTGGAATTGACTGCACCCTCTCAAGGGCCCTTCTTGCCATAGACTTAATGCTCTCTCTAAACCCTCACTCCTAATTCCCACACACTGCTGACTGCAGAGGACCATTAAGAGTTTGCTCAAGAGTAACTTGAATGCCGCTGTTGAGATTTCTTAGTAAGAAAAGACAAATCAAAACATTTAATCACCTACAGCAGGAAAAGGAAGGCAGTTCAAGGAGAGGGATAACAAAGAGGAGCTTGGAAGCACCCATTTGGAAGTCCCTGTAGGGATTTGTTTATTAGGAAGCAAATCCCAATTCCATTGACCAGTTCCCCTGAGGCATGTCTGACATGACAGCCTTAGGACTATATCCTGAAGAACTTTAAATTTTCGGGTTCCCTTTATAATAGAATTGAGGTGACTGCAATGATCTGATGGGAAGTCTGTTGACAAGAGCAGAGCTTCTCGGACAAACTGAAGATCACCTTCCAAAGATGAACCCCAGAGTCTAGCCAAGACGATGAGACACTTTGTCAGCACATTCTAGCAGCCCGAAAATATTGAGGGAAATGTTTCAAGTACAAGTTGCCATATAAGGAGCTCACATTAGAGGAAAAACAATTACTCAGTCTGTACAGTAGAGCAATAAGTAGGAGGGCATGTGGATCAAGTTAGTGCCCTTCAGAGTAGAGCATAAGCAAATACTATAGCAGGCAATGCTGGTAGGCGGTCCAAACTATGAGGGAGAGTCTCAAATACGAACTATAATTTAAGGCAATTAAGAAGATGACACTAAGGGAGACATACATAGATCTAATCTACATGGGAAGTAGAAAAGACAAGAGCTCCTGAGTAAATTGGGAGCATGGGGACCTTAGGAGAGGGTTGAAGGGGAAGGGAGAGCAGGGAGAAGAGCAGAGAAAATGTAGAGCTCAATAAAAATTGAAGAAAAAGAAGAAGAAGAAGAAGAAGAAGAAGAAGAAGAAGAAGAAGAAGAAGAAGAAGAAGAGGAGGAGGAGGAGGAGGAGGAGGAGGAGGAGGAGGAGGAGGAGGAGGTCGAGGACGAGGAGGACGAGGACGAGGACGAGGACGAGGAGGACAAGGATGAGAGAGAAGGAGGAGGAGGAGGAAGGAGAAGGAGAAGGAGAAGGAGAAGGAGAAGGAGAAGGAGAAGGAGAAGGAGAAGGAGAAGGAGAAGAAGAAGAAGAAGAAGAAGAAGAAGAAGAAGAAGAAGAAGAAGAAGAAGAAGAAGAAGAAGAAGAAGAAGAAGAAGCCTCCCAAAGCTGGGTGTGGAGGCCCATGCCTTTCATCCCAGCACTGGGGAGACAGAGCTAGGTGGATCTCTGTGAGTTTAAGGTCAGTCTGGTCTACATAGTGAGTTCCAGGACAGACGGGCCTATGTAGAGCTACTGTCTCAAAAAATCAAAACAAACAAACAAACAAAAAAGAAGGTGGCGGCCACACAAAGCTGCAGCATAAGACCCTGAAAAGGTAATATGGCATCAAAATATTGAGGAAGTTAAAAATATGTTTCCCTTTTTAGAAAAATGAAACTAAATTGATAGGTCATGTATCTCAAAATTCATTTTTTTGATTAAGTACTGAACCTTCTCTTCCTTCTAGCATAGTGGTTCTCAGGACCCCTTTGTGGTTTGGATGATCCTTTCATAGGGGTCTCCTAAAACCATCAGAAAACACAGATATTTACATTACAATTCATAACAGTAGCAAAATTGCAGTTACGAAGTCGCAAAGAAAACAATCTTCTGCTTGGGGGGTCATCACAACATGAGAAACTGTATTAAAGGGTCACTGTGTTAGGAAGATTGATAATCACAGTTCTGGGACATTCCACCAAAAGACCAGAAGGTAGGAACCTGAGGCAGCCCAGGTGAGCTGCATGTTTACCAAATGTAAGAGGTACACTTTACGAGTCAGTTGTATGGAAATACCATATGTTGCACTAATTTAATTTAATTTTTTCATCCTCCGTTTATTGAACACAAATATCTGCAATAGAACCTGGAGTGTCTTCACTGGTTCATCTTAGATGAGTTCTATTGCAATTTGCCCTGATTATATATATAAAAGAGTCGAAATGTTTCCAATCATTTTCCCTTTTAACAAACATAGCAGATTCCAAGAATAATGAAAGCAACCTAGCTGTAAGACTGTAAAAAGTCAGAGGCTGGGGATGACTGGGGCAAAGCTGTCCTCTAGAGATGACAGGGGTTTTTATTCTCATGAACTCACAGCACTTACGGCTACTGCGCAAGATCAAGACAGGCAACAGTCCAGTTTAGATGAAGGAGGGGCTTATAAGGACCAACCCTATCAGAGGAGATAATGGGCAAGGATGAAGGAGGGGCTTATGAGTACCAACCCTATCAGAGGAGATAATGGGCAAGGATGAAGGAGGGGCTTATCAACACTGACCCTATCAGAGGAGATAATGGGCAAGGATGAAGGAGGGGCTTATCAACACTGACCCTATCAGAGGAGATAATGCCAGGGCAAAGATGAAGGAGGGGCTTATGACTGCCCAACCTTTAGAGGAGCTAATGGCAGTTGACGGCTGCTATGTTAGAAAAGGTTAATTTTCTTTAGGATTATGGTTCACTGCTATACTTCATGAGATGACATGAAGTATATTACATGCTTCAGTGGATGGATACATATACATATATGTGAAACTCTCATTGGACTCAGTCTGCTTTTTTTTAAAAAAAAAAAAAGAAGAAAAGAGCATGAAGCTGGAAGGGAAATATGGTGGGGAATTGAAGGAAAATGTAAAATTGATGGGATGGAAATATGGACATTTGTTACTTTTGTTGTTATTACTATTGCTATAATAATAATAACCATCATTTTACAAGATATTATTAGTTGAAAACAAGCTATAATCAAACGACAGATAGTCATCCTATTAACTATTTGAGGTAAATTATCTTATTATAGTTTTATGTATAAAGAAACCAAGATTCAGGAATGTTAAGAAATTGTCCAAGACTGTGCAAATATAATTTAAAACCCATGAACTTGAATTTAGTTCATTCACAACTGAATGAATATCAATATTTTCTAATTTTTACAAAAATATTCAACTACTGAATATTCATGAAATAACTGTCATGTGCCTACTGGGTCTATAAAAGGTATTAATCAGAATTCAGGAAGTTTCCCAAAGAGATGAAGAACAAGCAAAAGACATTATCCGAAAGACTGAGTGCAAAACAATTCAAAGATTTGCAGAAAGGAAAAAACATGATATAAATTCATGTTATAATCTCTATTTCTCAAGACAGTGAATTAGCAGCAATACACTTGACCACTTAGAGAACATATAGAGAAATAAGAGGTTAACCATTACAGACTAGCCTACTAAAAATTATAATGACGTGAGGAAGGATGCCACGTAGTATTAATCATAAATAAACACAATTATGGCTGTTTACAAAGAGAAAATGAGATTAGTAGCTTTGAAAGTCAGGAGGATAATCCTGACATTCTTTAGATTAAAAAAAAAAGACACAGTATTAATAACCAATGGAATATATGAAGCATGGTACAGTAGACAAGTTAGTAGAATCAATTGCCAGAAGATTCTGAGGTAAATATAAGAACTAAATAAACAACTCATCGTATGAGAACAGGTGAAACAGACACAAGAGAAGCAATTCTCCACATGTGGCTCACGCAGAGAAAGGTGGGTTAAGTTCTGTGAGACAGAAAAGGAGGAGGAACACTGGGTTCAACTCAGAGAAAATTAGTTGCACTTTTAGCTGAAAATCCAGTGCACTCTGAAGAGTAGAGGTTTGGAAAAAAGAAGACAGGTGTGTGCGTGTGTGTGTGTGTGTGTGTGTGTGTGTGTGTCTGCATATGTGTATATGTGTGTATGCATGCATGTGAGTGTGTACACACACATGTAAAGGACAAGCACAAGCATAAGCACATTGTGAGTGACAACTATGAGTGACTTTTTATTGTGAAGTAAAGAATGACAGAAGGGAAGAGCATAGGGGTCAGGACCATGATCTTGATACCCACAAAAACCACTGACCTGAGCTTGTGAGAGCTCACTGACTCGGGACAGATAGCGGGGTTACCTATAAAGGATCAAACTAGGCTTTACTAAGCGTAAAGGACAGTTGTGAGACTTGGACAGTCTGTAGGGTCACTGACAGTGGAACCAGGATTTATCCCTAGTGCTTGAACTGCTGTCTTCTAGCATATTCTCATTGGAGGAATTCCTTGCTCAAAGTAGATATGGGGGGAGGGGCTTGGTCTTGCCTAAAAGTGAAGAGTCAAACTTCATTGACTACCCATGGGAAGGCTTACCCTTTCTGAGAATGGGGGGATGGGTGGGGATATGGATGGGGTGGGAGGAGGGGAGGGGATAGGAATAGGGATAGCTATGTATAATGGGAAAAAATTGTACTAAAATATTCTTAATAAAAAAAGAAAAAAAAGGTGTGCAAGCTAACAAGCATGACCATTGATATCTCTTCAAACTATGTGTTCCCACTGAAGAATTAGAAGGCAAAAAAAAAAGGACTTACATTTTGTTTCAAATTGCACTAGCAAGAAGGGGATATACTTATGTGATATATAACACAGTTCTGTTGACAGAAAATGGCCACAGGAGTGACAAGAAGATGAACTCAGTTGTCAATGCAGTAACCCAGAGACGGATGATGAGGACTTGAACTGAGAACTTTGTAATAAAGATGAATAAGAGTTATATATGGGAAATATTTAGTAAATAAAATAGAAAATTTAGTGACTGGTTGGAAATTTACTGACTAAATGAAACAATGAAGTTGCCATTAACTGACATAAATGGTATGTAAGAAAATAACCCACTCCTGGAGGGTAACGTTTTAGAGGAGTTTAGATGAACTTTGTATCTAAAACTGAGTTGTTTTAGATACAGGAGCTCAAAATGGTTCTCGGTGGCTAGACATATACTCCAGAGTTCATGTGAAATTTCGGGATTGTCAAAAGAGTTACGAGTTAGCATTACTCACTAGGCAAATCCCTTGAAACTGTGGAAGCTTTCTGATGACTTCAAAAGGTAATATACTGACAGAACCGATAAAGTAGGAAAAAGGGCTAGGTGGGAGAGAAAGAGGAATCCTATGAGTGAACAAGAAAAAAAAAGGTGGGGAGGTGAGAGAATGCCTTCAGAGAACTGCATTTTTGAAAATCTGGAGTGATCAATGGTATTAGTCCAGAAGATAGTTCTTATAAACCGAGGAGAAAGAGGCCATTGGGTCATCATGCATGCTGGTCCTTACTGCACCAGCTTACCTGTATGGGAAGCTCCAAAGTCAGAGTACAGTAGAAACAATGAGGGAAGGGAGGGATGCAAGACAGAGACAGAAAGCTTGACTACTGTCCCTTGAAAGCAGCTGGGCTTAGAAAGAAGATATGAATTCTGGGAGATGGGTGGACCTGATCAAAGGCTAGGAGTAAAGACCCAATACAAGGAGTAGTTGAAGAGGTCGTGATTGATACTAGTTCCTCAGGAAGGTGGAGAGCAAGCACAGTACACAACAAACCCATAGAGTACTTCAAAACAAAGTCTAAGATTTGTTTAAAAGGAAAGGATTGTGTCTCTGGAGCTTTTATCTGTCGTGACTGGGATAAGTGCTCTTCGTCTGTACCTCAGTTGAAGCTCCGCAGCCCGACTGCAAAGCTGTGTCTTATTTCCCTACATTTGCAGTGGAGACAGAAAGGACTTGGAAAGTTGCGAAGCTCCAGCGATGTCAAGAACAAAGTTCTCACACATGGTGGAGAGATCAAGGCTGACTCTCCTTGAGAAGGGACCAAGAGCAGGTTTTTCCCATCTAAATACCAAAGCCATAGTTCTGACTGAAGACAATAAGAGACATAAGAAAGAAAACTATGACACTATCTTCTTCCTAGATGTAATTTTTGGAAGAGTAAACATTAAGTTTGGACACTACACCAAAATGTTGAAGGGATAAAGTTCTATGAATGTATTTGTACTAATGTATTATTAATGTTGTTGACATGAATGATTTCTCCCTAGAAGGCAAGACGTAGCTAGGAAAGCACTGCTTCGCTAGGTTTTCCCTTATTAAATAAATTAAGTAGAAGATGAATTCGCATTCATTTTATCGAAAGTATAGCTTATTTAAAGATTTAAACAAAATAAAAAGTGCCCATATAGGTGGAAACATAAGAACCCGAGTTAGGATAAACAGTACCCACATAAAAGATGGGTTGTATTCCTAGCATAGGGGAGGCAGAGACATGAGGTTTGCCAGCCATCCATTCTAGATAATCAATGAAAGACCCTTTCTCAAAAACAAGACTGAGGGAATGAGAGAGCAGACTCAGCAAATGAAAATTCTTGTCACTCTGTCAGAGGACCCATGTTTGGTTCCCAGTACCCGTGTGGCCACTCACACTACCTATAACTCCACTCCCAAATCTGACACCCTGGCTTCGGAGGGCACCACACACATACACATATATGCTGGCAAAATACTCAGACACACAAAATAAAAATAAAATGATAATATTTGAAAAGTAAAAAATAAAATTGGAGACCAAGAACTCATCTGGTACATCCTGCCTACCTTAATTTGATCTCCAGAACCCACATAAAAAAGGAAGGACACAACTGGCTCCACAAGGTACACACACATACACATGCACACACACGCACGCATGCACACACACTAACAGTAAATTTAAAGTAAGATTGAGAAGCAAATGAAGACACCTAATGTCGGTTTATGGCCTCCACACACATGTGTGTCCACATCCCAGTACACACACATGAACACGTACACACTCATGAAAGAAAATTCAAATAACACAAATTTACAGTAAATTGGCAATATCTCATGGCATATCCGGGTCTCCAGAAATAAATCGCTGAGAATAACACATATTAGAATGTTAATTAACTCTAAGATAAATTTGGGTTTTTTTAACCTTGTACATTCTACCCAAAGTTACGTGGTCGATTAATTACTAACAATTCTAATCTTTTCCTCTTATTATTGCTATATCTCTCAAATGTAAATATAGACTTCTCAAAGTTGCAATCCCAGAGTCAAAAACAGTAGATTAAAATGTCCCCATTCAACCCTAACATATGCTCCATGAGGCCAAAGACATGAGTTTTATCCTTGACATGGAGCAAACGGTATGTTTAAAATGATTTCATACTATCTAGTCAGATTAGCCCAATTCCGGCCTCCCTGTCATGCCTTCTCAAGACATAACCTACTTTTTCTGCTTTAGTCTACCACCTTGCACTGAATGCATGTTTGGGATGCTCACAATGTTGATTCCAGGCTTGAGATAATAGTGTCAGTATGTAAAAAGCAGGAATAGGAGGGATGGCAGATGAACTCACATTTACCTGAGAATATATTGGAATTACACAAGTCCTCTATATAACAGAATTATTCATCTAACACCATATGGACATTAGGTTTTGGATTATCTTTTCCGCAAATGATGTCTAATTTATAATGGTTTACCCACAAACTTCAGTCAGCCTTACAAATAAAATGAATCACTAAGAAACCAAAGTCCCGGAGTTTACACTTCAGTGCATGGAAGCCACAGGCTCTATTAATACCAGAGGAAAGATGGCCAAAGACATAATATAGTGCTTCACCGGGTCACCCTCAAAGGTCCGATTCTCACACCACATCCAGCCTTACCAGGTATATTTAAAAAGAATAAGACCTGAAAGCTGTATCAATAACAAGATCTGTAGGTAACTCTTTATGCAATACTACATCATGAGGGAAACACACACTGCACTGGTCAATACAATGGATTCCCTAAACTCCCATATACAGAGAGAGAAATATTCAGAGTGACACATCACTGTGGTTTAGATAATAATTATATATTGATCACACATACACACACACATGCACACACACACACACACACACACAATTTCACTCAAGTATTCCGTCCACTGCAACAATTCTTTCTAGTGTCCTCAATAGTAGAGCATCGTAGCATCACGGTTCACCTAGAACTCAACATTTTCCTGCCCGTTCTTGCATCTTGTGTGACCATATGACTAAATTCCAGCCATGCATAGATAACCCTACATGTTTCGAAGCCAGGAAAGATTCCATTTAAGAAGTGCAGACTCACAGCTTCTCATTTTCTATCTAAACGCCTAGAACACTGCATGCAATGTTCGGATCTCTAGCAGCAGCCAAGGGCTATAAAATCAAAGACCATACACTAGGTATGACAGAATGGAGAGAGAAAAATTTGAGTACCCAGCTATTTTCAGAGTACCAGCTTTTCGCTCTGCTTGAGAGCTTCTTTTGAATACGAAAAAAAGATTCGGTTTTACTTATCTTTGTTGAAATTGTGTTCTAATACATGGACCACTCTAAAATAAATAATAGTGAGTGTAGAACACTTTATGAACGTGAATATCTTAAGTGATGTATTCACCCTCTCTTTCTTTGGGTCTCATTTGAAATAATGTCATCCAAGCACTGCTGAGTGCCACACTTCTAATACCTTCTGTCCATATTCTTACAAGATAAATCACAGATGTAACGTCATAAAAAATTAAAAAGACTCCAATATTTAAAAAAAAATTTGCACTTTTTCTCTTGGTAGTTTGAAGCTGTCTTGGGAATCAAGCTTCAGCATAGGGTTGTAGCATGGGTATTGACAATTTTTAGTCCATGGGCCAAATTTGGCCCTTAGGCGTATTAAATTTGACTTAAGCAATGCTTTCTGAAAAAAAAATGTTAACTTGGAATGCTTGAAGTGGGCATGCCTATGTCTTCAGTTCTCCCATCATCCCCTGCTAAGACACGAAACTGTTACGTCACTAGTCATGTGACAAGCCTAGCTTCTGGCAGCACCGAAGTCCCCAGTACGTGCTCCCTTCTGAGCTCTCTCACCGCATTGCTCCTGCAACGCTGAATCAAATGATTCATACTGAGGACTATTCCCTGAGACTAAGCATGCCTAGTGCCAATAACAAAAACTGCGAAGCTCCCTAGATGTTACACTTTGATTCGGAAATAAAATGTCACTGTCAATGGCCTAGTATGTTTCTCTTACAAAAAACAAATGTGGAACATTCCAAAACCTCCCTACACCATACACACCAGGAGGAGGCGGATCTTGAAAAAAGCTGAGTTTATCATCTTGGCTCTGATTTTGGTTACACTGTACTTTCAACTAAAGTTAGCCTAAATCTCAAACTCTTTCTCTTAGTTTCTAACAAACTTTTAAAATCCAATGTTTAAACTTTCCTGATAGGGCAACTCTATTTTGGCCAGAAGTGTCTAAGACTTTATTTACTCATCTTAGCAACTACACATGTGCCTGTCAGACTGACACTGTGCTGACATTTCATATCCCAGTCAAAAAGAAGACAGCCATACCTTATACTAACAAAAGGCTAAGTTTGTCTTATATATGCAATGCCAGCTTTCTATAGCACACATTGGAGAGAACACAAAGGAAATACCACCATCCATGTTACTCACAACAACCATTGAAATCTGTATCCTCTGGACATACAAGTCTTAGACTTCTCCTTAATATTAAAGCATTCCCCACATTTACTCCTCCCCAGATTCAAAAGTAACATGGGATTACTAGGTTCTGACAGGAGAAACGAAGTGTAACAAGTGTCCACACAGCAGCAGTGCACACCCAAGCATTCAGAGAAAGTGAGTTGAGCTTAAATTAAGTGGCTCTGCACACACTACATTACTGAGTCACAAATATCATCCTTACTTACATACACTCTTTTTTGCAATTGATTTTTATCACATCTATCTGAATTACTATCCAGAATGTCTATGAGAATTTGTTTTCTGTTTCGGGGTTTAAGTTTCTTTGCTATTAAATGACACTAGGAGCAAAAGAGTTAGTTCCAAGGCAAAACTTTTTTGAACCAACTTTATATTCTTAATTCCCGCAAATAAATATTTGAGAGAGGATAAACCTTTGCTTTTCAGTAACACCTACAGAATAAGCAGGATGGCATCGGAGAGGCTTTTAGCATACGGCCTACCACACAAGGCTTTCTCATATCTGACATCTTCCATTTACTCCCGTGTCCAATAGCTGCCACACTTCACAAAAGCTAAGCACATAACTTTAAGATAAGTCAGGAATGAGGTCTTCCATGCAGACATTTTAAAGTTGACCCACTGGCTGGGGAGGGGAGTGAGCAGATTCCTGATAGTCAGACGTGTTACTGCTCTCCTAATGCTTCTGCTTGTCCTCCTCTCCCCTAACTTCTCTGTCCCTACACTGATAAGGAACACATCCTTCTCGTGGTGTTATGAAGAAACATGGTAAGATCCACCTTTTATAAATTCCCCATTTTTCGGGAACAGAGAAACTGACTTTAAAAGTTTCCAGATTTTAGAAAAGGGCCCCCTCTACGGGACTCTGACAGACTTGAAACTAACCTCCAGAAGCTTCTTCTCCCCTCCTCACAGTTTTCCAGAACTAACAGTTTCTAAACATTTTCAGAGGAAAAATCCAGGGAAGCAGGAGACAAATGTACAGAGAAGGGGGGAGAAAACACATAAGACAGTAACAGACATGATTAACACATATGCAATGTTAAAAGATCGAATTCAGTACTAGCAGTGACTCAGATCTATGCTGGCCTATTGCAAATGAGACTATGTCTGTATCGGGCGTTTCGATCCTCAGAAGTTAAGGATTTAAGAATCAGTGGAGCCATTCATTTTTGGATGTTTTGTCTTTTATTATATTCTGTAGCAGTCATGCCATTTTGCTTAACAACATGGCCCAAGGAAGATATGCCTTAAAAGGAAGGAAAGGGGAAAAGGAATGAGAGAGGGAGGGAAGAAGGAAGGAAGCAAGGATCTAAGGGAAATGCCCTTATCAATAGTCTGTGCAAAATTAGTTATATATAAGACATGCTGATTTCCTACCTTCAGTCGTTCCTTCCCACCCCCCACCCCCACCCTGGGAACCACACTGTCCCGGATAACCAAGTCAGCAGGGTGGGAAAACACAGCAGTTTTAAGAAATCTGGCTTCTATCAGCCTCTGTCATGGAGAAATAAACTTGACTCTCTCGCAGTAAGCAAACACGATTTTAAGATCCCAGATGAAAACGTGGGCAGGGAAGGATGAGGCTGTGGGAAGAAAGGAATGAGGAGCGAAGACAAAGAAAATCCCGAGCTATCAGAGTGCCGCAGAGGTTTCTCTAAACAAAGACTTTCCATGAAGCTGCTGAAGTTCGCACAGGAAAGACTCCACCCTGCCCAGCTTCGGCAGGCAGCGGCTCTCCCTGTTCAGAAAGCGCCAGCCCTCACAACTGCCTCTCACCAAACGTGCCTTCGGGGCTCCGTTTCGAGCACTCTTTTCTTCTAAACGTCCCACTCCCCCATTCAGACAAAAAGACTGATCGCATTCTGCCTCTTCCCGGACGGCAGAAGCCCACTCTGCCAGGACAGGCACCGAAGTTCCCGAGTCAAGCTGTTTCCCAGGTGCAATCAATCCCACAGCCCCCCTTCTCAAACTTCAAACCCGGTCTCCTCTCCAAGCTCTTCCTGAAGCTTCACATTCCACCGAGTTCCCAAACCAAGCCATAAACACCGTTAAGCAAAGCAAAAAGGCAAACTCACCATTCTCTTGTGCCTGGGCTTTTATTGAGACACAGTGCCCTAAGAAAACACTGAGGATGAGGAGAGGTCTTGCTACCACCCAGTTTGCCATCACGTCTAAATTTGAGACATGTGGGTCCTCCCGGGAACGAAGAGTAGATACTGAGGTCACCGTAGCACCATGAATTCCGCTGAGGGCTCTTCTTCAGCACCAGCCCCCAGGCCGCCTCAGCCTGTTTCAGCACCAACTCCGGCACAGTCTGCGAAAACTTTTTTCAAGCGATGCAGCTTTAAATAGGAAGAATGCTGCCTCCACTTCTTTTCCTGCCCCTTTTCAGCTTGTTCAGGCTCATAACCATCCAGTGTCTGCCAAGCAACCGCCTGATTGATCGTAAACAACCAAATCAGAACGCGCGCTTCTGCGACTTGGGTTTTTACTCCTTCTTGTAGATTTTAAGTGCCGATGGAGCCAAACAGAGACAAAGTTTTATTTCTTTCTGTTGAGCGTGTGTGTGTGTGTGTGTGGTTTTCTGTTTCTTTCTTTCTTCTTCTTTTTTTTTTTTTTTTAAAAAGAAAGCCTATTAGAAGGAGTCTGGTCCTCCCCCTTCCTACCCTCCCCCCAGAAACACACCCACTGACTTTTCCAGAGACACTAAAAAGGCTTTAGGGAGGATGTACAGTCTTTTAGGGAGATTGTTTGTATTTTCTTTAGCGTTTAGGTATTTAGAATTATCTTCGCCACCAGAAGCCTTTAAAAGGTCATATTTTAAACCCTTCCTTTTGTCTGCAGAGGAAGAATTCTTGTCTCAGCTCTCCTCCTGTTCCCTTTCTCATGCCCTCAGAGGGTTTCTGAGGAAGAGAGGCAGGATAGAAAAACTGCAAAATGAACTTGAGATACTCTGCATTGAGTTATATCCACATCTCTTAAGGAGCAATATCTATACATTTTCCTTGTCCCAGGACGTTTTATTATGTTAGAAAAAGGAAAGTATACTAAGGATTGTGTCGGCTCAGGAAAACATGTTGCTTCTGGATGCAGAAAGGGTGGGTTCCAGCATCAGATCCGCCACTTGCCAATTTCGTGAATCTATACATAGTCCTTACCTCTGTGCACTCCAATTTTCTTGTTGGGAAAAGGGCTTTGCCCTGGCCAAGGCGCAGGGTCTGGCGACACTAAAATGAGTAGTATGCTATTAACTGCGTTCCAAATTGCAAAGAGCTACAGAAACGTGGAGGGTGCTGTTATTAACCCTAAACCGGCTTGCCATGGGGCACGGTGATCCCAGATGCATGTTCCTCTTGAGAGCAAAAGCCGTCAACGCTGTGCCGTATTCAGGCTTGACAAGGTCTACATGCCTTCTGTGTGCATTTAAAACAGCCTAATATATTTAATACCAGGAGTCCCCAAGGATCAGGAGTTTGTCCCATACCATGTGCGTGACTATAATGTTAACAATTTTTCATCATTGATGAGATACCTTGAGCCACACTGAGCTCTGAGGCTTTGGTAGTTTGAATGCAATTGTCCCCTATAAGATTGTAGGGAGGGTTGTCATAAGGAGGTGTGGCTTTGTTGGAGTAGGTGTGGCCTTGTTAGAAGAAGTGTGTCACTGTGGAGGTAGGCTCTGAGGTCTCATATATACTTAAGCCACGCCCAGTGTTTTGGTTCATTTCCTGTTGCTGGCTGATCAAAGATGTGGAATTCTCTGCTCCGTCTCCAGCACCATGTCCCAGCATGCTGACCATGTTCTAAATGTCTGAACTTTAATCCAGCCAATTAAATGTCTTTCTTTAGAAGAGCTGCTGTGGTCATGGTGTCTCTTCATAGCAACAAAAACCCTAACTAAGACAATGGCACATTAGAAACAAAGGCCACACCCATCATCCGCAAGAAACATATGTAAGTGAAGAAAAACTATGTCTACATGAAACAAAAAAAATACAAACCAGTTATATAACTATGTGTGGAATGTATTAAACCCAAAATAAATTCAAGAGAAAGAAATTGTCTCAGCCAGGCGGTGGTGGCGCACGCCTTTAATCCCAGTACTGGGGAGGCAGAGGCAGGCGGATCTCTGAGTTCGGGGCCAGCCTGGTCTACAAGAGCTAGTTCCAGGACAGGCTCTAGAAACTACAGGGAAACCCTGTCTCGAAAAACCAAAAAAAAAAAAAAGAAAAAGAAAAAAAAAAAAGAAAAAGAAAGAAATTGTCTCTAATTAGAATATGGATATGGGCTTGATTTACTATTTAATTTCCTTAATAAAAGAAACCCAGGAGGCTTCAGTTTGAGAGGTGCAGGCAGACTCTGGACAAGTTCAAGGAGAAGCTTTCCATCTCTGCACAGTGACTTCCCTTCCCTACATAGCTGATTCCATGTTGTCTTGCTCCCATTTAATGAATGGACTAAATGAAAAGCAGAAATCAAACGTCTAAGACTTTGAACAATACCTGAGAAACAAAAACGCATGATGTCAAGATGTCAGTACTTTCTATTTTTGGTTTTTCGAGACAGGGTTTCTTTGTATAACTTTGGAGCCTGTCCTGCAAGTAGCTCTTGTAGACCAGGCTGGCCTGAAACTCACAGAGATCCTCGTGACTCTGCCTCACAAGTGCTGGGATTAAAGGCGTGCACCGCCACCGCCCGGTGTCAATACACGTCTTAATCCCTCATCCAGGAAATTTCCTTTTGCAACAGATGGAGATCACTTCAGAGAACCATAACCAATGCAGAGCTGTGTAACCAAGTCACAATGGACACATCTACAAAACACCGCGTGAACTTACCACTCAGAGAACATTGAGAAAGACGGGTAGAAAGAGCCAAAGAAGCAAGGAGTTCACTGTGAGACCATGTCTCCTACTAATAATGTCAGAAGTTACACCTATAAAGTCACCACCGTGACTGCCTACCCATGAGCTGACCAAGGACAGCACCAATAGACATGGCAAAGTAGACAGAGGAAAAACCAGGAGGCCTCAGGCTGGTACAGATGACTCCAGGCTGACCCTGGGAGGAATAGGCTTCTCCATGGAGGAGCATACCAATTGGTTATCCAATACCAAATGACCATCCCTGGAAATACACAGGCAAGTAACATGATACGGGCTGGGCAGGTGGCATTTATGCACTCAGAAATAGATATGTCTTTCTGTGTGTACATATTTGCATGTAACTACAATTAATGAAAAATAGGCCATGAATTTGAAAACGGAAGGGCAGATAAGAGGGATTGGGGAGGGAAGAAAGGGAAGATAGAAATGATGCAGTTATATTATAACCTGAAAAAGCAAAAAAAAAATATTGTTAAATGGGATCTTGTTAAATCAATGGGAGAGACTGAGAAATAAATAAATACAGGAAAAATGTTGTCTTCTCTGAGATTACCAGTTTTCTTCTACAATGAGACCATTTTAGATACGAACATTATCCTGGTACCAAAAGCGGCTCAACTTTTGGGGTATCTTGCAATCTCCACGGAAGTACTGAGAAAACAGATGTTTGTGGAGAATCTACAACTCTTAGAAACTACATCCTCGCTAACAGTACAAAGATGATAAGGTAAGATTACAGGATCTGGAGCAGAGTGAGCAAATCTCATCCTCGGTGTCTGTTCCCGTCATCGTCCACTTGCTGTGACAGCAGTTATTCTGTGATTATCGATCTAGATATTTGCTGTAGGAAGGCCTGCCCCTTGTGATTACCCACCTACTGGGGTGTGGCCTCTTATACTATATACGTTGTCACAGGGTCTGCGTCCGCCTTTTATCTCCTTCCCCTTGCTCCTTTTCACCAATTGTTCATTCGGATTGTTTGAATTCGATCTCCATCCACCGTTCAAGCAGAGAATCCTGATTTGTAAGTTTACCCCTAAATAAATAACTCTCTATCTCTCAGTTCTGAGCTAGTGTAGGATTTCTTTTACGCATCCATTCACCGCTTAATCTGGAGGGATCACCGAGACAGGTATTTTAAGTGTGGACACAACTTTCACAGGGGAAATTGAAAACACAGTGTAACCCTCTCCCAGACCCCCGTAGCTTCTACCATCTCTTTGCATCGCACTAGAAGTCTGAGATAAGACCATAGGAAACATTTCCCTGAGAACTACGATAAAACAGTATCCACACTGCGGTTTTCCATGAGCTTCTGCCCTCTGGTGCCACGAAGCCATAAATAGTGAATTTTTTTCCAGCCAGAACTTTTCTCCCATGTTTGTCATTGGGTCCCACATGACAATGTGGAAAATTCTAGAATGGACACAGGTGTCAGCAGATGTACCAGCTTAACAGACATAGTTGAATTCCTGGGAAATTAAGTGTCGTTACTTTTTAGTCCTTAGAGAAGTACAGAATGAGCTCTAGCCATTGCTGCTGGAGCAGGGCTGTCAGGATTCAGGCTCAGTTCTCCTGAGGCGTGCCAGCAATCCAGCACCGCAAGTACTTGAGTGAATCTCTAGTTGTTCTCATAAGAATCCCCAAATCTTACTATTGGTTTTCATACTCTATATAAACTCTATATAAAAACTATGCTTAACTTGATCAAGTTTGCCTAACTAGTACATGTAAGCTTCCAGCTGTGTGGCGGTTAACATTCAAGTGGGTGTTACCATTGCTTCCTGGCTCTTCCAAGACCTGCCTGACACCATGTTCCAATCTCAGGGAAAGAATACATCTGAGCATTCTTTCAGAGATGATCTCTCCCTTTCCCTTCTTCTCTTCCCTTCGATTTATATTTGGACATTATGTACTTTCTGTCATTCACTAACCTGATGGTTAATCATTGATGTCAACATGACCACATATAGACTCAAACTCAAACAACTTTGCCTTTCTCTCTTTTACTAATTTGATGGTTGGTCCTCGATGTCAACATTGACTACATCTAGAGTCAAAACCAAAGAGTGTGGGCAAGCCTGTCGTCACCGGTTCACACTTTCTGGATTACATTATTTAAGATGGGAAGACTCACTCCAATATTCGGCCCCACATTCTGACGACAACCCACATGAAAGGATGTGAAGGAAGGTTTTGGTTTTTCCCTATTGCCTTTGCTGCCACTGACAGCTTCATCGATTTCGTTGCCAAGGCATCTCTTTGCTAGAGTTAGAGCCAGTTTCACTGAGGTTCCAACATAAAGTAAAGACCAGCAGCTCTCCAGAAATTCTCCGGAACTCTAGACCCAGAATGGAACTCTGAGCCATCTGGCATCCAGACTCAGGGACTGAACGAAAAACTGTACTCTTGGCCTTTCTACCATGAGACAACTATTATGGGACTTGCTAGATCACAACCTATAAGCCATTCTAATATCTCTCTTCCTTCCCCATAGATGTGTGTGTGAATATAAATACACATATTTATTCTTCTATCAGTTCTGTTCATCTAGAGAACCCTAATATAGCATCTCTTCCTCTGTTTACTACATTTCCTGGAGCCTGTTCCCCCATCAATTGCCCATAGCTTATCTTCTGTGCTTGTGTGTGTGCACACGTCTGTATTATATAAATGATTTTGCATATGCCTGCACATATGTGTGATGCTGGACACCTTTATCTTCCTCTGTCACTTTCTTTTTTTTAAAAGATTTATTTATTTATTATGTATACAACATTCTGCCTCCATGTATGCCCGCACGCCAGAGGAGGGCGCCAGATCTTATTACAGATGGTTGTGAGCCACCATGTGGTTGCTGGGAATTGAACTCAGGACCTTTGGAAGAGCAGCCACTGCTCTTAACCACTGAGCCATCTCTCTAGCCCCCTCTGTCACTTTCTACCTTAGGACGGGGTCTCTTACTCTACTTGAAGCTTACTGATGGACTAGAGTTGACTGATCACCAGGCCCTGGAATCCTGTCTCCACCTCCATCACTGGGGCGATAATAATGTCTGACTTCTTACATGGGAGCTTGGAATCCAAAATTAAGTGCTCATTCTCGCGCAACAACTACTTTAACCACTAAGCTATCTCTCCAGCCCCGATAGCTTATGTTTAAGAGATCTTAGTGAGGTTTCTCATAATCTCTCTTCTTTTGCATTCACTACTACTTTAACACCCAATCAAGATTATGCCTCTGTATCAAGATCCCAACACCAGTACTAGACTATGGATTGCATTTTTTTAATATTAGAAGATTAGGAATTCCTACTACATGACTTTTCTATTTAATAGGCAATTATGCTTTAGCTGAGTAACATTCTAAGAAAATTTTGATATTTTACGTTTTAAAATATACAATTATTTTCTAAGGCAATAAACACTCATGTTTAGAACTTATGTAGAGTTTTCCAGGTCAAAGTTATAGACATAAAAATATAATAATAAACAGTGCTGGTGATTACAGCACAGTACTCTACAAGTACTATTCAAGTTCAAATGTCCCTGCAACTGAAGATAAAACGGACCTTCTGATCATTCCCGTTTTTTACTGAGATTCAGAGCAAGTAAGTGCCATGTAGCTATATTCTCCGAATTACAACAATCCTTCCTGGACAGAGGCCTTGGTAGTCACGGAAAATGATAGGATTCATGAAGCAAGAAAAACTCACAAACATAAGAAAGACCTGAAATTTACAAGATCCACAAGGCCCCTCCCCCCAATCACATTACCCACCAAGTTAGATACGTGGCGTTTTCTTTGGGCTGTCCTCAGTGACACTGACTGCTTATAAGAGACCGATGTTTGCTTATATATCCCCAGGAAACGTCAGCAACATAATTAACCTTTTTTTTTCCAGAGTTTTCCTAAGGCAAATAATGGTTATCAAATATAACCTTCCTAAGTCTTAGCATTTCTTACACTGTCTTTGATAATTTAAAGGTTATCCAAATTTTATTAATTGGGAAAAAGCTTCAAATATCCCATGAAAATCCAGCAGTTATAAATATGACCTTGAAGCCAAACAGACGGTGCAAATGCTCATGCGACTGTCTACCAGATGGATGGACCTAAGAAAACCCACGTCTTCTATTTGACTCAGTCTCTCCATCTGTAAAATGGGGATCATAATACCACGTAACTCACAGGGTTGTTATGAGAATTCCATGAGTTGTTAGTTGTAAAGATTTTAGAAGTTATCTAGCATACAAATAATCATATTACTGCTGGTATAATAAAAAGCTTGTTGTCAGACTATCAAATTTACTTAAAAATAAAAGCCAGCAGTAACTAGACAATTTAATCACACCACATTCCCCACTTGTCCTGCCCTTTGGTATTGTGCTTAGTAGAGATTGTTTATACAGAAGTCATAGTTTAATGTACACAGTTCTTTGGATTCTCACAAATGTATGAGATTGAAATCATGATCACAAACTGCAGGATATTATTTTTGCCTTCCCCAACTCCTCAATGTGGAGCCAGTGTTCCCTGTCATCTAAGCCCTGGCAGACTGATCCGACTTGTTTTCTATGGCTTCACTGTTCTACAATGCTAGATAAATAGATTCATTCTAGTCTCCGTCTTCTGTGTCTGGTTCAAAGGCTCACCCATGTTGACCTAGCCGTAGCTTGCTTTTAACTTTTGGTATTCGTATTTTAAAGTGGTTTTGCTGTTTTCGTTTTTAAGCCATGAATCCACTAGTTACTTTTAAGTCTAATAAGTCTGAGGCAAGGATGATTGTTGGTACTGGAAGAGACAATTCTCAGTAGCTAAAATAAGAGTCATGAGTCAGAGCTTCCCCAGGGGAAATTTTGTCAATGGCAAGGCTAGGTACAGGCTACAAAGGAGAAATTGTCTAGAAGCTCACTGAGACCAAAAGTCATTTCTACCCAACGAGCATGCCAACCTGCATGTCTGCTGTAAGGAGCTTCAAGTACTAAAAGTTTCAAGATGGTTTTTACAGAAGGCGCCATTCAGCCCATCAAGGCCTTCCGTTCATTGTCAATCAACCACGCTGTGGCGGCCAGGGGTCTGCAAACGGGTCTTTTCTTGATAGAGAGAGGGCAGTAGAGAACAGGGAAGCCATGTGACATATTGTACCCTGTTTTATAAGTCTATTGGTATTTGTTAATTTTGATATTTCCTGGGTTTGGGGGAGCTATTTCCTGCTCTCTTTAGTCACATACTCTTGCAGGGGAAGCAGGAGCAGGAAGCTAGCTCTTCAACAGGACAAACAGATACATGAACCCACTCAAAGCCTTTTCTGCTGTATTTTGTTTTGTAGGTCATAATTGTGTTAGGGTTTGAATAAACGTAGCTATCCCATCTATCAGTGTGTCAGAATTAGACAGCTTTTGAGTAATAAAATGCATTGTCTGTTCTCCCTCTCTTAGGTGGAGTATAGCTCAGGGGACATGAAGAGTAGATCTCTGTCTTTGTTAATATAAAACAGAAGAAAGGCCATGGGGACAAATCTTTACACACATGCTTAAATAATTGGTAAAAAGCTACATTTACACTATTGAGTTAAAATATATGATATATTTAAACTATATTTTTTCTTTAAATATCTTCAAATATCTTCATGTAATTTCTGAGTTCACAAATCTATGTTAAAGCAAACTTCAACCATCATAATTGAACCTTGAGTTATAAATTGAAACGTAGTTACTACGTAGCTAGGATTTTTTTTTGCAATATTCTAAACACCACAAGGCTTCTCATTCATCAATTATACCATCTTGACATCAGAAGCATTCAGTATATCTGTCACAATTGTTATTTAATTAATACAGGATATGTGCATAAATAAATACTCCTACAAAAGAGTTGTTAAAAAAGTTTGTGAGCTTAATTTTAAGTATTAAATTGTCAATTATTGTGTCTTCATAAGCCTGAGTCCTCCTTGGCAGCTAAAACTAAAAGTCAAACCGCAATGTGATCACTTCCTATAAAAAGACAATGTATATCCCTAGCTCATAGGAAATTCCAGCACAGGTTTCGTTCACCAGTAGGAAAAGTACTGTTTTAATTTCTGGGGTGAGTGGCATGCTCTCCTAAGATTTGAAGGAGCACATGGGTCTACTGGGCTGAGACTATGGCTTTTGTTTGCTCTGGAATGGATGCAGTTGTAAGTATTATTGTTTGTGTGGGATTTTATAAATGTCCTCTGGATTCTCTTCTAGCAACATATTCAGGAACAAAAGGAATCTTGAAAACCGTTCCTAGAAGATCTGAAATCTCTTCCTGCACATAAAATACAAAGCATAGACAACAGAATGGTTCTTAGAACACCTGGTTATTTCTTGTTAACCTACTGAAATTCAATCTATATCCATTTGTCTGCAAAAAAAAAAAGATAATTTTATTAGTTCATGTTCTCTAGTCAATCCCCAAACCCTATCAGTTCCTGAAGCTGTAATATACTTTGTTTCCAACACAAATTGTGGGCATTCCTACATTTTTATGAATCTGTTGAACTCTCCTGAAACACTTCTGCTATGTGGAACAGGAAAATTACAAGCAGCGAGAAGAATTAAGAAGTTACTGCACTCCTGAGGCATGAACATTCATGACCGCACACTTGTCTAAAATGTGTCTTGCTCATCTTAAGGTCCTTACCCAACTTAAGAATGAAAGGGATTCCAATTTCGAAGTTGTGTGCCAGTCGATGTGAGGCACAATTGCTAAGAGAGCACCTTAGAGCTATATATGTGGACAGGGCAGAATCCCAGACCCATACTGGATTAGGTGGTGAGCCAACCACTGACATCTATATTACATACAGTACAGGGAAGTGCACAAAACATTGGAAGAATAAAGGATAAAGTGTCGAAAAGGATATTCATTTTGGTGGAATTTAAGCAGAACTTTAGAAAGTACATTAAACCAGCAAATTCTGCCTGAATGGTGATTAAGGAAACTTAAGGTGGCATAAAAAAATTACTAGCCAAGCAGAGTTAAGTCACCAGTCCCTCAGCCAAATGAAAAACCAAAATACCAAACTAAATTCCTAAAATTGTAAGAGTACGTATGATGTTACCAAGAATATCTTAGATATCCAGTTTGCAGGAACACCAGCCTTGACAGCAGTTTTATCTCATAATGGTTTAGTCAGTATGCCAAAAACAACTCCTATAATGATTATTGTATTTTGGAACTTCTAAACTTATTACATTATTCAGGCTGCTGAACTGAAATCTCCACAGTGTCGTGCCATTGGGGAGACAGAAAAATACTTGGATAATATCCCCACATATTTATTCATGTAGAAAAATATAAAGGTTTTTACAACTGTGCTTGGTTTTGTTGCAGAACCATACCCATAGCTTTTTTTTTTTTTCAAAAAAAAAAAAAAGGAAGAAGATATGGTTCAAGTAAAACTGTGGTTGAAAAAGCAACCATGTGTAGCTCGGAAGTCTGTTTTTCAAACAGTGACGTCATCCCGTTTCCTGGGCTCACTCTGACCTCTTCTCAGCAGCTTAAGTCTATGTATCAGAGAGACGGGAAACACACATACGTGGGTCCCTTCCAATTTTATCTAGGAAGTTTCTACTTCAAATACAGTTCCAATACAAATTATTAAAGAGACGAGTATAATCAAATTTTAATTTTATATGAGAACAAATGGAGTGAAAAATCCACATTTTGTTAAGTAAGAAATCTCCAAAAAGACTATTTTTCATGGAAAACATGAGGTCTGAACTCTTCAATAAGGAAGGCGTCAGAGTTCCCCGGAGCCCAGTTCCTTCTTTGTAAAATAGGACAGGAAGGTAAAAGCATTTTGTACTTCCAAAATTTCTACAAAAAAAAAATTGACAAACACTTTTTTTTTTGTTTCTTGTTTTATGAGACAGGGTTTCTCTGTGTAGCTTTGGAGCCTGTCCTGGAACTCATTCTGTAGACCAGGCTGGCCTCAGACTCACAGAGACCCTCCTGCCTCTGCCTCCCAAGTGCTGGGATTAAAGGTGTGCGCCACCACTACCCGGTTTCCATGAATACATTTTGTAAATTCTAAAGATTATATTAGAGGCTATTATTATTTATCAATATGTAATACAAAGAATTCAAGAAAGAGCTTAAGAATACAGATTCTGAAGTTATTTTTAACCAAACAAGGTGCTTCATCCTGGGTTAAAGGAGGAGGTCTGTGAGTAATGCAACGCTTGTTGAATTGGCAGGTCCCGTCAAACTCCCCAGCTTCCATTCAGCGATGACTTAGTAACATCGAAAGTAACCGACAAAGAATAAGGAAAGTGGATCTCAGAGGCTACTGGGCAAGACAAAATAACTGTTCCTTAAATATCATACACAGAATCAAACTATTATTATTTTACTGTTTATGACTATAAGCACTCCAAATAACATTACTATTAGAACTTTATGGTTTTGTAGTTTAAAAATGTCTGTTACATCCGCTCTGGTTTAATGTCAAAGACAGTTTTCACAACAATGTCCCACTGGTTTTTCCCAACCACATGAGTCACAGACACATTATACAGATAATTAACATTTGATTAAGAGATATTAAATCATTTGCAAAAATTATACTAGTGAGGCACACGTTACTTAATCCCAGACGTGACTTCTATTTCTTCCTCTACATCACAGACAGAATAAATATACTTGGGTACTCACAAACTTTTTATGAGGAAAGGAAACAAGGTAAGTCTTTGAGATTTTTGATTTTCTAATTTTTATTTTTTTCTTACTTTTACTTAAAATAGATTTAACATAAAATATTCTGTTTACAGGTTCCCCTGTCTCTGATCCTCTCCCTTCCTCCTCTCCCGCAATCCTGCTCCACCCCTTTCTGTCTCTCATTAGAAAATAGAGTGGCATCTAAAGGATAATAACATAATAAAGTATAAGATAAAACAAAAGCTAATGTATTGAAATTGGACAAAATAAACATTCAGAAGGAAAAGAGTCCAAGAGAAAGCAATCGTACATTCAGGAATCCCATAAAGACACTCAATAGAAGATCTATAGGGTAACTGTGCACGTGGGTGTGTGCATAATATGTAGCATATATATAAAATATACACTATATTTTTATGAATAATTTTTTAAATAGAAGACATTATGAGACATGCCTTGATATGACATTATGAGACAAGGAACATCCAAAGACACTGTTCAGTTTCTTTGCTGTTGGCCCTCTACTTCTGTGTTTGTAGCCTAAGTTGTCATTTACAAGTGACAATCAGTTGGAGATTGCTTCTGGGTTAAGCGTAGGGGCATGAGTGTTGCAGACATGTGCAGGCCCTGTGCATGGTCCCTCAGTCTCTGTGAGTTCATACGTCCATTGATTTTATAAGTCCTTGTTCTCCTGGTGTCCTCCATCATCTCTGCCTCTAACACTCTTTCTACCTTCTCTTTCCCAGGGTCCCCTGAGCTCTGAGGGGAAGAATTTGATAGGAAGATTTTCTCTTTTTTACCTATGTGTTTGTATGAAGCAAGAATTTTTCAGACACTTTAATCATAACAACAAATGGCAGTAGATTGAATCAGATGCAAGTATAAAAATTCTATTGTATCCATCCTATTAAATCAAATATTAAAGGAATTACTTTTAAAATTTAATGTTTCTCTTCTAATAAAATATTAGTTTCATTAAGCAATATTGCTGTGGCAACTCCCTCAGCCAATAGCCTTTAAGATGCCAGCCCACTTTGGGTGTGGTCTCATGTACTATAAATGCAGACAAAAAGCATGTGCTGATCTCTTGGCTGCTGGATTCAGTTCCAATTTCCAGGGCACACAGAGGACTTCAGATTACTAATTGTTCTGTGAGTTTATCCCCAGATAAATAAACCTTTGTTATACTCTATTCCAGGCTACTGTAGAACTTTTTGTCCATCAACAAATTGGTGTGCACTGTCTGGGACAAGGATTCACAAAACTCCTAAAACAGCTTAAGAAAAAAATAAGAGGGCTTTTAGACCCACAAAAATGGGAGCCAAGTACAGGTTTTTGGTAGCCGCATTCTTTCAGATAGGTTCTGTTTGCTGGCTACAAGCAATGTGGCTTTTTTAAAAGCTGGCTTCCAGATTTGTGTTGGCATCATGGAATGTCTCTGACCCTTTCAGGAGGTCCTGTTATAGAGCATACAAATGGGGTTTGTGGGCAGAGTGCTACAAGTTGCTTAATTGTGACATAGACCCACTGCACCCCTAGAGCTGGGGCGGTGAGCATGGCTAGCAGAGCTGGTGGTGAACATATCTCCACCATGTTGGACTTGGTGGAGCCAAAAGAAAAAGCAGCCTTAGTCCTATCCACATAGCTTAGCATTTTAAGAGGCACTCCTGGTCAGAAAATGACTACAAATATACAATAAAGACAGATTCAGACAGAAAAGACCTCTAAATTAGCCACAGTGTGTTTTAAAAAAAAATGTGCATAGGTTTTGGAGAAAGAAGAAAAGAATATAGACAGTTATTAAAAGAAATAAATAGTTTTAAGAATAAAACAAAGTCTTTAAAGAGACAGTAAAAGTAAAATAAAAGAGTACAGACAGTTATAGATTAAAGGAGTAAAAAAATAAGTCACGTAGAGATGAAATAAACACAGAGAGTCTGTATTATGCATATTGTTGTGCTTTCTTTAAATTTTTTGATTGCAGAAAGACATTTGGTTCTGGGGGCTGTTGAATTAAACTAACATAAAGGTATGTTGACTTCAAAATTTGGGTCTAATGTTATTTTGCTTTGGAAAAAGAGGTTTTGCTTTTGTTTCCATGGAAGATGAGAACCTTGGATTGTTTCTAGGTTAATGTTGTTTGATGGAACAAAACCCCCTGAAAGGTCTCTGTGAACCCTAAAAATTACTTTGCCCAACAAACAGCAGAAATCAGTTTGCTGAAAACAATGCCCAAATTCCCAAAATAATTGTTTATAAATGTTTGCTTTCATTTAAAGGAGGTTGATTATAAGTGATTAATGGTCACAGTCAATTTCTTAAAAAGGGGGGGTATGGGGATATGATATGATATAGAGACAAATACTTTGCCTTGGTATGGATCTTGGTTACTGATACATATTTAATTGATTTTTGTTACACTGTATATAACTATTTCTGCTCTTGTTTAAGGTATTGTATTTGTACAGTTCATTTAAAAAGGTAATGTATAATTAAGAAATATAGACTAATAGGTAGTCATTTATAATAGTCAAACTTGTAGTCATATTAGTTAGGTTTTCTAGATGTAGAGAGATATATTTCAGATGGCTAGGTACTCTTCAAACACTTCAAAGAACTAAAGATATGGTAATTAAACACCGTAAGATTCTCTTGATGTGAGACATGATTGCTCCTAGCAGCACCAAACTATTTTTGAGCGAATGTTGGGCACAGAAGACACCTCACTTGGAACTTGTTTTCTTCTTAGAAAAACTAGCCTTTGGACAAAGAATTGCCCCTGCTTCAACCACTGACAAAATGCATGGTGTCCAGACTGGACAAGCAGGATACAAGCAAAAAGACTGTCAAACCTTGCCAAGACAAGGTAAGATGGTTTTTCAAATTTTCTTGCCTCTGAAAAATGGTATATATATATATATATATATATATATATATATACTGTCAAAAGTCATTTATCAAAGTTTCTTAACCATATGTCTGAGAAATAAAAGCCATCTAAAATCATTTTTGTAATAGTAAATGTTTCTAATGATTAAAAATTAAATCTATTTTTTAAATACCTATAATGTCTGTAAGTTGGTGTATATAAATTTCAAAGGAAAATTTCCCATCTGGGATAACAATTCTCCCTCCAAGAGCCAATGGCCACATAACAAAATCCCCAAAACCGAGCATAAGAAACCCTCTTTTGAGTTGTTGGTCAGGGTTGTCTAACAGACTCCTAAAATATTACAGGCTATTGCTATTGCCTTTGGTTGCCCACCAGAGGTGGAAGTTAAGTCTCTATTGCTAAAGATATTATGTCCGTCAGTCAAAGGTTTCAGAGAACCTAAACAGAACTGACCCTAACCCCTGCTCCCTGAGGACTAGTTTCCTCCAAGAAACTTTATATTTTGTTTGCATAAAAGCATCATGCAAGCTTCCAAATGAGGGAAGCGACTCACAATCCTACACACATATGATGCCTGTGAACAACAGCAATGATCCATACAGAACGATAGCCCTAAGGGTACAATAGTAGCAAGCCTGCTTTGGTGGTAACCAACAGTTCTCTAACTGGAATAAGATTTCCTTAAAAAGAAGGAAGCCATGCCTTGTACTGGAAACCTATCTCTTGAATGAGAATCCACGCCCACTACTTTATTAAACCAACAGAATCCATAAGTACGTTCTAAATATTTGCCTTATACCCATAGATAAGTGTCATCCTCATCCCTCTTCAAGGAAACTTCTCTTCGCAACAGATGGAGAACACTACAGAAAGCCGCAATGAATCAGAATGCAGGGTTGTGGAGCTAAGCCCAAATGGATACATCTACAATATAAGACCTGTACCTATAGCTCAGGGATCATTATGGAAGAAGGGACAGAAATACTATAAGAGCCAGAGGACCAGGGAGTTTGTTGTGAGCCTGTGTCTCCTTGTAGTTTCAGATGTGTGGTAGTTTGAATGTACCTGGCCCCCATAAGTCCACTGGGAGTGGCACTATTAGGAGGTATGAGTTTGTTGGAGTAGGTATGGCCTTTTTGGAGGAAGTGTGTCACTGTGGAGGTGGGCTTTGAGGGCTCATATATATTCAAGCCATGCCCAGTGTTTCAGACCACTTCTTATTGCCTGTGGGTCAAGATGCAGAAATTTTAGCTCCCTCTCCAGAACCACGTCTGGCTGCATGCTGCTGTGTTGTACCATAACAATATGGACATAACAACTCCTGAAAATGCAAACCACATAGTTTTGTTTTTGCTTTGTAAGAGTTGCCATGGTCATGGTATCTCTTCCCAGCAACAGAAATCCTAAGACAAGAAGCTATACCCATAAAGTCCTCATCAGTGTGGCAGCAACATGAACTGAAGAAGGACAATGACCATAGATATGCCAAAGTGATGAGAAAGACCAGGAGGCCTCAAGCCTACACACACACACACATACACACACACACACACACACACACACACACACACACACAAATACATGCAACTAAGGAATGCTGAGAACTAAAGAAATAGTCTTCCCAGGGAAAATAATCCTAATTGGTCATCTAATTCCAGGGACTCATCCCTGCTAACATATATAGAGGTAGCATTATAGGGACTGAGCAGGCTTTGTACTTATATATTTATGAGTATGTATATGTATACATGTACATGTACAAATGTATATGCAACAGCAATTAACTTAAAAAGAGGCAATGAAAATATCAAGATGTTTTACAGAGAGAGTTTGAAGAAAGAAAAGGGAGAAGCTTTGTATTTATAAGTTTAAAGAAATAAAAAAAAATAATTAAAAATAAAATTTAAAAAGTATCGCTTCCAAACCACCTTTGAATGCAGTGCGGCATTGCAAAGCATGTGCCGATCTAGTTCCATTGATATGCCTGGTCTAACTCTATAATGTATGTGTAACTATTGGAGAAAATACCTGGTACATTGGAAACGATTACAGGTGTAAAAACTGACATTTTACCTCTTAAAAATGGATGCATGTCACCATTTTTGAGAGCTATAGAAACGTAATAAGAAAATGCCACTACTGGGAAGAGTTGTCATCACTGATATAGCTACAAGGAGAGTAAACTATGAGGCTTATTGACCAGTGTAGATCAGATGACTCCATCAACAACTCTCTGATAACATATTAAGAGCAATTCTTGATTCTTAAAAGGAGTTCAACCTAACAAACCAGTTTTCCAGAATGATATCATGACTGATGTCTTTTAAAAACCTTTCATCGACATGTTTTTCTGCGGCCCAAATACATTAAAATGGTAAGAACACGAATTGTGTGCTCATAATTGGAACAGATGAAATATAAATCCGTAATAGAGTTTTTAAATTTGTGTTTCGGAAAGGAGAGACATCGTGAACGTTTCCATCATATGTATGGGCCAAGGGCACATAATGAGGATATGTCATGAGCCTAATGTAACTGTCTGGCTGCATTTCTTGCACCCTCCCAAATCTAAATGTGGCACTGCTTTCAAGTTCCAACCAAAAACACAGAGAATGCACTTAAGTACAACGTAGTTGAGACCCAAACACCAGAAGTCCAGGTTATAATCAGCACGCCCAGCCCATAAATACAGGAGAAATTTCTGGTGGAGTGGTGGAATTACAGGGAGAGACCAGTATTTGCTTTGGCAGATGTTAGCCTGTGCAAGTGGGAACACAGCTGTATGCAGAGTGTCTCAGTGTTTCCGAAACTGCTGAACTGGACATAAAGGAATATCCAACTTTGCAGTGTATCAGCAAGTTTAGAGAACAAAGTACCATCTGTCATTTTTTTTTTTTTTATAAATTGCGTAGAATAAGCAGTCAGGATTAAACAGCTAATGACTTTGTCCATTATAATTCGTTTCGTGGCCCCATCTTTGTTACACGGCTATGGTTTTCTCTCTTTCAATATTTCATCTTTTCTGGGTCACGGAGAGAAGGGCTGGTGATCCTGCCGTCTGAGACAAGAGAGATGGGTTACATGTGATTGGGGAGTTCAATAAAAGTGAAATGTCTCCTTCTTGACTTCAGAAATGTCACGCTGAGAAACCAAGAAGACAGTTTGGGAACTGAAAATAAAGAATCTTCACATAGGGCTGCTCGGTTCTCATAGCTGAGTCACATATGCTGCTTCGTGAAGAAACCGAGGTCCTTGACACGTGGAAAGGAAGAGCAGCAACATTTCATCCTCCAAGCTAGCCTCTTTGTAAAGGCTTTTGTTACATGAGTAGGGACCCACTGAGTGCCCCGTCTCTGACTTTGCAGACTTCCCTTGGGCTGACTGAGCACAGCCGGCTGTAGCAACTGGTTCTTAGTGGGTCTGTGTGCCTAGCTCCGCTACTAATTCAGTGTGAGTCCTACTTATGTTTCAGTATTAATTGGACTGACAGAATTATTTTCAAACTTTTAAATCAATTTCATGTTCTAATTTAATTTGACACACCAGAATATCTCTTCAAAACTCCACCTTCTTTTCCAGTTGTAATCTCTAGACGATTTTTTTAAAATGTCTCTGGAGTGTGTAGGACTGACTTTATGTGCCATGGGCATAGAATGCTAGTATGCAAAACGATAGGATATCTGCCATTTATCTGTGTCTCCGCCCCCAGGATTCTGCTGGTGGAGCTTCCCTCTTTAGACCATAGAATGCTAAGCGAAAGCAACTGGACAATTCTTCGGCATTTTCAGTGTTCCTTTGTTTTTGAAGTGGAAAGATAATGGCTGCATTGTTATCTTACCTACCCTCTCCTTTCTTCACCTAAGGATTTTGCTGATAGCAGCCCCTGTCCCCTAGCCTTCACAGAGCAGCAACTTCCTGCTCATGGGGACATGAGGATGTCTCCTTTTCTAACATGGTTTATTGTTCCCTGCTTTGTTAACCACAACAGGACATTTTTTTAAAAGCAAACTATCTAAATTAATAAAAGAACAATATCTTTGTGCTTGCTACACACCAGTGACTGTGCAAGTTTAACTTAGTTCATGTAGACATGTCTTGCAGTTGTTAGGAAAGACATGCTCAAGGTTCCAGGGAAGGTTAACAGCAAATAAAGCAAAGGGCTGGGAACCCAGGGAGACTATTTCTTAAATATAGTACGAGGTGAGGTCTGTAAACAGAGTTACCATTCTTAGAGTGATAGATAGTTAAGCTGGGGCCGGGGAGATGGCTCAGGGGTTAAAGCTCTCGACTATTCTTGAAGAGGATCAGGATTCAGTTCTCATCATGTGATGTGACTCCTGATTAATTCTGCGTTCTCCGTAGCCACTTCTCTATGAGCCACTTTTGTGTATGTGGACATGTAAAAGCTCACTACCATCTGTGACTCCAGGTTCAGAAAATCTGACACCTTCTTGCAGCCTTGGCAGACCAGGAGGGGACTTGTAATGGCTCTTCTTGATGGCTAGCAACTTAGCACACCTGGAAAGAAGAACCTCAATTGGAGGGGTTATCTCAATTGTATTAGCCCACGGACCTATTTATTAGGACATTCTCTTAACGGCTAGTTGATGGTGGGGGGCTGAACCCACTCTTGGAAGTGCCATCACTAAGCACATTTTGGGTGGTATATGGAAGCTACCTGAGAAGAAGGATGAAGCAAGCCAGTAAGCAGCGTTCCTCCACGCTTTCTGCTTCAGTTCCTGCCTCCAGCTTCCTGTCTTGAACTCCATTGATGAGGGACTGTCTGTCTCCTGTCAGACACATAAACTCCTTTCTCTCCAAGGTGGATCTAGTTAGTATTTTATCACAGCAACATAAAAGCATAAAAAGAAAAAGACTGGAGCACCAATTGAACTGAATGTTAATGCTTAGCATCAGAAGGGTTTGAACTTCATTGCTGGTTAATCTCATGTTCTTTATAGCCCTTTCTCTATGAGCTGGTTTTGTATATGTGGATAGTGTTCTCTAAACAGGGAAATAATTAATTATGAAAATTCAAGAAAATAATTATACATAATATGTCTAGGCAATAGTAGGTATCAACAATTGTGTGCTCCAATATTCATATTTCAACTTCTGGTTCCTTTAAATATAATCATTTTAGACTTTAGAAAGAGTTATAATTGAGTAGAAAGCAAATGTAATGAACACTTTTGTGAATCAGGTATTTGTGTAACATAGTAGAATCGGTACAACACAGTTACCGAGACCAAAAAAAAAAAAAAAATGGTAAAAGGCTTATATTATGAATTTCTTACTACACCAACAAAAATTATTATTTACAAAAAAGAATCACTTAAAGTAGGAGGGCAATCATTCCTCTCCCTACAAAGAAGTGCTCCATGCTCTCTAAAGTTTATGGTAAAAATTCCAATAGTTCCTAGATCTGTATGTCCAGTCATGGCGTAGAAGGAGATACTGGGTAGGAAATGGGACTGAGAAAAGAATTGCCTTCAGTGAGTCTGGGCTCATAGGAGAGTCTACAAGAACACCTAGATATTGGAAATTTGTCAAAGCCAGAGACATGACTGGAGCCCCACAAATAAACAGCAAAACAAACAACAGCCAAGACTGAACCAATGAAATACTGAAGAGCGTCAGGAGCAAACATTTAGCAAAAGCCAGTTCTTAACTGTCACAACATTCTCAGAGTCACAGGGAGCCTGCGTGCTATAAAGAGGCATCTGCTTCTGTGTAGAATGTAGGTGACCTTAAGGAGGTCTGCATGCACAAACGAGATAGTAGCTGATGCCATATTCGATTTGAGAGGGGGCACTGTTGTTTCTCCAGAATAGATCCTGTGATAAAGAAAAGTCCTTCCAGCTAAGCATGGGTTCCATGGTCCAAGTAGGAAGAGCCAGGACCAGCGTGAATAACCACAGGAGGAAAAAGGTCCACTAATCTTCATGTGCCATTTACAGTCATCCAAAAAAGTATTTGCACAACAGATATTTTAAGGGAGATGTTTGAGATCAATAAAACATGGGAGGCAGGGACTGCATGAAGAGTCGTAGAAGATTGAAGGGTCAGGTGAACGCAGTTGAGTCAGAAACAATGACATAGACTTGGTAAGTGTGGAGGTGCATGCGTGCATGGGTCTTTGACAATTTGTTTTTAAGAGCATTGTGAGCCATTCTTAAATAAAAACATAGGATACTGCTGAACACTAGTGTAAATTAAAATTACTTTATCTTGTATTACCACAAACAATGCTAAGAAATAATTTAAAAGTATGTTTCCAAAAAGAAGAAGTATGATTTTTTTAAATACCTAGATTCTGTGTGAATTAAATTAAAATCTGCCATAGGATTATAAGATTAGAGAATACGTTTTGAAAGAAAATAGCAAAAATATAAGCTAAGCTTAACTTTTCAACTACATTTATATTAAAGTAGGGCACATGTTTGAATCTTCAAACGAGAGCTAAAATAATTGTGTTTGGAGTTTACTGCAATGTGGTATTTTCAAAACTCGGCTTTATTTTCCATTTATTCCTATAACTTATAGAAAATGTCTTTATGTTGTTGAAACACATCCTCAGAATTAGAAAAAGAATAACAAATCTTGTTATTGGGAACATTGGCTTTCCTGTCAAGTTATTAGTCTTGTGAACAAAAGAATTTTGAAACAGATTCAGAAGGAAACTCAAGCACAATTTTATTTGTGTGCCAGAGAAAAACAGGGCAGGCAAGCTGTAAATCCTGGCAGCTCCCAGCAGGAGACAGGTGAAGAAGAGAGGACCATGTTGTTTGGAAGCCAACATGCTCAGTAATGGAAGTCTGCAGTTACTTGGCACAAGGGTGAGGTGAAACTTCAGGTAACTGGTGAGAGAGCTTAGAATGTGGGCAAAGGCATGTTTACACAGAAGAAAAAATATGTCTAGACTTTCAAGAAAATGGTGTTGTTTGTGCTTAAAATATTTTTTAAAAGGTGTCCAAGCTTAACAGCGCTGACTTGAGGGGAGTGTGTATGTGGCACACCAAAGGAGAGGCTTTGGGGAAAGCACATTGGCTCATTAAGGGGGTAACTCTTCCTCCCATCTTTTCACAAGTATTGAGGGAGGTGAATCAGACTTCCTGTGGGGTGGCCTTCTAACCAGGTAATCGACACACCCAACTGCATTACCTTCCTGGAAAAGATACAGATGAGAATGTCACATCTTCATACAGAGCCAAACATATTCTAATCTTTGGATCTGGAGGCCCAAGGGGGAAGGCTGTGATGCTTTCCTTTCCATTACTACCAGGAAGGCGGGAGGTGGTGTTGAAGCCCATCATGAGGGAAGGGTCCTCTCAGGCAGCCTCTAGGGCTCTTGGTCCCTCCCTGCCCAGCCTAACAACCTCCCGTTCTTTTAAAGCCAAGTCATAAAAAACTTGCCGTCATTTTATGATTCAAATTCATCAGTCGCACAGTTCCTTTATCATATCCCCTAAGATCCAGCTCCCAATGCAAATGATAAGCCTGCAAATATTGATAACTTTTCAAAGGAAGTTTGCGTGCCGTTTAAAGAGTCGCTACCAATAGCACATAAAATACAGTAAAATCAGTACCCTAGGGCTATGAGATGCCTCAGTGAGTACCTGCACTAGCAGCCTAGCCTGGCCAGCTAAGTTCAAAACCAAGGACCCATGCGGTGGAAAGAGAAAATCAACTATCGCAGGCTTTACTCTATGCAAGTGCACTGTGTCATGTCATGTAACATGTATCCATACAGAGACAGACAGACAGACAGACAGACAGACAGACAGACAGACAGACGGAAAGAAGCAGAGATAGACAAACACACACATGTATATAGAGTGAGAGACAGAGACACACAGACTGAAACAAGCAGACAGACAGTGAGAAAGAGAGACAGAGAGACAGACACACAAGCAGAAGAGACAAGAAAGAGACAGATATTCATACAAAATAAAATAAAATAAGTTCACTTTTTCTTCCAGTCAAATTTCTCAAGCACTCTCTTTACAACAGCCCCCTCAATTTCCATTTTTTTCTTTTTTCTTTTCTTTTTTTTTTTTTTTTTTTGTTGTTTTTTGTTCAGCTTCCTGTAAAGGGCTCTCCCTCTGCAGCAAAGGCTTTCTGTGTGTTTTTTCTGGGAGACTGCCAGTCCAGGGACAGCTCCCGTGGACCAGCTTTAACAACTTCAAGATGCCCAGTGTTATGATTTCTCCACGTTTCAAGATTTTTTTTCCTCCCTTGCTCTGTTCCTCTCTGGACATTCCTCTTCTGATGGGTAAAGGCAGAAGGCCCGCTTGTTAATTATTGTCAATCATCGGCCTCCTCTTTACCCTCTTCTTAGCACTTCAGTTAGAATACACATCCAGATTCCAAATGCATCTCTCTAGTCTTCAAAAACATCATCTTAGCTTTCTAATCCCATTTGCATGCCAGCTGTCTCCTTTCTCCTCTTAGGTGTCTCAAAAAAATAAAACAGGTTTCAAGATCAACTTATCTAAGAACCAAATCCATGACCGCTCTCCAATCCATCTTTTCTTCCCTAAGTACCACTAGTTAGCCCATGTCTGGTCCAGGGTCAGTCCCACGGGGTGGTCAACACAGCCTAGACCTAGGATGCTCCGTTCATTATTGTATGGGCAGCACTGAGCACAGTGTCCCTTACATAATGAGAGATCAGTACATACTTTATTTGAATGAATAAAGAAATGGTTCATGGGCTTACAGAGGATCAGGTGTGGCCATTTGAATAAGAATGACCCCCCATAGGGTAACACATTTGAATAGTTGCCCCCCTTCCCCAGCATACCTTCCCCTGTTGGTGAAACTGCTTGAGGAAGGATTACCAGGTGTGGTCTTGAGTCACTGGGGGCAGGCTCTGAAGGTTAGCGGGTGTGAATCTCTCTCTGTCTCTCTGCCTCTGCCTCTCCCTCTCCCTCTCCCTCTCCCTCCTCCCTCCTCCCTCTCCCTTCTCCCTCCTCCCTCCTAATATAACAGCAACGTAATGCAAGAGAGAAACCTGGAACATGGTTTATTCTTTCAAACATCTCAAATCACATGACTTTGTCATCGCTCAAGCTTCTTATCCTCAGACCTTCATGACTTGCGTGTGCACACCTTCATGACTTGCATTTGTAGACCACAAAACACCTTCTTAGTCCCCAAAGAGTTCTTAGATTCTCACATCTTAAGCTTTGTATTTTTACATAAGTGGCCCTTAAAGTACCTGTTCCTTCCCCATCGTTTTGACATCCCCTAAACATTCAGGAGAAATCTGTTTGGGGAGTTTATTTCTTATCTGAGCACGGTAACGAGGTCACTTGTGTCCAGACTTAGTATTGGGTCTAGGAGGGTGAATTTTACACAGAGACCTGAGAAGGCAGCTGGCAAAGCTACCAGTCGTCAAACTGCATCAGAGATCTTGAGAAGGGTAAAATTTCACCTGAGTTATTGGTTTTAAAATGACAGGGACTAACTTGATTGGCTACCTAGACAGCCACCCTGCGATTCTCCATGGTCGTTGAGGGCAGGTCTTAGGGCGACGTTGTCTCTCAGCTGGTAGCACAGGGCCTGAGAGGCTTCAGAAGATCCTGTAGATAAGGAGTTTGTAGGAAGACCAGCCTACCTTGCCCTAGGCAATAAGGCAGTCAATTCCTCACAATCTGATGAGGTTTACAGCAGTTAAGGTGAATGGCAGATTAGGTCAGTGGCTAGCACTGCTACTTCTGAAGCAAGTTATGGGTGTCTAAGTTCTTTTGTGCCAATCCATCTTCTTTGGAGGAAGTAGAGGTTGCTGCCAGGAGCTAGCCTGTCTCTCTGTTATAAAAAGCTTTTCTAATTAAACATTTAAATGCAATATTCCCCAATCTCTGAGCATTTGAAGGCGGTCTATTGGGTATATGTGAATTATGAATACAGTATAGGATCTGCCTGGAGAGCTGAGAGGCTGTGAAGGAATGTTTTACCCAGAGTCCTCCAGCTTGACTGTAACTGGTTTTAACTTAACAGGTTAGATTTATGCTCATGAAGGACAAAGAGGTAAAAAAAAAAAATTGCAATAGAAGCTTAATAGTAAAAACTGATAATTAAAGGAAATCTCTAGGTTAGCTTTCATTAATCTCAAGTGATCTTTATAACCTTAATTTTTATCACTATATAGAATATATTCGAAAGCAGAGTTGATCCACATAGACAATATGTTGCTAAAATATTTGAGGCTTGTTGCTTCCTTACTCTAGAAGGAGATACAAAGAACACAGCTCACAAAGATTGTTTAATAGACCATTGTGGCTGGTTTAGACCCTTTTCCTAAACTGTGGCTGAATGTACACACAGGTACAGAGTTAAAGCTAGCTTACATTCACACATAAAGTTAAATCAAAAGTCACACGAATACTGAGTGAGCAGAAGCTGACTCTTTCATCTCTGACACTGTTTGTAACAAGAAAACCGGGCATTTAAAGAAATAGAGGGTAGACAGACATCCGCAGGTCTTTGAAGCCAAGAAAAAAGTGGGGAGTCAAAGTTGCCAGTAATTAAGAAAGCAAATTCCTTGCAGGTGGGAGAGAACAGATTCACTGTAGGTGGGATCCCCACGTGAAATGAGTGCCTCAGCGGGACCTGTCAAAGCATTCCATCCCCCAAACTCGCCACAAGCAATAGAGTCAGTATAACAGGAAATTCGAGACGGAGACATAAGTAAAAGACGAGACAAAGTGTAAAGGCGGTTGACAACAGGTCACACATAGATCATTTGACTTCACTGCACATAGATACTATAGGGCATAAGTCCCTAGGGTGGCAACACAGTTTGCCTGAATGCTGATGGCCCGGAAATCCTAACTTACGGGGTGACTGACTAAGCATTCTGCCTGAATGCTGGTTGGTGGCCGTGGGACCCTGGATGTGAAGGAACCAAGAATTTTCAAACTGTTAAATACAGATCTGTGTCATTCTTTTTCTGTCCATAAAGAGTAAGTTTGTTGAAAAAAATGAATACGTACTAACCAGTGGAATGAGACAGGAGGAATGAAAAGAAATGTTTACGCTGTGACAGGCAAGGAAATCAAAGATGGGCATTTGCCGTCATTTCTTCGCTTTTTATGACGAGAGGAGAAAACAAAAGGAGGAGGAAGGGGAAGATAAGAGACACTGCAACAAATGTTTTTATTTCTAACTGAAAAGCCGGGTCTGCTAGGGTGATTTCTCCTTAGAACTGCTTGGCCACCACAACGGGAATGACATCCCAATCCCCTGGCTGAGCAGAATGAATCTTTTTGTTGTTGTTTTGGTTTGTTTCTTTCTCTGTTTTCCCTTGATTCAAATATTTTACATTTGTTGAGAGAAAAACAGACAGAGGAGCCCTCTGAAAGCAGAAAACTGAAAATCCAAATATGGTAAGCTTCTGATTAGCCAGAACAGCAGGAGCGTGGGCACTAGAGCAGTTGAATGAAAAGCTAAAGGCTACTGGAGAAATAATTCACTGTAAATCGCTTGCACTTCAGAGCTTAAGCTTTTAAGGACAAACGCAGATGAGTCTCCAATTGGGGTGTCCCGTATTTTCAAGGATGAAGTTGAAGACCTTGCTAACTGTCGGGAAAACAGCAATATTGCAACATCATCTGCTCTCCGTAGTGTATTCTGCTCAGATTAGTATAAACTTCTGTTGATGTTTCAAATGTATCTAAACACTTGTTTCCTTGAAGCAAAGCAGGCAGGAAACTCAGAGTAAAGGGCGGGGCGGGAGCTTGCTCCTTATAGGAATCTCCGCCAAGCAATCTGCAAACACTCCATTTCTTGGCCAATGTCCACTAGCAGATTTCTCCATGATCTGTTTGCACCAAGGCTGCTAACGCTGACCTTTACATCCCTTAGCAATGGGAGATTTATAATTAGGGAACCTCGTTTGGAAAAGGCATCCCTGTTGGATGACCGTCAGCAGTTGCTGTTCTGAAGAGTGTGAGAAGTGAGGCTCTTTGTAGCTGTGTGCTCTTCACAGGCTGAAGGCACAGAAACCACAAAGGAAAGAGCACCGTTTCGTTCTTATTTCTAATTTAGAGGACATGTTGTCTCCAAGATTTCACTGTTTGTTATTTTATACAGATATTAACCAAGTATTTTCAAGAAAGCCTACCAAATTCTACAAATATAAATGAAAAACACAAAAGAGATAAATTCATTCACTGAAATTCTTTAAAGATTAGTTTATAATGTGTGTGTGCATGTCTGGTGTGTGTTTGTGTGCTGTGTGTATGTGTGTGTGATGCAGTGTGTATGCAGTATGTGTGTGGTGTGATGTAGTGTGTGTGGAGAGCATTATGTGGTGTGTGTGGTGTGTGTGGTGTGTGTGGTGTGGTGTGTGTGTGTTTATGTGATGGGGATGTGTGTGGTATGGTGTGTGTTTGTGTGGTGCATGTGGCATGTATGTGTATATGTGTGGTGCGGTGTGTGTGTGTTTAGTGTGTGTGGTGTGTGCTGTGTATATATATATGGTGTGTATATATATATATATATGTGTGTGTGTGTGTGTGCATGGTGTATGTGGTATGTGTGTGTATGTAAGGGTGATGCAGTGTGTAGTGTGTGTAGTATGTGGTATGTGTATGCTGTGTCTGATATATATATATACACACACGTATGTGTGTGGTATGTGTACTGTGATATGGTGTGTGGTATGTGTGTTGTGTGGGGGATGTGTATGTGTGTGTTTGGTGTGTGGTGTGTGTGTGTAGTATGATGTGGTATATTTGGTGTGTATTTGTAGGGGTGAATGTGTATGCGTGTGTGTGTGATATGTGGTGTGGTGTGCATGTGCATGTGGTGTGATATGTGTGGTGTGTGTATGTGCTGTGTGTGTGTGTGTGTGTGTATGTGTGCATACCTGTATGTGGGCATCCTTAGAGGCCAGGGGAGGGCATCAGATCCTGTGGAATTAGTTACAGGTTGTTGTAAACTACCTCTGAAAGAGTAATATGTGCTCTTAACCTCTGAGCTTTCTCTTCAGTCCACTCATTCACTAAAATTTTTAAATACTTAAAAATTAATATGAATGGACAGTGCCACATGGTCCAAAGCAAATATCGTTATTATTTTAACTTATTGTTATTTTCATACATAAGCATATTGTATTTTGATCAGCTCCACCTCCACTCCCTCCTCTCCAACTCTTCCTATATCCCCCCTCCGCACTGTAAATTTGGCTGGCTTGATCTTCTGCAGGTCTTGTTCATACAGTCACAAGCTGTGAGATCACTGTGCCATGGCCCTGCCGTGCTCTGGACTACTATGGGGTGGCTGTCCTCCACTGTTCCTGGCTCTTAGAACCCTTCTGCCCTCTTCCACGATGATATTACTGTTATTATTACATGTGTAGACAAATAATTTTAATTTGCATATTTAGACAAATAATGGTTCTTATATATCACTAAAAGCATAATTAAAAACTTTAATAGAAAGATGTGCAAAACTAACAACAGGCCATATATTAAAAATAATTACAAATGTCTCAAATAAATAAACAGATTTTATATAAATATATATTTATATTCAGAATCAGTATTAATACAGAATCATACACACGCACACCACACACACACACACACACACACACACACACACACACGTAAAACTTACAGAGGAAAATAAAATCTCCCCAAACAATAAACTATATACAAAATACAAATTCAAAATAAATTAAAATTTTACTACAACTTTTCATTTACTAAAGCTGCAACATAGTCAAATTATACAAGATATGATAAACGATGGCCAAGCCAGGCTGTAGCACTGAGTTCTTGTTTCCTATTCAAAGAAGCCAACGATTCTCCGAGAGCCACCTGATTCCAGGTCTCAACGTGCAAACTGTAAAGCGTGAGGCTAGATGACCCTGACACGCTATTTATGTATATACTGCCAAATAACGCTAATTTCAGGGTCAACATTCTTCACAGGTCAAAGGCACCATGTTAATTCTGATAGAAATAAAAGTCCCAGTGTTCCAAGACAAGCATGTTTAAGTGTGCTGTTTCATGGTGAAGTTAAGCTGAACTGCTCCCCTTGGAAACTGAATGAGAGAATTCCTAAATAAACCATGTCTGGACACGTGCACATGTATGTGCTTGTGTGTACCTTTCCTCTATCCAGATTTTATCTTACGATGGAAAACCTTTAGAACATGGTACCAGGTGTAAACATATATATGGAAAACGAAACACATTGACTTTGCATCTCATTCTTTGAGGCTATGAAACTTACGTAAATTAGCAAAAGGTATATATATATATATATATATACATATATGTATCTATACTAATTCATTCAGTACCTCCAGGAAGTCACCCTTTACGGTAGCATGAATAATAAAAACCCAGAGACAAGTATTGGGGTTCAACCTGAAGAACAGCAAAGCAAAGCAGCCATCCACTGGCTCCCACCTCTACCTCAGACTGAAAATGGGCAAGATCCTGTCTCCACGAACCCTGAAGACTCCACCCTCCACTGATTTCCTGTCTCTTCCCCCTTGTAGGCCTCTCTCCACCCAGCCATACCACTTCTGTCTCCACCTCCCTAGTGCTGGGATTTCAGGCGTGGGATTCCAAGTGCTGGGATCACCTTTGTGTGAGTTCTGTTTTTCTTTTAGACAGATTCAGTCTTGTGTAGGCCAGGGTGACCATCAGCTCGCAGACATCTGTCTGCCTCTGTCTCCCGAGTCCTGTGATTCAAGGTGTGTGCCACTACTCCCTGGCCTATATGGCTGACTAGTAAGGCTGCTTTGCTCTCTGATCTTCAGGCAAGCTTTATTTATTAAAACACAAATAATATACCACTGTACTGTACAAAAATATGTTACTCACAACTTCTATTTTATGTTCAAAAAGTAGAAATTTAAATGTTTGACAACAGTGACTTGGTTGAAAAAGTTATGGAACCTATATATGATGGATTGAGATAACCATATTACACTTATGGATGTATTAAAATGATTGCAGCAACTAGTCATGTCATATTAAATATGGCATAGTATATCAAATACTATAGATGAATATAGTATAAATACAGAGAATACTCTAGGAAGAATTAAACATTTTTCATTGAAATTTATTTCTGAGAGGTTAGATTATAGGATTCTTAAAATCTCTTTTCTTAAAGTTATAAAGCCATTGCAGATTACCTATTAAATTAAAAAAAGAAGTTGAAATTATCCTCCACTTTTGGATTAGAGAACAAGAGCAGCAGAATGACATAGGGCAGAGGAAGCTAAGTGGATGCACAGTGTAGCCAAGCCCAACTCAGGGTGACTAAATCTCCAAGGGAACATCGGGGTGTACTAGCCAGCTTGGCATTTGGGGGAATAATCACATGCATAATTTAAAGAGTTTCTTTCAATATGTCTCCTGCTTGAAATCTGTATTTAACTGTTACTTAATAATACTGACTTTCAGAATCAGACCTGAGTCTATTTTCCCAGGTAATTTTATTAAAATCTTCCAGAACTTCCCATGAGCGACATTTTCTTCTCTTTGCTCTAGCACTTGGCAAACTGAGGCTCAAGCAAAGAAGTTTCTTACTGACCACAGTCAACAGCAAACCTGACCAGAACCTGAGTTTTCTGACTCACCTGAGTGTTTCAAACAAAGATTCCCTGAAAAAGAACCTGAAACACAAACACAAAACAACAAAACAAAAGCCCAAAAGCACCAAGCCATAATTATGCATATGTGCATAAAAACTTTGAGAAATTGTTTTAAAATATAGTTTCTAAAAAGACTAAGAGATCCCAAGTTTTTCAACGAAGCAACTCTAATTGTGAATGTTGTCATTTCCTCAGAGCATAAGCCTGAGCAAGGCCCCTCACCTCCTTATCTCCAGGCCTTATCAGGAAAAATAGTAGCCTGTAACCCCCGAGTGTCACCGAAGATTCATAGGGTAGCACACTGACACATTGCCTGTACTCAAAAATGTACATTTTATCACCACTGAAAATCCTGAGACATCACTGAACAGCAGAGATTACAGAAATTGCAAAATTAAACCTGGAAAGAAGACAAAATAAGAAAGGAAAACGACAGCAAGCATGTACGTGATGACCCTCTGTTCAGGCCATCTGGTTTGCTAAAATAAACTTCCAAAAAAGGCAAGAAAAGAAAACAGAGAAAGCAACAGAAATCCTTTAATACTCATAGTGGTGAGCACTCCAAACTGTACTTTAAAAAATGACAGAATTGACAGTTTTGTTGGCAAGGCTGTTTGTAATGACTAAATGTTCTTGTATTCAGGGCTCTTGTTGAAGAGAATAGAAAAGTTATCCTAATTCTTTTAAATGGATAACAAAACATTAAGAATAGTGTCAAGGACGACTGCTAAAACCCGGAGGGCGTACTCAGAATATGCCTAAGATGCTGTTACTCGCTGAGACACGGAAATTTAAATCCTGAGGGAAAGGAGTGTAATCCTGGACAGAAAGGATATAAAGGGGGAAAAAATGGGCACACTAACATTAACACGGAAGCCGTGTGTCCAGGCCTTATAGTGTCCTCACCACAAGAGTCAAGAGATATAACCCAACTAAGCTGACATTTGACACCCAAACAGGCCCCATTCTTCACTTTTGCAGATAAATATTTCCCATTGTTTCTGCACGAGAAGCCCGTTCACTCTTTCATGCTAACTACACCAATTCTGCACACTTTTCTGGTGCATAACTGTGTGTTAGCGTTATCAAAGTGGGACTAATATTTGAGAAACTAATGACGCCTGAACTCCACTGTTACCTTGTCTCTGAAGTGAAGAGCATTTATATTTGGATACACATCAGTCATTTAACATTTTGCTGCTAACTTTTCTTTTATTCTCAAAGGAACTGCTAACCATCAGTTCAACAAGGTATGAACTAAGGATTATGCCACATAGACATCAGTATTACTTTACTCCAGAGTCATCTGGGATGACCAGCAGAAGTGACAGTTTCTAGGCTTCTTCACCAGAGATTCAGATTCGACATGACCAGGGGCATGGACCACATATTGAGAAATCCTAGAATAAATGCCCAGTTCCAAGCTTTCTAGTACTATAAGTATCAGTAGAGAGGCTATGCACCATGCACGGGGAATATTTAGTGAATAAACTATTATCAGGCATGCTTGTTTTATAATCTAGTCTCCAACTCTTTGTCAGTCTATGGAAATTATTTTCTATCTCATAATAGATGCACCCTCATATCTAGGGAAATGGCCAGTTCAGAAACATTCTCCTGCAGAACTGAGAGAAACAGATGTGTACTAACAGATGCCAGAACAGGGATGATTGGGTAATTTCCTTCTTAGGCTACCTTGACTGGGCCTCAAAGAAACTAGTCTAGGCACTTGAGAGAGCACTTACCGGCTTGACTCTGGGCCATGGGGCTTTGGCCAAGGCAAACCGGCCCACTTTCCTCCTCAGAAGGAGCATCTCTGTTCACAATTCAGGAAAGGAAATCACTTGCATCCAGTAGACAGCCTCTCAGAATCCCAGCTGTACAATGCTGTTACAGGCTGAATGAGGAGACATCACGGAGCACAGGAAGGTAGTTCTTAGTACCAAATAAGTTATATTTGCTCCTGGGAGCCACATTCACACGAAATCACCCTAGGCTGCTAGGTTGAAAACTCATTTACTCACTGTAGGATTCCCAGGAGGTGTGTCAGAATAATTCATGGATAGCAACCAAGTACTATAAATAAATAAATTCTAAGTTTCAATCAAAAAGGTCAAATATCTAGCTTTATCATAGTCAACCCAGCTGAAAATATATACCTATCTAAAGCAACTTTATAGCAAAATATCTTAATGACTTGTATTCACTACAATAAATTTCTTCAAATTATCCACTGAAATAATTACCGAGCAAAATCATGTTGGAAAAGGCATTTTTAAAGTTTAAATTTCATCTCCCAATTTGCCTCACGTATAAGAGTTAAGCACCAAACCATGAGCTACGACAATATTTTATGAAAAATTATGTCTGACAGAGACTTGCCAAGTGCGTCATTCAGTGCGATTCTAAAGGCATATCACCTTTTCATTCATGGAGTCTTCACACGCATCAGACCAAGCTGGCCAATGAAGACCAAAACTAAGCAAGAGAACTTAGACAAACCTGATTTCATTGGAAGATCTCTATCTGTTTGCTCAGGAAAGTAATGAACAAGAATATTCACTTCAGAACTATTTCTAAAAGGGAAAAAAAAGGCAACTACTCAAATATGTACCAATAGCATAATGGAAAAACTTATGATTATAATCTCGCCGCAGCGATGATAAATGATCTCAAATGACACATGATACAAAAATATTTCAAATACAGTGTTGAATAAAAGGACCAGAATTAGTTTCCTACTATATATTTCAAATCATATAAAGTGAAAGAGCAATCTTTCATGGTGTAAATCTCACCTACGCTTATTGCAGGAAGCAGAAGAGATGATACTGACTGAAGGTGAATACAGGAAGAGTCTCTGAGTGGTTATGAGTCTTCGTCTAAGTCCTGGGTCCTAGTGGTATGGATTCGTTTACTTTGAGAGTATAAGCTCATGAGCAATAAATCTGTGTGTGTTCACATGCGTGTGAACGTGCATTCATGCAGTGATTGAATGGTCACAAACAACACACACTTTCTCTGTGAAGTGCACAAGAGGGAAAAGATCATCTTCAAAACAGTTATTATATTCTGATAATTCTGAGGGGGAAAAAAGTGCATTCACAGTAAGGTTGAGATAAAACAGAGACAAGAAATGCCAGAGAAAGCCAGCAGAGAGAGTGGTAGGTGGAAGAGCTTTCTTACGAAATGAGTGTTCTTCTCCTTGAGAATATAAAAAGAAGGCATATAGAACAAAATATAAACTAAATTGTTTAGGGAACACTGAAGATCACCAATGTTAAACACATAAATAATCAATCCAGTTCACTCAATGAACAAAGCAAAGAATGAAAAATCATGCAGATATGGTGACTGATCAAATTAATTACAAATAATAAAAGCACTTTAAAAGCTGGGAGCACAAGAAAATGATCTCACCATCAGCAACGCCACATACAAAAATCCCACAGCTAGCATCTTACTCAGCAATGATACTGACAGCTTTTTATCTTCCATCAGAAGCAAGGCACAAATGCGCACTGCTTCCACTTCCGTTCAATATAACACCGGCGTCCTGAGTGGAGCAATAAGGCAAGAAAACCAATAAGAAACATCCAAATTGGAACAGAAAAAAAGGTGGGGTAACCTTTTTTCACTATTAAGGATGATGTGACCTTATAGAGAGAGAAAATTACCATCCTAAAAAAGAACCCATCATCCTAAAGTTTGTTAGCTTTGTCACCTTGAGGCTAGAGCTATCTCCAAGACTTGACTGAGGAACTGCCCAGTTTGGATTGGCCTAGGAGCATGTTTTGGGGGGATTGTTTTAATTGCCTTATTTGAAATAGCGGGGACCAGCCCAGTGTGGGTAACCCCATTCCCTGGGCAAGTGGTCCTAGGCTGCATAAGCAAGCAAGCAAAACAACAGAGTTCCTCCATGTAGTTACTGTTTGAATTCCCATCCAGACTTCCCTTAATGATGGACTGTGACCTGGGAGTATAAGACAAATAAATCCTTCCCTCCCCTGAGCTGCTTTGTTAAGATCATAGTGTTTGTTTGTATAGTAGCAGAATGAAACTAGAAATAGAAGTGTTTTTTTTAATCAGTAAAGTTTCAGGATATAAGAGCACATGGAAATCAGCTGTGTTGCTATCACTGCCAGTGAACAACTCTTAAAAGAAGCTAGGGAAATAATCCCATGTACATCTGATTGTGAGATGTACTTATAAGAAAGACTTATAAAGAATCTTAACTAAGGATTCATTTTTTTTTCTTGTTTTTGGTTTTGATTATTCCAGTCTGGGTTTCACTGTGTAACCCTGACCGTCCTGGAACTCTGTGGACCAGGCTGGCCTAGAACTCAGAGATCCACCTGCCTCTGCCTCCCAAGTTCTGGGATTAAACACATGCACCACCATGCCCGGCAAGGATGCATTTTTTTTTAACTCCAGAAATTATGAGTGAGGTCTGAGTGAAGAAAATTAAATGAGCACAAATATATAGGAAGACATTTCCGTTTGTGGATTTAAAGAACTAACATCGTTATAATGTTAATACAGCCTAAAACGATACGCAGTTTAAATTCTCATCAAAATATCAACGACAAAAAAAATCTCACAATTTGTATGAAACCACAAAGGACCCCAAACAGCTGAACTAATTTAAGAAAAACAAAGTTGAAGACTTCATACTTTCTGATTGCAAAACATTACAAAACTACAAAAAATATATAATGGTATATGATTGACACAGATAAATAAAACCTTGAGAATATGGGTGAGTCTTCTGATGGAAGAGGTCATCTGCCTATGTGTTACTCTCACTGGTTAATAAAGAAACTGCCTTGGCCCTTTAATAGGACAGAAAATTAGGTAGGTGGAGTAAACAGAACAGAATTGTGGGAGAAAGAAAGCAGAGTCAGGCAGACGCCATGCCTCTCCTCTCTGAGATGGAAGCAGGCTAAGATCCTTCCAGGTAAGACACCACCACGTGGTGCTATACAGATTACTAAATATGGGTTAAAGCAAGATGTGAGAATTAGCCAATAAGAGGCTGAAACTAATGGGCCAGGCAGTGTTTAAAAGAATACAATTTGTGTGTTGTTATTTTGGGTGTAAAGCTAGCTGTGCAGGAACGCAGCCCGCCGTTCCTACTACATTCATCTGTATGCTTCTATGTGTACCTGCTCCTACTACATTCACCAATATGCTTCTATATGTATGCTTCTGTACAGGCCAGAGGTCAAATTTCCCTATGATTCCTCAGGAGCCATCCACTCTGTATTTTGAAACAACATCTCTTGCTTGCCTGGAAGCTGCTTTAGTCTAAAGTCTTTGGCCAGAAAGTCGCAGGGATCCACCACCTTTCTCTGGCTCCTCAGCTCTGACAGAGCAAGCGTTCACCAACAGGCCTGACATTTGGGTGGGTCGTGGGATTGAAATCAAATCATCATGCGTGTATGGCAAGCCCTTTACTATTTCGCCAACCCAAGAAGGAAAATTCCATGATTTATAAACTATGTCATCTATGATGTTTTTGTTATAGCAGCCTAAATTGGCTAAAATAGGTCTTTTAATTAAAGTTTAACTGGGTTTTCTATGTTTTGTCTAGTGGGCACCAGCAAGAGTCCTGTAAAAACAAACTGGTCTATAATGAAGGCGTACCGCGCGAGGGGACCGAAGCTCCGGTTTAAGGTTATGATTATCAGCTGAAGCAGAGGGCAGGTCTAAATATCATTGTGCCTATCCAAAAAAAATGTCGCCACAGCCCCTAACAAGAATATTAAAGAGAAAGGTCCATGGTTAAAGAGTGAGTAAAATCAGGTACGAGCCAAGTGTCCGTCACTCCAGGACATGGGACATGTGAGCGCCGACGCCAACAGCTTCAGCTGTCACACAGTGAACGAGAACCACTGAACGGGTGGCAGCGGCAACACGAAAAGGGTGACTGATTTCCCCAGCCCTCGACGTGGGCCGCCAGCAATGGCCCACATCCGCACTGAAGCTCGACGCAGCAGAGTCCGCGATGGAACCCAACCAGAGAGAACAAACGTGCAAGCTTCTTCCACGGGCGCCCGCCGCAGAGTCAGAAGCGACCATGCCTGAAACGGCGATTTATTGTTTTAAAGACAGGAAACGCTGCAGCGGTGAAGAGCAATAAATCAGAGACGAGCTGGCCTGCGCCGGCTGATTGAAGGAGTCTCACCTGGATAAAGGGAAAGAAGCAGAGGAAGATGCTTTCTACTTGTGACTTACCTCGAGACTCAGCTTGAGCTAGTGGATACTGTTAACTACAGATACTGATACATGGACAGCATATAGCAAAATAAACAGATGTCTAGTATCCTGGGTTTTCTTTTCAACATTTTTTACCAAAGCCCAGCAAGACGTTTTCAGTTGAGAGGAAGCACACAGAAGCACCAGCCCTGGGGGCTGAAATGCAGGTGCTCATTATACCGAGCGCACATGTCATAGTTTGCCCGTTAGCATCTTCAACCGCATTATCGCTGCCTTCACTGTGTCTCTGGGTAATTTGAGGCGAGGGCCTAGGAAAGATAATATTTAAAATAGTTCCATTAAGCAATATTTTATAGATGATCTGCAAGCAGCCATACGTCAAGATAACTGAAAATAAGACATGAACATTTACGGTTCATATGGCTATTTGTTAGTGGATAGAAACATTTAAACAGCCACCAGGATCTGAGAGCCTAGGGAGTTCTAAGGAGGCCTCACTAGACTAGCACACGGAATTGGGTGCCCGAGAATCAGTAAGAACAACTTCATTAGGAGTTTGGTATTTAGAAATCAATCAAATAGAAAATATATCTATTCATATCTTTGCTATCAGTGACATGATTCATACTAATACTAAATAATATACAATATGAGCCACATATACAGTTTTAATTTGTGGTATTCATACTAAAATGTAAAAGGATTTCCTTAAACAGTTTATTTTAAATGTGCTCAATAATGCTTGTTATCTGTGTAATAAAAAAGGTTGAGATGTGACATGATTGCTTATATTAAGAATCATAAGGGTGGTCTTAATTTCAGGCTTAGAGCACATAGCTATGACAAACAATTATGGAACATACATACAGCATGCATTAATATGACATGGTCGCATTTCCAGCTCTGAGTAGAAATTCTCTATGGTGTCACCATATGGACAGTATGAAGCCCTATAATGCCACACTCAGTGACCTTCCTGACATAATATTCACTAAATTGTTTATAACTCTACAGTTTCACTTTAATAACATAAAACTATTAGAAATTCTAACCATTTTTTCTAAGTAATATGTTTCTCCTACCTTCCTATCTCCTTTGTTCCAGGATAAACATGCTCATGAGTAAACTTTTCATTGAAATAAACCACAAAGCGACATCCATCCAAATTGAATGTATTTGGCCCAGTGACTAAAGTAACCCTGCACTCAACACTCACCAAGTGGAAAAACACTATGGTGTTTAATGTGGAGCACTTTGGAACTTCAAACAAAAGCATATATGCATATTCTTTAATGTTATAATGATTTAGTTCTGCATTGCATCTCTTGACACCAAATGAAGCTTCCTAACCTGATTTCAGTCACATCCAGCTTAATTATTGTCCAAAGGAATACCATGGGAATCTCCAAAGAGCCCAGTCTGTTACCAAGACTGTAGGTTGTTTTCCACACACTGACAGCGAGGGCCCCATTGCTGAAGACAGCACATACATCGCCCATTGAAGACGGAGAAGTGTTGGGAGCAGTGAGACCCCAGATCCTGAATTGCTTGTAATCCCCTGATCTGAGTGCCTACAGCTGCTCTGAGCACGAGACCTTCAGGAGTGCCTGATGGCAGGAGAGTGGTTTCTGGTGGTTTTGGCTGGGGCGTGGCTATCTCTATATAATCTGCCCCTGAACACAGTAAAGGGGGCATTCTTGGGGAATTCAAATACGACCCGTGTCTCTGTCCCTCTGTCTGTGTTTTTTAACCTCCAGCCCCTTGCCTGAAGCTTGGTAACTGGGTAAAAGTGCATCGAATGCAGACACGGGGGTGCGGTGCGCAGCAGAGAAGTTGAGCTGGTGCCTACACAGAGCCTTCGCCCCTACACACTAGTGTATTTGGTATGGAAAGGAACTCTGCATGTTGCCAAAAGAGAAACAAACACCAAGGTAGCCACACACTCTTTGATCTACAATGTTGTCCTGCCTGCAAGATATCCTAGTGCAATGGCTGGACAAAGCCGATGGAAATAACCAACCAATATCAGATTTGACTTAGGGTCTATTCCATGAGGCAGATACCATACCCAACAATGTGTGGGTGGCCAAGAATGTGAGACTAGATAGCCCAGGGATCTAGGATAAAACCAAATACTAATGGTCTTTAAAAAAAAAAGGAACAATAAAATGATTGCTAATGACATTCTGCCACACTCAAAGATTAGTATCTTGCATCATCTGAGAAGCTTCCTCCAGCAGAAGATGGGAACAAGTACAGAGATCCTTAGTCAAACATAATGCACAAAGTAAGAGGTCTTGGAACACTCAGCCTAAACTGAAAGTCTCCATCAAATTCCTCCCCTCGGGTCTCAGTGAACCCCATGGAAGAAGAGGCAGAAAGAATGTAAGAGCCAGAGAGGATGGACGCCAAGAAAACACAAACCTCTAAGTCAACATGATCCGAGCTCATAAGTACTCACAGAGAGAGAGGCAGCAGGCACAGGGCCTGAACAGTTCCTCTTCATATATATTATGATTCCAGTTTTGTGTTTTTATTGTTTTTCCTGAGCATGTGAATAAGTGGATCTCTGTTTCTGGAGCATCTTCTTCGACTCTCTTTTTTTTTCTGTTTGTTTTGTCCAATTTCGATGTGTTTTGATTTATCTTACTGTTATATTTTATTATTTTCCCTTAAAAGCCTGTTTGTTTTCTAATGGTAGGCAGAAATGGAGTGGGTCTGGATGTGGGAGAGGGAACTGGAATAGAGGCAGGGGAAACTGTATATTATATGAGAAAAAATATTTTCAATAAAAGGGGGAAAAAACACCTGACACTTAGTTTTCTCCAAATTTGCCTGGTAGACAGCTCGCATATGGTGCGAGGTAGCATGTTATGCCCTATTCCACTTGTAGAGGAATACGCAGCCAGTCTCTGGACTTTGCTCCTTATGGTTTTTTTTTCTTTGTGCTGCTTCCATTGTGTGTGGTTTTCTGTAAGATAAGCCATACCAGTGAATATAACACTAATACTGTTGGATCTTGAGAGTCAGTGAGTTGCCAACTTTGGGGTGGTCCTGGCAATTGCTGACATGCTTTGCTATAAATAGAACTGCTAGAAATATTTTTGTATGTACCTGTTGGCAACGGATGATAAATTTTCACAGTTATTAGGTCATAGAATGTGGAAGTGTTCAACATTACTAAATCTTAGCAATTAGTTTGGGATTTACAATTCCTATCAGTGATGGAGAAGGGATCCAGGCTTTCCGCCTCCTTCTCAGCACTTGGCACAGTCAGTCTAGCCAATTGATTGTATGCAATGACATCTCATTTGGGTTTTAATTTATAATTTGCTGAGCAACTAAATATATTAGAGATCTTTTTCATAGGTTTAAGAACGATTTGGCTACCATATACTATGCCTTTTTTTCCGCTGGTTTGTCTGCTTGTTCACATTTATTTCCAAGTGTTTTACTATATTTTGGATAAGAGACTTTCATTTTATAGTTGATCAGTTTTACAAATACATTAGTCTCCCACATAATCTCTCACTGTTAGCCAATCAACAGCATTCTTAACTTCAATGTAGCTTAACTGACCATTTTTCTTTTTGCTAAAAGTATGCATACAATACTTAAAGGCCTGTGATGTTTGTCTTTTTTTTTTTCCTGTGCCCATTGTCCTTTGCAATGTTTTCTTTTGAGAAATGTCTGCTTAAGTCTTTTGCTCGCTTTTTAATCCAGAAACTTTTGTTTGATTGTTTTGGTACTGAGTTTTTTTGGAGTTCCTTAAGCTATTCTTTTTGAAAACATTTATTCTTAACACTGGCTCTAATGTGCTAGAAACAGGAAATATATGTTTTTAATCTTTTTAAAAGTCACAATTACTATTATAATAACAAGTACTCTTTTGAATGTTCCAAATTAGTAGCTTGGATTCCCAAGACATACCTGCATATATTATAAGTTATATTTATACAGCACAGTCTGGCATTTCATAGGACTTTCCCTTATCTTTAGTTATTTCCATGTTTTGACAATTAGAGAAAAAACAGATGGTGAATGGTGAAACACATTTTAAACTATTGCAGAAATATTTGGCAACAACTACAGGAGTGTTAGTGGAATAATGACTCTGTAGAAATGGCAGTTCTAGAGCCGGGCGGTGGTGGCGCACGCCTTTAATCCCAGCACTCAGGAGGCAGAGGCAGGCAGATCTCAGTGAGTTCGAGACCAGCCTGGTCTATAAGAGCTAGTTCCAGGACAGGCTCTAAAGCTGCAGAGAAACCCTGTCTCGAAAAACCAAAAAAAAAAAAAAAAAGAAAGAAAGAAAAGAAATGGCAGTTCTATTTTACATGTAGTTTCTTGAAGGAAATAATTAAAAATGAAATAAAGAATAAATTGTTGAATATGTGCTACATAGACATATGGTGGTATGGGTAGAGGTTTTTGGTGACCACTGTATGTCATCATGACTCTGGGTCTCAAAACTCTGCATCATACATTGAAAATATTTTGAGTTCATTCTGCCTTTTACAATCTGTAATTTTTTTGTAACTGGAGGTTTCTCTCCCTCCTGTCCATTTCTTAATAACCACTCTGAGGTCTAATATTAAAACTGTTTGGTCTATCAGCTCAGGCTTATTATTATCTAGCTCTTACAATTTAAATTAATCCATTTCTATTAGTCTATATTTTACCATAAGGCTTGTGGCTTGTTACCTCACATCTTGCTTCCCTGGAAGCTGCTGGCATTTCCCTGACTTTGCCTTCTTTGTCCCTGTACCTGTCTGGATTTCTTGCTTAGCTATATTCTGCTCTGCCATAAAACAAAACAGCTTCTTTATTAACCAAAGATAATAAAATATATTCAGGGCATACAGAATTGTGTCCCCACATCAACTTTCTAAACTAATCCTGATGGCTTTATTCTTTCCCACTTTTATGTCAGTTATACTTTTTTAAAGTATTCCACCTTAAAAACACTTCCACATTTCAAAAAAATGGACCCATATATGACACAATATTATTCAACATTTTTTTCTGAAATTTTTTCATAATTTGAGTAATACTTCAAGCTTCTAGATATGCATTGTCATTTTGTACTATATTTTCATTTTCATCCTGTTTCTATCTCTTTTATTAAAATAGTTTTAAGCTATTCTGAAGGCTATTTTGGTAAGATGATTATAATAATATTAAGGCAGTTGTTATAATATTTCAAAGTACTTAGGAAAAATGGTGAGCTAACTTAGCTCAAAATTATACCATATTTGTTTTTATCATTTATGACAAAAAATGGTGCAATTGTAGGGGTTTTTTTGGTAAATCTTCCAAATTGAATTTTATTAAAACAAACTTTTAGGAAATGAAAACGGTGAAAAAAGTTTGTACATATTTATAGCAAGAGAACGTTGACTTTGCTTTTGTGGCTACTCAGGGTCAATGGCTACTTGTTCAAAAATAATTCAGAACTCATTAGAGGGCTTGAGTGTAACGGAAGTATCCGAAATTATCATTTTATTCCAGCAGTTCAATGTTAAAAGTCCAGTTTTAAAAGTACTTATTTTTTTTTATTTCCCTCGGTTGAGCGATCTTGTTCGTTTAACCAAAAATAAAATAATTCAAATAACAATAAGTGGCACTCCATTATAAAGTTCTTTGAGATTGGAAAGTCAGAGTAGTTAATTTGTGTCATCCTGTATGGGGAACATGAATGTAAAAGAAGATAAAAATCGTATTTCACTACTTGGGAACCTAAGCCATCCCTTCCAGTGAGCATTCTTACTGAATTACAGGAATAACAAACTCCAAACATAGAAGATGCCCATGAGCAGCATCAGGCCCCATTTGCACAAGGCTTCCTCTGTATACACTTCTTTTTTTTTCTTTTTCTTTTTTTTTTTTTTTTTTTTTGGTTTTTCGAGACAGGGTTTCTCTGCAGCTTTTTTAGAGCCTGTCCTGAAACTAGCTCTTGTAGACCAGGCTGGCCTCGAACTCACAGAGATCCGCCTGCCTCTGCCTCCCGAGTGCTGGGATTAAAGGTGTGCGCCACCACCACCCGGCTCTGTATACACTTCTTAAAACACATAGCTTCTACCACAAGTCTTATGCGGTTCTACTATGCCACCCCATCAACCAAGGAAGGCTAAAGCATCAAGAGGTCAAGTTACTTGCCAAGATTACTGGTTGGTAAATGAAGCAGCTGGGATTCAAATTCAAACAATTAATCTTCATAACCTTTGCTTGTAACCAAGAAGCACAATTTAACCTAGGTTTTTGTCATCTGTAGCAGGACTTGCTAACCATTAGCCCAGATTTTACTTGACTAATTTGGAGTTACAGTTGCTGGAAATTTTAAAGGAATACATATTGGAACTTACAACATTTTTTTTTTTTGCAACCTTCCCTTCTATACTTGAACGGCTACAATGTACTTTACCCGTTTCCTCAACATTCTTCTTCATTGGGGAGTATGCATCTCTAACTCTCTCAGGGGAGCTAAAGCTGCCAGTTCAGTAGCAAATTCTGTCTCCCACCACACCCACAGTGAGATGCCGAATTGCCCTGACACCTCTGCAGACATTTGTCCTTGTCCAGGTGTGTACGTCTCTACTTCCTTTGAGACAATGAGTTCTTTGAGAGCCTGCTCCTCTTGTAAAAGCCATCTTAACTTTCTTCATTTCTTTATCTCTGGTCTTCTTTCTTTAAGAGAAGGTAAGTAGCAAGGTCAAATCAGTTTCCTATTTTAATCAGAGACATGCAAGGCATCATGAGGTGTATCTTTCAATTCGTGTGTTATAAAGACTGTGTGTCCAAAAGCCTACCCTGTCCAGGTGTGTGAACTCTGCGCAAGCATGTGCAAAATGGGAGTGGTGGTGTCAGTGGCTTCCTTTGCTGGTTACATGCATTTGAGATGAGAAAGCCTCCAAAACAGTCTTGTAACCGTAAATAACTAGGAAATAGTTATGAAATCTGAGTTATAATGATGATCGTATGAAAGTCAGAAGAAGACCCTTTAAAACCAATCATGAATATGATCAGGATGAAAAAGGAAGAGTGGATGTGTGTAAGGGAGAGAGAGAAGTAGAGATCAAAATGGAGAAGAGATTTGTGGTATAATACTAATCCCTGAGTTTTCTGGAGTACCGGCATCTAGCAATATTTGCATATAATATTGATGGTGTCCTGTGCACCTGAAGTGGTTCCTAGTGATCAAAGCAGCCATGACTGGCATGGCAAACTGCTACAGATCCTTCTGAGACCTCCAGAATGGATCATTTTCCTTGTCTTAAAGTTTGAGTTCCCTGATAACGGGGTGACAATGCTCCGGCTAGACACCACAAGCCAGCAAGTCAGAAGCCCGATGCCAACAGGGGATTACCTCCTTTGGAGTGTTTGATCAGTGAACTGCCGTAGACCCTTAAATATTTCAGCTACTGCCAATGCTACTGGCTACCCTCCAGAAGTTGATAGAGAGACCCCATTGCTGAAGACACTGCACATTTGAGTCACAGGACAGGAAAGCAGACTTAATTAAAAAGGCCTGGAGCCGGGCGGTGGTGGCGCACGCCTTTAATCCCAGCACTCGGGAGGCAGAGGCAGGCGGATCTCTGTGAGTTCGAGACCAGCCTGGTCTACAAGAGCTAGCTCCAGGACAGGCTCTAAAGCTGCAGAGAAACCCTGTCTCGAAAAAAAAAAAACAAAAAAAAAGGCCTGGAGATCTAATCAAAGAGCCCTTTCCTGTTTGTAGATGTGTGCAGGGCTTGGTATTACTCTTTGTTCTACCTAAGAGTCTTGCCTTTGAATATTTGATTATCGACACAACCTCCATTTATTTCTCAAAAAGTTACTTCTCTCTCTCTGAATTCTTGTAATACTTTATACATAAGACTTGTATGTTGGAAGAGTAATTCTGATACATTTGATGATTCATCCTCTTCGTGATAATTCCAAGGAAAGCCACCAATTAGGTTATAAACCCATTCAAATAAGCCCATTGACATCTATGCTTGTTTCTAATGTTCTGCACCTGGAACCTATTGCTGGGGAAGCAATCTTAATGGTGTTCACTAACTAGGTTTGAGTTCATACCCTTGGACTTGCAGTTTGGTGCTTTCAGTTTTCATAAACTATTTCTAAAAAGCAAAAGTTGAAGTTCTTCAATTTAGATCAATTTCAGTTTCAAGCACAAGCTATGTTATAATTTAAACGACATGGTGGCTATTGATCTTGTATGAGTTGCATTACTTTAATCATATGGACAGACATCAGAAACAAGGTTTTAAAGTTTGGCTGGCTCAACCCACTGTAAAAACTCAAAGGCAGCTTGGCCATTGATCTAAAGCAGCATCCCTGCGTCAATAAAAGACCTGCAGCAAAACTTTAAAATGTCCCCAGAGGGCAGCCAGCCAGATGTGTGCACCATCCAGTCCTCCAAGTCTGGACTGAAGAAAGGGAAGCAGGCTCAGGCTGACCACAGTCCTATGGCCACTTCAGCTGCCCTCACCCTGCTGTGGAACTTCTGCCTCTGCCCCTGGCAGCTTGCCTCTTCCAACTGTGTCTTTCCATGCCCTATGGCACAGAGCATTTCCTTGGACATGACACCAGAACCAGAGGTGACAGGCTGCCTGTCACCAGGAGCCAAAAGACAGGATTCCACGCTTGAGGGATGCCAGGAAAACTGAATCCGGAGCCAGTTTGGGAAGTAAACCACCTCAAAGATTCTTGCTCAACCTGGGAACAAACTTTCTGTACTGTGAAGGCGTGAGTACACACCCCTTTCCTCCCGAGGTAACCAATACTCACAGTCCTCTGGGAGTCTCGTCCGGCTGCTCACAGCCCACCTTTACATTGGTTCATCAAACACAGAAGAGGTTCTCATTCACGCGGTTCCTTGCCAAGGATCATGACTGACCAGCATGATCAGTACAAGTCCACCTCCACCAAGCAATCAGAAAACAGCCGGAGAGCTCTTCCCCACGCTTTAGAAACACGGCTCGGAGCCAGAGACGCTTGGTTGATGAGAGATCCAAACATAAATTCCAAATGTTAATTGATGCAATATGTGATTAAGTTAATTTAAAAAAAAATAAACAGTTAAGACCAAAACAAATTAAAAGTCTGGTTCAAATATAAATTTTGAAAAAAAAAATGCATTCCGCAATTAATCATTAAAACAGTAAAGTACGTGTAGCCATTTAGCATTCTTTCCAAAGAATAAAATTCATACTGTGATTTTTTATGAGGATCTGTACTTCCGCTTTCCTCCATTCGGATGGTAACTTTTCTTCTCTAATCTCAAGAACCAAAGTGTCTTTGATGCTGGATGTTGGATTTTTTTTTCCCACTCAGACCTACTGTTATTTTAACAACTGTTTTTAAAAGCAGATACTCTTGTAAAAAGCATTACTCATGATAAAATATTTCCATCACCCACTCAATGTGGTCATAGGTATTCATTTTTACCTTATGTTGGCTCTAATGCTAGACTCTATATACAACTAAAATAAGTCCGCTTGGAGCTCATAACAAAAGGGTCAAACAGATATGAAAGTATCTCTCATATCGGTCAAAATGATATAACAATTACAGTGAGAATCAAACACATGTTGCAAGCACTCGGGAGGCAGAGGCAGGCGGATCTCTGAGTTCGAGGCCAGCCTGGTCTACAAGAGCTAGTTCCAGGACAGGCTCTAGAAACTACAGGGAAACCCTGCCTCAAAAAATCAAAAAAAAAATGTTGCAAAAGTAAAGTGGAAGAAATTATACATCATGGCAAAAGGCACTGGGTCTCTTTTATCCAGGACTTTACTGAAGCACCTTAAAAAGTGAATAACCTCATGGTAAAAACGCACAATCTGGAGCCTCATGAATTAAAAGTACAAGGAGAGGGAAGACCTCACTGCTGGAGCCAAAACTCCGAGACAGCTCACAACAATCCCTCTTGAGACACAGGTGCCTCTGAGAATTCCTACAGCCCAGGAAATAACAGCAAGAATTAACCAACGGAATTGCATGAAGGTAAAATGTTTCCACCCAGCAGAGGATACAACATACACATAAACATAAACAACACACACAACAGAGCACACACACATAAATTTAAAAGATTTTAATTTAAAAATTTTTAAATTCACATAAGCCTCAAAGCATATCAGTTATTTCAAATACGTATTTGTCAAGAGGGATATCATCTCTTTCAATATAAATTTAAAAAAAAATGGCCAGAGTCTCAAACAGTCACATGTAGCCCTATATAAAACACATTTTGCTTTTTCTCATCTGGAATTTTAAATGTTTATTACTACAGGCTTTAGTACTTCGATGTCATCGTCTTCAATTAGATGTTTTAATATGTGTATGCAGAGAAATAAACCATATTCTGGAGTTCGGGGCAAAAAGAATTATAGATATCCTCCCTGGCCATAAAGCAGTTGTCACAGATTAGAAGTTTCTGCAGAGGGAAGTAGAAAAAGACAAGATCTCCTGAGTAAATTGGGAGCATGGAGACCTTGGGAGAGGGTTGAAGGGGAGAGGAGAGGCGGGGAGGGGAGAGGCAGGGAGGGGCGCAGAGAAAAATGTAGAGCTCAATGAAAATCAATCAATCAATAAATACATACATACATAAATACTTTTACCATAAAAAAGAACTTTCCACAGCATACAATCTACAAACAAAACTTCTGCGTAATAAAAGGCCCAACAGAAATGTCTATGAAAACATGCTCTCTAATTAAAATCCCTTTAGTTACACAGTAATATCTTTTATTAATAAGTATATTTAAAAATTTTTCATCAGACATTTTTCTAGGATACAAGCAAATTTAAATTAATAGTGAAAATATTTTCTATTAGGATAATTTACATGACTTCTTTTGTAAAATTAATTGCTGTTGGCACAAAAATGAGTCTCGACAAAAATAGGCAAGCACTTTGGGCTTCATAATTTCCTAATAGTCCATAAAGACTATAATAGCTGAGATATTGTACAATATATAATTTTGTATGTATAATAATTTCTTTACAACATTGTTCTTCTCCACAATTTGAAGTGAATATTCTCTTCAATATAGATGTCTTAGTTACAGGTATCAGATTGTTTTATTGGGAACAAGAGATAACTAATTCTGTAAAAAGTAGGAAATATACTTTTTACTTACTGTCATAATTATGATCTTATGACTACTAAAAAATGAAATCTGCAGCTTTATAACTAAATATTGCCCTTTAAGTTGAAGATTATGGGGGATCATAGTATTTGTATCTGTGTACACTAAGGAAGGTTTATAATGGAGTATTCTTTGGGGTAGGCAGGCTGTTTGATAGTGTTTGAGATTTTATTCCTCTTTTGCCTGGAAGAAAGGAAATCATGGTTGCCCAGAAAATAACCATTTGCCAAGAAAATGCAGTGAGAGAGAACGAACATACCCCAGGGTCCAGGAAAGATGAGTGCCAATTTCAGCTGTGACAGCCAAGTGACCTGGGCCAACCCCTAGCCAAACGCTGGCCTATTCCTGTAGCTGAGACGCTTGACCAGACAGTCTCCAAGACTCCTTCGGGGACCAGCATCATCTAACACCTTTTATTTCCAGCATCCCAATGGAACAGTGTGGTGCATCAAAGACTTGCATTTAACCTGTGTGAAATAGAAATGACTTCAATTTACGATTCACGCATACTAGCCAATCCATCTAAAATGGGTCCCTTGTTCTCTATGACCCAGAAGTGTCCTTAGGGCAAAGCAGTTACAAAAAGGCAGGGAAGCAGGCATTGCTTCCTTCTCTGAGTGTGACTGTGTGCTGTGTGCCATCTGACAGACCTGGGGAAAAAAGAGCCTCAAATGAGGGATGGCTTTCACCAGGTTGGGCTATGGACACGTTTGAGAGACTTTTTCTTGATTGATGTTTGATGTAGGTGGACACACCCACTGTGGCAGGGCCACTCCCGGGAAGAATGACCCAGGTTGCATTAGAGAGCTTTCCCAAGGAGAGGAGAACAAGCCATTAAAACATTCTTCCACTGTTTCTACTTCAAGTTCCTGCCCTCTTGGAGTGTTCACTCAGTTGTCTTCCACCATGGACTGTTAATTAGATGTTTAAGACAAATAAGCCATTTTCAACCCACAATGCTTTGGGCCACGGTGTTTACCAAAGCAGGAGAAGAAAGTTATAATGTCTCCACTCTGAGAACTACGAGTTACAAAGTCTTGTGGTAACATTCATTCAAGATCTAATTCTCCTTGATTATTTGGAACCCCATACACTAATAACATGACTATTCTAATTCATTACAGTAACCATACACCATGCATTTTCCCAAAGCAGCCTCAACTCCAAAGCACTTGTCCCAAACTTAAACTAAGTTTCAGACTTTATCCTTTTTCAAGGTTTAAGAAACAGCATTTCCTGGGTGTTTCATTGTACAGAAGGACCAAAAGAGTTTGATAACTTAGTTAATGCCTTAGTTGATTCCTGAAAACACACACAAGAGACAGAAGAGGCCATACAAGTTTATCAGACTTAGCCAGCCAAGGACACAGAAATATATGGAAGAACCAAGATATTTATTTCTTTAACTATATTTTACTTTTGCTATAAACATAGTAAGATGACTAATGCACAGCATATAAGCATGTCTTTAAACTTTGTTTCATTATATTACTCTAGATAAGTCCTAAAAACTATAGGGTCTCCGAAACAAATGTACATTCATACTGTTTAATGATTACCTTCATGAGAACCATACCTTTTTATCAGGCTGCCCATAGTCATCAACTCAAGATGTCTAGCAAGTCAAGATAATAGCTGCAAGGTATCCTAGGAGGACAGTGGCCAGAAGAGTCTTAGAGCTTAAAACCACACTATGAAAATAGGCGAGCCTAAGATTAGGAACTGAATGCAGAAAGAGCCAAAAGAAGATGTGTTCGATGAGGCTGAGATAAACAAAGAATCCATTGCTGTGCACCCTGCCCCACAACAGACTAAAGTAACGTGGGACTCTTTAAGAGTCAGACTTGAGTGGTCATGGTCAGAGGAGATGGTTCTGTCAATGGCACTTGGCAAAGATCAAAAGAGAGCAAAGTGGTGAGCAGATGGTCTCTATTTAGAATTTGTAAAGGGGAAATTACATTACAGGAGTAGAAATTCGGGTTACATAAGAGGAAAAACATGAGACATGGTTTCTTAAAAGCATTGCTGTTCTCCTTCTTTGAAGCCTTTGAAAACACAGCAGACAGCTTTGTGTCTGTGGCAGCTAGAATACAAGGTTGAATGGACAAGGATTCAGGTCAGACATTTATGAGATAGTCACATATTGCTGTGCACCCTGAATATATAATATGTACACAAATACACCTTATATTATTAGAATGAGTTTTGTAATTATTTTAAAAAATCCATTGAGACCCCAAAACCTGACACTTGACCCTAACTTTTCTCTATAAAGGTAGAATAAAACATGTTTTATATAATCACATCAATAAAATTACACAGAATTCATTCAACATGTTAAGAATGCTTATTAATTCAAATAAGTATGTATTACTAAGAATTAGGGATAAAAACATTAGGATGTCACCAAGTTATAAACATTTAATTGAAATTATATTTCAAGGAAAATGTCTCTAATCACTACATAAATGCATCGAAATGGCGTTTTAGGTAAAGAACATTCTCAAACCCCACAAAGAGAATAAGAGAAAAGCAAATACAAAAGAAGTCTGGAAAGACAGTTAGAAAAGTAATGAGATTTGCAGATCGACTGAAAACATCAAGAAATCCTCCAAAGCATATTTGACATTTGGTCAGTCAGTCAGAAGAGACTTGGCCATTGGTCAAGAGAAATATGAATCATAAAAGTTCCTCTCCGCCATCACAGAGTGCAGACGAATCAGATGGCAGCTAACTAGTTCCTGGTCTCAATTCCAAGAGTCAGTAACGTAAATAGTTGGCTTTATGATCCAGATTAGATTTCCTTTTTTTTTTTTTCCAAGCTTGGAAAGCATGCAGCGCCCACTCACACAGGATTTGGGGAAGACTCTAATGATCATCCCATTCACCGACTCTGGTCTTTACTTTGGCCGGTGGCTGGGGTAAGGTTGTCATGTCTGTCATTCACTGCACAAGTCTGAGCTTCCAGCCAAAGGCTGGGAAGCACATTCTGCTGTGGCAACAGACTAAACATTCAAAAAGGCAGAGTGAGAAGAGGTGAGCATGTCCAAACCCACGGAGGGATGGAAGCAAGACATTTTCAAAGCACACCACGGCACACAAGCACTGAGATCATGTGCATCCCAGCTAAGGGCCAGCTTAGTCTAAATAATTATTTTCTACTAGTGTTTTGCCAACATTGCCTTTTATGTATCTGTAGATGATTTAATTTGAATTTCTCATGAACTACATATCCAAAGATTAACTTCAAAATAAAAATTCTCATGCAGTTTCTCGTATAGTTTAAGTGTTACTTCCTTAAATAAGAATGTGGGATTAATTCACCTTTTAAGGCATTTTCCTACAGGCTTCTAGGTGAAAAAGAGAGTTTCCACAGCATCAAATGTAAGTTACAGAGGAGAAAAAGAAGCATTGCCCATCAGATTCCCCCCTCTGAGTTTCACACCATACATGTGCATATGAGTTTGTACATATACAAACACACATGCAGTCACACCATTTCATTACCTGGATGAAAAGATCTTTTCTTTAAAAAAATTCAATATACTAAATAATGCAAGTGTGGCTAATCTGGTCCCCTATGTTATGGAGCTGGGTGAATTTTAAAACTATCGAGAGCAGGCTGCCTGTGGTTAGTGAATTTGTTCTCTGTTTTAGGTCAGTAACTGGTTCTAAGTTGGTCTAATTTGGTGCTGCTTTTTACAAAAGATTTGAAGACTTGTACTAGGATAAAATGAAACTCTTAGAAAGTATCATGTATACACATGCCAGCGTTTGACAAACTGGTATACCCTAACTGCAATACACACATAAACTGAAAAGGACTCATTCCTCAATTATGACTACAGTAAGGAATAATAAAGTACTATGCCTACTTCTAATCAAGTAATGAAGATTAAACACAGTACTAAAGCATTCACCTGAAGGCTGGAGAGATGGCGCAAGAGTTAAGGGCACTTGCTACTCCTTCAGAGGCTGAGAGTACATATGGTAACACCTACATGAGGAAGCTAATAACCACCCGAAATTCTAGCTCTAGTTCTTAAGTGTCCAATGCCCTCTTCTGATTGCTACAGAAACCGCACACAGGTGGCGTATACACACGAATAAAAATTTAAAGTATAAATATTTAAAGCATTCATGTTTCTAAGCATGATGGATAGATGTAATCAGCTTAAATAAACTTGGTGGTTGCATTCCAGAAAAATAGCAGGTTCAGAAACCATTCTGAATACAAGCTTTGTTTGTTTATGTAAAATGAAGAAAATTACTGGCTCAATGAATTGCAAATGGACGTTTTTCTTTGCATGAATAACTGACGAGACTTTTAAATGATGCAGAATATGGCCTAATTCTTGACATTCCAAGAAAGGTGGCTCCCCCAGGTTCAGATACTAAATGTCAAGTCCAATTATTATTATATATAAAAATGTTTTCATAACAACCTAGAATTCTCATGCAGAACAGTGCTGCATGCTTCACCTCAGCCTTAAAAGCACAGGTGTAGACGCATACCTACCTTTGAGCTCTCACTGGGTCTGTAGGGAGAGGTGCAACGATGTCTTGCAGGACTATAACAAGATTTTTGTGTGTCACTACAAACACTTTCAAACTTTAAAAATTGGAATCATGCAAACTGTGTTCTATGACTATAAGGAAAAGAGGTTAACAGTTAAAAATAGAAAGATAAGCATAAAATTCAGTATGGCAAACATTAATTTCTTCTCTATAAGCCACTGATAAACAGCTAAAAAAAAGGCATGTGTAAATAACAAAAGGAAATACAAATGAACAAATATGATTTAAAATTTGTAGGCAAATGGATGGAGCTAGACAACATCATTTTTGGTGAGGTAACCCAGACACAGAAAGACAATTATCACATGTGTCACTCTTAAGTGGTTTTTAAACATAAAGCAAAGAAAACCAGCCTACAAATCACAATCTTAGAGAACCTAGACAACAATGACAACTCTAAGAGAGACTTACATAGATCTAATCTACATGGGAAATAGAAGACAAGATCTCCTGATTAAATTGGGAGCACAAAGACCTTGGGGAGCAGAGAAAAATGTAGAGCTCAATAAAATCCCATTTTAAAAAAAATCTTATTGATTTTTACTAGAGTTAAAAAATGAAAGTAATTACTCATTGAAATGAAAACTCATTATTGCATATCTATTATCAAGTGACATAAATATCTAACAACATCTCAGTGTTCTGAAATTCATGCATAAAAATTTTGTTTGCTAGGTTTTTTAATTTTATTTTTTAGAAAAAGAAAACAAACTATCATTTTGCATTTTACATACAAATTCCAGTTCTCATTCCCTTCTCTCCTCCCATTTCCTCCACTTCTCTCCCACTCCACCCACCCCCATCAAGTCCTCAGAGAGGGTAAGGCACATTGCTTTAAGGAGGTCCAAGGCCCTCGTTACTATATCTAGGCTGAGCAAGAAATCCATCCAAAGAGAATGGGTTTCAAAAAGCAGTTCAAACAGTAGGGATGAAACCTGGTGCCACTGACAGTGGCCCCACAGTCTGCACCAGCCATACAACTGTTACACACATTCACAGGGTCTCGTTTGGTCCTATGCTGGTACTTCCCTGTCTGGCTGGAGCTGGTGAGCTCCCATTAGCTCAGGTAAACTGTTCAGTGGGTGCCCCCATCATGGTCTTGACCTCTTTGCTCATATTTTCTCACTCCTTCCATCTTCAACTGGACTTTTGGAGCTCAGCCCAAAAGACCATCCAGAGTGAGGGAACCCAGGCCCAGAAAGATAAACATGGTATATACTCCCTCATAAATAGATACTAGATGTAAAGCAAAGGATAACGAGCCTATAGTCCACGACCTTAGAGAAGCTAAGTAACAATGTAAACCCTAAGGAAAACATATATAGATCCCCCTTGGAAGGGGAAATAGACAAGATCTCCTAAAAAAAAAAAATTGGGAGCATGGGGTATGAGGAGAAGGGAGGGCAAAAGGGTAGGAGGAGGGGAGGGGGAAGGAGAACGTGAGGGAACAGGATTGTCAAGATGGAGAGCAAGGAAAGAGATATTTTGATTGAGGGAGACATTATAGGGCTAGCAAGAAACCTGGCACTAGAGAAATTCCCAGGAATCCGCAAGGATGACCCCAGCTAAGACCCTAAGCAATAGTGGAGAGGGTGCCCGAACTGGCCTTGCCCTATAGTCAGATTGATTACTCTCTTAAATGTCACCATAGAACCTCTATCCAGCAACTGATGGAAACAGAGGCAGAGACCGGCAGCAGAGCATAAAAATTTTTAAATATGGTGTTTGTTCAGGGAAAGACAAATAGAACAGTGAACGGAATGGAAACTTAATAACAATTTCTACCACCGTAAGATCTTTCCAGAGAGCACTGTAGAACTCTAAGTAAAACAATGCATCTTTCAAACCAATGGGGAACATAAATGAGATAAAGAGGATTACTTAATTCTACAAAAGTTATAGGCTAAATTCCTCACTTCATTGTACTTTCTTAACCCGAATATAGATATATACCATAACATCAATTGTCCAGAAAATGCTATTTACACTACATATAGTAGTTTATTTTTACTCTGGTTATATAGTAGTATTCTATATAGTTCATATCTCAGAATAATGGTTCATTCTAGATGGTAATCTGTTATTGTAACAGGGATAGCCACGGGAGGGCCTCCATATAGATATAGAAATAGATATATAGAGTATGGTACAGATATGCTAAAAGTGATAAAGAAGTGAGTCATTAGACTCAAAAATAACAAAATTGAAATTCTAAATTCTTGTAATAAAATGGCAGTCCAAAATCAACTTCAAATCCATAAAAAAGACAGTGATGTATAAAGAACATTTCTCATAGAATAGTATCCTCAGAGCACTGAGCAAAATGCTGTCCAAATGTTAAAAAAGATTGGGGCTCAAAGAAAACCAGAAATAGACTGCATAAAAACGATTTAAAGATCGTCTTAGTGATCCAGTGATGCTGTGTGCGGTGACAGAACTAGGGAGCAGGGAAAACCCTTGGGAAGAGGAGGAAAAGGCCAAAACTTAAACAATCTCCTTTGAAGACTGAGACTACAAACAAAAATGATTCAAGGTTAGAGATTGTTTTTAAATGTATGGAAAAACCCATACACTCATAGAACAAAGCAAACAAGTAGATCACAGCAGTCTTAGATCAGGTAATAATTTCTTACATAACAACAAACACCAAATTGCTACAAATTTGTCATCTTAAAACTACATGTATCACTTCTCTCTGTAGAATAAAAATTCAAAACCAAGGTGTTGGTGTGCCCATGTCTCCTCTGAAGGCCATAGGAGAGGAACCCTCTTCTTCTCACATTCTTTTGATTGTAGACAATCTTTTCTCCTCCTAGATTGCAAAGGAATCATTCAACACATTTATTGGAAAATGGAGGCACCTCAGTGGATAAAGATGCCATTACAGAGCCTGCTGACCTGAGTTTGAGGCTCCATGTAGTGAAAGAAAAGAATAAACTCCCACAAACTGTCCTCTAATCTCCACATGTACCCCAGGTTACATGCACACACACATACACACAAACACACACACACACTAATTAGTAATAATAAAACAAAATAAAATAAAATTTCTTTTTAAATTTTCAAATATTTTACTTTTAATTAAAACATAATTACGTGTTTTCCCCCCTTCCTTTCCTTCCTTCAGTCTTTCCCATGTACCCTAAATATATATATAAATATACCTGTTCAGTCTATACAGTGTTACTCGTATGTATGTAATTTTAGGGCTAACAACTTGCTATCGGATCCCTCATCAAAGAGACATCTTGCAGTATATGAAGACCAGCACAGAAAGCCCAAACCAGTCAAAGTGCAGAGAGCAAGTGATAATGAGGTGCCCAGCCCCATCGACGTTGGCATATCTGTACCTAAGGATCGGGGATCATAGCAGAAGAGGGTGCAGAAGATGCATCAGAGCTATAGAAACAGGGAATATGCTGAGATTAGTCTCCTAGAAGTGTTGGAGAAGCTACAGCCATGAAACCTCAACGCCATGACTGCCTATACAAGACCTGCACAAGAATAACACAACCAAATAGGCTAACATGGAAGAGGGAAGCTCACAAGGTCTCAACCTTACACAAAGAACTGAAAGCAACTAAGGAGTAGAGAGAGCTGAAAAAAATAGTTTTCCCTGCCCCAAATTAAATTTAATAAAATTTTTAAACATTTATCTATTTTTGGTTTTGTGTGCATGAGTGTTTTGCCTACTTAGATGAATACAGAGCTCTTGGGGGCCAAAGTGAGCATCAGATCCCCTGGAATTGGTTACGGGCCTTTGTGAACCAGTACTCTTAAACTCTGAGCCATCTCTCTAACTCACAAATAAAAGAAGGATGGCATAAATCAGGGGAGCCAGAATATTAAATAAAGAGCATGATGGAATTTTTTATGCTTCTAGAAATGTCATTCACAGAATCATGATTTAAATCATTTAAAGAATCGTGATTCTTTAAATGGTATTTCCATTTAAAGAACTACAGATGGAGTAGCGTGTCTTGTTACATTTGTCAGAACGCTTCTGTGTAAATGTGTATTTTACTGAAAGCCATCTGGTCCGCCAGAAAATGACTCTGTGAAATCAAATTGTCCAGCTGAAGCAGTGCCACAACATTCCCCGAGATACACAGCTTTGTTAGTTTTGTAACCCAATGACTTTAATCAATTCCATACATTTAAAAAATTGTATACATGCCTATGTTTTTTTCTCTGAGGTTTTTGCTAGCTATTTAGGACAGAAATAACTATCTCATACTTGAGTTTTCTGTGTCTCCATATTCAAAGTTGACATCAAAATGTGTTATTCGCTATTTATTCATGAGTAAATATTAATCAAATTCTAGTTTTGTTTTCTCACACTCTTTGATACATAATTCTTTAAAATGATTTTTTTAAAGAAAGCACATCACTACTATAGTGTGCTTTAGTCAGAATTATAATTACTAGGCTAAGAATTCTCAAAAATGGTATTATTGCTACCAAATAAAAAGTAATTGTTTCATTTATAAGAAAAAAAAAAACCTTCTCTTCTCGTTGGGTAAAACTTTGTCAGCTGTTTCATTTCTCTGGCCTCCTGATTCTGTGGCAGGAGTTGAAATCATTTCCAGACCTTTTTTTTTTGCTATTTTTATATTAGTGCCCTGACCAAATTTTATTCAGCATACTCTCTCCTCTTAGAAGTAATTCTTCAGGCAAAATATGCTCCCTCAAAGAGATGTGCAGGAAATTGATGTGTTCCGTCTGTGTAGGTTTGTCATACGGGAATTGTTTAAAGAAGATGAAATTTAGTTGCATGTGGCCCTAGAGAGGACAGTGTAGTACGCCAGGAAAGGCTCCAAGAAGAGATGAGACACTTTACCAGTTGGCCAACAGTGAGTCATCTCTTTGTAACAAACAATATTTGGAGAGAAAAGGCTACTAGTGGTGGCTATGTTGAAAAAGATTTAATTGTCCACTGAAACACATCAACACCTGAGAGGAGACTGAGAAAGCACACAGCTTTTGGTCAAGTACCCACTTCTGTCAATCAGATATGCATGTTAAGTCCAGCTTGCTAGTCATCAAAGTCTTGATCGTAAGGACATTGAATATGGTAGGCACATGTCTCCCCCAAAGTCTCATGAGACCCTGAAGCCAAGTTCCAGCCTAGAGGAATGCAATGAAGGATGTTATGGATTTGGTGGACTGACATCTCTAATACCCAACTTTTCCACGGTTTAAGGAAATTCTTTTGGCTCACTTAATCTGAAAGCCTTCCAATAGTGCTTTCTATAATGTGGTTGGAAAACAGACGGTACTTTTTCTCAGAAATATTAATTCCATACTTGAGCAAAGTTCATAAATCACACCTCACTTTTTCTTCTCCAGACTGAATAGGCACAGGCTTTCCTTTTAAAATCTCAATTTTCCACAATTTGCCATGTAATAGCTTTGCAGTGATTCTACTCCAAAATTTCAAGACTTTTAAACTCTGGGTCTCAGAAGCAGATGACAAAATCCACAAAGCATGTGGAGAGGGCTGAGTGTTCTCTACCAGCATGAGCACATGGACAAATATGATAGTTATTTTGGGCACTAAAGAAATCTTTGTTCTGCATATATTATGACCACCAATTTGTGAAATGATTATAACTTTCTTCTTGCCCGGAATATCATTGCAAATGACTGGGTGGTTCTCCTCTGCTGTCCACAAACCAACAGGAAGCACAAATAGCTCTTCTTTATAATAGCCTAAGTAAAGAGAGATTTCAAATTAGATGAATCAAAACACTGGTCATTTTCAGATCATTTACAATGGCAGTGTAGATTTAGGTTATGTTTCTGTGCATAAGCCAGTACAAAAAATGAAATTGATATTATAAAATATGTTATAATGGTAGAAAGCATAGAAAATTTAGAATGTGCACATTATTAAACAGTGTATGGTGCTTATTTTTGAAAGTGTATGTGATTTTCATACACGCGTTATTACTTAATTTTGGGGGGCATTACTTTTTGCAAATGTGATTATAAACAGAGAGCTATTGACTCACATCTCTAGGGAATTATATTATATTATCAAAAATAACAAATGTTTTTCAGGGATGTGAATACACAGATAAACATTTCATAGAAAAGAAATCAGTGTGAAGAAACACCTGCACTTCCATGGTTACTGCAGCATTCTTTATCAAACTCAAGAAAGAATCTCAGTGACCATCAACTGATGACTAGATAAAGAAAATGTATGAGCTAAACAACACAAAAAAAAGGGAACTCGGACATTTGTAGAAATGTGGTTAGATGCTTTGCTAAGTAAAATATGCCTGGCACAGGAATCTGAGTATCACATAATCTAAGATAATAGATAGATGATAGATAGATAGATAGATAGATAGATAGATAGATAGATAGATTGATGACAGGTAGATAGATAGATGATAGATAGATAGATAGATAGATAGATAGATAGATAGATAGATAGATAGATAGATGATAGATAGATGATAGATAGATAGATAGATGATAGATAGATAGATGATAGATAGATAGATAGATAGATAGATAGATAGATAGATAGATAGATAGATAGATAGATAGATAGATATGAGAGATAGATAGATGATAGATAAAGATAGATAAAAAACATATATAGAGAGATGGAGAGATAATATAGATAGAATATAGAAAGAGAAATAAATAGCAAGTATAGATAGATATAGAGAGATGGTTGATAATAGATTATAGATGAGGTTATAAATATTGTATATCATATATTATATATGAAATGTACATAATAGCTTAAAATAAACAAAAATATGAAACAAAATGATAATTATTTTTGAAAAGGTAGGGAATAAGTATTCAAAATTAAAATTCTGTTAATAAAAATAAATTCATGGTATTTATGTTATACATAAGCTCAGCCCAGTGCTCTGCTATGAATCTCTGCATCAGCTTCTATCAGTTGCTGGATGAAGGTTCTATCATGACATTTAAGATGGTCATCAATCTGACCACAGGACAATGCTAGTTCAGACACCCTCTTCACTATTGCTTAGGGTCTTAGCTGGGGTCATCTTTGTGGATTCCTGGGAAATTCTCTAGTGCCAGGTTTCTTGCTAGCCCCATAATGATCCCCTCAATTAAAATTTCTCTTTCCTTGCTCTCTGTCTCTGTCTTATACTAACTTTAAAGCAAAGGATAACAACCCTATAATCCATGACCCCAGAGAAGCTAGGTAACAAGGAGAACCTTACGCTAAGCATACATAGATCCCCTGGAAAGGAGAAATAGACAAGATCTCATTAGAAAATTGGGAGCCTGGAGGTTGGGAGGCAGGGAGAAAGGAGGGAAGAAGAGAAAGAGGAGGGGATAGAGGAGGTAGAGGAGAACTTGAGGGAATGGGATGGATGAGATGGCAGAAGGGGTATTCTGTTTTACTTTTGAAATTATGATTACATTTCTCCTTTCCCTTTTCTCTCTTCAAAACCTACCATTTACTCCTCCACACTCGGCTTCAAATTCATGGTGTCTCTTTTCACTAATTGTTATTACATAAGCTTTAGGTCTGAAATTTTCACCTTGCAGGAGGTGGAGACCATTACAGAAAACAGCCACTGATCAAAACTCAAAGTTGTGGGGCCCCATTCCAATGGACACAGCTATAAAACAATCCCACATATATGGCTTGGAAACATTGCAGAGGAGAGGGCAGAAAGATTGCAAGAGCCAAAGGATCAGGGACTTTGCTGTGATATTGTGTCACTAGTAATATCAGAAGCTACACTGATAAAGTCTTACCAACATGATTGTCCGAACAAGGGTGACACCGATGTACATGACAAAGGGGACAGGAAAAGGCCCATATGGGCCTTTCACAAAGAGCGGTAGGCAACTGAGGAAAGCTGGGAACAGGGAAAAGTCTTCCCCAAGGAAAAGTGCACCAGTGGGTTGTCCGGTGCCAAAGAGTTAGTCCAGAAAACATACAGGTAGATGACATTATGCAAATTGGATAGATTATATTTAGGGGTATATATATATATGCAAGGATGTAGTATTAACTAGTGAAAAAAGATGCAATGAATTTAAAAAAGATTGGGAAGGGTTATGTAGGAAGGGAGAAAAAGAAGGGGAAAATATTATAACTATATCATAATCTCAAAAATAAACTAAAATGGGCAGTGGTGGCACATGCCTTTAATCCCAGTACTTGGAGGGGGCACAGACAAGTGTATCTTTGTGAGTTCAAGGTCAGCCTGGTCTACAGAGCTAGTTACACAAGGAAAGCCTGCCTTTAAATAAATAAATAAATAAATAAATAAGAAAAAAAGATACTTAGTTTTTATCATACATGTCTTTCACTTGCTTGATTAAAGTTACCCAAGATATTTTATATTATTTGTGGCTATTGTGAAGGGTATTGTTTCCTTGCTTTCTTTCTCAGCCCATTTGTATATAAGAAAGCTACTGATTTTTTTTTTTTTTGGATAATCTTGTACCCAGCCACTTCACTAAAGGTTTTTATCAGCTGTAGGAGTTCTCCGATAAAATTTGTGGGGTCACTTATGCATACTATCATCACAAATAGTGAAAGCTTGACTTCTTTCCTTTCCAGTTTTTATGCCCTTGATCTCCTTTTGCTGTCTTATTGCTCTAACTAGAACTTCACATACAACATTGAATAGATAGAGAGAATGAACAGCCTTGTCTTGTTCCTGATTTTAGTTGAATTGCTTTGAGTTTCTCTCCATTTAGTTTGGTTTGGCTATAGACTTACTGTTTATTGCCTTTATTGTATTTAGGTATGTCCCTTGTATCCTGATCTCTTTAAGACTTTATCATGAAGGGGTGTTGGATTTTGTCAAAGGCTTTTTCAGCCTCTAATGAGATGATCATATTGTTTTATTCTATCAGTTTGTTTATATGGTGGATACATTGGCAAATTTTTGTATGTCGAACAATTCCTGCATCTCTGGAATGAAGTCTACTTGATTACGGTGGATAATCTTTTTGATGTGTTCTTAGATTTGGTTTGTATTTTAATGAATATTTTTGCATCAATGTTCATGAGGAAAATTGATCTGTAATTCTCTTTCTTTATTGAATCATTGTGTGTTTTGGGTATCAGGGTGACTGTGACTTCATAAAATGAATTTGGCAATGTTCCTTCTCTTTCTATTTTTTGAAATAATTTGAGGAGTATTGGTAACAGGTCTTATTTGGACCATTTTCCTCCTACTGGGTTGCCTCAACCAAACTGGATGCGATGGTATGTGCCTGGTCTTATAGTAGCACATTAAGTCATGTTTGGTTAGTGTCCATGAGAGACCTGCTCTTTTCTGAGGGATGGAAGGAGGGTGGACCTGGAGGGGAGGGCAGGTGGGAGGGAGACTGGAGGAGGAAAAGAGGGTAAACTACGGTTGGGATGTAATAAATGAAAGAACAAAACAAACAAATCCACAACCAATTAATCGAATTACTTAAATACCACAAAATCGAGAAAGCAATATTGTTTCTAAGCAAGCAATGCAATTTTTGGATTATTTACAACCAGCTAGTATGATTGAGCAGCTGACTTATGCCTGTGTTAGGATGAGGACTTTAAATCAAAACTGGATGAACATCAGAAGCTTTGCTTAGTTCAACTAATAATCATTTCTTTGCCCCAAAAGGAAGATGCTGACATATATTTATTTGCATTAATCACTCAAGAAAGCTGCTTTAAAAAACTGATGACCTGCCGGGCGGTGGTGGCGCACGCCTTTAATCCCAGCACTCGGGAGGCAGAGGCAGGCGGATCTCTGTGAGTTCAAGGCCAGCCTGCTCTACAAGAGCTAGTTCCAGGACAGGCTCTAAAAAAGCTGCAGAGAAACCCTGTCTCGAAAAACCAAAAAAAGAAAAAAAAACTGATGACCTGTCCCTGCTTATAGTCATGAATACTTATCTCAGTTGAAATCAACTCTTAGATGCTTTTGAGCATAATTAGATAGTTGGAATTGCGGGGCCAGAGCTGGGCGTCTCCAGTGGGGCTGTGACTTAGCATGTGGACTGACCACAGCATGCTGTTCACTGTCACACATCTGGTGAGTAGTCTGAACCCCCCCTGCTCACTTACAGTAAATTGCCTCCTATGTGGTTTTGGAAATGGGGAAATCTGAGGCTCTTGCCTTCTGACTTAGAGAATGACGTCAAGGTTCTAAAAGACTTCAAAACGCGGGCTGCAGCTTCAAACCGTGCATTTGCCACATTGCTCACAGTTGCTGTCTGATTGCCACACTTAAAATTTCCTTAGGAGTTGCTCACTTATGATTCATATGGCAAAACATGTGACCTCCTGAAAGCTCTACCACTTTAGGAAACTACTTAAAAAGGTATCTGAGTAGAAGTTGATGCATTTCTATATGGAATAAAAACTTAGATTGAGTACATCTTCCAAATATATGTTGTTGTTCGTGTAGAACTAGTCATTACTCATACTCTAATGGTTGGCAGAGCTTTCCCCTTCTCTTCTCTATGGCATCCACTACTTGAATGTGCTTTATGGCAACAGATTCAAATATACTTTACAATACAACTAATTATGCCTAAAATTATATTCTTAACTTATTAATAATTTTTTCTTAAATTTCTAATGTAGAAAACTCACAGTCCCTGAGTTAACAGATTGTGTAAAACAGATTTAGGCTTGAATTGCAGCTTTGCCTTATTCTATGAAAGTACAAGCTATGAAACTCCCCAACGTCAATCAACTAATTAATTCTGCTTTATGCTTGATAGGATGACTTTTCAAAAACAAAATGGACTGAGGTGAGATCAAATAACAAATATATAATACATAAATTAATGAGTGGTCTATATTGACAATGTATAAAAATACTATATATTAAGAGTAATAATATCTCCTAGCTGAGAAACTAAAATAAGAATCCCACTAATCATAGATACTTTTATTATATAAAGACTCTATATTATAAAATATATCATATTATATATTATAATATCTTATCTATTTGTACTTTATTGATGCACATCACAGAATTAACACAAATCAAACAAGCGAAAAAGACTGACTTTATTAACTAAAACCAGGCTGAAAACATAAGGGCTAGATTCATTATTACCTGTGAGTTCAACATCAAACATCCTTAGCTCCCTTTATACTCCCAAAGAGCAGAGCATCCCAGGTATTACAAAGACCTACTTGGCCATCACTCCTAGCAAGAATTACAGAGAGAAGAGGTTCTTAGGCCATGGCTTGGGAAGATGGGCTTCACAAACAAGACCCTTGCCAGTCACAGTGTCACCTATAAGCCCTGACAGAACCGTGCTCCTTAGTTACAGCAAAAGAGGATTTGGCAGTCAGGAACTCTTTTTCTTACAGGAAAAAATCTGAAGGTGTTTAGGTTTCCAACATGGGAACATCTACAGAGATGTTACTACTAAAAAATACATAACTTCCTTTAGTAAAATAAAAAGCCCACTCCTAACAGATCAGCAGGAGACACTACAGAGAAGGTCAGACAAGAACTGGTTGAATATTAAGAACATGCAGGTATGCCTTTGTAGATGGAAGTTTTTGTCCTGCCTGGTTCCTTAGCTGTTCAGTCCCAAAGAAATACACAGAAGCTTATATTATTTATAAACTGTTTGGCCTATTAGCTCAGTGAGGCATTCTCATCTTGCTTCCTCTGTATCCGGCTTGTGACTGACTCTCTGCCTTTCCTTTACCCAGAATTTTCTTAGCCTGGTCACCCTACCTATACTTCCTGCCTAGCTACTGGCCAATCAGTATTTTATTAAACAAATATGAGTGACAAATCTTTACAGTGTACAAGAACATTATCCCACAATAAGATTTGCGACAGCATGTGACGAACTCAGCACTGCTGTAGAGACCAGGTTCCCCAAATGGAGTGGCAACTTCTTACTGGTTTGCTGGGGTCAGCTAAGGTTGGTAATTTTACAATTGCCTTGGGCATGATTTTGAAGACCTTCTTCTTCTTCTTCTTCTTCTTCTTCTTCTTCTTCTTCTTCTTCTTCTTCTTCTTCTTCTTCTTCTTCTTCTTCTTCTTCTTCTTCTTTCTTCTTCTTCTCCTCTCTGGAGTTAGAAGTCTAATCAGCAGTCCCTTTGTCTTGGAAACTGCTGAACTTCTTTTGCTAATGGTTTGGGTACCCTGTACATTCTTGCTTGCAGTGCATCTGGTCCCAGCAATAAGGCTGATGGCGCTGTATCATGAGAGCTGATAAAGCTGTAGAAAGAACACAGAGGCAGAGCATGAGAAAACATGCCCCATGCTGTCAGTGCACGACCAAGGTATCTGCATGCAGAGCTGTGTAGAGTCTGATCTAGAAATTCTGGCAACAAGGGGCCAGGCGCAATCTGAAGACAAAAATGCCAAGCCTTTATCCTGCTCCTGTCACCCGTCAAACACCTGAAAACCCAAGTGAGGAGTTGATGCTTTAGCTCGAGTGACCATCAGACTTCTGTCTCGGGGTGACTATTGCTGTGAAGAAAACCATAACAAGAGGCAACTGGTGAGAAAGGGTTTATTTGGCTGCTGCATCCTGAATCACATTGAGAGAAGCTAAGGCAAGAACACAAAACAGGGCAGGAACCTGGAGGCAGGAACTGATGTAAATACCATGGAGGGGTCCTGCTTCCTGGGTTGCTACCCATGGCTTGCTCAGCTGGTTTTCTTTTTTTTTTTTTTTTTTCTCATGGTTTATTTTTTTTTATATTTAAAAATTTCCATCTCCTTCCCTCCTCCTCCCCCCTCCCTTCCCTCCTCCTCCCCCTTCCCTCCCCTCCTTTTCCCCCTTCCCTCCCCTTCCCTCCACCCATACCTCCCCTCCCTCCCTCTCAAGGCCAAGGAGCCATCAGGGTTCCCCACTCTATGCTAAGACCAAGGTCCTCCCAACTCCCCCCAGGTCCAGGAAGGTGATCGACCAAGCTGAGAAGGCTCCCACAGAGCCCGTCCATGCAGAAGAATCAGAGCCCAGCGCCATTGTCCTTTGCTTCTCAGTCAGCCCCCGCTGTTGGCCACATTCAGAGAGACGGGTTTGGTCGCATGATCCATCAGTCCCATTCCAACTGGAGTTGGTGATCTCCCTTTAGTTCTGTCCCACCATCTCCATGAGTGAACGCACCCCTCACGTTCCTGACTTTCTCCCTCATGATCTCGCTCCTTCTGCTCCTCATCAGGACCTTGGGAGCTCAGTCTAGTGCTCCAATGTGGGGCTCAGTCACCTTCCCCATCTGTCGCCAGCTGGAGGTTCCCTCACGGTCCTGACTTTCTTTCTCATGTTCTCTCTCCTTCTGCTCCTCATCAGGACCTTGGGAGCTCAGTCCGGTGCTCCAATGTGGGGCTCTGTCATTTTCTTCATCTATCGTCAGGTGGAGGTTCTATGGTGATATGCAAGAAATTCATCAGTATGGCTATAGGAACTGGCCTTTTCAGGCTCCCTCTCCTCAGCTGCCCAAGGAACTAACTGGGGGCATCTCCCTGGAAACCTGGGAACCCCTCTAGGGTCAAGTCTCTTGACAACCCTCAGGTAGCTCCTTAAATTAAGATATATGCTTCCCTGCTCCCATATCCACCCTTCCTATATCCCAAGCACCCCATTCCTCCGAGCTCCCCCCATTTTCTTACAGAACCCAGGACCACCAACCCAGGGATGGCAACACACAAAATGAGCTGGGCCCTCCCCCAACAATCACTAATTAAGAAAATGTCTTACAGGCTTGCCTGCAGGCCAGTCTTCCGGAGGGATTTTCTCAATTGAGGTTTCCTCCTCTCAGGTGATTCCAGCTTCTGGCAAGGTAACCTAAAACTAGCCAGTCCCTGAAAAGTAACTCATACAACTGTTGCCATAACCCACTTGCATGGGAAACATGTAACAAAGCCAGTAAAATAAGAATATTGTTTCCATATATCAATATGACTGAGCTCCAAAATCAATAGTTTTCAAGTCAGTTAAGAGTAAGGGAAACTAGAGGGTTAACTGGGCTTTTCTTTGTCCGTCAATTCAAGAAGAAACAGTCGATGGCCAGTCAGAGAGTGAAGCCACATTGGTCAGAGCAGCTCTAGAGACTAGGCAACATATCCATGATGACAATGCAAATGACCTCTATGAAAGATAAGGTGATTAACCGTGGTGGTGGGCTAAAGCAGAATCTCTTGGAGGAATGAAAACTATGATGGCCATCCTTAGTGGTTCTATCAGAAAAAGAAATGTAATGTTGAGAATGAACTCTGAGAATATATGAACCCCAAACTCCATGGTGCATCTCTGGAGCTTCCTGGCCACCCTAGCCTAATCGGTGAGTCACAGGTCCCAGTGAGAGATCCTGTTTTATAGCTCATGCTGAAAAGTTCATAAGAAATGACTCTAACTTGCACATGTGCTTACACATATGTGTGAACAGAGGGCCTGTGTGCATATGTACACATACGTGCAAGACCATGTGCACACATGCTATCTCTCTCACACAAACTTCTTAATCATTAGTACTCTTCTCTCATCTTCTCCATTACTCCCACCAACCCTGTGAAATTACATATATCTGGGTTTTTAAAAATTTTTATTTATTTATTTATTTATTTATTTATTTATTTATTTATTTATTATGTATACAATATTCTGTCTGTGTGTTTGCCCGCAGGCCAGAAGAGGGCACCAGAGCCCATTACAGATGGTTGTGAGCCACCATGTGGTTGCTGGGGACTGAACTCAGGACCTTTGGAAGAGCAGGCAATGCTCTTAACCGCTGAGCCATCTCCCCAGCCCCCATATATCTGTTTTTGTCTCCGCATATATCTATAATGGATATTTCTATGTCCCTCCTGTCTAACTATAATTATGTACTCATTGATCAGCATCTTCTTTCTGCCACTAACCACCCATCTTCTTTCTGCCACTAACCACCCAAGGTTGTGCTGTTCTACTCTCTCATCTCTGAGTTTATCTTTTGTTTTTATGGAATGTAAGGTTATGAAGCTATTGTTTTTTCTCTGGATTATTTTTCTTAGCATTATGGACATAAACATCACAAATTTCTTTATTCATTTGTTGGCAGGTACTTAGATTCACTCTACACCATTGTTATTATGTTATCACTGCACAAAGCATAAGTGCTAAGTCTGTCTTCCACATCTAGAAGGCAGACAAGAAAAATGGTTAGAAATTTCTCGATGGGGTTGTTTTATTAGAAAGTCAACATATATCGTGCATAGAAAAACAGCCATTTTGAATTTGATTATTTATGTAAAAGTGCATTATATGCACACAAATGCTGGTTTCCAGCAAACATGTAGTCTGTGTATTTAATGTAAAATAATGATGGTATTTTTGTAAGAATTCAAGCCCAGCCACAAACACTTCCAAGCTAATATCAAAACTCTTTTACAAAGGTAATACCAATGAAATTCACATGTCAAAAATTTATTTTTGTAGCTAGTATATTATACTAGGGTGTCCTTGTTAAGGTCTGTGGTAGGCTATTGTACAGCACCTTGATAGAACAGTCACCTAGTATCTGAAGATCCTGTGCTACGTTCCCAGAACTGCAAATTCAAACAAAACGAAAAAACAAAGCAAGAGGCCTCACACATAGTTTGCCTGCTTCGGACGATTTTCCTAATTCAGTATAGCTCCAATATAAGCACCTCCAAACAATGTTGGTCCAATTATTTCTATATTTTCCAAGGCAGAGTATATATATTTAATATGTGAGCAAAAATGTGACGTGCTATCATAATGAATAAACTGAGTAGCCTGAGGCTCACGGAATTATTGTTTTTTTTTTTTTAACAGGGTTTCTCTGTAGCTTTGAAGCCTGTTGTGGAACTAACTCTTGTAGACCAGGCTGGCTTTGAACTCACAGAGATCCGCCTGCCTCTGCCTCCCGAGTGCTGGGATTACAGGCGTGCGCCACCACCACTTGGCAGGTTATTGTTTTCTATACCGAGTAAGATCCAAGCAGTTTTAAAGAGGAATATAATTCTCAGTCAAGAAGAAGCAGATAAGCAGACATTCACTGGGTTCCACTGCAAGCCCTCACTTAAAAAGCACAAGACGACAAACGTCCTTAACCACTGCTATGGTGTGAGTCTGAATTATCCCAAACCTGATTGTGTTTCACATTGTCCACTGTTTTGAGAGGCATTGGCACCCTCAGGAGGTGGGGTCTGACAGGGGAAAGTAGGTCACCATAGATGAGCTTTTGAAGGTTATGGGCAGCCCTGGGTCTAGCACATTCCCTACTTCCTTGACCACTGTGACATGAACAGCCACTGCCTCATGTTCCTGCTACCACAACCAGCTGTTCTGCCCTGTCTTCCCGACTGTAGGTCCAATACTTTCAAACTGTGAGTGAAAGTAAGTCCCCCCTGTAGTTGCTTCGACCAGGTATTTCTGTCACATGGACACAAAAGAAATGAATGCAACCACCAATTCGAGAGCTAATGAAAAAAGACTCTACTTTTCTTCTGAGCACACAGAAAAGTGAGTTTTAAAAATGCATAGTTATATGTTTTATAACATTCCCATTACTTAGACTACATTTGAATATTTGTCTTTTAGTGTTTATAGATACCATATGACATTATCAGGATGGATTTTTTTGGTATTATCTTACAAAGAAAAATCTGAAGGGCAGCTCTTGATACACTACTACAATACCAACTACAATATGACCAGAAGGGGTGGAACAAGATGACTAGCCAGAAATCGGACTGAACCCCATAAGCAGGAGGAGTTAAAGAAGCTTAGAATTTACTCATCAAACCACCGACCAAAAATGTTCCATGGTTATGAATAGCTAGGAACGAATGACGTCTGTGTGATCTGTCGGCTAAAAATTTCAATGAGTGGAGCTTCTTATTTGGAGAGGGAAACCCCTTCAGCTTATTGAATATTTATTAGACAGTATCTAAAAAGAATCAGACTCTGGAAAGTGACTAAAAAGAAAGAGGGAAAGACATCTGTCAGTCATTTGTCTTTATGGCTGCTTCTTGAGGCAAGAAATAACTTCCGTACCATATCAAATTGTAAGTGGTCATTATATGCCATGATCATAATGGTTACCAGTAATATCACCACTAAAAACAGTAAGTTCAACTATCTGCCAGCTTCATTCATTCAACAAATATTGACTAAGTGTGTACTATATACTGGAGTGTGTATAACAATGGAAAGAGAACAAAATATCTTATCTACTGGGACTTTTCCTTTAAATGTATCAATAATAAAAAGTTAATGATGGCCGGGCGGTGGTGGCGCACGCCTTTAATCCCAGCACTCGGGAGGCAGAGGCAGGCGGATCTCTGAGTTCGAGGCCAGCCTGGTCTACAAGAGCTAGCTCCAGGACAGGCTCTAGAAACTACAGGGAAACCCTGTCTCGAAAAACCAAAAAAAAAAAAAGTTAATGATGTAATTGATATTAAGAGGAGGTGGGGGAACTAGGAGAAGTCGAGGGAGAAGAAACTGTGGTTAGGATGTATTGTTTGAGAGAAGACTATGTCTTCAATAGGAGAAGAAGAGAAAGAGATAGAATAATAAAAGCAAAGAGGTAGACAGAGGGTCTCTCTGTGGAGGTGATTTGAATAGAGACCTACAGAAAGTGAAAGATGGGACAGGAGTAGTGCATGCCTCTAATCCTAGCAGCACCCGTGGGGCACAGACAGTCTGGGCTACAGTTCCATGCCAGTTCAGGCTACAGAGTGAGTTACAGGACAACCAGAGCTATTCAGAGAAACCCTGTCTCAAAAATAATAATAATAATAATGTATGTGTGTATCAAAATTCAATTCTTGTGACTCATCTGAACAGAAGTGTGTGGGGTTTTTTGGTTGGTTGGTGTTTGCTTCTAGGTTTAGAGGTTAGCAACCTTGTGCTGACACAGCAAGGGTATAACATTACTACCAGCATCGTCTGCCACTCAATGGTCACATGGATGCTCTACATCCAGTTTACCACTGTCAAGACCTCCTCAAGGTCCAATGGCAGGAGAGCACTAAGGATTTTAGGAAATTTAATTCTATTGGGTAGCTAAACTGACACGATATCTAGATAGATATGTTTCTAGCCATAGGTAGTTTTCACGCTCAGCTTGCATGAGAAAAACCTCTCTTTCCAGCTAGCTAGGATGAATTCAGGGTTTATAGATTCACAAGGGGCTGAGAATTAGTGACATTTTGGTGCTTAGCCCTGAACAAGACATTTATATCAACTCCTCTAAGGCTCGGGGGACATGACTGGAAGAGGAAGCAGGAAGATGGTAAGAACTGAAGCATAGAGAGAAGGGTTGTGAAATCCATCTGGAAAATAGACAACTATTGTCATCTCAAACTCTCAACCATGACATGTGGCTGCACAAGAACAAAGCCATCAACGATCATAAGAAAATGGAGTGGATACTCACCCTCCCCCCCCAGACACACCACACTCCTCAATGCTGAGGCTATTATTTCCCATGGACAGATTCAGGGAAAGGGGAACTCATTGCCTTCAGTTGTACGTCATAGTTGTCCTATCAGGCTTCAATAGATAGTGCTAATCTAATGGTCATACAGCTGTCCCTTATTAAACAAAACAGATCACATAACAAAATCAAATGTTCTTAATCTGGAAAAGTAACAGTTAGTGGAGGAAGTTCATTTCATTGGGGTGGAGGGAGAGATAGAAACCAAAGCCTTGTGCTCATATATGAAATGTCAAAACTTTGCTTAATGTATGTGTGGGGAGATTTGGCAGGAAAACAAGCAAAAACGAATAAAATGTGGTGCTAGTTTGATCTGCGTGATCTTTCTCCAAGAATCAAGAATCAATAACCAAGAATCCCAGTCTGAAGGTGAGACCTTTCTATGAGAAGGTCATAGAAACTGGCTGCAGCATTCTATAAGACACTGGATTAGGCTTCAAAACTATAAGAAAAATCAGGAAGCACGTGGAACTCTGTCACAGTGGAGAGGGACCAGAGGAGACACGCTGGTTGCATGCAATGTGTTGTCTTAAAGGAGATCCAGGAACAGAAAGAAATGTCAGGGAAAAGCCAGGGAATCTGAGTAAAGCAGACCTGTCTCTGCATGATGAGTCTATTTAGTTCTCTCATTGAGCATGACCCCATAGGCTCCCAGATTTCAATTTTTGGTTCCCAGCTGGTGCACTGTGCTGTGAGATATTTGTACACTGCATGAAGGTGTATTGCTGTGATTGGTGTGATAAAGGGCTGAATGAACAGCCAATAGCTAGGCAGGAGGTATAGGCGGGACGTCTGGACAGAAGAACACTCTGGGAAGAAGAAAGTAGATTAGTGATCCAGATGCAGAGGAAGAAGGGTGGGCAGTAGGAAGAGATGAGGTAATGAACCATGGGACAGAACGTAGATTAAAATAAATGTAAGTTAAAATTAAATGAGATAAATTTAAGTTATAAGACCTAGAGGGACAAGCCTAAGCTAAGGTACAGCTTTCATAATTAATAAGAAATCTTGGTGTCATTATTTGGGAGCTGGCTGGTGGGACAGAAAGAGTCATGGCAGGATTGTTTAGGAAGGATTAGGAGGTGTGGCCTTGGAGGATGTATGTGACCAGGGATGAGTCTCGCTGCAGCCTCAGCTCTCCTTCACTCAATTGCTATAGTTGCTGCATGAATATTCTTAATAATCCAATTTTACCCTGCTTCCTTCTTGTGGATCAGATGTAAGCTCTCAGTTATTACTCTAGCACCGTGCCTGCCTACCAGCCACCAGGACCCTCTGATGTCTCGGTCATGGTGTCTCTTCACAGCAAGAGAACAGTAGCAAGGATACGAATATAAGGCCTTAACACAGACAAATGAAGCAGAGTAGAAAAAGCTCTCCAAATCATCCTCACAAGAATTCTGTCGGTAGTCATTCCCGTTCACTTAGAAAAAATATATAGCCTAACTCTACAAACCTCAAAAACTACCACATGAATTTAGAGTCTCTCTCTAATCTGAACCACATTCACCATTAATTTTTAAACTATACTAAAATTGCATGCTACGTAGACTAATTCTGCTTGGTCTAAGCAATATAAAACAGGATGAAGATGCGTGAACAGCAAGGCCCCTCTCCTCCTTCCTCGGCCAATAGGCTGACTGTCTTTATTGGGCTCCTCTTCACCTAAATCAAAGAGGAAATCTGTGTGGTGCTTAGCACAGGAATACGGAGCTCCTCCTCTCCATATCCTTCTCATAAAATGTGAACATCAATGATTGCAAACTTTTGAAGGTTGAAGCCTATAGTTGCTACCTCTAGAGTCAGACGGATCCGAATCTATCCCTCTCTGCATCTGCTCTGCCCGATGAATCATTTAGCATTTCTCATCTGTTTTTCCAATTTTAGAACAGAGGTAGTCATTTAGCTCACTTCATGGTTTCATTGTGTGATTTACATGAGAAACTATGTGGAAGTCATTTCACACAGGACTTAACACATAACTCTCAAGGAAAATGTTAGCAATTGCTTTCCCGTTTCATTTCTAAAATTTATTATCGTAAAGGGTCGGTGATGGCATTTCCACACAAAATTTACTTTCTTCATGCTCACCCCGTGGATTGTCCTTTCTTATACCCCTGTTACTTTTTCTCTTTCTACATCCCTAATTATTCACCTTCTTCATTCCAGGGTTTTTTTCTTTTCCTGAGTTGTTTCATGCAAAAGGAAGCATAGATTTATTTTTGTAGGACTGACTTATTTCACATAACATAATGATCTCCAGCTAATTTCCGTGAGCTCCATCTTCACTTTTAGTCATTAGAGCTATTTTAAAAAACGCGTCTGCTTCCGCGCCTTTCTGTTCCAGGGATGTGGTCAATTTCACTTTCTGGTGCTTTTAGCGGGGAGGTAGGAGGATAGGAAATCTGACTCATTCTGTCTAAAAGATGTGAGGCCAAGTGATAAACGTTAAGTCTAGGATAATAGGAGACTCCACAGTCTTCTCTATTGCCCTGAAACTTAAGGGGACAGCTAGACATTCTGTCGGTGTCTGTTCCTGAGTGGTATCAGTTGAGTAGGACTCTGATGTTGGTCTGCGATGACGTAATGTCCTTTAGGGTCTGAGATGACTTGGTGGCTAAGAACGCTCATACTGAAAGCATGAGACTGGAGTTCAAATCCCCAGGCCTTGTAGAAAAAGGCAGTTATGTCTAGGCACGTCTGTAAGCACACACTGGGGAAGGCGAAGCAAGTGGATTCCAAGAGCTCACTATAGCTGCAATGGCAAGCTTCACTTTTGGTGAGAGACCCTGTCTCAAGGTAGTAACACAAAGAACAATGGAGAACGCCCAACATCCTGCTCTAGCCTCTGTATGTATACTCGTAAATGCATATCTGTACATGCAGGTGTATGTACCACACACACACACACACACACACACACACACACACAGAAGTAAAACTTGGAGAGATGGACCAGTGGTTAAGAACACATAGGACACTTGCAGAGATCCCAAGTTCAGTTCCCAGCACCCATGTCAGGAGACTCACAACTGCCCATAACTCAGACTCCAGAAAACCTTGCTGCCTCCAGCCTCTACAGATGTCAGCATTCATGTGCACACTCACAGACACAAACAGGCACACACAGACAGGCACACATACACACATAACTAAAATTTTTCAAAAGACCTGAAATGCTTTTTATTTATTTATTTTTATTGATTTTGATTAGCTCTACATTTTTCTCTGTTCCCCTCCCTGCCTCTCCCCCCTTCAGCCCTCCCCCAAGGTCTCCATGCTCCCAATTTATTCAGGAGATCTTGTCTTTTTCTACTTCCCTTGTAGATTGGATCTATGTAAGTCTCTCTTAGTGTCTTCATTGTTGTCTAAATTCTCTGGGATTGTGATTTTCTTTCTGGGCTGGTTTTCTTTGCTTTATGTTTAAAAAACATTTATTTTAAAAAGACAATGTTCCCATTACTAAGGTATAGAGATATGAAAAGTATAATCTAGTCAACAGTAACTAATATCTTTGATTTTCATATTATGTCATATAATTCAAAATAATATGCCATGTTGAAACAACAGTTCTGTTAGTAGAATATCTTTTTAAAAAAACTCTAGGGATACTCAGTACATGTCTACGAAATAGTGAGGCATTGTCTAGTTCAGATAAAAATATCAAAACTATTCCCAAACTATAAAAGATACTGTTATCTAATGAGATTTTCTATGCTACCAGTTTTCTCTACACAAATATCTTATTAAATATTTATATATATATACATATATATAGTTTTTTCTAAGCATAGTAAATAATCAGTTATAGAACCAGTAAAGCGTTTTAATTCTATTTGTTTAATATTTGAGTATCCCTCACTGATGGCTACTCTTTTGTTTAATAAGTCAGACATTTTGTTTAATAAGTCATAGACGGTTCTTGCAAATTCAAGGAAGGAGAGGATTTATATTTGGATAGCACAAGCTTCCTAAGGTTTTATTTAAGAGAGACTGCATTCCTCTGCCAGCTGCTGTCTGTGACTGAGAGCATCTAACAGAGTCCGCAAACAGCGAACCCAGATTATGACTCCCAAGCCCGTGCCTCCAAGGAGAGCTAGGACAATGGGACAAGCGGTACCATCTTTAGGGGTCTTTTCTTCTGTCTGTATCCTTCCAAATTCGATGCTCAACACAAAAACCTCATGACACGGGCCAAGTTGAAAATACCTTAGGGAGAAAAAAAAAACTTGAAGTTGAGATGAAATAGCTCATTTTCAGAAGGTCGCATACCACAACGACCACGGCAGAACTACCAAGGTCCTGAGTCATCCGCTCCACGCCTGCCCACAAGCTGCTCTGCTCTGCTTCCGATCAAGAATGCTGTCTGAGGCAAGGCTTCTGTTACACATATTTCTCATGGGAACTGTGACCCGAGAATCTCCATGAAGCCTATCTGATGGGACAGGACTTGATTTTACTTCGAAATGAAGTCGCTAGATTCCTTGGGTAGCCGAAAGGTTCTAGGAGAGGAACAAACGGTAACAAACAAAGGAACACAAAAGATGCCAGGAGATACGGCGCAGGTCGGGCTGCAGGGTCTGGCTTCACATTAAGTAAACGGTAGATGAGTAATGTACACTTGCATTCCAACTGTTCATTTTTCCAAAATTACTTCTGCCAGACGCTAGATCACCACTGCATTTTTTAAAAAAATACTCAGCGAGCACATCCAAATTTGAAACTATAGGTCTTATTCATTTCTAGTTTCTCAGCTGGCAAGCAGGGAAAGCTCTCGAGCAGGGAGCGATGGAGACAGAGCTTCCAGCGGATGGAAAATGTTAGGAAAGCGCAGGCTAGACAATTCTGTGAGTCACTTCTGAGATAGCTAGCAGGACAGGGATTCCAGGCCACTCATTAGAGTGTGGGCTGAAACGTTGCTTTATTTTTCAAGAATTTCCATGGGAGGCACTTGGAAAGAAAAAACAGGAGGGAGTCATACACTCAGCTACAGCCAGGAACGGACCTTTGAGAGCAGCTCGATGCTGGCACCGATAGAAGACGGACGGTCTACAGCACAGACAGAGTTCCAGGCCTCTGTGACTTTTAGAAGGTTTTATGGCACTATTTCAACAACAAACTGCCGTCTCCATAAACATACATTAGGTGAATAATTGCCACCTATAAGTTACTGTTCATTTTCTTCCAGGTTCATAAATAAAGCGTGGAGTTTATCTAAATTTAAATATTAGAAGTGCTGATTTTTTTTAAAAGAAGAAGAAAAATATTTAAAATAGGAAGTAGTGTTAGATCCACAATTTTCTTTGTAAGAAGAAATTATTAGCTATTATTATTTCAAAAATGAACACAGATAAAATGAACTTTAAAAAGAATGTTTACCTTTCAGATAATAAATTAGGAAAATACAAAGATATCTATGACTTGTTTCATGGGAAAGTATGTTTTTGTTGTTTGGTTGGTTTTGTTGGGGGAGAGGCTGTTTTGCTTTTTTTTGTTTTGTTTTGTTTTGTTTTGTCTAGAGGAAGGGGAAGTGATGTGCTAGTTGTCCACTGAAGATCAGGAGCAAAGGTACACAAAAAGATGCCTGGAGTCTGACACCGCTATTAGCAGCGATTTTCGAGAGAGCACTCAAGCAGAGCCTGGGGATTGGCAGTCCAGTTAGGCTTCGAAATACTATCAGGCTCCATCACTTGCTACACACTGTACTAAGGGGTTAGGGCTCCGACGTCACAGGGTTGCACAGAGTGATAAAACCCATCTTGCTGTGTTTCCGGGCGCTGTCTGTGAGCACTGAGGGACAGTGGGAAAGGATGCGGACAGCCAAGACCTCCGCGAGGCCACAGCCCAGCAAGACCGGGGGTAGCTGACCCCAGCCGCTGCCTGCTGATGTGCGGGCTGCATCCGGGAAAACGTGTTTCATATTCTTCAAACAATCTTCCCAAATTAGAAAAGGGTCGATTACATCTGGTGAGGACAAACTGTGCAAAGAAAGACATCACAAGTCCTGGGTCTTTCACATGCTAAAGTTGTAAAGCTTCAAAGAAGATGAGAAAAAAAATAGCATCTAATGTTGGGGATTATTTGATAGAAACATGCAAACAAAATTACAGTGTGTGTAGAACCAGCTGCAGAAAACATTCTAGCTGACTTCATGGACTTCAAGTTGACATATTGTACTCGTCTGACTAGGAACTAATGTGATGCTTGCTCCCTTTACTTCAAACAAATATTTTCCTTGAGTTTTGTAAATTAAGCAACAAATCCACTAACTTCAGTTTTTCTATTTGAATTTTAAAAGTATCTGCGTCCTAAGAATTTCTCGAATATTTCAAAGATGTGAACATAGGGTTATATTTCACCTGTTATAAACCCCAATTATTTAATGATTTCCCAACACGGGATATAATATATCCCGAAAGATAGATCGAGAACACTAAGGAACTCAGCATAACTCAACAGCACTGTGGAAATAGAGATCAGAAAGGAAAGCACGCCCCCTGCTGTTTCTAGAACGGCAAAGCCCAACAGTACTGATCTGAACGCAGGAGTCAGGAACATACAGAAAGAGGCTGGGTACTTTCCTCCTGTCCCTACATCCTGCTTGCAGCACGCGGCAACATGCTGGTGACCATAACTACATAACTGAATTACTGCAGTTATTAGAAGTTACTAGCTTCTGACTTTCTCTACATATCACAGAGGTGTGAACGTGGGTGTCTTGTGTTTGATCTTCGAAGCATGTGGAAGGAAAGAACGATGTGTGTTCGTAACTATGATTATGTAATCACGAAAGAGTGTCGCATGCTCTATTTGGCAAGCTTGAAGACAGAGCAAAAAGAAGCATCTGAAGAAATTTCCTCATTCCGCCCGCCTTTTGCCTAAAAGAGAAACCAGTGTAAATGGCAATCAACCTTGTGAGAAGCCAGGAGCTTAGAGCGCTTATAAATTGCCTATTGATTGATGGTTTCATGAAATTCTGAGAAGGTCATACAATTCAACAAATAGTTTAGAATAATTGGTTAGTGAGGTTTTTTTTTTCTTTTTTCTTTCTTTCTTTTTTTTTTTTTTTTTTTTTTTTTTTTTTGGTTTTTCGAAACAGGGTTTCTCTGCAGCTTTTTTAGAACCTGTCCTGGAACTAGCTCTGTAGACCAGGCTGGTCTCGAATTCACAGAGATCCGCCTGCCTCTGCCTCCCGAGTGCTGGGATTAAAGGCGTAGGGATTAAAGGCGTGCGCCACCACCGCCCGGCTTGGTTAGTGAGTTTTATACACATCTATTGATCCAGAGTGTGAGTGTGACTCGGGTTCTGGACTTAGCAGACCCGCTGAAAATTCTCATCCATATGAGCGTGGACTATTTGCTCGGTTTTTGCTCCTCCTTATCCACAAATTTGGATCACACTTACAGTTTACCTAATTAGGCTGCATAGGGTTTATATAGAGATACTGGCGGTTAGCACCAGTGATTAAAAGTATAAATCCTGCACATTATTATGATTTCTCTAGCGTTTCTTACAATGACTTTTGAAGAACATAATTCTCATAATGAAAATTTTTTAACCATATTAGAGTGCCCAGTAGCAATCAAGAGATAAAGATAGCTCTGAGATTAAGAGCATTTGCTGTTAATGAATTCAGGGGATCAGTTTACAGTTCCTGCATGGCAGGTCAGAACCATCTGTAATTCCAGTTCCACAGTATCTGATGACCTCTTCTGGATTGTGTTGACACAACACACAAGTGGCACACAGATTCACATCCATGCAAAACACACGTGCATGTAAATTTAAACACAAATCTTTATAAAGAGAGATCCTCCAAGTAGAAAGAAAAGATATAAATTGCTGTTTGTGGCCAGCAGCACAACCCAGCTGACATATGCAATATATATATATGGACAAGGCAAACTTTCCTCTCTATCACTTGGAAGAGAGAATACGCAGAGGCAGGAAGTGCATTTGTTTTTATTCTGACTCTAGCTGTATCTTTTTCTCATTGGCTCTGGCCCAAACTCACAGTCTTATTCAGCTGGCTAGTCTGAACATAATTGGAACACGGAAAATGGAGGAGGGAAGGAAAGGGGTCACTGCTCCAAGTCATTGCTCCTAGAACAGAGTTGTCGGCCTTTGTGCAAATAGGTTTTACTGGGTGTGAGGATCAAAACCTTTTTGGGCAAGTGTTACAAGGTGGGGGGAGATTAAAGATTTTAAATCCTTTTCTTAAATACAAGTTCTATAGTATTTGATAGAAAAGATTCATAGTTGATATTTCTCACAAACATCTTCTCTTTTTTATTTAAAACACTCTTTCCTTCAAATTCATTTAAGGTGTCGGCTCTCCTTTTCTGTTCTGTCCTGGAGGAGGAAGCTGCAATAGGGAGGGAGTACCCGTTTAGTAATAGTTGACTCAATAATCCTGAGGCAGGCCCCTAATACAATGAATCAATTAGTCCATCTATTTCATTAGCACAGTTTACGGGGAGCCCAACTTCTAGGAGTGGTTTCTTGGCCAGAAGGGTGACCTGGCTTCATTAGAATGTTTGGTCTGTGCACAGGCCAGAGATTCTATTCTATTGTCCTAGGGACATTTTCTCTTAACAAACAGGTCTTGGTTGCTATTTTAGCATCTTTAGTCTTTGGCAAGGATGAAACAGTTAGGAATCTCAAGGACATTTATAGCTTTTAATCAAGAAAGAAACAGGTTAGTTTTCTTTGGGGGGTCTCTGTAGTATAAACTGCCTAGCTGGTTTCTGCATCGTCCTCCCACCCCATCATCCCTTCTTCCACTGAAGCGACAACCCTGACTGTCATTATGGGATGGGGTGATGGTCTATCTGACTTACACTAGGTAAGCGGAGAGTGTCGGGTGTAACAGTATTGTGGTACCCCACCAGAGGGCCTGTCATTATAGCATGGGGCGACTATCCATCTGGCTTATACTAGGTGGATGGAGAGTGCTCCTAGTGTACCAATTTTTACATTTGTGTTGTCATGTAGAGTGAAGAAAACAGAAGCACAAGACCAGTCGTGCCAGAAAGCAAAAATGGGCTATATTGTCATGTGCTTTGAAAGGGTTATGAGAAAACAAGGTAAGTAATGAAGCGCTCTGCTAGCTATAAATGTACACATAGATACATGACCATCTACCAAAGCCAGAGTAGCCTTTCGGGGGCACCATCCCCACAGAAACCTTACTCCCCATCCCTCAGGACCATCAATTGCCAGTAGCTTCTGAAACAGGGATGGGGCTTCATGAGCCCCTCCTCTGCTCATGATTATTCACTCATCAGCTAATATACTTACAAGTTTTTTTTTCCATTTTTGACTATTGTGATAAAGCGGAAATGAACATGGATCAGCAAGTGTCTCTGTAGTGAGATATAGAGTCCTTTGGGAATACGCCCAGCAGTGAGTGGTAGAGCTGGTTCATATGATAGATCTACTTCTAGCTTTTTGAGAGGCCTCCACGCTCATTCCCATCACTATTGCACTTCTACCCAAAATGACTATGTGCTTCTCTCTTCTCACAGCCTTGCCAGCATTTAGTCTTATTAACTAGCTCTTAATGATGGTCATTATATCCTTCTGAAACTATTTTTCTTGAAAAGTAATCCCACTATACTCCAAAATAGAATTTATTTTATGCATAAAGGTAAAAAAGAAACAATCTTGAAAGAATTGAAACAATGCTTTAATTGGAATGATTTCTCATTAATTTGAATTGTTCATAAGAAGAACAAAAACTTTTTATTAGCTTGTGGTCAGCTTTCTCCCATGCAAAAAAAATTATCTTAAATATCTTATTCTTATCCTGGGTATTTGTTTTTAGATATACTTCAAAGTGAGACAGAATGGTGTTTTTACTTGGAAAGGATCTTTATCAAGTCCATATTTTTCAATTCGTAGGATAATATGAGATTCATTTCTCATATTCATTTCTAACACAAAGGGTGGTTTCTGGAAGAGAAATTTTTAGTTTTCTCTAATAGGAGAAGGATATTTTGCAGGGTCATTTGTGTGAAGACAACCTGAGAAACATTTATCCTTTTAGCATAAAGCAATAACATTTTTAACAGTAAGGAAAAATGTCATTGCTTAAAAACAGGTGCCTGCTGCCCTGTGGGAAGTTAAGAACCAGCTTCCCAGAGAGCAGCAGTTCTCCGTCTGTGCCCATTGACTTCAGTATGAAAACCCACGTCTCTAAAATGACGTGTCCATTCCAAATGGATTCACAGAGACTTACCTTTGCACTCACCAAACTTACACCTTGTTATTTTTTTTTTTTTTTTTTTTTTTTTTTTCTCATGGTTTATTTTTTTTTTATATTTAAAAATTTCCATCTCTTCCCTCCTCCTCCCCCTTCCCTCCCCTCCTTCTCCCCTTTCTCTCCCCTCCTTCTCCCCCTTCCCTCCCCTCCCCTCCACCCATACCTCCCCTCCCTCCCTCTCAAGGCCAAGGAGCCATCAGGGTTCCCCGCTCTATGCTAAGACCAAGGTCCTCCCAACTCCCTCCAGGTCCAGGAAGGTGATCGACCAAGCTGAGAAGGCTCCCACAGAGCCCGTCCATGAAGAACAATCAGAGCCCAGAGCCATTGTCCTTTGCTTCTCAGTCAGCCCCCGCTGTTGGCCACACTCAGAGAGACGGGTTTGGTCGCATGATCCATTAGTCCCATTCCAACTGGAGTTGGTGAATTTCTTGCATATCACCATAGAACCTCCACCTGACGATAGATGAAGAAAATGACAGAGCCCCACCTTGGAGCACCGGACTGAGCTCCCAAGGTCCTGATGAGGAGCAGAAGGAGAGAGAACATGAGAAAGAAAGTCAGGACCGTGAGGGAACCTCCAGCTGGCGACAGATGGGGAAGGTGACTGAGCCCCACATTGGAGCACTGGACTGAGCTCCCAAGGTCCCGATGAGGAGCAGAAGGAGCGAGAACATGAGGGAGAAAGTCAGGAACGAGAGGGGTGCGTTCACTCATGGAGACGGTGGGACAGAACTAATGGGAGATCACCTTGTTATTTCTTAAAGAAAAATTAAGGTATGTTTCAAAGAGTGCTATGTGCTAGCATGCAAGTCTAACTCCATCCAAAGCCACAACCGCAAAAATAATGCCCTTCCTGTCACTAATTGTAAAGGAAATTGTCACTTTTTCTAGAAGCTGAAGTTGAGATGGCTCCTCAATACATGTTTCTCTGTTTTTTCTCCAGTCCAGTTGATAAACCAATAAAAGACCATTTTCTCAAAATGAATACCACTGCAACTTTAAATGGATAGAATACAAATGGGGTGTCATGTGTTGTTGTTGTTGGTGGTGGTGGTGGTGGTGGTGGTGGTGGTGGTGGTGGTGTTGCTGCTGCTATTGTTGTTGTTGATCGCCTTTTAATAATGTTTTGTCTAACTTTTCCCTTTCCATAATGCCAAATGTGGCAGATTCAACATTTTTCTAATTAATTTTGGTTACTAAAATTTGGATCAGAATAAAGTCTTAACTTCAAACTCAGTCTAGCGTGTACCAATCAAAGCATGGGGAGACCTAAATTGCTAGGGCCACCAGAGGGGATAGCAGAAGGCAGGCAACAATTTTTTCTTCTCATTGCACATTTTCTCTTCAAGGCCTGTCCCCTTCAGTGTGTGTTTGGTAGGGATAAGGGAGAGAAACTGAGAGGGAGGGAAGAAAGAAGGAGGGATGAAGAAAGGAAAGACAGAGATGGAGAAAGGGGAAGAGGGGCTCTTTAACTGCTATTACATTATCATATTCCTTTGAGTAATTTAGCTCTCTCTGTCTTTCTGGCTAGACGTGGGTGCTTTGTGTGTGGCAGCCATCCAAACCTTGGCTTTTCTGTGAGATCTTTGTGAGTTTCTAGTGTCTCTATGATTTTCCTTATAACATAATTTTCCTCTAAGGTAGATGAAACTTTATGTCAACCTCATGTCCAACTCTAAACCCTTTCCCTGGAGCTACACCTTCTTCTCCCTCCTACCGGAACCTCCTTCCCCAACAGGAACCGCTGTACGGTGGGGCAAGAAGACCAAACTAAGCTTATATTGCAAGATTTATGCCTGTTTTTGCTGTTTTCTTCCCCTCTTTGCCCTCCAAGCCAGGCTTTCTCCTTCATGTCAATGATCTCTCATGACTTCCTCTATTGAAATAGACCAATAGGCAAACGAAAAGACTATGCAGAATATCCCAGTCGGGAAACAATGCTATCCAGTCTCCCCTTCAGTGGGAAGCCCCAGTTCTTATGAGTGACTCTTGCTAACTCTCCTATTTACAAATTGGCTCTAAAAAGAAAACTCTCCTGAACCTTCAAGAGAAGAGAAAATGACACTTATAACACAATGACTACCTTCCTGATTCTTCAGATTCTGTTCCACCAACCTAACCATGAATATTATAGGTGGCAGGGAGGTGGCAGGTACAGAAGACTTGGTACCCAGACTTATTAACTCTTGATAATTCCTAACTGGTATGTGTGATGACTCATCTTGGTTGTCAACTTAACTACATCTGGAATTAACTAAAATCCAAGCAGCTGGGCACACCTATGAGGGATTTTTCTTGGTTGGATTATTTTAGATGGGAGACCCACCCTAAATCCATACAATCTGAGGTCAGCCGATCTACCTTGCATCTGGGCCACACCTTCCATTGGCAGCCCACATAAAAGGACATGGAAGAAGGAAGCTTTTGCTTTCTGTCTGCTTTCCCTTCATCTCATGTGCAAGTTCGTCTATAACAAGCCATTGTTTTTTCCATTGGTGTTAGAAATACTTCAGAATTCAATGTGAACTGCAGACTGACAGCTCTCTAGGACCTCCTGGGACCCCAGAACCAGACTGGGACTGCTGAGACATCCAGCCTCATGGATTGAACAATTACTGTATCCTTGACCTTTCAATCAGAAGACAGCCATTGCTGGACCACAGACTATAAGTTGCTCTAATACATATGTAGATGTGTATCAACTCAGATCCTTAGAGAAACCTGAATAATACAGGGCAGTTCTCTTTGGTGTGATAAAAAATAAATAAATAAATAAACAAGTAAATAAAATGTTTTGGCATCAAATATAGAAAGATGGGGTAACATGAAAGGAAGGTGGGAACTGTAAGCTTCTTTAGTCTTGGGAGAAGGACTCCAAAGCCTATAATAACAGCCCTTGTCAGGGAAGAGAAGCAGCCTGACACAGGAAAGCTAGTAAAAAAAAAAGAGGGGAGCATCCTTCATACTGGATGCAGCTGAGAATCACCAGATAGTAGGGTAAGGCCAGAGTGGTTCCAGACATGCGAAGTGGTATTCTGAACAGAAGCAGGTATGGCCGGAAGTCAGACATGTTGGCAGATAGGTTGGAGCTTTTATTCGACTACTTTCTCATTGAACGAGAATGTGGCTTTGAGAAAGTCAGGTATTCTCCCTAAATACCTGCTTCCTCTCAGAACAATAAGTATGTGCTCTCAACGGATTTTGGAGAGGATAAAAATATATAAGAGCACTTACCTCAATATCGAATGCATTATGTTTGTGCTGGCTGGTTTCATGTCGACTTGATACAGGTTATGGTCATCTCAGAGCAGAAAACCATAATTGGGAAAACGCATCCAAATGAGTGGGCTGTAAGCAGCCAACCCAGTAGAGCATTTTCTTAATTCGCCATTGATGGGGGAGGTGCAGCCCATTGTGAGTGGTGCCATCCCTGAATTGATGGTTCTGTGTTCTGTAAGAGAGCAGTCTGAGCAAGCCATGAGGAGCAAGACGGTAAACAGCACCCTTCTATGGTCTCTGCATCAGCTCCTGCCTCCAGGTTCCTGCCCTTCATGAGCTCCTGACTTGGCTTCCGTCGATGGGATGTGACTATATGTAAGGCAAATCAACCCTTTCCTCCAGTTGCTTTGGCCATATTGTTTCGTCGCAGGAATAGAAACTGAAACAATGTTCATCGAAACAAAAGGAAAATAGAAATGTGTTGTTATTACCTGATGCAATGACCATCTCGGGATGTACCTTTCAATATCCTAGGTAGCTCACTAAACCAATTCAAGTTCTCACAACTATTATGCCCTATCATAACATATTTGGGAAAAGGGAATCTATAATTTTGGTAGAAGTCAAAGAATTGCCGATATTCTTAAAACAATGCTCCTTGTATTTCTCTTTGCTTTAAATACAGTGAGTCCCGCTGAACTTACAAAGAGACATAAGTTGGGTTTTCTAAACCATTCACACTATAATTTTATTAGAGACTGCAACTGAACATGAGTCAACAGTAGTTCAACAGCACACATTGGGCTTTACTGGGTGAGTTGCTCAGACACAGACATTTCGTGGAAAGTGTGTGCATCAAGCCACAGGTGTCAAACACCAGGAATCCAGAAGAAATGACAGAATCAGATCCATTTCATGAAAGATTTTACATATTCATGAACTAACTATCTATCTTATAAAGCTTGCTCCCTTCACTAGATGGCTAGAAAGGACCTGAGAATATGCAAAGAAAGGACTTTCTGCAGAAAAAACTTTGTGTTGACATTGTCCTGAATATAAATCATAGAAGCACAGAGATACGAACAGTTTTCTTCGTGTACCACAGAGCACATGTTGCCATGGGCCCAAAATAATATGTTATCAATAACTGCAGAGACTGCTTCCTTTAAATAAATTTAGACTCTTAAATTTCTTAGTCACATAAGTTTATGAGGAATGTGCAATTTTTCTGTGGATTTAGAGTTCCCTGACAACCTGCTGTGATTTTGCTTTTTTCATCATAACGAAGAGCAAAGACACACCATTTTATTAGCAAATTAAGCGGGTCTCAGAAAGAGAGTACAAGGTTTTTTTCTCAATTGATTCCCACATTTTATAAAAAAGAAAAAAAAGCATAAAATCACACATGTCTACGTGATTTAAAAGCAACAGCATTGTCCAGAGCGAGGATAGAGAGTGGAAACAGCAGGAAGAGAAAGAAGCAAAGGGCAGAGGAAATGAGCTTGAAAAATGATAAATGCTTGTGAAATGTTCTTATGCAACCACACATTATTTACAAGTAATATACAACAATGAGGATAGGCAGGAATCCCTCAGACACCGGAGAAGCCAAGAATGATAAAACTAGCATCCCACATGACGCTGCCCCTAAAACCGAGAACAAAGATTTTACTTTATCAGCAAAAATTTGGAGATTTACCAAGCATAAGAAACCAATCTCAAGGTTCTTCTTTAATAAGTCATTTTTATGGCTATTCTTGGTTGTCAACCTCTGGAATTAACTAAAAATCAAATGACTGGGCATACCTGTGAGGGTTTTTTTTTTTCCTTAATTAAGTCATCCACAGTAGAAAGACACACTTCTTTTTTTTCTCTTTTTTTTTTAAATATTTTTTTTATTTTTAAAAAAATCCTATTTTACATACCAATCCCAGTTCCCTCTTCCTCCCCTCTTCCCATTCCCTCTGCTTCCCCTACCCCACCCCACCCCCCGTCCACTCCTCAGAGAGAGTGAGGTTTCCCATGAGAAGTCAACAAAGTCTGTTAGTCAATGGAGTCAGGACCAAGGCCCTTCTCCCTGTATCTAGGCTGGGCATGATATCCCTCCATAGGAAATGGACTCCAAAAAGCCAGTTCATGCATCAGGGATAAATACTGGTTCTGCTGCTAGTGTCCCCACAAACTTCCCAAGCCACACAACTGTCACCCACATTCAGGGGGCCTAGGTCTGTCCTATGCAGGTTCCCCAACTGTCAGTCCAGAGTCAGTGAGCTCACACTTGCTCCGGTCAGCTGTCTCTGTGGGTTTTCCCGTCACGGTCTTGACCCCTTTGCTCATATAATCCCTCCTCCCTCTCTTTGACTGGACTTTAGAAGCTTGGCCCAGTACTTAGCTGTGGATCTCTACATCTGCTTCCATCAATTACTGGATGAAGGTTCTATGACAACAATTAAGGTATCCATCAATCTGATTATAAAGATCAGGTGCCCTCTCCACTGTTGCTTTGATTCTTAGCTAAGGTCATCCTTGTGGATTCCTGGGAATTTCTCTAGTGCTGGGTTTCTCCCTAACCCTATAATGTATTGCTTTATCAAGATATCTCTTTCCTTGGTCTCCCTCTCTGTCCTTCCCCCAACTCAGCCTCCCCAATCCCTTATGTTCTCCGCCCCCTTCCCTTTCTCCCCCTATGCTCCCAATTTACTCAGGAGATCATGTCTATTCCCCCTTCCCAGGAAGATCCATGTGTGTCTCTCTTAGGGTTCTTCTTGTTTCATTGTGGACTGTAGGCTGGTTATCCTTTTCTTTATGTCTAACATCTACTTATGAGCGAGTACGTACCATATTTGTCTATCTGGGTCTGGGTTACCTCATTCAGGAAAGTTTTTTCTAGTTCTATTCATTTGCCTGAAAATTTCAAGATGTCATTGGTTTGTACCACTGAGAGGTACTCAATTGTGTAAATGTACCACTTCTAATCCAGATCTTTGGAGGTGAAAAGATCCACCTATAAATCTGGACCACACCTTCTGGCAGCCTGAATAAAGGACATGGAAAAAGGGAGATTTTGCTCTCCTCCTGCTTGTTCTTGCTCTTGCTAGCTAGTCTACTCCTTCACTGGCACTAGAGGGTACTTCTCTGAGATTCTGGTATTTACCTAAGACCAGCTGAGATATGCAGATTTCTGGATCCTTGGGCCTTCTGTTGTAGATGGCAACTGTTAGACCCTCTGGACCATATCCTGAAAATCATTCAAATAAACCCCCTCATATATATATATATATGTATATATATATATATATTCAGTCTATAAATTTTGTTCCTCTTGAGAACTCTAATATACCATTAGAAATGGCATTGATTATATAAGTCATGGTTAGGAAATATTGAATATTTTTTCAGAAATATAAATTTTCATTGAAAAAAATTTTCATACAATATATTTGGATCACACTTTTCCTCTTCCCAATTCTTCCAAAATCATCCGGACCTCACTATTCACCCAATTTAATGCCTTTTCTTTTTAAAACTAAACAAAAAAAAAAAAAAAACAGGAAACACATACACCACCAACAAAAATACAAAAAAAAGAATCCAAAATATACATGCAAAAAACCAATAAGATAGCCGGGCGGTGGTGGCGCATGCCTTTAATCCCAGCACTCGGGAGGCAGAGGCAGGCGGATCTCTGTGAGTTCAAGGCCAGCCTGGTCTACAAGAGCTAGTTCCAGGACAGGCTCTAAAGCTGCAGAGAAACCCTGTCTCGAAAAACAAAACAAAACAAAACAAAAAAAACCAATAAGATAACTTTTAAAAAATGCTCAAAGTGAAACGAAAAACACCATTGAGTTCATTTTGTATTGGTCAAATACTCCTGGGCTTGGCACCCCCCCCCCCAAGTGTGGCTAGCATACCCAGTGAGACTCCATTGGAATAAACTGATTTTTCCTTTCCAAGCGGATGTCAATTGGAGAAAGCTTTTTAGTTAAGGACGGAAGTCCACTTCCCTCTCTCAGCGCTGGGTCCCTATCGGGCTTGGACCTGTTCCGTCCTTGTACACACTACCACCATCTCCAAGAGTTCATATGTGTATCAGTCCTGTCTCCTTGGAGTCACCCATCACTTCTGGCTCTTACGATCCTCCATTCAGCATTCTCTTCTGCATAGCTCTTTGAGCCCTAAGGGGAGGGGTTTAAGGAAGACATCCCACTTAGGACTGCAGGTCGTAAAGACTCTCATTCTCTGAACACTATTCAGCTGCAGGTCTCGATTAGTTCCCATCTACTGCAAGAAGAAGCTTCTCTGATGATGACTGAGCATGACCCTGATCTGTGAGTATAGCGGGATGTCATTAATAGTCATTTTACTGCTATGTTCCTTTAGTAGAACAATTGTGTTTGGTATTCCCCTAAGTCCAAGACCTATCTACTCTCACTTTTTTTGGCTACCCAAGCAGGGTGAGTCATAAGTTCCCTCTCATGGAATGTGCCTTAAATCCAATAAAAGAGTGTTTGGTTACCCTCAGAATATTTGTTTCCCCATCTGATCGATATATCACACAAGCAGGCCATGGTGCAGATTACACAGTTTGTAGCTGGGTTGATAAATTACCTTTCCCTTCTGGTAACATACCTATAAGGGAAACATAATAGAGGTATGAGAAATAATTTGTATGTATAAGGACAATTGGTTTTTAGAAAAATGTAAAGAAAATTTAACGGGTAAAATCATGACGTGGTCAAAAACTTATGCTGAAACAACTGTGAATCCACATGGAGAAAACACTCCAACTTTCTCTTGGCATTGTAGGAAGAAGCAATCTATCTCATTAATGATCACTTACTTAGCTGTAAAAACCTGGAGACATAAAATTTTCTGAAAGAAAAATATTGAATGCCTTCATGACCTTAAGATAAGAAAGTATATCTTCTACAAAATGCATAGTGCAGTTAAGTATAAAAGGTAGAATATATATTATTCTCACCTCATCTTAATTTAAAATCCATTAGTCTTGGGAAACAAAAATCAAAACTGCAGCGATTCGGATTTTAATTTTAGAAGCAGACAACAGCATGAGTTAGCGTTGGTGCTGACAGTGAACAACACCTGTGCATTGCTGGAGAGTGTAAAATAGTGCCGGAAAGCAGAGACCCCAAAATGTAGCACTTAAGATTTTCATATTTAAATTAAAATACACCTCCATCCCGAGAGTTAAACTAGAATAGAAAAATCTGCAAACAATAGACCAATTTATCTATCTAAATTCCTTCAAATATCAGTGTCTTAACTGACATTGCATTTATAACAAAGGATCAAGGATCATCTCTGTGTCTGTCTGTCTGTCTTTCTGTCCCTCTGTTTGTCTCTGCCTCTGTCTCTGTCTCTGTCTCGCTCTGTCTCCCTTTCTAGCTTCTAGCTCTTCGTCCAGTTCAGTTCTACTGAATTAGTTACCACTACGCTTTTTACATTGCATGGATATCTGCTATCAATTTGCCAGCTCATTCTTGTTTTACCGTTTTTGTCTTGAAAAAGGGAGATCTTTATGGATATTTCAATCTCTGAAAGAAAGAAAAAAGCATGTATCTTGGTCCTCTTAAAATGAATACTCTGTTTATAGCTTATTGTGTAAATACTTTGTCCAAGTCAAGCATTTCATACTGTACTGGATTAAATGAAGCACATACACAAACACACACACACAAACACACACACACAGACATGTACATGCACACTTAGAAATACCTCTTCTGGAATCACTTTTAAATGTTTCTTAACATCTTTTTTTAATTGAATGAAAATGTTCACCGTCAATTGCTAGCCATACAAGATTTCAGACTTGTGGGAATGGCCCACAATTGTGGGAGTGCTGCAACCCCCTTTCTTCACAGTCCACTGGATTTAAAATGTCCATAAAGGAAGAAATGATTGGGAACCTGACTTTCATCTGTTTGAAGAGACGATTAGAGCAGACGAGGTAACTGTCTTTCATTGCTCAACTTTCTTGCTCCAGTATCTCAAGCTGGATGATCCGAGATCACGAGGCACAGCTGAAAAAGAACCAAAGTAGCTGCTGTACCTTACAACCAGCAAAGCCTGCCAATGTGAGATTAGAGCTCTCCATCCTAGCAAGAAAACAGCTTTGGAAAGTTCTCTGCATTTGTGACTCACGGATAGTCCCGAGGGTTCCTGTTTCCATCTTACAGTCAACAGAGCTTGGAGGGAGACGTGCAGTTCTGCTCAACTGTTGTTCTTAAGCAACTTGGCCGAAAGGGATGTTTAAACATTTGCTGGAAAGATGATATATTTGAGTGCTTTAATTTTTTTTTAAACAAAGCCCTAGATTTCAAATTGGTTTAACTCCTGATTTAACATGGACTAGAATAAGCGCCGAAGAACAAATACTAGTTTATAGAACATCCATTATGTGCTTAGCGCTTTTCCCACTTTAAAACTAGGGGTACCTATTCCAAGAATAGCCCTGACCACCCCCAAATTGCCTCCAGATCCTGAGCTTTGTGGCCAACAGTTCTGGCTCAGGAATTGGCCACCCAGTTCAGGATCTCACCTTGGCTCGTACTGTGACCAGCCACGCCAAGTCACCTCCCATTCCACCAGGATTTGATTCCTGGCTAATGCCCACTTTTGTCTGACCCAAGCTCTCTAAGTATTGTATAACATTCTTGATCCACATTTTCTCCCCACATTGCTAGTCTATCTTACTCCACTATACACGCAGACTGATAATTTCCACCCTCCTGGTCTCCTTTCTAGGCTAAGTGAGCTCCCTCATTCTTTCTGTTCTTTCCAAAGTCCCAATTAATGAACGCTATACCTTAACAATTGTCATGACCTAAATACTGTCACTTTGAATTTTTTCCAGTAATAAACATAAAGACATAAAAATAACAGAAGTAATATTATTAAATAATGCTAATTTGATTCTAATAAATGTCATTCCTTCATTTAATAGGCATGTAATAGAAGAAACCCCAATCTCTCTCCCACCATCTTATGTTACTCATGCCTGCCCTATCCCCTCTCCCAGCTCTCCATGTGTCTGACTCTTGGCAATCCCCTCTCACACACTTTCTCTGGAATGAAAGCTTTTGCCCAGATTCCACACCCACCCCTCCCTCTGTTCGGCCGATCACACTCTGTACAGACGGAACAAACTGGGTTCAGCCAAGACACTTGTTTAGTTTAACGTACACAGCATTTTAAACTGCTTTTCTCCCCCTAAGAGTTGCCAGTGTGTGACAATTAGAAGAGCAAGCTTCAAGCCAGAAAGTCCCATCTCTGACTGATGATCGTGTAATACAAGGTCTTTGTGTACAACAACATCCAGAGATGAGAAAGGCCAGGAAGGTGGGGCTAGCTTCATAGCCAGGAGGCCTTAGCTGCGGCACATTGCCAACTTGTCTCAGTAGAATTGGGAGTCTGTAAGGCTGGCTAGAGAGAAAACTACAGTGTACGGCGCTCACAAGCACACCAAAGGATCCAGGCAGATTCGGGGTCACTCCTGCATTAGAAGGAATTCAACATGTTGATTCGCCGTCTGTGTACTTCATCTTGAGAAATGATCTCGGGTGTGTCTTTAAAAAAAAATTCTCAAGTCTCCGTTTAAATCTTCCCTCGTGCAACCAATGAGACCGCAGGCTCCAAATGCTATCCATTCTCTCGTCTATCACCTTCCAACTTCCCCCATTATCTCTTAAGATGCAAAAGTGGGAGAGAATTGGAAGACCGCAGACCTTGACTGACATTAACATTCAGTACAAAGGGGTTTTCAAATACCTCTGAGTAACTTTGATAATGAGAATCTCTACTTCTAACAGTAAAAAAAAAAAAATGTTTTATAATAGCCAATATCAGATAATTGCTAAAGTGAGGTGGGTGTGTATGTATGACATCCATAATGATCCTTTATGTAATAACTCATGTAATAATCCAAGGAAATATGACAAGATAAAAGACAAATAGTCAGGAAAGTGGTAGACTTATCCATAAGAATTTGCCTCATTCTTTGAGGAAGAAACATGAAGCAACAAGATGTACCCTTGCCTATGTCACCCACGCACAACATGTTCTCAAAGTTTGACAAGTCCTCTGCTCCTTCTTTTAAAACAGTCACTTGTATATACACGTGTGTGTGCTCACACAGACAGATGACACACATAAGCATATAATTTTAAAATACAATAGTAAATAAAGTTATAAAACCAATCATCCAGAAAAGAGTTGAGTATTAACTAAACAAAATGAATGAGAAGTGAGACACTCTGAAAGGAAGACGACTGTAGAATAAATGGGAGCCAGAAGCTTATGTTCTTGTTACACATGAGTGAGACATTTGTGGGTGGAAGGGCTATCTAGAGGGACATAAAGACCTAGAAGTAGATAGGAAAAGAATACAGAGCCCGTCAAAAAAAAAAAAATAATACAGGAGACAGACTAAAATTAGCCAACTGAGCAAGAAAACCTTTTATGAACAGGTCATTAAGACAGGTACAGAAAAAACACTGGAGTCTATTGATACTTAGAATCCTTCATAGATATGCCAGTAAGAAGATGTGGAGGATGATGTGTTAGGAAAGTATTTCAGAGGAGACGCTCTTTAGAAAGAAGGGACTGGCTGACACTATCAGCTGCCACAAAAAGGGTAATACACTAAAATCAAACACTGTTTCCTAGGTTTGGTAATAACCTTAGCAAGATCAAGAGGTATTTCAATGGGGAAGAGACAGAAACTGCATTAGCTTGCCCAATTTATCAGCACGATTGTGAAGGAAATAGGAAATATTCACCAATCTCATCTAGTCGGCATGCAGTCATGGCACGCACAGCTTCGCAGGGGCCAACAGCTCTCCAGTTGGACTTAAGACCCATTCAACAAGAGCAAAGTCATGCCTGGAGTCAGAAACCTTGAAAACTACACTGGCTAGTCATGTTGCGGATCTTGAAGGAGAACTTACCATGACCACTTTACTAAACCAACATGATCCCTAAGTGCGCGCTAAAGACTTTTTTTTTCTTGCGCCCACGGAGAAATGCAGTTCTCACCCTTAAATAAGAAAGTTCTCTTTGCAACATATGGAACTCATTAAAGAAAACCACAGCCAGTCAAAATGCAGAGGGCCCAACCCCAATACATAATCTACAAGCAACTCCGGGAAGATGGGGCAGAATGATTATAAGAGTAAGTACATGGGAGGTTCGTGGTAAGATAGGTCTCCTCAGAATGCCAGAAGCTACCCCCCTAAAGTCTCCCCAACATGATGGCACAGATGTGAGCTGAACAGTAATGACACCAGTAGACATGCTAAGAAGGATGAGGGAAGACACCGAAGGCCTCCACTTTATACAAAGAACTATAGGCAGCTAAGGAATGCTAAAACCAGGAGAAATGGTCTTTCACAGGGAAGAAAGAGCATGCTGATGGCCCAATAACAAACGGTAGGCCTGAAAATTTAGATACTGAGACTATTACACAGTCTTAGCAGGCTGTATTTCTGTGTTTAGGAATATATGTGTACATACACCAACACATACCACACACTCATAAGCACGTGTGCACGCACACACATGTGTGTGTACACGCACACATACACACACACATGCACATACATATAAAACACACACATACCATGAGAATTATATATTTTTGCAAGGACAAGTTATTTTCCATATTTACGGAGAGGTTTGTTTTGGTCCTTTGGAGATATAATGCATTTTACAAATAAATTATGTAACATATACTAAGAGCCAAATCAAAAGAACATTTAAAAATATTAATCCAAAACAAGGTGTGTTAAGTTTGTTAACTATCTTTTTACTGTCTTTAACAATAAAAAATTTAATACACTGAAATGACTCAGATAACAGAATGGAAAAAAACCCACAGTTTTCAACATAGAGGTTTTAATAGAAAAGACTGGTTGCCTGGATGTTAGAGGAACTGAGCACGGAGTTAACTCAGAACAGCAATCACAAACTTGAGACTCAGGGAACAAGCAACAGGGTAAAGCAGGAGGTACCCCGGATCTGGTAGCCTAAGGAAAGGGTTTGGACTGGCTGCAGCTGGTTATGAGAAAACATGAGACTCCTTCTAGAAGCGGCTATGGCCACCAAACTGATGCTTGGTGTTTGAGTCCAGGAAGAAGAGTCCAAACTGGAAAATGTCTTGCGTCCTCTTCCACTCTCTCTCCATGCCTTCATAAAGCTGGAGGGGTGGGGGGCGGGGGGCGAGGTACATGGCTTCTGAGGTCATTGTCCTGGAATCCCAAAGAAAAGCAGGAGCAAGCTTGTGAAGTGGAGAGACAATACAGACAATAGTGCAAACAGCTCAGTGACCCTGTGGGCACAAACACTGCTGTTGCAAGACAATAGTGCAAACAGCTCAGTGACCCTGTGGGCACAAACACTGCTGTTGCAAGACAATAGTGCAAACAGCTCAGTGACCCTGTGGGCACAAACACTGCTGTTGCAGAGCGACCCTCGCAGAATGGGTCGTGGTGGGGGGGGGGGTTCATACATGAGCAAATGAACGCATGTGAGAGCGAGGAGGGAAAGATGTTCCGTTCTTAATAAACAACAGGCACCAAGAGAGAAGGAGGGAAGATCCCTTGGGATTCGTGGGAAAGATTCCTGTCGTAAGTGGAGGCTAAACATCAGGCTGTCTATCTGTAACCCAGCACTTACCAGGCTGAGCCTAGGGCCTCGAGATTTCAAGGCCAGCCTGGACTGGAGAGGGAAACCCTATCTCAAAATAAACAAGGGCAGAATATGCTAGTCAGCACCAGAACGTTTGCCGAACATACAAAAGGTTCTGAGCTGGATCCCCAGCACATGGGGGTAAAAATGAAAAATAGCAATATTAGAATTCTGCGTAATGAATCCAGGTTAAGTCATGGCTCTTAAATCAGTCCCGTGGGCTATTATTAAAGACCCCATAAAACCATGTTGCCCGAAATATAGGTTTGCCGGGCTCAGACTCCTGAACAGTACTAGTGAGGAAGTACCCCAAAGTTAAGACGGACCAACAGTGACATCTGCTGCCAGGGACTTATTTTGAAAGTGGGCTGGCTCAACATTCGCAGGCAGAGTCCTGCCAAACCACTGGGCTTGGGCCGTGATGAGTCAGCACCCACCCACCCCCCACCCCACCCCCCCGAACTCCTGTTTGTCATTTACGCTATTAGACGATTTTTCCGAGGGGAACACAGAACACGGGGAAACAAGAGAATGTTTGAGACTGTAACCAAAACAAACAGACCCCACTTTATCCTTCCTGGTCCTGTTTCCCTTTGGCTAAGAAAGCTCAAATTAATTCTGTAGCTGCTAGCAAGCAGGAGCACGCTTTCAGAGAACAGGATTAACTTGACCATTGCCAGCTTCAATGGACTCCAACATAATATCCAGGCTAGAGAGAAAAAAAGTCCAAGGATCAAAGGAGATTATGCACAAAATTTCAGAGTAATCTCTGCTTAGTAAACCACTTCCTAATTATCTATCTGTTTACCTGGATTATACCTCTTGAGACAGCTACCCGCCCTCTGGTATTTTCTTTGGCTTTTGAGAAAGCCGATGGAACATAAGGTTCGAATCAAGCGCTATGTTTAAAATAATCATAATAGCTGCCAGTACAAAATGCTCGACGTGATTTAATTCTATAAACCAGAAAATATGAAAGGAAAAAAGTTAGTTTATTTGTTTATAAAAATAGCAGATGATAATGAATTCAATTACTGGGAAAGAAGTTGAGCATAACCAATATTTCGTTTGAAGAATTCCATTCCAGGGTTGCCACCACACAATGTGGCATCGTGAGCGAATTACACTTCTCTGGGCCTCATTTTCTGTGCCAGAAAATGAAAAGATTGCACTGTATGTAAGATGGCAGATGGACCGTCGCTCTTCTCCTTCTTGAATTTGGCAGTGCTGGCTTACCAGTTAGTCACAGGCCTGCAAGAAGACTCCATGCGAAGACTTCAAGGCCAGATGTGCTGTGGATGACAGGAGGGTGGGGCTGTCTATGTGAACCTCACAGATGTGCAGGTCTACTGTGTACAACGGAAGCATGGACTGTCCATGTGCACCTCACAGATGCTCTGGTCTGCTGTGGATGATGGAAGTGTGCACTGTCCGTGTGCACCTCACAGATGCTCTGGTCTGCTGTGGATGATGGAAGTGTGCACTGTCCGTGTGCACCTCACAGATGCTCTGGTCTGCTGTGGATGATGGAAGTGTGCACTGTCCGCGTGCACCTCACAGATGCTCTGGCCTCAGGCAAGAAGATCTTGCTCTTCTTTTGGAACTGTAGATTGCATTATCAGCTGTCTGTTTCGTGCATACCATAGTTTCCCTCTACAAGGTGCTCCACAACTATTATTTCTAGAATTGACTATTTTAAAGACAAGGAAAACAAGCCTCAGAAAACAGAAGAAATTTCCCAGAGTTAGCACAGATTCAATAAGTAACATAATATCCCGCCATTCTCTGTCATAAATGATCTTAACCTCTCATATTTTAGATCGTACTCCTAGCCCCTCCTGAAACATAAAAGCCATATATTATAGCATTGTTGTGCCTTAGTTGTAAGTACTTAATACACACACACATGCCTACATAAAGGAAGAATGACTGTTTTGACATGAAATTCTACTGGCCTATACAAACATGAAAGGCAGTGCAGAAACCCTGGTGCAAAAATATTTGAGAAAGCCGGGCGGCGGTGGCGCACACCTTTAATCCCAGCACTCATGAGGCAGAGGCAGGCGGATCTCTGTGAGTTCGAGGCTAGCCTGGTCTACAAGAGCTAGTTCCAGGACAGGCTCCAAAGCCACAGAGAAACCCTGTCTCAAAAAACAAAAACAAAAAAAAGAAACAAAAAAAAATATTTGAGAAAGTGCTTTTTCCCCCTTACATTCTGACCTCAGTTTCCCCTTCCCTTCTCTACTCCTAATCCCCCCTCCAACCTCCTCTCCACCAACACCCCAACCCACTCCTCCTGTGTTTCTGTTCAGTAATGGGGAAGACCTCCCATAGATATCAACCAAGCATGGTATATCAAAGTTGTTATCGATGGACTAAAAGGATTAAAGGATTGTACTTTACAGATTAAAAGTGATAAATGATAGAAAAGGTGACACATAAAAGTCGTATTAAAGCTAAAAGAAAATATCATTTTTATTAGTTAAATACAGAATGGCACTACATCCAAAGTTGGAAAGATCCATGTTCGCAGGACACTGTGATGCACCGATTGGATGTCTGGTTGATGGAACTGCTACAATAAGAGTTGTACCCAATATAAATGAGGATTCAGTAAAGAGCAGCTGATGGTACTAGTTTATAATTGATATGAAAAATGAATTCATTGTAAAATGAGTATCTCTGAGGTTTCTTTAATAGGAGGCATTGCCTTGGCTTTAGCCAAGCTTTAGGTCGTAGTATCCATGTTGGGCAGAAAGCAAACACTCTAACTTTCTACTAGACTACACTAACTCTTCCTATCAGATAGCAAAACCATCAGCAGTCTGGTCAATAATTGCAGGTTTGTATACTGATGTTTTCAGGGACAGATAATTGCCTTTGGAAAATTACTCAGCAAGATAGTTTGATTTTAAGAAAGGAGAACAGATACACGAATGGAACCATAGAAGCAAAATGAGTGCTGGCAGTCAAAACTCATATTTCATCTCAAAATACTGTGTGATCTTGTGATTATCTGGTTGGCTCATCTGTGTTTACGTATCTGGTCTTTGTTTATAAATACCTTCTCCAATTAGGAACACACTGACAGATCAGTCTAATTTTAAGAAGCTGGTAACTGGAGCTAGAGATATGGCTCAGCAATCAAGAGCACTTGCTGTTTTAGCAGATGGCATGTTTAGTTCCCAGCGTCTACATGGCTTCTTACAGCAGTTTGTAACTTTGGTTCCATGGGCTCCTATGCCCTCTTCTGGCCTCTGTGGGCATTGGGCACATATGTGGTGCACAAACATACATGCAGGCAACCAAGCATGAACATAAAACAAAAATAAATAGTAATAACTTCTAAATGAATAGTTAATTGGATATAGGCATATAAGTAAATTAAAATACAAAATCACAAAGTACACACACATTGTGAGCAGGACATTTCTTTTCTCTCATGGGAAGGATACCAAGAGATCAAAGATCAGAAAGACATAGAAACACAAGGAGGAATTGACGAGCTGTGTGTTCCTACAGACACCAATTACTGATATGCTATTTACATAATGTTAAAATAGTAAAAATGATAAACTTGACATTATAGACCCACTCATATATAAGATACCGCTAGAAAGAGGACACACGGCAATTACTGAGAAAGAGTGCTCACGTAAAGCAAAGCCCTACATTATACTTCATACCTACTGTTCTGCAGCAGGATCATTCGGAGGTGTGAGGGCCCACCGTGATATCATCATGCACTGAGCCTGAAGAAGAAAGATCTACAGAGTGCTCTTCAACAAGCGCTCCGTGACTAACTCTGTAGGGAAAGCTGAGCGGCGGCTGTGGTCACACTCCTCCAGCCAAGAGAACATTTCCAGGGTCCATTTGTTCCAGCACCAAGGCACTTTACAGCATGTCCCCACCACTTTTTGGTACTCTGTGGCCAGGAGACTGCTGAGAAAATATTATTCGCCAGAATTAGACTGGACTAGTCAACGGCCTGGTTGTTCCCTCAAGTCAGCTCAAGCCATGTCGGCAACTGAGCTTACCAGATGTTTCTCATTTCTCTACCTTATGAACTATGAGTTGAACTTTTTTCCTGGTTTTGAAATATTTTAAACAAATAACTTTCTGGGATGTCTCTTGAAACTTACATAATAAAGTCCCGAGTAGTATCATAATAAGAGTTCAGGCTCTCCTGAGCTGACACAGACTTGTCCTGTGCACTGCCTCACACATTCTTATGATAAGGTTTTAAGTCCAGGAGCCTCATTCCAATCTAGGAAGTCCCATTAAGCTAACAAATTGTAAACACCACTAGAATTCTGAAGATACTATCCACCCTCTGCTGATGTATTCAGTAAAATACATGTTACATGAAATTAAAACTTCACATGCGCAAAAGTCACCAATTTATACACCTTTCAAATAAGCGCTATGCTCTAGAAAGCTATCCAAAGATTTTTGTACATGCTTAAAAAGAAGCATACAAGCATAACGACAAATAAGTCCTTATTAATAGGAAATGACAGTAAATTTTATATTGTGTCCAAGAGAAATGCTACAGAGACTGCAACACAAGTATACCCATAATAATTAAATGAATAAGAAATAGGCTAGCATGAATATATGAATGCAAATATATGCAAATGCTTACATATACTATTTAATTTTGGAGCTGTAGATTTTACTGGATTGTTGTTGGGACCAATTGAGTCCTGGCCTTCAGCAGCTCTTCCCTGTCTAGAGCCTTCTAATTGAAGTTACTAGAAGCTGTGCCTAGCCTAGAGGATCAGAGGATGGGATTTTCACCTGTTGGCCATTGACTGCAGGGTATTTAAGCCTCCATGGTGCTATTAAAGAAGGGCTTTTGTCCCAGTGATTGAAGGTCCCTGCGTCTGTCTGTCTCTGCGTGTGTTTCCTCAACCTCCAGCCCCTTGCCTGAAGCTTGCGAACTGGGTTCTAGCTCATAGAGCGCAGATGAGTGGGGGAGGGGGGAGGGAGGTGCAGCAGAGCAGCAGATTGTCAAGTACAAGAATTCTTAATATGAATATAAATATAAATAAATATAAATAGGAGGAATAGAGTTAAATGAAAATAAACCAAATGTGAGGGGTTGGGAAATCTACACACAGGGATTAAAAGAAAGGAGGTGGGGAGTGAGGAGGGAGAAGACAAAGCAAGCAGCCAGTGAAATCCCTGCTTCCCAAAGACCACGTGAACCAGGCTCTGACTCTCATCTGGACAACTTTCAACAGTGCTACCAACACCAGTCTCCGTTCAGATTCTTGGCAACTTCTCAGGAGCAGCATTTGACCCTTGAATACGAGTTCCCTCTTCCATGAATTATCTTGCCCTGATTCCCAGTGTGGTCTGTATCAGCTCTCTCAGCTCCCCAGCACCTCAACACCTCCTTTATCCCCCCCCCCCCCCCCGAGTTAAGTCTTCAAGGTTTTGGCCACAGGTTCTCCCTATAGAGTGGGGAGTAGGTTCTCAATGTCTTGCCGTACTTCTTTGGAGACATAATATCACTTACATTTTATTTATAGATGATCTCCAGTCCTATACCTCTGATCTCATACTACCCATCATTTCTCTTTTCCTCCCGTTCCCTTCTCCAATGTTTATCCACTCTCTGGTTGGCTACAGAGAGCTTCCTTCAGCTGCTGTATGTATAAAATGCCAACCTAATCTTAATCTCCCCCAGTCTCTCCTTCTTTTGCAGGGTGTGTGTGTATATTGTGTGTGTGTATATAATATAATGTAATAGTTATAAGCATATATGTGCATGTGTACATTAATTTTAAAATTGAATTTTAGGTTCCTCATAGTTTAAAACTAAATTTTTAATTAGTTACCTCTGTCTACATACCTGTTAGCTAAGATTAGTGCTTTACACTGGATTTTTACTCAAGTGTTAGTGAATACATTTTTGTGAGCAAATAATTTTTTCCCGTATCTGTTATACTTAACACACAATTTAATATGCATAATAATATCTAGGAAATTGGCTTGCAAGCTATTGACTGACTGGTTGGCTTTTGATACAAGCTAGACTACAATGCATTTGAAATGGTCTGTGTGCTGATTACTTGTTTAAATGTCCTTCTCATTAGGCTGATTGGGGCGGGGGGGCTAGAGCTAAGATGCTGTTTTCACATTCCAAGGGACTAACTCCAACTAGTTCCTTATATTTATCTTCATTAAAAGAAAATGCAAGCACAAATTTTCTAACATTTTTCTAAACAGTACCTTACTATTTAGTAAACCGACAGATTTCTATCAAAAAGAAATGCATACTTGCCCAAGATACGATTTGTCTTTCCCTATTGCATCAGAGTGACAAAAGGCTACAAAATCACATAAGTGGTTGAATAAATGTTTTATTACACAACTTAATTATTACTTAAGAGCCTGGGAAGTAGACTAAAATCTGCAGCTGAAACTTTTCTGAAGATTCCCCAAGTCTCTTGAGCTATATTGAGGTTCACTGGAAAAAGGAAGCCAATGTGACCTTCAAGCCAGCTCTCATATAACTTCTGGGAAACGGTCTCGCTATTGCGGGTGTTTAGGTGGCAGCTTTGGTACCAGTCTTGGAACACAGACATTCTCCCACAAAGTTACCACTCACCATCTGTTCGAGCGCCAGGGCGTTACTGATTAGTTAGCCTCGTACCAAACCCCACCCCCTCCAGAGCGTTGCCAGGAAACAGAGTAGACCACTTAGCTCTCTATGTACCGGGGACCTTTCTGCCTCTCTCCTCCCTTCACAGCCAATTTACTTTTTATCCTGAAAGCAACCATCCCTTCAAATATCCAGCCAAGACCCTTTCCTGTGCCTTCCCATCCACTCTGCTTTACAGATCGCACAAATCCCCCCTCATTTAGGAGGTTTAAATTTCTAGAACAAAAGCCAAGTGTTGATCTTTCAGTGAGCTACACCTATCCCCTGAGAGATGATGAGTTCCAAACCAAATGTTTAAAACGAAAGATGAAAGAAAAACGCAGTGCATTCCTCATAAACTATGTTATTCTAGCAACAAATGGTTCAGGTCTCTTCCCAGCTCATCCATCATTGGTCTCTTGTCTTCCCTTTTCCTATTTCATTCTGGCTGTAATTTCATGTCATAACACTCTGTCCTTGGGCCTTATCAGCTTATTCCTGAATTATTACTACGGAATCCTACCTCATTCTGCCACTCCTTCCTTCTAGGGAAGCCTTCGCCATGCATCTGTAAAATCTTTCACTGGTTGTCACAAAATAAAACTTCCGCCGGGCGGCGGTGGCGCACGCCTTTAATCCCAGCACTCGGGAGGCAGAGGCAGGCGGATCTCTGTGAGTTCGAGACCAGCCTGGTCTACAAGAGCTAGTTCCAGGACAGGCTCCAAAGCTACAGAGAAACCCTGTCTCGAAAAACCAAAAAAAAAAAAAAAATAAAAAAATAAAACTTCCTCTCTGACTTGAAAACCGCACATGCAAGTTGCCTCGCTTTAACTTAGTTGGCCTGGTTCCCAACATTCGGCCTCTTTTCCAAGGAGATCAGCCATGGATTTGTCTCCTCATACATTTTTTACACACATGCGTAGCTTTACTATAACTCACATTGCTACTATCATCTCATCTTGTATAAAGTTTATCCAATGTTTAGAGCCAATCTAGATAAACCACTGCAATTTTCTCTGCTCCTGTGCAATGTAGTTAAACCATAGGGACCAAACTGTCCATTTTGGTATGTAATCTGGTTTATAAGATGTACCTATGTACCTGCTTCTTTCATTTGACCTTTTGGATGTTTCACCCGTTGCAAACATTTTGAAGATAGGCTGTTTATCTTCATTGTCCTCACCACAGAAATAGATGGGTTATAGGCAATTCATGTGAGTGACCTACCAATGGCGTCTTCTCAAGCCGACTTATTTTCCTCACCTTCAATATTCACACATATTTCTCTCTATGACACCTTTCCCCAAACCAAGAAACAGCAAAAAAAAATTTTAGAGTTAACACAGAAAGTTACAATTTAAAAATTATGTATAGAACTGATGGGTTTCAAAATAAAGATTTAGAACCCAAAATAGAATTAGTAAAACAGTCACAAAGTCTAAAATCTAGAATATAAAATAGATATACTAATCAATGAAAGATAATAAAAATATATTAGCTTTTATATTTAAAAAGAAACATTTTAAAGATTTATTTTTCATATTATAATGTAATTATATTATTCCCCCACCTTTCCTTCCTTCAAATCTTCCCATATACCCCATAAAGTTCTCTTTCAAATTCAGAACCTTTTTTTCATTAATTGTTATTAAATACATATATATATATATATATATATATATATATATATACAGACATTTTAAGTGTCTCTTGGTTGTATAATAAGAGTCCAGGGAAATAATAGAATATACTGTTTATGTGAGTCTCTTAGCAGAGACCCCACCCTACTGTGTTCCTACATCAGCTCCAAGCAGGAGTAAAGAGACTCTCAGGTGAGTTTGATACAGTTGTGCTGTTTCTAATCTATTGCCTTGGGAATGAACAAGCAACTGCTCCAAACCAACATTGGCATGAAGAACGGAGGTGTGTTTTCAAACATGCTTTCAGAACCTACCAGTGAATAGGAAGCTAGAACCTTAATTAAATGACCTAGTAAAACCTATTTATTTTCTGAGAGAGAGAGAGAGAGAATGAGAGAGAGAGTCAGTCCACAAACCATCCTGTAAAATGAGCACACTAAACTTTTGTCCCCAGGTAAAGTAGTTGTTTAGAGTGGAGTTTGAGTTATAAAGCATCATCAAATACTTATTCTATACATCCAAATGTGCTGTCTAGAAAACATCAAGTTTACTGAGTCAATTGGCCGAGTGATCAAACCATCATAAAAAGCTTAAGCAAGACTTAAGATTTGAAAACACAATTTCTAAATAGTCTTGAGTCCGTTTTAAGAAACATGATGAAATACTAATAAAATTTAACTTAGAATATGGTGTCGTAGTTCAAAAATAATCCCTAGAAAAGCGTAACGCCAATATGATTGGTTTTACTGGCTATGAATGTAACCTTGGCACAATGAAATGAGAGTGTACGTCGTAACGTAACACAATCATCAGGGTTAAAAATAGAATGATCTTTTTTTTTTTTTTTTTTTTTTTTTTTTTTGGTTTTTCAAGACAGGGTTTCTCTGTAGCTTTGGAGCCTGTCCTGGAACTAGCTCTTGTAGACCAGGCTGGTCTCGAACTCACAGAGATCCGCCTGCCTCTGCCTCCCGAGTGCTGGGATTAAAGGCGTGCGCCACCGCCGCCCGGCTAGAATGATCTATTTTAAGATACTTATTCTGACACAAGTTAAGAGGCATAGACTATAGGAAAATGCGGAGGCAACTATTTTAAGAGACTTTACAAAAATTAACTATGTTGTACAGTTTTAGGGATCTATCTATTGCTATCATCATTAACAAATCCTCAAAGGAAAATTTTTACATACATCATCTTTGGATAAAACAGTATAATGGTTTAAATGGCAGCCGGGGCAGAAAAGAACACAGGATTACAAATGTGTCAATGTAGGAAAAAGTTTTTAACTTATCTCTTAAGCGGGAACGTGGCATTCTCTTCGCCCCTTGTTCCTCTTGAAGATTTCCCAGCAGCCTCCTGTCAACCAATGCCACCGAGGTGACAATGACAGGAGGACCACAGCTCACTTGTTCTCGTCTCACACCCTGTGAGCATCCGTTGAGAGCACACCTTCGTGATGAACAACCTGTCTGGGTGCAAAACTCTCCAGCCGCACCCTCACTGCCAGAAATTTTAAAAATGATTTTGATTTATAACTTTTCTGGCAGACATATGATTAGCTTTATATGCCTGCTGTTAACTGCCAAATGTAAACAACAATTTATTTTCTATTAACCACATCCTAGTCTTCTAAGTAAACTTAGCTTGCTTACTGAGGAGATGCTCAATGGAAAACACTATATATCAAGTAGAAACCATCCTGTATTTTAAAAGTAGAAATCCAAAATCACAATCAAACATCATAAGGTACGTTGAGGCTCCATGTGGAAGTATTCATCTTAAGTCATCAAAAAAAATGTGCCTATGAAATCTCAACAGTATGGCTGCCTAAATAAGACCTGAAAAAGATGACAATGCCAGTAGACATGCAAATGTGGTTGGGAAAAATCTCACAGGGCCCCACCCCCTAGACACCTTGACGAAGAGCTAAAGGCTTACTGACTGCTAAGAAAGGTAGACTCAGTCTTCTCCAGGGACCAGCCTCTGAGAGGGGACCCAATACCAAGTGGTCAGTCATATACACATGAGCAACATTAAATTAGCTCAGAGGTCAAGAATTGTAGAAGTGTGGAAGTAGGCATGAGAGGATTTGGAGAAAGGAGAGAAGAGGGGGAATGTTTATAAGTGCAGCACTCATATATGAAACTTTCAAGACTAAATAAAAGATATTTTAAGTGAAAAATGTAATTAGCAACTAACTAAATAATGCGACCAGGCATTGGCGGTACCTACTTGTACAGCACTTGAGAGGTTAGGGCAAGGAATTCAAGGCCAGCCTGGACTACACAGTGAGTACCAGACTAGCCAGGACTATATAGTAAAGACCCTGGCTCAAAGGTTAATTAATTGCAAAGCCAAAAATCACTAACTTGACCACAGAATATTGATGTATGGAGACTCAGGTGAGAGGATGTGAATGAGGAAAAATTGGTTTTGGCTAGTTCGTGCTGTATACGCTGTGGAAATAACACACTGAGCCCCATGAATGAGGGCAATTAAGACATATTAATCAAAACAAAACATAGAAATATAATCAAAACAAAACAGATACACAATTTATATATATATATATATATATATATATAATTTCAAAACATGAGTCTTCCTCAAAAATCTTCTCTTTAGAATGATAGAAAAAAATTGTTTTATCTCCTTCAATGTTGATTTCTAAATGGATCCTGAAGACTGTATGGAAACTCCAAGAGAAACATGCGTTTGGAAATGATGCCCTCCACACATTTGCCTTCTGCCTCTTCTCGTCCCAGTAGAACACTGTCTCGGGGTCAATATTACATAGCCTGACTGAGGAATCCTACCTCTCCTAATGATACGCAGTGAAACGAGCTGCCAGACATTGGGACAGAACACCTGAAAGTGGCTCATGAAGTTCCTGACCCAAGTGGGACCAGAACTTAAAGCTGAGTTCAGAAGAGGTTGTAGACACAGAGGTGGGGAGTTCAATGAGACTCAGGAGTCAACACCCTGGCACACATCTCAAGACCAAGTTCTGAAATCCTTCCAAGATGCCTATTGGAAACTTGTAAAGATCATGACTCTGTCTACTAATAAATTAGAGATGATCAAACAAGATAGAATGTCGAGGGAAGGAAGCAAATGTTCCAGAACAATGAATATTCCCAAATGATTCTATTGCCTGGGACTTGAGAGCCCAGCAGTTGACTTTGCTTGGGAAAGGCCAGAGAACATTTTATTAACTATGGTGCTAAGGAAGGCACTGGGCAAAGACAGAGTTACTGAGAAGCTTCTTAGGCTGCTCTGAAGACCACGGTTGATGGCAGGTAAGAATATTCTGGAACTTGTCACTGGGGATAAAAAGACATGAGAGGAGAGGAAAATAGATGGCAGGACTTGGTTGTCACATGGAACACATGTGTAAGAACTATAAATGGCATTAAGGTTAAAGGGCATCCAGGACCCAATGGCCAAGAGAGATTATAAAAATGGCTCGGTGACCATGCTGTCTCAAAGCAAGGGAGGCAAGAAGGACCTGTAAGTAGTCAACAAGGGAATGAGAGTAGTCAGGAAGGGAAACTAGAGATGGACAGAGGTGACACTTCATAACTGGAGAGAAAGGAATGTGTGTAACACGGCAGTGACTCATTATGGAATGCACTGGTATTTCCGATGCCCAACAGCAAAGCACGCATGTGGAGTTAGAGCAATTGTGTTATAGTAAAGACGACGTTCTCAGATCAATCACCAGAAGCAGGGGTTGCAAGCAAAGTGGAAAATTCTTAAATGCATTAGGCAAATAAATAATGAATATTGGTTATAAGGCCAAGACCAACAACTACATAGTACATAGTGAACATCTCTAGTAAATTGTCCTCCAGAAAAACTGTGAGTTTCCCTGGTGGAGGTGAATATCGCATTGGTGAGTGTGGGTCTTCTTTACTCCAATGCTAATATTATTATCTGGGAATCCCTTACATACATAGCCAGACATACTGTTTTTCCAGTCTTCTGGTCAAGCCTGCTACCTGGTTAAGGTGACACATAAAACCAGTCATGGGCTACTGTATCCGCCATCTGGATCTTTTATAATTTTGTTCCTTTTGTAGGAATAACTAATTCAGAAAACGTTGCCTTCTGGATATTAAAAATGTTTCAAGCATGCATTCAAAGAAGTAAAAGCATATAGGTATGTATACACCGTGATAGTAGCCCATAGCCTTTGTAGGCATAAAAAACCCAGTTCCCTTCTCAAAAATGGGATGATTTTGCCAGCTTAATCTACTCCAACTCCTCCCATGAGACCATGGTGATGTTGAAAGTTTGCCTGTATGCAACCTGACCTTTGGATAGACTCGATTCTTCTTGTTCAGTTTTCCATATATCAGTAGCTGTATTTGTGTAGCTATGTTATTAAATTTCTCACACATGAATTCTTACTTTTTAGATCTTCTTCAGGGAAACCAAACTTTTAAGACAGAGTCTTGGAGAGTTTGTCATACAAACAGCACATTGAAAATACTTTCAGGAAAAGGAATCAACGAAAATCAAAAATATTAAGGCAACAAATCAAATGATATGAAAAAATAAATGTGATTCAAATGTCTATATAATGTATAAAAGTATGTCTATAATAACTTAGAATAAATTTAGACCCTACGGTGAGGTCTGGAAGGAAAGCAGGAGGTAAGAGGGCTACAAGTCTTGTGTTGTTAAGGGTATTGTGGATTTATAATCCAGTTAATCACGAGGAATGCGTCTACATGGATAGGAATTCTAATTTAAGGATCAATATTATAAAAACTAAAATGCACTATTTTTAGTGAACAGAAGAGAACTCTATATCTAATAGAGAATATGAAGCTAGGGCAAAAGGAAGTGATGTATATGAAAATATGAAGTAATAGAACGAGTTCCTGAAATAACAACAGTATTTTCCATGTAAATAATGCCAACATAGCCTTAATAGAAAAGGACTGTCAGGTTTAATTGAAGAACAATAGCCTATTATATATCATCAACTCCTCTGATTTAACATTAAAAAACTCCAAGAAACAAACACAAGAGACTTGCTACCCCAGACCCAGTCCCTCCGGCTCCTCCCTAGCACTGTAACAGAAGGCCAGCTGCAGGCTTCCCCTCCCCCCTCCACATCTTCTGTGGATCCCACAAACCATCCCAACCTGGATTCCCGTCCCGAAGCATCACTGTGTGTCAGTTCCAACTCAGGCTGATGTTTCCTGAGGCTGACCAGCAAATGCCCGATGAAACCAGATATCAGGAATATCTATGATAATAATAACAACCATTAGTAATTCACCACATATTTCTTTGCTTCATTTGAATTTAAAAAAATGGCAGTGACTAGAATTTTCAGATTCAAAGGACAAAGACCTATAGCTGTGTTAATAACTACAGGTAATCTGTATCACTAAGTGTGGGTACATTTGTGCACATGTCCTATGTTCTCCTCATTCCAGCCATCAGTGACAAATTATTTTGAGGAAACATGTAAGAGAAAGACCATATCATCTCTCTAATCTCCCTACAGGTGAATACATTTTTCAAGATTAGTGAATTCAAGAGGTGCTTTTAAAGAACGCGAGAACTTCTAGCTTCAACACTGACAGATACAGGGCTAAAAAGTATTGCTCTCATCCTTAAAATAAGAGGAAAAAAATACAGCAAGATGAAACCTGATGACTTCTCTTGGACCCATCAGAGAACTAGCTCACGATCCAAACCCACAGCCTAGAGTCTGGACGGACAGGAGACTAAACTATAGAGCAACACACTGAGATCAGTTTAGCTGAGGCAGAAAGTACCAGAATCATGAACTGGGAATTTTGACAAAGTTCTGGGGAAGGTGTGGACTGCCCTGGATACAAACCTCCCAGGACCGCAGTTTTATGGCCCTCACACTTCCATGAGCTGTGCCTCCCGGTATGCCACCAGGGCTCATGGTGATGAGCCAAAAAAGATGACTTCATGTCTCTGGCAGGAGGAAGGGGAAAGTGACCATTCTGAGATGTGCCTGCTGCTTTTGCTGTAACAAAGAACCAATCGCTAGGAAAATGATTTTACCAGACTTCCTGATGGAGCGGCAACTTTCCGGCCCCAGCTTCACCTAGGTTTTTTTCACACATGTAGAGAACAGGAGGAAAGAATCAAAAGTTTAGGGACACTTTAGATGTCACAGCCAGGAACATGCCACCACTAAAAGATTAATCATGAGGTTATAAATCATTTCTCCTTTGCCAGTTTTTAGCACGGTATCAACAAGACTGCAGTAAGATGGAGGAACTACAGCACGGTGGCTGTGTTTTCTACGTCTTTCTTACTGACGACCAAAGTTAACAGAAGAAACAAAGGCACCGCAGGCATCCAGGTCTTTGGAGCAAAGCAAAAAGCAGGAGACTCGGCTATAGCGCCGTCTTTATAAAGATCAGAAAATGTCGAATAACCATGATTAATATGCTAACAGCTCTAGTGAAAACAGACATCGCACAAAAAACAAATATCGAGTCCATTTCGTTTTAGAACTTATAAAAGGTGTTGCCAAAATGCCAATTCTACCTCAGTCGACAGACTCAGCACATTATCAATCAAAGTGTCTGCAATCTGTTTGCTAAATGTTGACAAAGTGTCCTCAAGTCTACATGGAATGCCAAAACGTCCATACTGTCTAGCACGACACTAAAGAGCAGAACAGAAGCCCGATGCCCTCTGTCTTCAAGACTGCTTTGTGACTATTGCGAGGAATTTCAAAATGTCTTTTAAACATCTATTGTATTTTGATTTTTGAATTGATAATTTTTTTATTTTTTATTGATTTTTATTGAGCTCTACATTTTTCTCTGCTCCCCTCCCTGCCTCTCCCCTCCCCTTCAGCCCTCCCCCAAGGTCCCCATGCTCCCAATTTACTCAGGAGATCTTGTCTTTTTTCTACTTCCCATGTAGATTAGATCTACGTTATTAACTGTGAGCTTCAGTTGTTCCAATAGGGCATTGGTGCAGGCAAACTTAGAAGCCGCTGTACTGCCTGGTATGTGTATCTGATAATCTTATAAATATAATCCTATACTCATTGGAAAGATGAGACAAGGAGTTTGGGAGTTTGAGGCTAGCAAAGAAAAACCCAGCAATACTCTAAAAACCAAGAATTCCTTCTCCTGTGGTGGTATGACTAAATGAATGCTTGATCATCTCAAGGAAATTACGTAGTTTCAAATATTTCGCTCAAATACGTACTTGGTTCTAAACAGCATTAACTTCAACCGTAATAATAATATTCAACCAGGCCACTAATAATAATTCACAAACTAGTCATATTTCATCATCCTTTGTTCTTTGTGCTTTACACTATTTTAGATGTGACTTCAAGACTCCCTATAGAGCCGGGTAGTGTGTTGTACTGGTGAAAGAACGCATACGCAGACCGTGAGACTGAAAAAGAAAATCCCGAAACAAACTCACATGTGTATCCTCAGCTTGTCCTTAACAAAGATGCCAAGATAATGAGCAGAGAGACACGGGAACACAACCCCTGTTCCTGGTGACCAGAAGTCTAAGGCTCCGAGAACCCCCATCTTTACTATAACACAATTGCTCTAACTCCACATGCGCACTTGCTGTTGGGCATTGGAGTACCAGAGGATTCCATAATGAGTCACTGCTGTGTTATACACATTCCTTTCTCTCGAGCTACGGAGTGTCACCTCTGTCCATCTCTAGTTTCCCTTCTTGACTACCCCTGTTCTCTTGCTCAATGCCTAAGGACCTCTCTGCCTTCTTTGCTTTGAGGAAGCGTTGTCTTTGAGCCATGATTATGCCTTTCTTTGATGCCTTTTCAACCTAACCTGCCAATTTAGACACGCGTGTTGGAAACACTCCCTCCCTAGACCTCCCATCTTTTCTTTGCCGTGGCCTGACTAGAGAATCGCTACATCTGGACTGACAGCTGGGGAACCTGCATAGGACTGAGCTAGGCCCTGTGAATGTGGGTGACAGTTGTGTGGCTTGTACAGTCTGAGAGGCCACTGGCAGCGGGACCAGGATTTATCCCTACTGGCACTTGATGGCTTAGTGCATCCGAACTCCTGGATACTGTGAAATTAGAGCAAGGCATTGTGTTACTGGCAACTACAACACCACTAAAGCCACAGAGCCTCCTACAGATAGAGGTTTTCCATTTCTCTTCCTTGTGATTCTATTAGTCCTAAGCTCTGGGGAAGAAGCCGTTTGGTTGAAGGACCTGATCTGTCTGGTCCATTTGTAATACTGAAGAAAGCTGAATCTTGTACAAGGTATGACCGCAGAGGCATGGGATAACAGCATCACCCATGTAAAGACAAGATTAAGGAAAAATGGGATAAAGAAAGGCAGAGTGACTTCCAGTAGAGTCATGACACTTAATATAATATGGCAGCTAATTCGTGGAAGTTTACATTATGAAAACCTTATCATAATCTAAGTATGGCATGTACTGAGATGCACTGAAGTAAGAGTTGGGAGGCCACTGTCCCGTTTTTCTGAACCAGAGTTTTGATTTTCAATGCTAAATGTGATAGAATACAGTTAAACTAAACAAGGACAGTTGGTACCCTGGAGGAAAAGCCATCAGATAAAAGTCCTAAGCTGTTAATTGGGCAAAACACCCATGCTGAGGTTTAAAAAGAATTATATCAGTAATGTCTTTGGGATACAGGCTTACCACATTTTCTGTAAAGAGTAACAGGGAAAGGGAGTTTTGGGGGATGTCACTGACTATACAGCACCATAGTCTTTCCGTGTATTTCAGTTCGGTTTGCAGAATTGAACAGCAATAAGACGAGATCATGTACCAACACTTCTACCCTCTCAAATACCATGTGTTCTCTCATGTGGATCCTAAGATTAACACACACACACACACACACAGGTGGGGGTCTAGCAGGGAGAAATGGAGGGGAGACCAGAGGCAAAGGGTTAGAGGGGTGAGGAAGGATAGTGGAAAGAAATGAATAAGAATAAAGCATGTTTTGAAAATGGTGTAATAAAACTCATTACTTTCAATGCCAACTTTAGAAACAATAGTTTAAAACAAACACAAGAGAGTAAATACAGGCTCTGGTGTCCGCTGGTGTCACAAAACAAGTGGCTGCACCTCTGAGCCTACATATTTGGGGACCGCAGAGTAGAAATCCAGGTATTTAATATGGTAGTGCAAGCCTACAACCCTAGCAATTTGGAGGTGGAGACAGGAAGGTCACAAGTTCAAACCCAGTCTGGGCTACCAGAGAGATCCTGTAAAAAAAAAAAAAAAATTTCTCATCCACCGTGATGGTATAAAGAACTAAGTTAACAAGTAGAAAACATGGAAAACAGCTAAGCATAGCCAATGATTCAGTGTATATTCATAAAAATATATTAATTTAAATTTTGTGAGACTATTAGTAGAATATTTATTTTATCTAGTCACAAAAAAATGCCCTCAATGTAGTAGAGCATTTAGAATTGGCTTCAATTTTTTATTTGCATTTTTATAATTTATATGATCCTATGGATAAATTTCCAACTTTCTTATATACAAAGAGTAAGCAGAGTTTTTCTCCTTACAGTTGCTATGTCGATATGCTTCAAAGACAAGGTTTGTCAACCCATAAGGTCCTTCCCTGTGGGCTCCTAATACACCTGTACAAATAAGATTTATTTCTTGAATTAACACCTATGTCATAGAAGTTAGAACTGGCAGAGGTGAATTTTGGAGATCAACTAGTAGGAAATGTAATGATGTGACATTTCGTGAGTGCTGACTATTGTAAAATATAGTTTTCATATGCTACCCTTGGCACTAACTCCAGATTGCCACAAAATGTTCTGGATCATTTCATGTCAAAGTTGATTTCTGTATTACCTCACTCTCTCCCAAAAGATGCCCTTCTGTTCAAGCTGAGCAGACATTAATATCTCAGCAGGTGACACACATGACTCTTGCAATTCATATAATATTCTTTCAATCCCAAGAGTCATAGCTCAGTTACAACAAAGAATTCTTCTCAACAAATATTTATTAGTTGTCTTCTATACCACAAACCAGGCTAATCTCTAGAGTGAGAGAGGGAACTACGTAATGAATACTGACCAAATATTCAAGGTCAAAGGAGAAAGAGATCCTCAATATAAATCCTGAAGGCTAAAGGCCCACGAATAGGGAACCCTTTATAGTTTTCAACTCTCCAAATGAGCATCATCTGTTCCCACTGATCCTCCTGTCTTCCGAGCTCCTGCCAGGTAAACTCTGTATATTACTCTTTCTTCGGGGAATTCTGCATACCTGTAAGCCACCAGGCCTTGAACAATATTTACTAAAGGACAAGGCTGAGGAGTTTTTAAGTTTCAAATCCTTGAGGTCTTTAACCAACTTTGAGCTGAGATTTTTGTGTAGGATGAAATACAAGAATTTATTTTTGATTTTCTACATGGAGATATCCAGTTTGCCCAGCACATATTTTGAAGATAATATCTTTTTCAAGACTCAAGTTGTGGTACATGCCTTTGACCTAGTACTCAGGAGGTAGAAGCAGGAGGATATCCATGAATTCGAGACCAGCCTGGTCTATGGAGTGAGTTCCAGGACAGCCAGGGCTACACAGTGAAACCTTCTCTCAAAAACAAAAACACCTGATTCTCAATGAATACTCTAAAAAAGTAAGACAGGCCTAGTCAGATAAGCTATATATACCACAGACTCTGAGAGATCACAAATGAAATGGTAAATACCATCCCAGACTATTATAACCAGCAAAACTTTCTGTCATGATAGATGGATAAAATAAGACATTCAATAATAAAATGAAATGAAAATAACATTTATTTACAAATCGTGCCCTACAGAAGACTCCAACCTAAATAGGCTAACTGCACTCCAAGAGAACACAGAAAATAAATAATCCCATATCAGAAAATGAAGAGGGAAGCATACACACACACAATAAGAATCAATAAACATTAATAACTCTCAGTATCAGTAGCCTCAATTCCCCCCAGTAAAAGGACACAGACTAACAGAATGAATGCAAAAATGGGATGCATCCTTCTGTCGCATCCAGGAAACACACCTTAAGATCGAGGACAGACATTAACTCTGGGGGAAAAAAAGAACCTAAGAAGCAAAGCTGCTACAGCCATCCTAATATCCAACAAAACAGACTTCAAACCAAAACTAATCAGAAGAAATGGGGAAGGACTCTAGATATTCATCATGAGGAAAATTCCCCAAGAGAGTATGGCAGTTCTTAATATCCTTTCAAACACAAAGGCATTCAACTTCATAAAAGAAACACTACTACAGATTAAATTGCATATTGATACATACACACATACCCACACACACCGATAGTGAGAAACTTCAAGACCCAGCTTGCACCAATAGACACATCATCTAAACAAAGACTAAGCAGAGAAACACAGAAGCTAACTGGCATCACAAACCAAATGGACTTAACAGCTACTTGCAGAATATTCCATCTAAACACAAAAATATACCTTCTTCACCATACATGGAACTTCCTCCAAAATTGACCACATACTTAGGCTTGAAGAAAGTCTCAACAGATACAAGAAAATTGAAATAACTGCCTGAATCCTATCAGACCACCACAGATTAAAGTCGGATATCAACAACAACAGAAACAACAGATACTTAACAATCTCGTGGAAAGTGAACAACTCACTACCAAATGAAAAATGAGTCAAGGCAAAAATTAAGATGGAAATTAAAGACTTCCCAGAATTGAATGAAAGTGGATATACAACACACCTAAACTCATGGACACAGTGAAGGTAGCTCTTTTCTTTCTTATTTTTTTAACAGTCAATTATATGCTATTTAATGAGGGCAACAACAATAAAAGCTACAAGTAGGAAAGGCTAATAATGGTGGTATTGTCCCATTTTTAATTAATTAACTTATTTTTTAAAAAACTATTTTTTTACATATCCAATCCAGCTTCCACTCCCTCCCCTTTTCCTGCTCCCTCCACCTCCCCTCCATCCCACCCCCTATCCACTCCTCAGAGATGGCAAGCCTTCCCATGGGGAGTCAACAAAGTCTAGCCCATTGCTTTGAGGCAGGACCAAGGCCTTCCCCAACTATATCCAGGCTGAGCAGGATATCCATCCAAAGAGAATGGGTTCCAAAAACCCAGTACAAGCAGTAGGAATAAATTCTGCTCTCACTGCCAGTAGCCTTTTAGTCTGCCCCAACCATAAAACTGTCACCCACATTCAGAGGGCTTAGTTTTCGTCCTGTGCTGGTTCCCTGCGTCAGGCCACAGTTGGTGGATATTAGCTCAGGTCAGTTGTTTCAGTGGGTGTCCCCATCGTGGTCTTGACCTCTTTGCTTGCATTCTTACTCCTCCCATCCTTCGACTGGAATTTAGGAGCTCAGCCCAGTGCTCTGCTGTGGATCTCTACATCTGCTTCCATCAGTTGCTGGATGAAGGTTCTATGATGACATTTAAGATAGTCATCAAGGGCTGGAGAGATGGCTCAGAGGTTAAGAGCACTGACTATTCTTATAGAGGTTCTGAGTTCAATTCCCAGCAACCACATGGTGGCTCACAACCATCTGTAATGAGATCTGGTGCCCTCTTCTGGTCTGTAGACACACATGCAGACAGAACACTATATACATAATAAATAAATAAAAAGATAAATAAATAAATGAATGAATGAATGAATGAATGAATGAATGAATATCTTTTTAAAAAGATAGTCATCAATCTGATTACATGGTAAGGCCAGATGAAGCACCCTCTCCTCTATAGCTTAGGGTCTAAGCTGGGGTCATCCCTGTGAATTCCTGGGAATATCTCTAGTGCCAGGTTTCTTGCTAGCCCTATAATAGCTCCTTCAATCAAGCTATCTCTTTCCTTGCTCTCCAGCTCTGACATGAAGGCAGTTCTAATAGGCAAGTTCATAGCACTCAGTATCTACACGAAATTTTTTAAAGAAAATAAATAAATAGGTAGATAGACAAATAAATTACACCCAAAAGGAGAAGATGGCAAGAAACAATCAAATTCGGGGCTGAAATTAATAAAAGAGAAACAAAAAAAGAAAGAATTAAATGAAACAATGAGTTAGTTCTTTGAGAAAGTCAAAGAGATTGGCAAACCCTTATCCAAGTTAACTAAAAGGCAGAGAAAGAACACCCAACGTAACTAATTCAGAAATGAAAAAGGGGACACAAAAGCAGACACTGAGAAAACCAGAGACAATCATAAAGACACAGTTTAAAAATCTGTAACTCCAACAAATTGGAAAAAACGTAAAAGAAATGGATAATTTTCTCAATACATACAACTTATCAAAGTGAAATCAAGATCAGATAAGCAATTTAAACAGACCTCTAAATCCTAGTGAAATAAAAGTGAGCATTAAAACTCTCCTAACCAAAATATGGACCAGATGATTTTAGCAGAGAATTCTACCAGACTTTCAAGGAAGTTAATGTCAATACCTATGCCTCAAATATTTCGTAACAAACCACATAAAGACACAACAAAGAGAGAATTGCAAACCAATTTCCTTTGTGAGCATACATGCAAAAAGTCAACAAAAAGAATTACAAACTGAATCCAAGAATATATCAAAATATCATCCACCATGATCAAGAAGACTTCATACTAGAGATGCAAGAATGGTTCAACATTCATAAATCAATAAATGTAACCCACCATATATACAAACTTAAAGACAAAACCCACATGAATCATCTCATGAAATACAGAAAACACCTTTGACAAATCTAAACCCCCCTTCATAATAAGAGTCCTGGAAAGATTAAAAACACAAGGAACATGACTAAATGCAATAAAGGCAGTTTAGATCAAGCCCATAGCATGCATCAACTTAAATGAAGAGAAACTCAAAGCAATACCACTAAAATCAGGATCAAGACAAGGTTGTATACTCTAAATTCCTATTTAATATCCTACTTATATTGACATATAATTATTTTGATATATTGATATATAAGTGTGATATTGAATAGATATCGATATGATATATAAGTCTTATATAGATCAATAAGACAACTGATGGAGACCAATGGGATACAAATTGGAAAGGAAAAGAAGTTTCATTATTTGCAAATGATATGACAGTATACATTAGTGACTCTAAAAATGACACAGGAAACTCCCACAGCGAATAAACACTTTCAGCAAAGTATCTGAATAAAAATTTAACTTACTAAAATCAATAGCCCTTATAAATACAAATGACAAATGGACTGAAGAAAATCAGAGGAACACTTCTTTTAAATAAGACAGCTTATTTTTTTATTGATTTTTATTGAGCTCTACATTTTTCTCTGCTCCCCTCCCTGCCTCTCCTCATTCTGATTACAATTTCCCCTCCCTCTATTCCTTCCAGTTCCTCTCCACCTCCCTTCCCATCCCGATCCACTCCCTCTCCACCTCTTACTAAAAAAACAAATAGAATCCTAAGGGATAAAGATAAAATATAACAAAATAAGTTATAACAAGATGAAACAAAAACTGATATATTGGAGGGGAAGATCTGTATGATGCACTCAAGATGGGGACGGGGAGGAAGGGAGGCTGCAGCAGACAGCTTGCTATATAACTGTAGATAAGACTGGGGTTTGCCTTCTAGGGCAAACGAATTTTCACATCCCTTAATTGAAGGAGCACACCGTTCCCCTTCATCACCAGTGTCTTGCTCCCATCTGCCACTCCTAATCTATGAACAGCCTTGGCCCCAGCCTTGCAGGGGTTAGAGGTAGAAAAAGAAGAGAAAATAATGAAAGAGGATAAGAATTTACGGCCATGATAATAGTGCTAAGCTCAGCAAATCATACCCAGCACGAGGCCCACAGCGTGGGCAAGCGGCTGAAGGACCGTATTTTTCACCTTTCCTGGGTAGCTTGCTGAGACCCGGTGATGAACTGTCTCATCACCTGGGCAGTTTGGGGACCTACGCTAAAGAATACTTCAGCGATGCCGCTTCCACGCGTGAGAGGCTAAGGCTGCGGTACTACTCCCGTGCGATTGTCTCACAGTTGTGCCCTGGGTGTTTTGTTCACAGCAGACCTCCTCCCCCGACCCCGCAAAAAAAAAAAAAGTAAGACTTTTCTGTCTTAACAAGGAGATTAAAGCAAATTTTTTGTGAATTTGTGCCATAGCGTCAGATACGCACCCCTAGAAGTCACCGCTTCTCACTGTTGCCAACTTTTCAAAATAGTCAAATACTTCTAACAGAAAACCACAGAGAATATTTAGTTCTATGACTACCTTCTATAGGTCTAAACGCCCAATGATGTTTCCAGCATTTGAATATAGTGATGTCTCTTTTATTCCTTAACGTTTGAAAAATAAGTATAAGATGAAAGGGAACGAACGCCGAAGTGGGGCAGATTTTACTCTGGAAGTAGCTGGGGAAACTCAATTTTCACGTTCTTGTTAACACATAGTTTACTTTTTGCAAAAGCTCGAACACTGGTTAGAGGAAAAGAGGTCTGTCTACATTCTATTCCACATCTCGATTTAGTTTCTGTGTGGCTCCCATTTACAACCGGAGATAAACATGAGTCATCGGGACTTACTATCTGTCTGCTGTCTGCGGAGCGAAGGGAGCTTGGCAAGAAATGCTGTGTATAACTGGAAAACTCAAAGTGGCGTCCCTTAGACTACGCCAACACAAACAAGCTCCTGATCTGCAAAGGAGAAGCCATAGGACGAGACCCGGGCCCTTCGATAACTCGCCCTCACTCGTCTACGCCTGGGACTTCACTTTGCTCTGCTATTTCTAGCCTGACGATAATACGACTTGTATTAATATCGTCAGGCTAGACTGCATTACCAGGATGCTGTCACTGTTTCTGTTGCCGCAGCATGACGTTCTAATGTCTGGCCCTTCAAAGAATGCTGGACTCTCACCACCACGCATGCTCCCTAATGCCCACCTGCCCTGACAGCCTTAAAAGACATTCTATTCTGAATGCTGAATTTGTACTCTTTTTCAGGCATATCTGCTACATTCCCTGTCTTTGAAGGTCATTTGTCTATAGTCTATCTCTTTAAAATGAATACTTCTTGGGCATACTTCCTAATAACAAGTTCCCATGACAAGCAACCCTATATAATTGCTTAAATCTTTACTGTTCATTACTGTGTTCTCTTCTCGAGGGCAAATCCTGCAGCAAAACATTTAAGATGTCCCTGACCAATGAATGTAGACCTTACCGTGCATACAATAGACAATGAAATATAAAAGCTCAGAATCTATCTATGGATTGAATGTGAGCATACAGTAAACATAGCTCAGGATATGATTGAATGTGAGTTTTAACTTGCATACTGTAGATGATACAATGTAAAAATTAGCTACAGGCTTTGGCTTGAGAAACACTGAAGGATTTTGAAAATGAAGAGGCATTTCCTTAGGTTCTCCATAAAAAGTTTTTTTGTCTTAAAACATGAGTACTTTTGGAAAGGGGTGTTACAAAATGAACTTCCTTTATTTTCACCAGATTCCTAGTTTTCTACCTTAAAATGCATATGTTTTAACTGTATGTTTCAAAAACATCAGTTATCTTTATGTATGACATGAAGATAGGAAACCAGGGAAGAACACATCAATTGGTTGTCAGTGCCAAATGGCCAGCCCTGAAAACATCCATACAAGTAGCATTGGATGGACTGAAGGGGTCATATTTAGTAATATATATGCTTATACATGCATATTATATGTATAAACATATGGTGGTTATACATGTATAAACTTATACTTGTATAAATATATACATGCAGTAACAATTTGTTTTTTTTAAAAAAGAGCCATGAATTTCAATATGTTCACTCAGTATCTTGTTGGTTTACATTTGTGGATAAACTGACATTTATTAGTTGTTTCAGATCAATTGTTTAATATACAAGATGTCTCAGTTTCCATGTCTATAAAATAATAATAGTTTTAAATGCTTCCTATAATGGGTACAAGACAGAGCAGCAAAAGTTAGTTGGTTAGTTAGTTAACTAGTTAGGTAGTTCCTTAATCATGGGAAACTCTTCACAAGTATTAGTTTCAATTACCAATTGTCAGATGTCATTACTGTCAATAACACTATGACTGTTTGGAAAATAGGACTGACTGAGGGAAAAATAAATAAATAAAAATCACCATTGAAAACTCTAACAATATCCACGTGTGTGACTTATTACCTTTTTGATAAAACTTCTGTTTCGGAATTTGCTTTAGATTACTGCCTTCTTTGGCTCGTCTTATGCATAGGCCGCTGGGAAACATCAAAGAAGCATCTATTTTTAAATTTCTTTTTTTTTTTTTTTTTTTTTTTTTTTTTTTTTTTTTGGGTTTTCGAGACAGGGTTTCTCTGTAGCTTTGAAGCCTATCCTGGAACTAGCTCTTGTAGCCCAGGCTGGTCTCGAACTCACAGAGATCCACCTGCCTCTGCCTCCTGAGTGCTGGGATTAAAGGCGTGCGCCACCGCCGCCCGGCTTATTTTTAAATTTCTAAGCATTAGTTTTAGCATAGTTTTGCCACAAAGTGTAGTCATATCCTCATACTCCTTAATATGAAGTCAAGTTCTCCCCTCTGCTGAGTTCTCCCGGAAGATGTCATCCGTGAGCTCTTACAAGAAATTTTCCACAAGGAAAATATCTGTAAGTAAATATAATTGGCCCAGATCCACCACGAGGCGCGCAGCGGGTAAAGTAGTTGAAAAAATGCTTTACACTGTGTTTACTTACACATTCAACTCAAGTTGAATGTATACAACTTGATACAAGAGGCCAAGAAGTAGCGGTTAACCTGTGATTGCAGCTGCTAAGGCATAGGGCATTCAATCACAGTATTACAGAACGGCCCCCTTCTTCCCTGTGTTGCGAGAAACATCTCACAAATGGCCACGAAAGCACTGAGAGGGACTGAACCCTGAATTATAGGTGCTGAAGGGTCTGGAAGAATCCCTTCTTGTGAACTGGGAAAGAAAAGAAGTGGAGCCTCCTGTCTCAACTCAGCTACTGTGGGCCTGGAGAGAAAACTCAGCAGTTAAGAGCATGAATACGGTCCTTGGGTTTAGTTCCCAGCACCAGTATGGCGGCTCACAACCAGCCCAATTCCAGTTCCAGGGAATCCAATGCCCTCTTCTAGACTCTGAGGGCAGCGGACACATGCATAGTGCGCGTAGATACATGCAGGCAAAACAATCATATACATACAATAAAAATAACAATAATAAATTCAAACAAGAATGAACGTGTATTAACTAGCCCTGCCTATGCTGGTGAAGGTCATGTTCGGCAGAAAAGCATCTTTGGAAATAAAGCGATGTCTACATTATAAGAATGTTTTCGGGCCTCTGCAACATTCTTAAGTGGTTAATCTTTAAGCTATTGGTCTTAAGTGTAAACTGACATTCATTTTCTTTAAAAGTGCTATTTGCCGTAAAGGCAATGGCTGTGTGTGCGCATGACAAGCAGAAACTTCTAGGTTCCTTAATCCTTCACCCTGAGCCTGGAAAGTGGAAGGAGACAGGGGGAGAGGTGGGGGCAATGTTTTATGTCACTCAAAACAGGGCCCCAGCTGTTTCCCATCAGAGGAACAGTTTCAAAACTATACAAAGCTTAGTTCGAAAAACCGAAAAACTGGCGGCTCCCTGTGCGCTGAGCAGGGACAACCACCTTCTTTCGGATGGTTTTATGTTATTTACTGGCCAACTCTAAACTTTTAATCACTAAAGATAAGGCTCTCTGTGCCTTTGAAATGTCCAAAATCCCCCAGCAACTGAGCAGCTGGGTACGATTTAAAATGTAAATAGTCTCAAGACACGGATTCCATTTGCAGGTCCTCTGTTTATGAATCACCCACCCAGAGACATAATTCTAGTGGAAAGAGAATTTCCTTCTAAAGCAAAAAATAAATTAAGTCACAGGACTCCCACACGGGCCCCCGTCCTCCCTCCCCCACGCTGTTGTGCGGCACAACCAACCAGGCTGAGCTTTCTTGGCCATAGGACATTTCTAAAGTTGATGTGTCATCAGGAAACGCGGGTTTCTCTGGCTTTGAGTTTCATGGGAAAGGAAAATATTAAGGCTGCCTTTCCAATAATTGCAACTTAAGCTCCAGATCTCGCCATGGCAGCTGAAAGATCGCTTACCCAGGAAGCAACACGCTCGGTGGTAAAACCGAGCCTGTTACTTAAGGGTGCTCCGACCAAGATTAGGCCAGCCAGCTGTTTACTTGACCTCTGTGATCCAGATGCAAGTGTTTGGTCTAAGGATCAAGATAGAATCCACTCTAATCTGGGGCGGCTCAGAGACTGCGCAGGGTGGTACAGGACTCACCCAGCAAGTCCCCTGCGGCCAGTCACCAACCCTTGATCTTCCTACCTGCTGAGAAGTTAATACGATCTCTGAGAAGCCATTAAAACGAGAGTTAAACGTCTACTTCTAACTGGTAGGGAGAGGAAAGCTAATAGTCATTAAAATCCAGATCTAGCTACCCCTGAATTGCTTCTGACTTTTCCAACACTGTTAAAAATGTAAAATTATTTTTATGGAAAAGTAAAGCAGAAGCCTTAAAAATATCCTTTCACGGGACTGAATTTGGGACAAGCCATTCAGCTAACCAATTATTTCTCAAGAGGCTTTCGTAAATTCAGTCACCGAGGCCTTGTTGGTTTGAGGATCCCTGAACCAGACTGGAGAACCTGAAGCGTCTGAGCATTGTTTTCTGTCCACTCCAAAGCACACTTCCGTGGAAACCGTGAAATGGACAGAGGGCCCAGAGGGTGCTCGTTCTGTAATTATCATCCAGGCAGAAAAAAAACAAAAGTTAAATCACGTTCAATATCAGTTACTAAGCAAAACCAAACGAAAATTTTAAAAAAGCTTGTTTTCTGATCTTAGAAGCAAATGCATAAAATAGCATAAGGATGGCTTCCCATGGTTTCAAAGATGCCCAGAAAGATGCCAAACAATAGCTTATTTCTCTTTCATGTATTCAAGACCAAGAGCTGTGTGATTTGAGGTGGAAGTAAATACAAAACAGGCAGCACAAAACCTAAGTTTTAAATTTAGAGAGCAAATGACACGCTTCCATTAATGAGTCTAAAACCTAACCGAACTAACATAATTTATTTTTGAACATTTTGAACTTGGTTTTACTTTGCAAGGAACGCTCTGTGTCTGGGTAATCAGACTGTTCCTTGGCTGTGGCTAGTGTATGGTAACACTACCCCGTGCTCATCAAACGGGACGTTCAGAAAGGCCAAATGGTCAATTAATCACTAATACACCATTATTACTGTGTACCTACAACATCTTTTACTAAAGCTTATCTTCGGGATTAAGAAGATAAATATGAACGTGAAAGATTAATTATAAATGAATGCTGTTTTCAATGTTTATATTAAAAAGCAGCCACCGGGCAGTGGTGGCAGCCGCCTTTAATCCCAGCACTTGGGAGGCAGAAGCAGGCGGATCTCTGTGAGTTCAAGGCCAGCCTGGTCTACAAGAGCTAGTTCTGGGATAGTCTCCAAAACTACAGAGAAACCCTGTCTCGAAAAACCAAAAAAAAAAAAAAAAAAAAAAAAAAGCAGCCATTTCTTGGCCTTTGGGATATGATAAAGTGTATAAAAACAAAAAGATTCTGTTATATACACGGTAATATCTAAATGAGAAAATAACTCATTATTGATAAAAAAGATTAAATTTTTATTCCGCAAAGCCCTGCATTATCATCTTGAAATAACATAAGGTGCTTAAAAGTTAAAATTCTTTGTTTTTAATTAAAGGAAGTTTTATCTTCCCTGTTTATTTCCAGTCTTTTCAAGCACGACTCTTGGCCTCATCATCTTTCTACTCTCGTCACCTAATCTCTGTGGAGCCTCCAGAGCTTCGGGAACCGTATCAGAGCTTGACCCGCGCTCCATACGCCGGTGCACATTCCATTCATCTACCCGGGAAATACGCTGCCCTTTCAGTTCAACCTGGCAGCTCCCCTCCCGCAGCATCGCTTGCTCTGTTCATTCTCCGCACCGCCTCAGAATTATGGGCTGCTGCTGCTTCGCTGTGTGAGATCCAAACTATGGTTCATTGCCTGGGTTTCATCACCGCTACATTCAATGTTCTTTAAGAATGAGAACCTTTCCTCCAACCCAAAGGTCAGACCTAAACACACGGGGTTACAAGGTCCTTCTGTCTATGTGTTGCTTTTATTGGTTAATGAATAAAGATACTGCTTTGGCCTATAGCAAGGGAGAACTTAGCTAGGTGGGGAAAACTAAACTGAATGCTGGGAGAAAGAAGGCGGAGTGAGGAGAAGCCATGTAGCCCCACCAGAGACAGATGCCGGAACCTTGCCGGTAAGCCACAACCACGTGGCGATGCACAGATTAATGGAGATGGGTTAATTTAGGATATGAGTGAACTAGAAATTGCATAAGCTAATAGGCCAAACAGTGACTTAATTAATACAGTTTCTGTGTGATTATTTCAAGTCTAAGTGGCCAGGACGTATGAGCAACCTTCATACAACACACACATACATGGGAGCAACACTGAATGGACTCAGGAGGTCTTACCCACTCACATACACACATACATACATACACCCACACATACAGACACTCACACATATACACATAGATACATACACACGCATACACACATACATGTACACACATATACACACACACATACACACACACTCACACATACACCCATAGCTACATACACACACACACACACACACACATCTACACTCACGCCCATATATATAACAATAATAACTACAGAAAATGTTATGGGTGTTAGAGAGAGTGGGCAGACATTTTGGAGTGGGAAGGTGTATGGGGGGTGGAAATAACACAAATATAGTCCTCATGAAATTCTCAAAAACTGCAAAACTTTTGAAAGAGTGAGAACTTTTAATCCCCTTTTTCTGCAATACTGAAGAGTGACCTTAGGATATGCAACGTTTAGGGAAACACCCTACCACTGCAGATCTTTATTGGAGACAGATTTCATCACGTTACCCAAATAGGTTTGGGACTCACATTGTTGGTCACCTCCCAAGAAGCTCCTGCCAGTGTAACCTGTGAGGTATACATTTCAACAAATATCTCTGCAAGGAGACGGGGGAGGCGGGGGGGGGGGGGGGGGACACACAGGAGGAAGAGGAGGAAATAAAGAGAAAAGACAATACATAGGTAGTCAAGTTGGTGGCTCAGATTAGCCTTCCCAGCCCCTCAAAGGCTGAGGCAGGCAGAGTCTACGGTTGGCAGATGACGAGGTCTGGGCCCACCAGGGCACCAGCATCAGTTGTTAAGTTGAGTGACCTCGGGGAGACCTTGCCTCTGAGGCAGAGGGGGCAGAGGCTAGAGCTCAGTGGTGGTGTTCCCACTGAGCACACCTCTACCCTCCTTCACCCTCCAGGACCCAGGAGGAACTAAATCATTATATCCAATAATTTTTTTCTTTGGGGAAAAATTACAGGAAATATAAATCATCACAAGATTAGAAACGTATTTATGTTGATCATCAGCAAAGTATAGACATTGGAAAACACTTAAAGTGCACATGTCAATATAGGCCTTTAATATTTGCAGTGGGAATAGTTACGAAGTCATGTACATATTGAAAAAGCACCTATTGGAAGTAAGCATTAGAAAATAGGAATCGGAACAAACCCAGGAAGATCTTCCTTGTTTTACTAAAACTTTCATTACTGGGACTCCTAAATGAAAAAATAAAGTAAAGTAAACAAAGCTGAAAGTTTATAAAGATGGAAAGAAAACCATACTGGTATTAAAGACGTTTCAAACAGATTCCAACATTTATTTGGGGCAACTGTTTCCCAGGGATGGGTTGCTACACAGTAATGAGGTCAAATGCACTGAATGGCCCTCTCGAGACCTTTTCTGTTCAAAAGGTCTTTCAAAATAAAGAAGGAGTGGAGGAAGAGGCTGGGGAACGGTTCCTTCAGGAGCCAAACGCATTCTGGGAGCACGAACATCTGTTTCGGTTTACATAGTTGAAGTATGACTTTGCACATGGAAATTAAACCCAGGCACCCTGCCGAAAGCGCAGCCTGCGTGTAAAAAGAGCCGCGTCCACAGCTGGACTCGGTAGATTCACCTCCTACAGAGCACAATATCCTGTAAGCCACCAATGACCCCACTCCCAAATCCAAATGTCGCAAGGCATCATCCTGACTCTCACGGAACTTTTATAGTGGAGAGAGAAAGGGGCGTAAAAGAGAAGCATGTGGTTACAATACGGAGACGTTCTAGACTTTTGTGTTTTTCTCTAGAAAGGAGATTTTAAAAATAAATATCTTTATTCATTACTTTAGGCTAAGAAATTCCCACTGTATTTCATTTCACGAAGTTTAGTTATTAGTTAGGTAGATAACCATAATACTTTTCGGCTTAATAATCAGGTCGTGTTTGGTGGATACAGCTACGCAACCCTTGGAGCACAACGATGCGCCTCTGCTGCCCCCAAGTGGCAGTCTTGTATATCTACAGTCGTACTTCATTTTTAAGCCATAGCTTCGCATTTGATTCTGAAGTCATTGTCATCACCTCAGACTTCAAATAGGAAAGAGCCGCTAAGGACTTGAAGAAGGTAGGATCTGTCCACAGGCAATTTGCACCGTAAACACAATTAATAAATTAATAGCAAATAGGAGTCAACAACCCAAGGAGAACATATTATCTTGGGTCAAAATGGGAGCAAATAGAGCATTAATATGTAGCAATTCAAGAGTCACTGCAAAACGGGATGGCAGTGAGTTACCATTCATCGAAAGGATTTCAGTGTTGTGAGCAGAAACTAGGAAGGTTTGTGGAGATATTTGCAGAAGAGAACTGAGAAGCCATGGACCTACTGGAGAGAGGTTTGGGAGGAAGGGGAGATAGGGAGTAGGTGGGGCTTGTCTCTTAAAAGGACAAAGTACCCAGGTGACTGGGCAAGCCAGCGGATTACAAGTACTATAAATTGCCAAATAAAGGTAGACATCTTGAACTGTCATAGAAGCTCATTAAATCAAGAAAAAAGACAATGTATTACAGAGGTAAATCAAAACAGTTTATGGCAGGCTTTGCTGCCAAGACGAGAGGCCTGAGCTGAGCCTGTGACCCTAGTCATGGCCCTGCAGCATGCATTGGTTCCATACAGACCTACCTCCTCAGTCACACGGGTACGAATTTATATGAACATAATTTATCTGCAAAACTGGAGATAACGAGTAGGTCAAGTCCCCTAATCCTTTACTTTAACTAGGCAATTTAAAACTAGAGTCCTGAAATCAAAGAAAACACCACCCCATCTCCAGGAGAAAAACTAGGCCTTTAATGCAGTAACAAAATGGAGTATGCGCAGGTGGAAAACCGTCTCTTGGTGTTTTACGGAGGCATTCTCTTTTGACGAGGTGCTCTTTGAGAGGGAGATCTTCAGAGGATGCGAAGAAACCCAAGCTTCCACCACACCGGTTCAACACAAGCTCAGGGAAATGCAGGATTATACAAAGGACTGAGGTTTGGGACTTCTGCCAGGCGAATGAGCCTCAGAGGCAAAAGCGAAACTGCAGAGCTTGATCTATGTTCTCAAAAAAAGAAGATTGATAATTTTAATAGCTTAATGTGGGCTAGATTTTATTGGATGCCTTTCTTTCTTTCCTTCTTTCTTTCTTTCTTCCTTTCTTTCTTTCTTTCTTTTTAATGGAGTCATGGCGCACCACAAAGAATAAAGAATCCACACGGTGAAGCTCCAGTAACAGCTTCTCTGTCCTCACACAGGAGAGGTGACAAGGGAAAGTTACCCAGCCCTCAAGAGAAAACCACAAATCGCAAAGGACACAGTAAATGTTCACGCTGCAACCAGCCGAGTTTTCCTCTGTGTGATGCCGTAGGCCCAGATGTTACTAATCGTGACCAAAGTAAGGCTTCCCAATCAGAAGGGCCCTGAGCTCTCGGACTCTCAAACATATTCACGGCCACCTTAAACATCCCTAAGAGCCTGCATGGGTTCGAGCCGCATGAGTCCCGAGGAGCTCTTTGCGAGGCTTCTTGCAAAGGGGAGATCGGGTTCTCTCCAGCCGGGTATGTCAACAGCACTCCAGGGTGGCTCCAAGCCCAGGAGTAATTGGCCAACGCCAATTGACTCCATGTGTTGGGGGTTGTTTCTTTGTTTCGAAGGGCTGCTTTCTGCTTTGCTTTGCTGTTTTGTTTGTGTATTTTTGTCTCACTGCGTTTTCATTTTGATTTTCATCTTTTGTTTTATTTTAGAGGTTTTTTTTTTTTTTTTTTTTTTTGGTGTGGAGAAAGAAAGCATGAAGTTGGGTGGGTGGGGAGAAACCGGGGAGAGTTTGGAAAAGGAGAAAAATGTGATCAAAATATATTTCTAAACGTTACGAAAGGCATGCCTGAGAAATTTTCTTTATAAAGTCTTTTGACCCCCACCCACCCACCCAGTGGCCACTACTTAGCCAAAGGAAACAACAATGTTAAACAGAAACTTTTTTTGTTTGCTTTCTTTTTCTTTGTTCTTCTCTCATATAATCCATCCCGACTGCAGTTTTCCCCCCTCCTCTCCTCCTAGTCCTGTAGCAGGATTAATAAAAATGCAGAGACAGAAATTGGGATTCAACCTGTAGATCAGAAAAGCAAAACAGCCAGTCACTGACTCTTACATCGACCTCTGTCGGAAATGGCGATCCTGCCTGCAGGAATGTCAGACTGAGACTATGTTTGGGAGCTGTCTCCTCCCGTTTTATATTCCTCTCTAGTGCTGGGATTAAAGGCCTGCACCACTACCGCCTGGCTTCTATGGCAAACTAGTGTGACTACTGGGATTAAAGGTGTGTGTCACCACTGCCTGGTCTGTAAGGCTGACCAGCGTGGCTGTTTTACTCTCTGACCTTCAATTAAGTTTTAATTATTAAAATACAAATGAAGTATCACTACATAGTTGCCCATAAACACACACAAACACACACACACACACACACACATCTTACCTCTTCCCCCAGACTCACTTCCTTTTAGAAGAGGGCAGACCTCCCAAGGATATCAACCAAACATGGAATAACAAGTTAAAATAAGACTTTGCGCATCCCCTCATTTCGAGACTGTCCGAAGCAGCTGGGTGGTGGTGGCGCACATCTTTACACACTTGGGAAGCAGAAGCAGGAGGATCTCTGTGGGGTCCAGACCAGCCTGGTCTACAAGAGCTAGTTCCAGGACAGGCTCCAAAGCTACAGAGAAACCCTGTCTTGAAAAATAAATAAAAATAAAAAATAAAAAAGGACTGGATGAAGCAACCCTGTAGGAGGAAAAGGGACCCGAAAGCAGACGACGGAGTCAGAGACAGCCCCTGCACCCACTGCTAGGAGTCTCACAAGAACACCAAGCTGCACATCTTTAACATACATGCAGAGGGTCTAGGTCAGACTCGTGCAGGCTCCGAAATTATTGCTTCAGACTCTGTGAGCCCTCATGAGACTTGGTGAGTTGGTTCTGCGGACCATGTTCTGGTGCCGTCCGTGTCCCCTCCGGTTCCGGCAATCTTTCCTCCCCCCGTCTCCCGCAGGACTCCCTGATGTCTGGCTGTGGGTCTCGACATCTGCTCCCATCAGCTGTGGATGGAGCCGCTCTGATGACGACCATGCCAGACTCCTGTCTATGGGTCTGGAGTGTCATTAGCAATCATTTCGTCTTTTTTTTTTTTTTTCTGCCCGTCATGTTTGGTTCTATTCTAGGTCTCTGGGCGATCCAGCCTCTGGGTCCTGGGCCCCAGGGGTGGGCTCCCTCTAGTGTCGTGGGTCTCAAGTTAGACCAGTCATTGGCTGGCCACTCCCACGAGTTCTGTGCCACCTTTACAGGAGCACATCTTGCAGGCAGGACAAATTGTAGGTAGGTCTAAGGTTTTGTGGCTGGGTTGGTGTCTTAGTCAGGGTTTTCTAGAGTCATGGAACTTATGGAATGAATGAATGTATGAGTGTGTGTGTGTGTGTATATATAAATAAATATATATGTATACATAGACATATATTTTTATTGGAATATATATTCAAATATATATAATTTATTGGAATAGCATACAGGCTTCAGGACAACGAATCCAGCAATGACTAGCTGTGAATGGAAAGTTCAAGAACCTTGTAGTTGCTCAGTCCCATGAGGCTAGGTGTCTCAGCTGGTCTTCTGTATACGCTTGAATCCTGAAGACGCAGGCTCCAATGCCAGTGAAGAAGTGGATGCATTGACAAGGGAAGGGGAAGCAGGCCGAGAAGAAAGAAACCTCCTTCTCCCGTTGTCATTATATAGATTTCCAGCAGAAAGTCTGGCCTGGATTAAAGGTGTGCCGTCCCGCCTCAAGATTCAGATTGAAAGCCTGTGTCTTCCAGCCTTGAGATCCAGATCACCAGCGTGCCCTCGATTTCTAGATTGTAGTTCATTCCAGAGAGAGTCAAGTTGGGACAGCACAGTTGTGTCCTAAGACCGCCACTGGAAGCCTTGCCTACTTCCAGGAGAGGGCTGGTTCAGGCTCAAGATCCCTTTATTGGAAAGTCTTTTTAAATACATAGGCAAGAGTAGAATGAGCCTCCTGCCTCGGCCTCCTACATGTTTTATATAGATAACTTGGGCACTGGAGGAATAGCCTGAGTAGCCTATGAGTTCTACATCTGGATCCACAAGCATCAGGAAGAGAGAGACACTGATCTGGCTTGAGCATTTGAAACCCCAAAGTTCACCCTCAGTGACACACTTGCTCCAACAAGGCCACACTTCCTAATTCTTTCAAATAGTGCCACTCTCCGTGCCAGAAAAGAGGAGATGATGTAGGAAGTCCTTCTGTATATGTGTTGCTTTTATTGGTTAATGAATAAAGAAACTGCTTTGAGCCTATTGCAGAGCAGGGCAGAACAGAGCTAGGTGGGAAAAACTAAACTGAATGCTGGGAGAAAGAAGGTGGAGTCAGAGAGAAGCCATGTAGCCCCGCTGGAGAGAGATGCCAGAACTTTAAGCAGTGAGTCACAGCCACGTGGCAATACATAGATTAATGGAAATGGGTTAGTTTAGGATATAAGAGTTAGCCAGAAATATGCTTAAGGTATTGGCCAAACAGTATTGCAGATAGTATGATTTCTGTGTGATTTTTATTTCGGGGCTGAGCAGCCAACAACAAACAAGCAGCCTCGTACAACGCACCACCCTATGGTGACCATTTTCATTTAAACTACCACACCAGGAATGCCTGTTGAGATAGTTGGCGTTCTTTTTCTTTTGTCCATCTGGTTTCCAATAGAGCAGCCATAAAAAGTTGGCATAGAAAGATCACATACTAAAAGCAGAAGGGGGAAATGGTTCATTGTTTCTTTGCCCACCGACTTTCCAATGTGCTCATTAGCATATTTGTTCCAGGCACTGAGAAATTTGATTTGAGGTTGCTCTGAACTAAGCAAAGGGTGATCCTCCTGCCTCTGCCTCTCCAACATATCCCGCTGGTCTGCTTTATGCAGTTGATGCCCACTGGCGAAGAAATAATCAGCTTTCCCCTGGGAAGTATCCTTGGACATATTGGCCACAAGCAGGACAAGCCCCATGTCTGGGAGTGCTTGACCAACATAAGACAAACCCCACTATATTTTTGTAGACTTCTTGTTTTATTCAGAGTTTTGTATTGGCACTTTTTGTCTTGCTGGTTTTTTACTTATGTGTTTGATTTTTTTTTTATTTTGTGTTTTTTTTTTTTCTGAGGAATGGTTTTGATTGAGAAAGAAAGAACATAGACTTGGGTGGGGGGAAGCATGATGGGAATATATCGTAAGAAATTTTTTTAATTAAGAAATGCATTTAAAAATGTGTATTTTATAAGCCAGTTGTGACGCATGCACCTGCGTTACTCTTTACAGTACGGTTCACACTACTGTATCATTAGCAAGCCGGGCAAGGGCCTGGAGAGGAGAGAATGCCGTTTATTCACGCTTAGGAAAACCCTTATATACCTAACTGCTGCACAATGGAAATCCTTCCAGGCAGGTGGGAAATTACCAGGCCCAAGATGGAGTAAACAACAGCCCTATAGCTAACCACCAGGGGGGCAGAGGGAGCACAGGAACAAACAGGATGTTTATCAGGAAATTGTAACAGGATGTCTGGCCAGAAACTGTCCTCAAGATGAACCCCAAGAGGAGGGGTAGACCTATGGGCCCTACAGCCAGTTAATCAATTAAGCTGACCTTTGATTTAAGAAATACAATAAAAAGGGACCCATTATGTTTAAGTACACTTCACCTACCCCCTAACTCTCCTGGCCAAGAAAGTCAAGGGAATGTCTGGATTTCCCAGAAATACTTCATTTCTCATGGGACAGTTAAGCTTTGTGGAAAAATATTATCCTAGCCCCAAACTGAGTTGAGATATAGACATCTGTCTGACTCAGACATTCCAAAGAAGGAGACTATTAAACTCAGTCATGGGGATGCATGCCTATAACTCCCAGGAGATGGAGGCAGGAAGACCAGTAGTTCACCATCATTTGCAGCTACATAGTGAACGCAAGGCTACTCTGGGCTATATGAAACCTTGGCTCAGAAAAATGGAAAAAAAAAAAAAACAAAAAACTACGTGGAGCTTTTTTTTTTTTTTTTTGAGACAGCATTTCTCTGTGTAGCTTTGGAGCCTGTCCTGGAACTTGCTCTGTAGCCCAGGCTGGTTTTGAACTCACAGAGATCCACCTGTCTATGCCTCCCAAGTGCTGGGATTAAAAGCGTGCGCCACCACTGCCCAGCTGTCAACCCCATTCTTAAAATGTCATCAAACTTCTCCATCCATCACACTCTAGACTTCATCCAATTCCAGTTTTTAAAAATCTATTTTACAAAGTGAATTAGGTCTTCGTAGGAAGAGCATAGCGTCTGCCAGTACCTTGTGATGTTAGCAGCCGCAGGCAAGGCGTTGATTCATCATTGTTAGCAGAAAAAGTGACTTCATGATTTGTCAGCTCTCCTGGACTTGTTATCTGTAAGACCTGTACGCACAGAACTCCTGTGCCTCCTGCCTAGCTGTTGGCTGTTCAGCTTTTTACTGCACCCGTCTTAGCAACACACCTTCACACAGTGTACAAATGACCCGCAATGAGGATCCAATAATGCGTTCATCGAAACCATAACACACGCTCTCCCTCTCCACATGATAAGGGATGCACGGGGAGAGATGATGAATGACCCAGTGGGCAGCCATGTTTGTTTCTTTTTTTCCGCAAATCAGCTATATTTAGTCCAAAGTCCCCAAATGTTTAACTACTGTCATATTAATGCTATGTGAGCCAGGTGTGCTCTTATAAAACATCAATTTTATCATAATTTATGTTTTATTCATAATTATGCAAGCTGATTGTTAGCATTGAGGATAAACTTTTTAAAAAGATGAATATTGGGGCACTCGTTTCTCTCAGCTAATACAAGACTGAAAAGAAATTTGAAAAACATGGTGGCCATAAGATCTAGAACAACGGAAAATACTAAATGCTATTGATACTATATGACAGCGCATGATATTTAAACATGTGTGAAACCCTGAAAATCAGAATCATCCTCAGGGAAGCTTTGTTGGAAATATACATTACCCAGAAGGGCAGGACAGATATCTTTATCTGTGGATGGTACTGTGAGGCACCCCAGTTCCTTGAACATTCTCTGGGTTGGTCGTTTTCTTCTGCAATAACCGTTTCCATCACCAAGTCAGGAAGCCTCACTCCATCTTAAGCAAATTTATTTTTTTTTAATTTATTTATTTTACATCCCAACTGCAGCTTCCCCACCCATGTTTTGACATTTGAGAATATATTTTCCTGATATGAATCAGCATAAATTTATGGTGAATTTTTAACTTACCAAGCCTCTGCTCCTGTTGGGGTTAAGATATCAGTGGCTCTTCCCTTGGGATAGTTCTGATATAGCACAAATGGAAACTGTTATTGACACATGGACAGCTCAACATGAGATACCCCTAATATGTTAGAGAGGCATCAACATGCTTGGAATTCAGGGCTAAAGTCAAAGGAACTGAGCAACCTTTGCAAACCCAACAGCCATTGCTGCAGCCCTGACATCAGGGTGCATTTGTTTGTTTGTTTTTTGGTTCTCTGTGTAGTCTTGGCTGTCCTGGAACTAACTCACTTAAACCAGGCTGGCCTTGAGCTCACTCACAGAGATCTGCCTGCCTCTGCCTCCCCAGTGCAGGGATTAAAGGCGTGGGCCGCCACTTTTAATCCTGTGCTGCATCGCCAAAGAAAAGAACACGGCGGAACGCTGCAGAGATCCTGTGGCAACTTAGTGATGCTCACCAGAAACGCCACAAAGAGACAGCTAAAAAGACTCACTTTATTTATTACTGCAGCTAAAGAAAGGGCTCTTTAAAAAAAAAAAATAACGCGGGCTGTCGCTCACAGAGACAGAAAGGGCGAGTTGAAGATGCCGAAGACATAGCTCTTTGTATTAAATAGCTGTGGCGGTCTCTGGTAAAATTTAATTTTGTGCGCGGCTGTTCGGCTCCACCCTTTCTACGAGCGGCTTTAATTTGACAGTGCCCAAACTAAAGATGGCGGCGCAGGCGCGGGATGACCACACTGACCATAGAGTCTCGGAGCTAGAGAAGCCCGCGGAGGACCGCGGCGGAGACCCACGCCCGGGCTAGGCCGCCCGGGAAGGAAGTCGGTGGTGAGGCCGGCGCTCGGCGGCTCCTGCGCCTGCGCGAAGATGGTGGAGGAGCGGGTCCGCGTGGTTCGCTGCGGCGGCAGCCGGCTGAACTTCAGGAGAGCCGTGTTCTCGGCGGACTCTAAGTATGCGGGGGGACCGCGGGCTGACGGGGTAGCCGCGGGCCGGGGAGCGGACTGGAGGCCGAGTGCGAGCATGGGCTCCGCGTGTCCGGACCCGGGGATCCCGGGGCAGCCTGGCCTGGCTGCTGCGTGTGTGAGCCTGGGCTCCCTGGACCCTGCCTGTGGGGAGATCGGGGTGCAGGGGATAGACCCCTAATGATTCCGCCGTCTCCCCTCGTCCCGGAGAAAACATTTCCTATTGCCAGCCTCCTTTCTTTTCTGGAACTTTACGTAAAAGTACCGATGTTAGATCTCTAGGAGATAATCGGCCTCACACAGTTTGGGAAGAATGAAATGTCTGTAGACACACAACTTTTGCAGAGGTGCCTAGCTCAACGGCCTACTGCATGTCAGCTGGCATCCAGGCCGCTACCTTGTATCATCTTGAAGAGATGCCTACTGGTAGTGAAAGCGTCAGGACAGCGATACTTGGAGTTTTGGGAGCACAGAGGAGAGTCAGCCTGGTCCTCACTGCTTTGAGCCTTCCACTGTGTGAGACATAATTGGCAGGGGGAAAAAAGTCTTTTCTGAACTTGTCTTATGATGTTATATTATGAGTGTGACCGCTTGGATTGGGAAGGAGCATCCGCTTTGTGGGAGGAAGCCACAGCTCCAAAAAGGTTTAAACAAAATCAGCATTTCAGCAGGTGGAAAGGAAACCGGTAGGACTTAAGAGCGCCTGGACCTCGCCATTTAGCGGAGCATTTGTGAGCCGCTGTCTCCAGTCAGCTTGGGGCATTTTGGAGCATGGTGCACATGCAGACGGTGAACCAGTGAAGAGGAGCTGGGTGTCAGTGTCTGCAGCCGGCCAGCAAGGGAACCGCTCAGTTATTTGTGGGGCGATTCTGTATCTGCCACCTCGTGGTTTTCTGCGTTAATCAATGAGTCCATCTTCGATATCCTCCTAAGTTTAGCAACACATACATTTGACTGTACAGTTCTTAAGCTATTTTGAAAGATATGTGTGTTTGTTGTTCTCTTTATAGTAGGCCACGAAAAGATTACACTCCCTGTGCAATATGTGGGACTTAGCTTTTCTCCTCTCTGTTTTCCAGGTATATCTTCTGTGTCTCCGGAGACTTCATTAAGGTGTATAGCAGTACCACCGAAGAGTGTGTGCACATTCTACATGGGCACAAAAACCTGGTGTCGGGAATTCTCCTCAACCCCAACAACCATCTGCAGGTGCCAGTCTGGGATGGGACATGCTAGCATTGGTCTTCCTGTTGACAAAAGCAAAGTAGCTTCAATTTTTAGGGCTGCTTTACAGATTATAGACAGGAAAATAATCTGCTGGCTCCCCTAGTCAGGGTATTTTTCGATTATTCTTAGTGGAAAGAGGACCACTGCCTAGAAGCACACTGTTCGTGTTCGACTCTGGGCTATTACTTGAGAAGGATGTTCTTGTCTGTGTGTGGTTCAGAAATATGGGCGCAGTTAAATGGGTTTCTTGATTGGATACCTTCTCGGGTCTCCATATCGCATTTGGCATCGTGAATATCCAAACACAGGTCCATAAGTTTCAATTTAAAAAAATTAAATTTATTTCAGTATTTTGCTCTTGCTATAACAAGTTCCTATTTTCTTTCTTCTTTTTTTTTTTTTTTTTTTTTTTTTTTTTGGTTTTATGAGGACAGGGTTCCTCTGTTTATCTCTGTCTGTTCTAGAACTCATTCTGTAGACCAGGGTGACCTTGAACTCCGAGATCCGCCTGCCTCTGCCTCCCTGAGTGCTAGGATTAGAGGTGTGCGCCACCACCGCCTGGCTTAAGTTCCTGTTTTCTGCATTAGTTAGCAGCTTGGAGGCTATAGCTTGGTTTAGACAGGCTTTGTGTTGCTGCCTGAGACCATGTCACACAGTGGGGCATAAGGTAACACTCCTATTTTCCCTCCAAAGTTATGTGACCTCCTCTTAAAAATCAGAGTCAAATAACTGTTCCATGTGGTCCAGGTATGTTTTTAATCCTGTCCTCCAAGAACTTGGCAAAATGAATTATAATAAGCATCTTTTGAAGGCTTTTAATGAAAAGAGGTGTTCTTCAGTTAAAATAAAAAATTTATTAAGTATGTTTTTAACCTTTGTCAAAAAATGTATATACATTGAATAAAGTTTGTCTCAATAATAAAATCAGACAAAGGTATTTTTCATTTTAAAAATACTTTATTAATTCTTTGAGAATTTGAGACATTACATTTTGGTAATATTCACCCCCTCCCCTGTCTCCTCCCAGGTCTACCCTTCATCCCATATCCACCCAACTTTATTTTTTTTAAAGAAAAAAATTCTCAATTAGTTTTGTCTGTATAATCCATTGATTATGCTCCACTTACCAAAGGCCATACAGATAAGGGCAGCTTTATCAGCAGATTGGGATGAGGTTGTGGGATGAAATTGTGTGAACTGGAGAGTTCACCATTGTTTTGACAGCATTTGTGTTTTAACTGTTTTACTAGTCCATGTGTATGATTCTTAGATAAAATAGCTGCCATTAATTTTTTACCTAACATAATTATTTTGCCTGAATAGATACTGTCTTACCCAAATGTGTTTTATTTTAATCTCATCCAGTTCACAAAAATGGTCAAATTGGCACTTTCTTTCAATTTGAAATTATTTTTAAACCTTATAACCAAGCTATTTTTATCTAACAACACAAAATCTGCATAGCCCTAGGAAAGCTAAGGTTACTTATCATAACTCCACGTGTTATTAAGATCTGTGCTCACCGAGAAGGGTCCACAGACTGGTGTAACCTTGTCAAGGTGTCTGTGGTGATGTACAGCAACTAAGGGTCCTGCACCTTGATGTCACCAGGGCGTTGCCATAGAGTCAGCGCATGAGATTTCCTACTGTGTTCTCGAAAAGATTGGGTTGGATTTTGAAAAAGAAAAAAAAAATGTGTTATTTGGCTATATGAGGAACTTTTTGAGATACTTATTAGGTAAGGTGAATGCCATGACACTAATTTGAAACAGGATTGGGCTTTAGAGAAAGCAGGACTAATTATTGTGCGTTCCTTACTCATGCATTTCATGTCCCGCAGCCGAGCAGAAGCGTGACTCCCGCCCCCTTCTTCCCTGCTTAGACTTGAAATTGCTAGATTGCTATAACTAGATTCTTTTGCAGAGACCCCTGGCTGGTCTCCTTCATCTCAGATACTCAGGGCAGAGGTGTCTCAGACTCCGGAGCTTTGGAATTTGGGGAATTTTACTTTGCTGGCTCAACAGCCCCAAATCTCCAAAGCTGAATCTGATACTTTTTGAGTATCGTGCTGGGGCTCCTGAAGCTTTGCACTTTAATTTTAAGTAGTGATATTCAAATTTTATAAACTCCACTATCCCTTAAGGCTAACAATGAGCAAACAGAAAGCAGCCCTTTAGGCCTTTAGTTATTCATTGATAATTTTTAATGCTGTTTAATCCGTTCTGTGCTGTTTTACCCCTTCTAGCTCTACTCTTGTTCCTTTGATGGCACAATTAAGCTATGGGACTATCTTGATGGCATTTTGATAAAGGTATGTGTATTGTTATTTAGTTTTTTGTAGATGGAGCAGCGGGATACTCGGAAACTGTATTTATCTAAACACTGCCTGGCCCATTAGTTTCAGCCTCTTATTGGCTAATTTCTCACATCTTGCTTTAACCCATATTTAGTAATCTGTGTAGCACCACGAGGTGGTCGCTTACCAGGAGAGATATTAACCTCCATCCGTCTCAAAGAGGAAAGGCATGGCGACTGCCTGAAGCGTCTGCCTTCTCTTTCCCAGAATTCTGTTCTGTCTACTCCGCCTACCTAATTTTCTGTCCTAGTAAAGGGGCCAAGGCAGTTTCTTTATTAACCAATAAAAGTAACACATAGACACTCCTCCGTCAGTTTTCTTTTTCTATAAAGCTTAATCTTAAAGGAACTTCCTGAACAAATTAGTAAATATATATTATTTTAAAAAGATACATAGTTCTGACTATATAAAAATTTGAAGATCCTATCTTAGAAAGAAGACTGATAAAAGCATTGAGAGAAAGTATTTTTTTTGTTTTTGTTTTTTTTTTTTTGGTTTTTTTCGAGACAGGGTTTCCCTGTAGTTTCTAGAGCCTGTCCTGGAACTAGCTCTGTAGACCAGGCTGGCCTCGAACTCAGAGATCCGCCTGCCTCTGCCTCCCGAGTGCTGGGATTAAAGGCGTGCACCACTGCCGCCCGGCTCTGAGAGAAAGTATTTTAAACACCAATAAGAAACGACTAGTTAGACCAGCAGGACGGGAGATAAATGATCACGGATACTGTAGCTCAGTGGTGGGGAGTCTGTGTGGGGTGCTGGTTCTCTCCCAGCATTCTCTGGGAAGGGTAGGAGAGGCAGGTGTAAGCTGGGGATTATACAAAACAGAAAAAGTGCTGGTTACCACGGTGAGATGATTCATCCCGTTAATGTTAGAAGTGTAAATTTAAACGGAGTGATCCCCCCCCCCCCCCCGCCAAAATACACATTATAAAAGAAGAGCGGAATAAGCACGATTTAGAGAACTTATATGTGTAGTCAGCGGGAAGAAAATCACAAATACAGTTCTTTTTCTGTAAGAATTTCCCACTGAAATATCGTGTGTGTGTGTCCATATATATCTTCCTTAAATTGTTTATGGTGGAACAAACTCTATATAACCTTGATGTTACTTAAAATTATGGTAGGTTTAGTCACGGAGACGCTGCGATCATTGAAGTCAGGAAGGCATATAAAAGATTGTTCAGCAAATAGTGTGCCTGGCCTCTATAGACAGCGCTGTCTTGTGGTAGGGAGACAGCAGTGAGAGCCTCAGACTGCACCATGAGCTCAGGGCTCTGCTGGGGGCACGGGGCATAGTGTGATCTGTGATCTCTTTCAGACGTTCACCGTTGGACCTAAGCTCCATGCCCTCTACATTCCTCCCAACGCTGAAGACTCCGTCTTCCTCACAATCCTTAAAGAAGACCCAGGTACAGCATAGTGCACTTAATAGTTTTCGTGGAAGTCAGCTGGATCTTTACAGTTTCACAGAACCATGGTACTCAGCGCTGCTTTTAATCTCAAGCTAGCGGTTTTGAGTTAGCATTTAAATTTCTGTCATCTTCACATCAGGGTGGGGGTTCTGTTCTGAGGCCTTTGGTGGATGATAATTACCATATATGCATATGTATGTTTTAATTAATTAATAATGGACTCGGAGCTCAGTGTTAGAGCCAAGCAAGAATTTGGCTTTCTGCTGAATTTTAATGTCACTCTTAATAAGTATCAGTGTCTTTTATTTGTTGATCTGCAGTCATACCAGATACTATAGATATAAATTGATATTAAGAAGCTGTAGCGTGTGACTGAATTGTTATTCTGTTTGCTGTGATTGAAACAATCTCATATCAACATTTCAGTAATGTCTACAATGTTGTCAGGAATTACAGATAATTATTCTCCATAGAATTTGATAGAATTTGAGTATCTACATGGAGGTACCCAAGGAAAATTTCTAATGCTGGAATTCGAGTGCCACTCACTCCCTGAGACACAGTAGTATCAGAATTACAAAGCAGCTTTCATATAGTTACTGTAGACAGTCAGCTAGACCGCCCAAGATATAATTCTTTAATGTAAAAGCATACAAGCCCACAAATCTCCTTAGTATGAAAACTGTTTTCATCCTGTACTAAATGGTACAGTTATATGTATATCAAAGAACTGCTTTAAACTTGCTTACGGTTGAATGTCAGTAACTTTTTGGTTTGTTTGCCAATTTTATGCTTACCTGTGAACATTGTAACAGGCTACAGCTAGTTTACATACATACTCATGTATACGGATACACACATGGAGGCCATTAGGTTGACCCCAGGTATCTTCCTGTGTCTCTCCATTTAATCTGTGAGACACCAGCTCTCTCTGTACCTGCCGCTCACTGACTCAGCTAGACTAGCTGCCATTACGTCCCAGGGATCCTCCTGGCCGGGCACCCTCCACTGTGTGGCTTTTGTAATTGGTGCAAGGATCTAACTTGGGCCTTTATGCACTTTTATACAAGCAAGCAAAGCTTATAGACATTAGGAAAAAAATTTTTTTTTTTTTAAATGATGAGTTCAGCCAGACATTGATCAAAGGCACACACCTTTGATCCCGGCACTCTAGAGGTAGGGGCAGGTGGATCTCTGAGTTTGAGGCCAGCCTGGTCTACCAAGCGAGTTCTGAGGCAGCCAGGGCTACACAGAGAAACCCTGTCTTGGAAAAAAAAAAAAATGAAGAATTAAGCTTTTTGTTCAACATGACCTTAAGTTAGTCTTGGCATGTGAGAGTCCAGAGCAGCAGTTTTGTGTGATTCAGTGTGCTCACTTTAGAGAAACTCTGTAACAAATGGCTCCCTTTGGCTAGATGTATTCCAGCTGGTTTCCGTGAAACTGCCCAAGTCATCAAGCCAGAACGTGGATGCCAGGGAGCGGACCTTCATTTTGGATTATGTAAACCGCTCACCCAAGTGCATTGACTTTGGAAATGGGGTACGTTTCTTCTGTTAGTTTCTGCTTATATTTAAAATCTGTTCCCTTTAAGTTTTCCCCTCAACACTGGTGATCCGGTGCAATACTGTATTTTTGTTGGTAACTAAAGATCTATGACATTGTTTTTGACAAGTGTTCCTGGATTATAATCTATATTCTTTCAGAACCATCCTTGTGTTATATATTCTGCCCTTTGTTCTTTTATAACTTTCCCCCAAATAACAATGTCTGGTATTTTTACTCTTTTTTGCCTGCTTCATATAAAAACCACTGATATTGTTCCATTTTAAGAGAAGAAAAAGAAATTGTTCCATTTTAGGCTGTGTCTCTTTAGACAATATAGTCTCTGTATCTATAATTGACATACCCATTATAGGAAATTCAAGTATTACAGAAAAATACAATGAGGAAAGAAAATCTTCAGTCTTACCAGGGATAATGTTTAAAGACTTTTCTAGACTTTTTTTTAACACATAGAAGAGGACAGTTCCCAAAGGAAACAAGATCAGAAATATTTTTCTTTCTGAATATCGCACCCTGCGTGTTTTTGACAGGTACTTGATGACATTCGTACCATTATCTAGCTACCTGTTAATAACTTATTATTTTAAAATAAAATGCCACCGCAGACCTATTACGCCAGCCTTGGGGTTTGTAGGATTCCTTTGTCATTCCCCTGGGCGGGGTCATCCTGGGCAAAGATGGCTTCATCATGGTCGGTCAGTATTCAGTGTCGCGGATCATTAGCTAGAGGCCACCTCACCTCTGTTGCAGTTACCAACGGTGTCAGGATGAGGTCAACGCTAGGCCCTAGATTAGAGCATGACCGGGAAGGAGTATGTGTGAGAGTGACAGCTGTTCCCATAGCTCCGAAACACAAACTGACAACCAGAGCCCGCCAGCCAGACAACGGAATTCTGGTGTACTTACTCAGCTGAGTGCCCCTCCGCAATGAAAAGACATCAGAATCTACATAAAGGTGTCTTTCAGAAGGGTGGTTTTGTTGAGCTACAGTTGCAACATACAGTAAAATAAACTGTGATGATAAAAATGGCAGTTGCCGGTGAGAGTTGGGACATTGACCAGACAGGGAAGGGGTATTCGGGGTGAAGGAAATGTTTCTGGGTCTTGGTTGTGGCAGCAGCTGTGGACAGACTCAACGTGGCGTGGTATCACATGTATGCCTAGTGGGGAATATGTAAGTCACTGCAATTAAAGCTAGAGAGTGTCGTTGTAGAATTTAGGGCTTGTTTCCTCTTGATTTTAAAGATAAGATACCCCTTTCCATGGCCCAAGTCTAGCATGTCATTTTGCAGTAGTACAGTCTCAAAAAGCTTTCCTCCTAACGCTGCCTTCTGCTTCATTCACCAGGGAGAGTACATCGCTGCAGTGCGGGACTTCTACTTATCCGTTTACTTTCTCAAAAAGAAAAAGACATGCAAGTAAGACTTCCTTTTTACTAACTTCGTCGTATTTACCAGAGCCCTTGTTACAGTGTTGTACAAACCTGCTTCTGGGTCTTGTTTCTAGAAGTGGGAACCTCCAGTGTAGGTGAGGGTCTTAGCTCGGGGTCTCCTCCATCCCAGACCCCATATATGCAATGCACCAACCGTGGACTTGGTGTAAAAATGGATTTAGATTGACAAGGCCTGGCCTGATGGTTCTCGTTGGCTGTAGGAACCGAAATAGGCATGGGGTTACTGGGGCTTTGTTGCAGTTCCCTTCCTGTTGCTGAGAAGGACACCTTTATGAAAAGCAGCAGGGCAGGAAAGGATGTGTTCGAGTAGCATCCTGAACTCACAGTACCTCGGAAAGGGCAGTTAGAGCAGAAACTCAACGGGGGAAATAAAGCAGAGGCCGAGAATGTTGTTTATCAGTGCTCTCTGTGGCTCCCCCAACTTGCTTTTTATATCTCCTAGGCCCACTTGCCCAGTGGTAGCATCACCCCTAGAGGGCTAGGCCCTCCCACATCAATCTCAGTCAAGAAAATTCCCCACATGCTTGCCGACAGGCCAAACGGAGGCATTGTCTCAGTTGAGGTTTCTTCTTGCTGGATGACCCTAGCTTGTGTCAACTCAACAAAATAAATACATCACAGCATGGTCTTAAAATATTTCATGATTTCAGCCACTATGTGCTTCAAATTAATATGTTGAAGTAGAGACAATAGCTCACTGAGTTGTAAGGATGAAAAAGATTCATGTTTAGAGGCTGCAGTGAGAGCTGAGTGTTGTATAGACAGTCTCTGTCAGCACGGGCATCTTCCCCGCCTCCCTTCTAAGATCCTCACGTCTTCACAAGTGGACCAGGAGCCACCTAGACAGAGCGAACAAGCGATTCCTCTGTCGTGGCCCTTTAGGACACAGAGTCGGTTGTTGCAGTTAGGACTTAATAAGCATGGCCATAAGCTTAATGCTGAAAGTTTGGTTCAGAGAGAAAATTGAATAAGCTGTCCCCAGGCCAGGAAAAGGTCCTAAAAGGACTGTCCTCATGACCTACCTTAGTAGCTTCCATTGGCCAGTTCTTGGGATAAGCTACGAGTCACGTGAAGTTTGTACTGTGTTTTGGTAGATGTCCGCCAACAGGATGCTTGGTTCAGAACCCAGGAAAGTTGTTTCTCTTTCCTAGCTTTACGTTACCATCAACCAAAACTAAGAAGAACGCTAGGAACAAGTTCACCTGTGTCGCCTGCCACCCAAGAGAAGACTGCATCGCATCTGGCCACATGGATGGCAAGATTCGTCTTTGGTCAGTGAGCTCGGGGAAACATGGGGTCCCTTGCGCTCTGCCTTCTTCCCCCCCCCCCCCCCCCGCACCCTGAAGAGCACCCCTGCCTCTGGGCTGTGCTGCCGAGCTCTGCCTTCCTTGGTCCCGTAGGACACCTCACCCTAAGCTTCTGGAGAAAGGAAGCACTCTCTGTCACCTGGAACCATCTTAGTGAAGAGAACTTTGCTCTTAGCCTTTGAACTAAAACAGTTCAGTGTGGCATTGCCGCGCGCCTACTGGGTGGTGTGGTGGCATCAAAACAACCTGCCTGTAGAGCTGGTTCTGGTTAGGAATAACAAGCTGTTTCCCAGTACTGAAGCCAGAATGCTGGACATGGCCATTTGTTGGATTTAGCATGCCGTCGTTTCCTATCTTGCACCCGAGGTCAAGTTACAAGTTTTGTTTCCTCAGCCCCAAGTGAATGTCTCCATCAAATAGCTTTGCTCGCGGCTCAGGGAACCCTTTGGAAGAGGAGGCAGAAAGAGTACCCTTTGCCTGTACATGGCTTCCCGTTCAGTGTTTCCATGGGATTCCTGAGCACACACGAGTGGGTCTCTGTTCCTGTGCTTTCTCTTAGTTTTTTTTAATCCAATTCTGATGTATTAATTTTTGTTTTACTATAATTTATTTTATTACTCTCAGAAGTCTGTTGGTTTTCTCATCAGAGACAGAAAGGGAGTAGGTCTAGATAGGAGGGAAGGAGGGAAGCAGGGAGGAGTTGAGGGAGGGGAAACCAGAATCAGGGTATATTATAAGAGAAAAAACAATGTTAAAAAGTACTTTGTTTTCTGCAACAGGAGGAATTTTCATGATGAAAAACAGTATACATACACGTGTTTGCATTGGCACCATGATTTGGTGATGGATTTGGCTTTTACGGTGTCAGGTAAGGCCACTTTGATAATTAAAGGGATATTTAGAAGTATCTGAATCAAATGTTGGGATTCATGTTTCTAGTTTAAAATTTAAAATTGTAAGAGGCACCAGGTATGGTATACAGCTGTAATTCCGTTTCTAGGGAGCCTGTGGCAGGAGGATCATCATGAGTTCAAGGCCTGCCTAAGCTCTGTAGAGAGACCCTGTCACAAACAACACGTTATAGGAGTCAAGTTGTGAATGCTTGTTTTTTCCCCCGAGACAGGGTTTCTCTGTAACTCCATTGGAGCCTGTCCTAGAACTCACTCTGTTGACCAGGCTGGACTTGAATTCACAAAGATCCACCTGCCTCTGCCTCCTGAGTGCTGGGATTAAAGATGTGCGCCACCACCCGCCCTGCTAGGAACACTATTTGTTGTGCTTTGCTCAGCATGATAGCATGTAGTTTAGCTCTCCAGATTCTAGAGTGTATGCTTGTGCTCATCTCTCCTGACACGGAAAACCCTTGTAAAGGCTAGGCCAGACTTAGAACAGAGTTTAGTCCGTAACTCCACTGCTGTCTGTCAAATGCAAATAGCTGCTCGTGTTTTCTGTCATGTCTTTGTACCTGTGAAGTGTGTTGTAGATTGTCCTTTCACGGATGAAGGATGTGAGGAGCTGAGGCGGAGGCCAGCTAGAATACAGTCTGATGGTTAGTAAGAATTCAGGCAAGTCTTAGATGCCCGTGCGCTCTGGATGCTGCAGGTGAACTTAGGGCTAGCTCTTTAGAGCCAGAAGCTAGACTCAGTCTGCTGAAGCCTCGGACTTGAAGAGCCATGCCTGGTGTCTGCAGGAGTACCACTGTGACATAGGATCGAGACATAAAAGAGAAAGAAGGGGAGCTAACCCTACAGATGAAGAAATGTGGGCTGTTACTCACCTTTACCTCCTTTCCTCTCACCTCTGGAAATGAAAACTAAATACTGTGTGGTTTTGGTGTGCTGGTGTACGCGTCCATGTATATTGATTTGTGTGTGCGTTTCATGAAATGTCTTGGTTCTCCCTGATCTAACCTGTCCTTCCTCCTCATCTCTCTTCTGTGGCCTCTGGGCCTCAGTATGGTTATAAACTTATAGTAGTGTACGCTGTAAATGTCACGTGACTAAATCCTGTCTTACCTCCTCCCGAAGTTGCTGACAATATTCTTCATTTGGGCTGAGCACGGTTAGTTCATATTATCGAGCCCGAGTTTTGGTGTGTGATAGTAAAAAGATAGGTTCTTCAGTACACTGGCTTCAGTTCTCTTGGGTGTATACCCAGAGCAAGCTTGCCAAGTACAGTCTAGACTTTGTTTTCTGTAACGACTATGCAAGAATTAATCCCTTTTTCCCACACTCTGGTGCAGTGAGGCCCTGCCTCATTCTGAGTGTTTGTTTGCATTTCTGATAGTTACTGCTGTGTAGTATGTTTTCATACCGCTGTTGGGCTTCTGTGTATCTTCTGGGAAATAAATGTCTATATTAAAAGGTTTTCTTTTGGTCCATTCTTCAGTTGTATTATTTATGCTTTTTAACTTTTTGAGTTGTTTATACCTTATAAATATCAATCCCTTATTAGATGTTTGACTGACAGATATTTTATCTGTAGGTCATCTTGCCTGTTTCCTCTGTTGCACAATAGCGTGGCTGTCGTTATTACTATTGCAACTATAAAAGGAGATTTTGATTGTTTCATCACAGGGAATCGATAAATGCCCAAGGTGCCAGATGTTCAGATGACATGATTTGAGTATTACACTATATATGTGCGCAAGCATCATGTTGTACCGTGTATATCTGCGCAGCTATGTCAATTAAAAATAAAATTAAAATAAGACTGAAAGATAATCAATGAAAGCAGTTAAAATGATAGGAAGTCACGTTTGTCAATTTCCAAAGAGATCCCCTAAATGCCGAGTATATTTGCCTCTGTTTTGTCTCCCTCCGAACTCTGCCCGGTGGTGTCTTGGCTGTGAAGGCAGCAGTCTGCTGAGTGGCGGGCGCGAGTGTGTGCTGGTCGAGTGGCGGGACGGAGCAGAGAAGAACAAGGAGTTTCTGCCTCGCCTGGGCTCCACGATTGAGCACATCTCCGTCTCCCCTGCAGGAGATCTGTTCTGCACTTCTCACTCCGACAACAGTAAGTCTGAGTCTCTCGGTGCGAAGGCAATACATTCGTCAGCAGCCTCTGGGTGGGAAACAGGGACCTAGAACTAGCCAGGTTAACAGTAAGAGGCTTACTAATACATGATTTTTTCTTCTGTCCTCTGATCTTCTCCACCCCCTTAGCCTCACATGCCACCAGAGCCATCATTTTCAAAATTTTCCCTATGTCTATTGCTATGGCAGTTATAGTTCCAGAATCTAATAAGATGGAAGGTGTGTTTGAAGTGGGCTTTCCTCTTCCATAAGTAATGGCACTGCTGTGAGAGGCTCTCATGGGTAATAGATGCCCTCCTCTTACACAGAACCCTGCTCAGTTCCCAGCACCCCCATCAGGCTCACAACCACCTGTACCTCCAGGTTGGGGATACCCAGCATTCTCTTCTAGCATCTTAGAGCACTTGCACCCGCCCCCCAACACACACATGAACACACAGACTTTGAGAAAAAGATTAATGGCCTTGCCAGAAACTTCTATTCCCATCCCTAATGTTCAACTAACTTGTAAGATGTAGCCCTGGTTTTCTAGTAACATGGACGTAGTTGAACTTACTGGATTGTCTTGTGTTCTGGCATTTCAAAGTCACATAAACACGGGTCCTCCTCACCTTGGTACTCTGACCTATTTATGTTAATGATTTGTCTCCCTGCTTTAACAGAGATAACCGTTATTCAACGAAACCTCGACGCATGTGCAGTAATCCAAGGCCTAGTAAAAGGTATGGCAGACTCTCGGGGACGCGGGAGTGCCCTGAAGAGCAGCCACTGCCCACATGGGAATCACCGTCTCCTCTCTTGCAGATAGGAGCATATCCACTGGCTTGATGGTCGACCCAAAAACCAAGGCTTTAGTTTTGAATGGAAAGCCTGGCCACCTGCAGTTTTACTCTCTCCAGGGTGATAAGCAGCTATATAATGTAAGGTTTTGATCTTTAAATTTTAAAACGAGGGTTAGGTCTTTACATTACTGCTGGAGTTGTGGGGTTCTTGGAAACGCCTGATGTTGATCCTATGTGTTTGTATTTGAATGTGGCTCATAGTGTCTGTGATTACTCTAGTGCTATTGTTGCTGCCCGCACGTGAGCTTTCAGTCGCAGTGATAGGGCTATAGATTTAAGTGCACATAAAACATAAATAGATTTTATGTGTAGATTTGGGTCCTAGCCCCCAGATGCCTCCTGAGACTGTAAACATCCTAACCATCAAATGACATCTGAGACCATTTGGACCTGCTATTCAGATCAGCTATTCAAATGAAGGTTCCTCAACCAAAAGCAACCACTTCATTTTCTTAGCAAACTCTAGACAACCCATTTTAAGGGATTAAGAGATCCATCATAAATGAAAAAGCTAGCCTACTTAGACCGTTGCTTATCTTTTTTTTAATTTTGTTCCTTTCTTAAAGCGAGAGAATTCAGTTTAGCTTTGAGAAATTACGATTGTAAATTAAAGGCACTTCTATTAATAACATCTCGTCCTCTCTGACCTCGTCAGTTAGATATCATCCAGCAAGAGTACATCAATGATGATGGGCTGATCCAGATTGAACTAAAGAAGGCCGCCTTTAGCCACTCCGGCACTTGGCTGGCCACAGTTGAACAACGGGAAGAAAACCCATCTGAGCTGGAAATGCAGATGAAGCTGTGGGTTTACAGCAAGAAGACCCAAGGGTAATCTACTGTGTGGCCCCTCGCTTGATTCTTGTTCCACAGTTAAAGCTGTCAGTCTTTCTGTTCCATTTTGACACATAAAAATGGGGTTGGGGCATTATTCTAATAGTAAAGCTTTGTTTAGCTTTCTGTTTTGAGAAAATGTTTGTGTAAAGGAGGTCTTGTGTCGTCACAGAAATGAAACGTGAGAAAGAATTGTAGCCCCACAACACAGCACACAGTCCTAGGCATGCCTCGGTGTCTGCCAGAGTTGAGTATAGACACGTGTCGTTGTAGACATGAATCATATGTTTAAGTAAATACCAACCGCTGGTTTGCAGAGCTGCTCGTTGGTTCTTTGTGTGCCAGCTGTTTTCTGAGACAGGGTCTCTCTCTGTGTAGCCTTGGCTGTTGTAGAACTTGCCATATAGACCAGACTGGTTCAAACTCAGATTTGCCTGTGTCTGCCTCCCGAGGGCTAGGAGTCGTGGCACGTGCCACCACACCTGGCTTGGGAAGTTTCTAAATAATATGGTAACCTGAACCGATGCCGCACATTTCACGCATGAGAAAAGAGGCCCTCTCTCTTTGCACAGAGGCGCCTGATAGGCCGCCCTGCTGCTCTCTCAGGACACAGAACAGTGTTGGGACTGGGGCAGTTTGAATAGTCATTTTTATCCCGTATTTTCACGTTATAAACATAAGTGGAGCCTTTCAAGGCCATTCTTTTCTTCTGGTGTCTGTCTTTAGAAGCAGACCTCTAAGTTCTGTGTGGCTAGCTGCAGAGGCCTTCAGCGTGGCTTGTTTGTGTTTGGCTCTTTTTCTACCAGTGGGCTAGCCGCTGTATATAGTGATCGGCGTTTGAGTCACCCCGGCCGCGTGTGATGTTAGACCCTGCCCTGTGTCCATGACAATCCATCACCCTCCTATGTTAAAGATGTCATCGCACTTTGTACGGAATATTAGCCTACCGTATTTTTTCTGAGAGTGAATGTGTGGTTTTCCTTCTGCTAGGTTCTCTCTTAACACCAAGATTGCCATGCCTCATGACGACCACATCACAGCTCTCTGTTTCAATAATGCAGAAAACTATGAAAGACCCATGCTGGTCACAGCTAGCAGAGATGGCCACTTCAAAGTGTGGGTGTTAGCCGATGACTCTGATATATACAGTAAGTTAGCACGTAGATCGTGTTGAGAAGTCACCACTGGAAGAAGTGATGCCTTTGTATGTCGTTAATATCCTCTTTGAGAAGGGGTTTTCTACCTTGTTACGTTCTATAAACTATTGCTTAATTTCAGCAGATTTTTTTCATGTTAAATTTCTGCTTATGCTTTCACCAGAATCTGTGCCCTGAGGAAGTGAATGTGTCTGTTCGGTGCAGCTGAAGGGGCTCTTGTGCTGGGCCTTTCTTTTCTCCACTAGGGGGCGGTCAAGGTCTCCAGGAAGGGGAAAATACCAGAACAACACTTTAAACTTAGCACAGTGTGGGAAATCTGGTTTTTGGTTTTGTTTTGCTTTCTTAGTTTAGCTTTTTCAGCTTATAGATGCCTGTAGTGCTGTTTATTAATATTTATGACATTGTTGTTATGACCTGTTTCTCCACAGAAAAAGCCATTGGCTGGACTTGCGACTTTGTGGGCAGTTATCACAAGTACCAAGCAACCAACTGCTGTTTCTCTGAAGACAGCTCCTTGCTAGCAGTTAGCTTCGAAGAAATAGTTACAGTATGGGATTCAGAAACGTGGGAACTAAAGTGTACATTTTGCCAACGAGCTGGGAAAATAAGGTTGGTAAATTAGTTTGAATTGCTACCAAAGTATGTGTATCTTTGTAATTTAAGTAAGTCTTTAAACTTCAATAATGATGTATGCTTTCCCCAATAGAAGTAGTCTTAGTTTGCTGGGGAGTAAGAGTAAGCTAATACAAGCGTTTGAGAACTGAGACTCGTGCACGCATAAGCAGTTTATAAGCATTCTTAAACCAGGATGACAACATTGAACGACCATGCCCAGTTCCATTCAGAACAGTAAACATTTGAATGGGGGTCCTGGGAAGCAATTAAAGCTATGCTAGCCTCTGTGCTCCCATAGAACATAATGTAATGCTCAAACCGTTACTGCTGGTACCCAGGCTATGCTAGCCTCTGTTCCCATAGAACATGATGTAATGCTCAAACCATTACTGCTGGTACCCAGGCTGTGCTAGCCTCTGTTCCCATAGAACATAATGTAATGCTCAAACCATTACTGCTGGTACCCAGACCTGAGGACAGTTCTGACAGGTGACTGATTCCATCTCATTTCCAATATATCGGATTTTAAATTTACTTTGTAAAACTTTCTTTAAAATCTTGAGCACAGATTTTCTCCTGTAGGTAAAGACCATAAGGTTTTGTTAATTGTCATCACACATTTTACATAAGTTCTGTGTTGTATGGCGATTGTTACATGATGCAGCACATAAGAGTTGATCATCAAAGTTCTCTAAAGAGCTACAAGTACCTAAACACCCCTTGTATTGCCTTAGTCCCTATTCCATTGCCACTAGAACACTTAGGAGCACAGAAAGGGAAAGCCATGCCTGCTCATAGTCTACACTGAGCAGGACTAGCTCACAGCCCACTGCTCTGTGTAAGTAAATGTGCTGGCGCTGCCGCCGCTCACCCTGGCATGCTTCTGACCTAGGCACCTGTGCTTTGGAAGATTGACATGCTCCAAGTACCTTCTCGGCACGACTGAGAATGCCATTCTGTGCTGCTGGAACCTGCTCAGCTGTTCATGTAAGCTGTGTTTATGTTGAGGTGACTCGGCTGTGGGCAGGACAAGTAGCTGCTGTTTACTCTGGCAGCGTAGGGAAGTGTGTGTGGGATGCTGCACTTAGGCGCTGACGTTTCAGGACTTAAGGGTCCTGTGGCCGTGTCCTTCCCATAACAACATGTATGTGATCTTTCACTTGACCGAAAGTTTCGGATCAGTGGGCTGGTGGTAGGTTACGTACTGTAAACAATGAGACCCTTGTGCCCAGTGAGCCCCGGGTGCTGGCCTCCACCTTCATCTTCTGAGTTGAGCAATGCTCTGTTGATGGTAGGATCCTGGGCAGAGTAAGATCTGAAAGCAATCTCTCCTGGTCTCCTAGAAAAATGAGGCTTTGCTGGCCTTTGACTGATTTGCGAGTAGGGAAGATGTGATGTTGTCTGTACCGAATGTGTGTGAGTAAGAGCAGAGCAGCCGCATCCCTGGATCTGAATGGGCCTCGCTTGGTGACGGTAGCTCTGCTGTCTGCTGCACACTTCACTGAACCCTCCACAGAGGGTGGCGGTGGGAGTCTGTTGTTAGGGAGAGCTTAAACTCCTTCCATAGAATAGTGACGCGCTGGACTATGTCCGGAAGGATGAAGAAGACCCATCGTAAAGACGGAAAGAGCTCCTGACGAACCTGTTCTCAGAAGTGTTTCCTCTTCCCACAGTGCAGTGGAGCGCGAAATTAAATGTTAGCGTTTTGGAAGCTGACCCATACTCAGACCATGTTGCCGCGGTGTCGCAGTCCGCAGCGGGCTCAGACCGTAAGTACCAACCACCTCTGGTGGCATCAGGCCTGTTTCCAGAGTGTTCCTTCTACGTCTTTCGTATAAGCTGAAGCACACCTGCTATGGATGAGAAACCTGTCTGCGGCTCCTCCTTTCCTGCCAAACACCTATAGTGTGTGCTTTTGCGCTTAGTGCTAGAGTGTTCTGTGATTTTCCACAGGCCGGTTCCCACTCAGCCTTCACAGTCTCCTTTAGATGTCTACCTGGGCTTCGTCTGCTTCTGAGACAATGTATCTCTTTTCCAATCCTTAAGACAAACGCTTGGACGGTATTCTGGTGTCTCTTCTTCGTTTGCCCCTGGTCCCTGGAACAGAATTCCTTTCCTTTTTCGGATTCTAGTACTCATCCCTTCCCTGTTTGGTGCACACAGTAGGCGCTCTGTAGATTAAACAGAAACAACAGCAGATTTGAAACAGTCCTAAGAGGGCCTTTTACCTGGTGGGCTGGGTACCATGATTGTAGCCCTGCAGCTGAGGGAGAGGCAGCCTCCACAGGTAAAGTGCTAGCATCCTCTGTTTCCCTTAGTGTTCGTCTTTAAACCCAGCGAGCCCAGGCCGCTGTATGTTCAGAAGACCATCTCCAGAGAGGAAGTGCAGTGGGGCGTGTTCGTGCCACGCGATGTCCCGGAGTCCTTCACCTCAGAAGCTCACCAGTGGCTGAACAGGTCCCAGTTTTACTTCCTAACGCAGTCACAGGTAATTGACTCCCTCGGAGCGTGACCAGTTTATGGACGTTGGTTTCTAGGTAGAACTATGGCTTTACAGGGTACTTTCCCAAATGAACTCGTCAGATAGATGTCAGCCCAGCGGTGCTGTGAACATGGTTGTCTCAGCCCGTTGCGCCCGCAACCGCGCAGCTGTCTGCTAACTCTGACCCAAGCAAAGCCCCAAGCACAAGAACCATTTTAAGTTGTGTTTATTAACATTTTCCCTATTTTTACAGCTTGATTGGCTGTTGAAGAAACTGGTGGCCATTATTTTATTACCAGGTTTTACATGTCTCAAAAAACATAGTCTTGAGACTCTCACAGGACCGTTCAAGCAAGTTTACATCTTCCCTAGCTTTTCTGTGAGCAGATGTATATGTCAAAATGGAAATTTGACATTTTAGAATCCTGTGTCATCTCATTTAATATTGTTCATATACTCCATTAATTTACCTGTCGTTTCAGTGTTTATTAACCTTCAGTACAAAGTCTCCGGAAGAGAAACTCACGTCAACAAGCAAACAGGTAGGCATTCGCCACTGTCTGTCTGTGCACTACGCTGTCTTCCTAAAGGAAGTCGGCTTTTAGAATTCAGCTCTGACGAAAGTGGTTAGCTGGGCTGTAGGAAGGAATTGTAGAGTGCGTGTCTGTTAACCGATACTCCAGCATTTATGCAAATTAACTTAATTCTTTCAGAATCTTCAGACACAGGTCATGAAAAACTTCACAAACCTATACATTTCTTCAGTTTGGACTAATTGTTCTGTGAATCTGCTCCACAGTGGTCATGCTAGCACCTGTGTTCACCCAGGGATTTGTTTCCCTCCAGGACATTAGATCCCAAAGGACTGCTCTTTCTTTGGCCTCCTTTTCACTTTGGTGAAGCCTGTTCTGGGTTAGGACCTTGCTCAAATTTAGGACCTTGCAGTTTGGGCAGTACTCCTTATTTCTCCCACTTGATTGATTCATTGTGTATAAATGTAAATTGAAAACCATTTTCTCGGAACTTTGAAGATGTTGGCTTAAGATTGTGTAGCTTCTGATGTTGCTACACACCCTATACCATCCTTCATCTTTGTGTATCCATAGCTTGCTTAATTTCCTCTGAAAACTCTTTGAAGTTATTCACAATTTTTTATTCACCAATCACCTACTAACTATATGCCAGGAGCTATTGTAGACAGTTGGGATGTTAGCAAAACGGCTTTGTCTGTAAAGATGAGTTATTTATAATTACCAGGAAAAGGCGGAAGCTGAACAAGCAGCAGTAAGTCAGTGGTGTGTGGTGCTTTAGAAAATGCGAGGAGGTGCAGCGGGCTTGGAGAGAGGGGGACAGGGAGGTATGTCTTTCCGTTTTAAATAGGAATGTCTATTTAAAATTTTTATTTTTTTTAATTTTTATTTTATTTTAAATGTCTAAAGTCCGGGTAGACCTTACTGAATACATCCATCTTACCCTGCCTGCAATACGGGGCTCCCTGGAGAGTTGTGAATGGAGGACTGACTCAGGGGGTGCCGACTCCGTCTCCCACACACCCCCAGCTGCCCTGGGTTTCGTTTTTTAATAAAGAACAAATTCTGCTTAGTCCCCAGCCTTTACTCTATTTCAGTTTCTGTCTATCTTATCGGCAACTTTCTCATGTTTATCGACAGCACACACACACACACACACCTTGCTTTTGTCACAGCTGTCTTAGAATGTTGCTTTCTTGGCTCTTAAGATGCTCTCCTTCCAGCATGTCCTGCGGCCTCTCACCCTGTCCTCTGCCCCGTGAGCACGTGCCCTCTGTGGTCTTTCTCCCATCGGCATCTGTGGTTGGCTTTCCCGTGTAGAAAGTGGGACCCTAGGCATCAGTTGCTTTTCTGTGACATGAGAACAGCTCTGAGTGATCTCTGCCCCTTCACCAGAGCCACCTACAGTTCAGTGGTACTTACCTGTTAAGTCAAAGAAGTTCCACCTTTCATTGAAATAATGTCCTTTTCTCTTCTCTCCGGGCAGCTGCTGGCAGAAGAAAGTCTGCCCACAACCCCGTTTTCTCTTCTGTTGGGAAAACACAGGCAGCAGCAGGATGCGCGGTCCAGTGAGACTTCAGAGGACGAGCTGGTACAGCTCCCCTTAGCGGAGAACATCCCTGCCATTAATGAGGTGAGTGAGGGGGCCAGCAGATGCGGGGAGCCCCTGAAGCTGCAGGCTCTGTCTCCAGGAGCATGCAATTCATCCTCTGTCCCGCAGTGGGGTGACTCTCTCTCTCCTGGACCTGGGTGAGAAAAGGGGATTGCTCAGGTGTGGGCAGCTGGGAGGGCTGCCTCCTTTTGTGTTCAGCTTAGCCTTTAGAATAAAGGGAATTAGGAAGGGAAGCAACCCTGTGCCGAAGGAGGATCTTTTAACAAAGTCTGCCTCTCTGTAAACCTCTAGCTACTCCACACCCCAGCCCACGTCCTGCCGTCAGCTTCTTTCCTGTGCTCTCTGTTTGTGAACTCGTTGCTGCTGTCTAAAGAGACTGAAAGGTAAGAGTTCCAAATAGCTCATCTTCAGTATTGATTGGATCGTAGCTTTGCCATGCAGCTGATGGCATAGATGATAAGTACATACCTGTAACAAACTGGGAGAGATGCATTGTGCGTGCTTAGAGATGTGCTGAGAATCACACTTTCTCTAAGTCCGCCTGCCCCTTTATGGCTGTGCTCCATAAGGACTCTCATCACAGGATCATCTCTCCTGTGTGGTATGTCAATGTGTGTCTTACAGTTATGCTTTCGAAATGTCTAACAGTATTCATATTTTATTCTGCTGATGTCAAAGTGCTGAAGAAGCTCCCGACGTAGATATGGAAGAGGACAAAGAAAGCGACGATTCAGACGAAGAAAACGATCTCACCGAAAAAGCCCAGGAAACACCTAACACGGATCTGAGGGACGATGCTATACATCAGCTGTCAAAATATGAAGAGAAAGAGCTGAGAAAGTTCAGAAAAGTAGACTACAGCTGGCTAGCAGCTCTGTAGGCCGAGGCTGTGGACAATACAGAGACATGCTGTACTTGGGTTTTACCCTCTGTTAATACTCAAACTCTTAAAGTTATTTTATTTTTAAGACAAAATATTAAAAGTCTTTCGTTTGTGTATTTGCTTGTTTATTTAGAGGCTTGATAAGTTGCTTAGGCTAACCTTGAACTTGAGACTCCTCTCGCAGCGCCCGAAGTCAGTAGTAGGTTTCTAGACCTGCTATCCCTGGTCCAGTCAGGTTTGTTTGTGTGTTTTTTACTTCATGTGTATGAATGTTCTCCTCGCATGTATGTATCTGTACCACTGGCTTCCCTACCAAAGTCAGCTGAGGGCACCGGGCCCCAGGAACTAGTTACCCACGATGATGAGCCAGCATGAGGGTACTCTGGAAGAGCAACAAGAACTCTTAAATCACTGAGCAAACTCCCCAACCACCTGGCCAGACTTTTTAAAAAAAACTCTTAGTGTAAAGTATAGCTCTGTTGGTGTCAGGCCTTACAGTTGTGGGATCTATGCATTTATTTCTGTATTGAATCAAGGAGGAACCTTTTTTCCCCCCGTAGGCATTGTTTCCAGGTGATGTGACGGAGCTGGCTGTACTTTACACACATACTTCATCTTTAATTTGAAGACAGAAAAGGATTTCAAAAAGTCAAGAGGCTTTGCCACTGTTACTTTTAAATTTGACAGCAAAATTCCTTTATTTGCCAGATGTGGCTGATTTATTCGCCCATTACACATGACTCTCTTTGGTCACATTTTCCAGTCTCTGCTCATCTTGACCAGGCCACGAACCAGCCTCATCTCTGTGTCTGTGGCGTGAGGCACGGCTTTTCCATCATTGGTCTATCAAAAGTGGAATTAAAACACAAGGATTATGCCTGGCAAATTCCGAATGCTAAGCACTTCGAGAATAAAACTCTCCAGCACAACAGCTGCCTATCATCGAGAAAGAACTGAAGTAAACAAAATGACCCAGATTTAGGGCTAATCCCCACTGAAAACGAGATCTCATGGCTCTGAACCAGCTGACGGTCTTTAAGCTGTCTGAGCTCCAACCCCTCTCCTTGAAGAAGTCCCCTGCTCAGGCAGATGGTTTGGTTTTCCTCATTAGGTCTGTCATGTTGCAGATAGGAAAGGGAATGTGTAATGTGTGACATTATGCACTAGAGAATAAACAAGTTGTGATTAAAAAAGAAAATCTAAGCTTTTGGATGGTTTCATATTAGTTAAAACAGGTTTTTTGTTAATATGGAACGCCATTCTTGAATTTTTATTTTTCTTGGTTTTGGTTTTTGGTTTGTTTTCTTATTAGAGGCTAGCACCCAAATAAGAGCTGTAAACTGTGTTGCAATCTTGTGGATGCTTTCCAAGTCTTTGTACTGTGACTGCAGAGGAACTTCTCATAGAATCCTCTAAGTTAAATATAACCATCTGGTTGAAATGACCTGAGTTTCATAACGCAGTGGTGATTCTGTACGGCTACCTTATTTGAACTTCTAGAAGCTGTGTTTTCCTTTGTTAACTCCGTTGCTTGCAGCCAAGAAAATGACCAAATTACCTTGTGATGCCAAATTAAATTTCTCCCAAGTGGAGGTTTACAGAAAGGATGATTGATGGGCACAGATATTGCGGAGGGAATAACTTCTAATGTTCTGTAGCACAGGAAGAAAGCGGTGCTTGACAATGAATCTGAAAACAGTGAATTTAAATGTCCCTATCACAAATAATGAAGGCCCAGAAAGCTCAGTATACAAGGGGATAAATATATCAATTACTCCAGTCTGATAATTATACATGTATTCTGTATTGAAAGATCACACTATACCCACATGTATGAACACCCGATTTGTGCAAGCTAAAAATAAAAATTGATTAAGTAATGAAAGAGAAGGGCACCCCAGAAGCAAGGGCAGAGTGGACCATCATGAAGGAAGAGCCACCTGCAGGGAGCTGCTCTTCCAGCCTGCAGCACTCCTGCCTCACAGTGGGCCCTGAGGTCTCCCCGCAGGGCCGCTGAAGCACAGTTTGCCTGGCTCTCTACAATGGCATATTTCACAATTACTCTACTTCCTCTCCAGACTTTTCATTCCTCGAAGTCCCTTTGTCAATTGCAGGGCCTTCTTATGGCTTTCAAGCAACTGAAATGAAGATCATTTCAGAGGACTCTAGTGAATATCTGTATAGTGTCACATATTTTCCCTTAGAAACATTAAGTCTAGTTAGCTTGGTAAGGAAAGCATCACAGTAGATAATCTTCTGGTTTGGGAGCCATACACAGTCAAGAGCAGAGTCTTAATAACCCCCTGTTTAATCTACTTATATCTTGAAAAGATATAGAGAATGTGTTTAAAACAGGATTCTGTATTATCCTATGAGGCTGCCTGAAATGGCAAGTGGTAAGACCTGGAAAGGACTTTAGACCCGACAGGATCGTCGCTGGAAAATGGCTCTGAGATGAAAACAAAGCAGAAAGCCCGAGCTAGCATTGACTGCAGTCAGGGGGCCTGACTAGAACAAAATCAAAACAAGCAGCAAATTCAACACCTCGGCATTGATCACAGTTCTTGTTTGCCAAAACCCGTGAGCAAGCCACTGCCTTCTGAATCACAGTTCCTTCCTCGAAACTGCGGAATCAGACAACATGACATCCCGCAGCTCTGCTTCTGTGCAACCACAACCTTAAATTAGACCCCGGAGCCCTGCCGTGCGGCTGGGACTCCCACCCCAACCCCAAAGCGATAAACTGGTCTGTCATACTAAATCCATGCTTCACAGATAGGAAGTGTGGAAACGCAGTTCTGGTTGGCGAGCCAGCTCAAAGACGACACACCTTTGAGTCAGAAACTCCTCGGGAGATCAGAGCACTGGGCTCACAAAATACAATAACCAGACATGAAAGCGCAACGGTTCCTCCTATTGTTTCGTGGGGTTTTCATAAACCCCAGCACTCCATGGTCGCCTGCCTTAACGGAAGGGTGAGTGAATATGTGCTCCCAAAACAAGCATTTGAAATACAAATATTGATATTGTGCTCTGGTTCACATAGGAAAGTAAAAAAACACCTTGTTTCTTCAGAAATGTCCGTCTGGCTTTATGGCACCTTAGTCTACTTGCGTAGCTCAGTAATGTAGTGAGTGCCAGCTATGCCAGAAGGAACTCGACGCAGGGCCTGGACACAGCTCACTTGATGTGGGGTTCCCCTCTGTGTGCTATAATTACCATTAATGAATAAAGAACTGCTTTGGGCCTATAGAAGAGCTATAGGGGAACAGAGTTAAATGGGGGAAAACTAAACTGAATGCTGGGAGAAAGGAGGCAGAGTCAGAGAGAAGCCATGGAGCCCTGCAAGAGAAAGACAGCGGAACTTTACCTGTAAGCCACTGCCACATGGCGATACACAGATTACTAGAAATGGGTTAAATTAAGATGTAAGAGTTAGCAAATAAGAAGCTAGAGCGAATGGGCCAAGCAGTGAGTTAATACAGTTTCTGTGTGATGATTTCAGGGCAGCCAGGAACCAACAAGCAGCCTCCTCCAACACTCACTCATCTAAGCCGTTGACACATCTTTAGTGTTATTATTTGTGTTTTAATAACTAAAGCTTGCCCGAGGATCAGAGGGCAAAGCAGCAATGCTAGTCAGTCATACAGGCCAGGGAGTGGTGGCTCACACCTTTAATCCCAGTACTCGGGAGACAGAGGCAGGAAGATCTCTGTGAGCTCAAGGCCACCCTGGACTAGGACAGGATTGAATCTGTCTAAAAGAGAAACAGAGCTCACACAAAGGTGATGCCAACACTTTGGGATCACACGCCTTTAATCCCAGCACTAGGGAGGGGAGACAGGAGTGATATGGCTGGGCAGAGAAAGGAATATAGAGGAACAGAGACAGGAACTCAGTGGTGTGGAGTCTTCAGGATTCGTGGAGGCAGGATCTTGCCCATTTTCAGTCTGAAGTAGAAGGGCCAGTGGCTAACTGCTTTGTTTTCTGATCATCAGGTCGAACCCCAATAACTGTCTCTGGGTTTTTATTATTTGTGCTACATTTGACACTCAACGTTTGGTATATGAATTCATGAAAAAGACATTTGCCTGCAGCTCTATGGCCACCGGCAGAGGCTGGAGCTAAACATGGCTGTAGTCACTGCCCTACCGGCTAGGTTTTCCTTTTTTCTCTCCTGGTGGGCTCACCCTAAACCCCCTTCTCAGATTGCTGCCAAACTAGGTAACTGCCTTGAAATCCAGCCAAGCTTTTATTTTGCTATGCAGCAACAATCAGCCTCACATTTTTATCAACATCAGCGGCAGATTTGGTAAGAAAATTGGGAATGCTTAAAGAGAGGAATTAGTTAAAAGAGAGTTTTTTTCCACATTAAAAAAAAATGGGAAACGCCGGGCGGTGGTGGCACATGCCTTTAATCCCAGCACTCGGGAGGCAGAGGCAGGCAGATCTCTGTGAGTTCGAGACCAGCCTGGTCTATAAGAGCAAGCTCCAGGACAGGCTCTAAAAGCTGCAGAGAAACCCTGTCTCGAAAAACCAAAAAAAAAAAAAAAAAAAAAAAGGGAAACACTATTATGTAAGCAGGGACTCTGCTTTGATTTTCCAGCTGCCCAGACTGAAATAATCACACAGAAACTATATTAATGACAACACTGTTTTGGCTTATTAGCTCAGGCTTCTTGTTAACTAACTCTTATATCTTAAATTAACCCGTTTCTATTATTTTATATTTTACCATGAGGCTCGTGGTTTGTAACCTCTTGCTTCTTGAGTGACTATGGCATCTGTCTGACTCTGCTTTCTTTCCTTCTCTATCTCTGCTTGGATTTCCCATCTTGCTATATTCTGCCCTGCCATAAGCCAAAGCAGCTTCTTTATTAACCAATGGTAATAAAACATATTCATAGCATACAGAGGGGAATCCCACATCATCTCCCCTTTTCTGCCTAAAGTTTTAACTTTTCAGTGTGTAACTTTTGTTTATGCTGCATTTAACTCTGTGAAGCTGTGTTACTATGCCTGCCTAAAACACCTGATGATCCTAATAAAGAGCTGAATGGCCAGTACCAAGGCAGGAGCAAGGATAGATGGGGCTGACAGGCTAGAATATAAATAGAAGGAGAAACAAGAAGGGGGATCAGTAAGAGGAAAAGGAGAGGAGTACATCAGGTGCCAGCCACCCAGCTATACTCAAGTCATGAAGAAAGAAGCAAAAAAAGGTATACGGAAATAGATAAAGACAAAAACCCAGAGGCAAAAGGTATTCAGGATAATTTAGGTTAAGAAAAGCTGGCAAGAAGCAAGCCAAGCTAAGACAGGCATTCATAACTAAGAATAATTTCTGTGTATGGTTTAATTAGGAGCTAGGTGACAGAATCCCCAAAAGAGTCCAAAGAGTTTAACATCATACAATACCATTACAATGGTGGGATTTGGGTCTCTGTATGATAATATACTAGACAGTTTGAAAATGGAATGATTAAAGGAGAGGACATCAAATTTAGATGAGATGTATGAAAGCCAATTGTAAACATTATCAGCATTATCATTTTTGTTTTATCACTAAAAAAAGTTGGTTAATCTGAGTGCTAAGATACAGACCTTAGAAAAACCTAATAAAACAGATCACAGAAATATTCAAACCCAGACAGAAGAATTTAATGGAGAACGAATTTCAGCATCGCAATATAAGAATAGAGAGGAATGACCTAAGATTTTCAGAAAACCAGTAACCTTACAGGAATTGTCAAATGCTAGAGGCTCTGTTACAGCTAACTGGACTCCTGTGCCAATGTTGGATCTAAGGAGATCCAAGAAAACAATGGTCTCATGTGGCATGCATTCACCTTTTATGAAGCAAATATTAAACATAACAACAGACACTGAGAAAATCCAGAGAATCATACTTCAAAAACATGTACTCCACAAAATTGGAAAACTTAAAGGAAACGGACAATTTTCTAGATAGATATGATTTACCAAAATTAAATCAATACCAGATAAACAAATTAATTAGACCTATAACTGCTAATGAAATAAAAACACTCATCAAACATCTCCCTGTTGGCCCAGGATCAGATGGTTTCAGCAAATTTCTTCAAAATTTTCAAAGAAGAAATAATACCAATACTCCTCAAATTGTTCCACACAATAGAAACAGAAGGAACATTGCCAAAATATTTTTATGAGGCTACAATTACCCTGATACCCAAGCCACAGAAAGACATTACTAAGAAAGAGGATTACAGACCAATCTCCATCATGAACATCGATGCAAAAATGATCAGTAAAATATTGGCAAACCAAATGCAAGAACACATCAGAAAAATCATGTACCATGACCCCATAGGCTTCATCCCAGAGATTCAGGGACAGTTCAACATAAGAAAATCTATCAATCCACCATAAAAACAAGCTGAAAAAACAAAACCACATGATCATCTCATTAGATGCCAAAAAAAGCCTTCAACAAAATACAGCATCCCTTCATGAGAAAGGTCTTGGAGAGAGCAGAGATACAAGGAACATAATAAAGGCAATATACGCCAAGCCAACAGCCAACATCAAACTAAATGGAGAGAAACTCAAAGCAATTCCACTGAAATCAGGAACAAGACAAGGTTGTCCACTCTCTCCATATATATTCAATATAGAATTTGAAGTTCTAGTTAGAGCAATAAGACAACAAAAGGAGATCAAGAGGATACAAATAGGAAAAGAAGAAATTAAACTCTCACTATTTGCTGATGATATGACAGTATACATAAATGACACCAAAAATTCTACCAAGGGACTCCTACATCTCATAAACACCTTCAGTAATATAGCAGGATACAATATTAACTTGAAAAAAATCAGTGGCCCTCCTTTACACAGATGATAAATGGGTTGAGAAAGAAATCAGAGAAACATCACCCTTCACAATAGCCACAAATAACATAAAATATCTTGGAGTAACTCTAACCAAACAAGAGGATATGTAAAAATGGCAATTTTACCAAATCACTGCTTGGTCCATTAGCTCTGGCTTCTTTTTTTTTTAAAAAAATTATCTATTTATTATGTATACAATGTTCTGTCTGCGTGTATGCCTGCAGGCCAGAAGAGGGCACCAGACCTCATTACAGATGGTTGTGAGCCACCATGTGGTTGCTGGGAATTGAACTCAGGACCTTTGGAAGAGCAGGCAGTGCTCTTAACCACTGAGCCATCTCTCCAGCCCCTAGCTCTGGCTTCTTATTGGCTAACTCTTACATCTTAATTTAACCCATTTTTATTAATCTGCATATTGACACATGGCTATGGCTTACTGGCAAAATTTCAGCATGTCTGTCTCTGGTAGCAGCTCCATGGCTTCTCTGATTCTGCCTTCTTTCTCCCAGCATTCAGCTTAGTTTTCCCTGCCTAGCTCTACTCTACCCTATCAGTTCAAGCCAGTTTCTTTATTAACCAATGGTATTCACAGCATACAGAGCAGACTCCCACATTATCTCCTCTTTTCTGTTTAAATAAAAAGGAAAGGTTTTAACTTTAACATAGTAAAATTACATATAAAAAAAGGTGCCAAGGAAGAATTAGTTATAACATTTATATCTACTTTATCTTTTATCATAAATAAGGAAAACTATGATTATAACTATATATTCTTCATCTCCATCAAAGACTCCAGAAGGATATAATATTACCTAAGTAAACAGGAAGTGCATTATAAGAAACTTTCAAAACTCTAAAATTGACAGAGACATCTCATTTTCTGTACATTCACCCAAAGTTTTTCTGTATTGTTGGGGCTTAGTCTGTGTTTGCTCAGCCTTGGTAGAAGTAGGACTTGTCTAGTGGTTTGGTTGCTTTGCTTTTCTGGTTTTATGGATTGAACCCCCATATCTGTCTTTGGATTTTTATTATTTGTGCTATATACAGAGATAGATCTTAGATAGATAAGTGATCTTCAAACTCTTCAAAGACCTATAGAATATGGCATTAAAATATTTTGTTAACTTAGGGTTTTTCATGGCACTAAGACATACCTGCTCCTGGCAGCACCAATTTACTTCAGATGATGGGCATCAAAGAAACTCCTTATGGAGTTTGCTTTCATTGTGGCAAAGTTAGCCACTGGGTAAAGAAACTGTTTTTGTCTTGACTGCTTGACAGTATACTGTAGAAACTGGACATGCAGGACCCACAGGAAAGTGACTATTGAACTTTACCAAAACAAAGTGGGACTGTCCTTCAGATTTCCTGCTTCACAGAAGAGTTTGCCAGACATTTGGAAGGACACAAGGAAAAGTAACTGATAAACTTTGCCAATACAAGGCAGGGAAGTCCTTCAAATATCCTGCTTCACTGAAATATGAAAGATACTCTAGGCCTGTAGACTAATGATCAATGCCCCAATATTGCAGAGGACCTTTGGATGGCTGTCCAGGTAGCCAAATGTCTCTGTTGTTTCTACAGTTTTGGGAGTTGCTTACAATGCACTTCCTTTTTCTCAGGAAATATTATCTCCTTCTAGTTCTTTGATGGAATTGAAGACTAGTTACAGCTGCAGTTTTCCTTAGTTACAATAGAAAGTAAAGTAGGTATAAAACTTTAGAATAAATAAGATAGATAATGGAATGTTTTCTCTGAATTTGCTAATTACGAATGAACTGAATATTGCAAATGTAATTCTTAGTTGATAACTATTTTTGTTGTATGTAAGTTTTACTATGTTAAAGTTAAAACCTTTCATTTTTATTTAGATGAAAAGGGGGAAATGTAAAATATTATTTTAACATGTGCTGTATTTGTTTACGCTGTGGAACATTTGTTTAATGATGCAAAGATGTGTTCTATTTGTTTAACTCTGTGAAGCTGTGTTACTTTGGCTGTCTAAAACACCTGATTGGTTTAGTAAAATGCCAATAGCAAGTCAGGAAAAAATGATGGGTGGGGCTGCCAGGCAGAGAGAATAAATGGAAGAAGGAGCAAGAAAGAAAACAAAAACAGGAGGATTCCAGGGCCCAGTCACCCAGCCAGCCAGCCAGCCACAGAGTAAGAGTGAACGTAAAATATACAGAAGTAAAGGAGAAAGCCCAGAGGCAAAAGGTAAACAGGATTATTTAAGTTAAGGAAAGCCGGCTAGAAATAAGCCAAGCTAAGGCTGGGCATTCATAAGTAATAATAAGATTCCATGTGTGATTTATTTGGGAGGTGAGTGACAGGCCCCCGTAAAGAGTAGAGTATAAGCAACCAACAACTACATGACGTTTGTGAAGGACAAGGAATCTATCGGCCCATTTGGTGCTCAACTTAGAGACTGTCTTCCTCATTTTGGAACTGATTCTGTTCACTGTCTCCTGGACAGCATACATCATCATCTGAGACTCATGAAAGAAACTACCATTATTCTTGGAAAAGATTTCTCTGACCTTTTTATTTCAATTGACCATTCTCATCAAACATCAGGTGATAGTGACATCCTTTTACCTTGGCTGGACTGTGCCTGCCTCCTTCCTTTTGCAGGGCAGGATACTCGTAGAGACAGAGATCTAGAATGCAATTAAATGTCCCTAGAGCTTGCCTTTCTTAGTCTCCTAAACTTTCAGAGTTTTGTGGACAGAATAATATAGACCCAATGGCTTATAACAACTGATATATATTTTGCATAGTTCTAGAGACCAGGAAGTCCAAAGCTAAGTGTCATCTGAGTCACTAGTGGAGCCCTATTTTGCTTCTAGAAAGTCATCGTGGAGTTCTTGAGCCTTATTTCCCAATCCCAGTGTATTATGGTAGGATTTCAACACATGAATCTGGAAGTAATATGAACATCCAGTCTGTAGCAATGCCCCTTCCTTTTCCCTCTGTCTGACCTTGCTAACTATTTGAGGACTTCTGAGTATTGAAGTAGGAACTGTACCTGAAGATGGAGAGTGTGTGTGGTTCCATTATTAATTAATTATAAGTAATTAATTAAATAATTAATTATTATTAATGGAACCCCACACACTTTAACTCTGTTGTAAGGAGGCTACTTGTTTGCTTCCAGGTTGCCCGGACTCCCGAGATAACCACACAGAAACTGTATTAATTAAATCACTGCTTGGCCAATTACTTAAGCATATTGCTAGCTAGATCTTACATCTAGAATTAACCCATCACCATTATTTTATATTTTACCACAATGCTTGTGGCCTACTGGCAAGATTTTAGTATGTCTGTCTCTGGCAGCGGCTCTATGGCTTCTCTTTGACTCTCCCCTTCTTTCTCCCAGCATTCACTTTAGTTCCCCCCCCCACCTAGCTCTACTCTACCCTATCAGACCAATCCAGTTTCTTTATTCATTAACCAATAAAAGCAACACATAGACAGAAGGACCTCGGACACCACTTCTCTTGAACAAACACCATCCAAAGGATGATGAGTCATGGCAGCTTTAGGTTGTGTTTAATATTTTATTTTTGCTGTTTGCCATTTTTGTGGGTTTAGTATTTTTTAAACCCATTCACCGGACAGAGCAAAGGGGATGTCTCAGACCCTCATGCTGGACCTGCTGGTGGAGTTCTGAGCTGACACTGAATGGTAGGAGTGAAGGTGTCTCAGGTCCTCATGCTGGATCTGCTGGTGGAGTTCTGAGATTTTGGTTTGGATCCTCTGAACCTCCTTCCATACCTCTGGGCTCTTAGATATAAACCCACCTCGGAGGCAAACCTCGAGTGTGAAGCTAGCAGGAAGGAATGATTATTCCCCTGGAACTTTTTGTGCAACCTGTGTCTGGGGAGAATTACTATTATACCAGAATGAGTCTCTTTAAACTTCTAGGGACCAAAGTCTACCCTAGGCCTCTGAAAAGTTACTAGCACCTTGCCTTGGTATGACTCCTAGGGCAGTAGAATCATGCTTAGCAGTTCATCATTGTGGGAAGTTAACTAGAGAACTCCAGCAGGAACTGAAGTAGAGCACAGGGGAAAGCTGTTGACTGGCTTACTCTACAATTTGTTCAGCCTGCTTTCTTGCACAACACAGCGTCACCCACCCAGGGGTGGGGCTATCCACATGGGCTGGGCCTGGACCTTCCCACATCAATCATCCATTAAGAAAATGCCCCACACCAACCCAGTAGAGATAATTGCCCAATTAAGGTTCCCTTTTCCTAGGTAACTCTAGTTTGTGTTGAGTTGGCAAAAGCTAACGAGCACAAGTAGAATCCAGGTCTCCATGTCCCTGACCTCTGCTCCTACAGCTATTTCATCTGTTCTGTCGTTTCCTCCAGGAGCAGGGATTCCTAGCTCCAGACACCCAGGACTCTTTTCACTTCTTAGCCACAGCCTGTGTCTTCCCATACCTGCCTGACATTTGTAGGGTTTGTTTGGTTTTGCTTTTTCCCTTTAACAAAACGTGTTATGGTTTGGTTCCGTTTCTTTAGAGAAGCACATGAGAATGCACCCACACTTGAGGGTACGTCTTGACCGTCAATTCTCCAGACTAGAAACACAAGCAATGATTTTATAACTCTGTCAAAGATCGTTGAGCTTGTTAGTGTTCGTCTTAATGAATCTTGTCTAGGACACACAGAGTGTTCTGGATCAAAGACAGATTTCCTGTTGATTACAATAGCTCACAAGCACGAGCACACTCACACCCACGTACACTCGGGTGTCATAACGAGGACCAGGCGAAATGATTTACAGGACAACTGGAAATTCCAGTTTGACGAGTACCAAGAAGTAACTTCTCTCTTTGCCTAGCAGGAAGGCCAGGGTTCTTAATGCTCCTGAAATAGCGTTCCTGGAGACGGTGAATTTGATGGCTTGCTTCTTCCAGAGCAGGGCTATTTCCAGGGCCAGGTGGGCTCCACAGCTGGTGATTTATGAACTGGGATGTGTTCTATGTTTGGTCGTCATTTACTGTCTCCAGTCTGTCATGGCAGCCTGAGGCCTGACCTAATGGCGTGGTCTGTGTCACAGCTCTGTGTCTCTCAGGCTTATTCCGTCTCCTCAGTCCTTGTTAGAGCCACCAACTAGGTAAATTGGTCTGATTCTCAGGTCAGGGCTATCATCATCATAGGCAGACTACGATGTCAAATGGCAAGAGATGTGCCGTCTTACGTAAAAGCAAACCAGTTAGAACAACAGCAGATTCCCCAACAGAAAGTAAAAGTCAAGATGGATGTCAAGCAACGGTTGCCAGCTTGGATTGCTGCGTTCATCAGAACAGCCCATCATAGCCAAGGAAAAAAAGAAACACTTCCACAATAAATGAAAACTGCAGTAATTCATGAGCACAGAGCCAGAAATAGAGAAGATGCCTGAAGGGACCTCGCACAGGAAAAAAGAAAGATGAATACAATCATGAGGCCACAACTAAAAACAAACTAAACTAACTAAAACAGTAAACCAAGAACCAACGAATAAGGAAATACCAAACATTACAAAATGACAGGAATTAAAATGCAACTTTCAACAATAACAATGATAATTACTTCAATTATCCAATCAAAAGACAAGCAGATTCAGTTAAAAATAAGACATCTATTTGTCAGAGGAAATGCCACTAACAAGAAAAAAATAACCCTGAAAAACACAAGGTTAATGGGAAAGGATGGAAAAGCATTCTTAGCAAATGGAATAGGAACAGTGAGGTGTGGTTACACTGACATTAACAAGATAAGCTTCACAGCAAGGGTACCAAAAGAGCTGTCTTATTTATTTTCTTAAGATTTTTTCTTTGCTATGCTTGCAGTGTTCTGGCATGAATGCCTACACCCAAGAAGAGGGCACCAAATCCCATTAAAAATGGTTGTGAGCAACCTTGTGGTTTCTGGGAATTGAACTCAGAGTCTCTGGAAGAGTGGCCAGTGTTCTTAACTTCTGAGCCATCTCTCCACCCCCAAGTTGTTTTATTTTTAAAGGACATTTTATTTTCATTAAGGAAACAAATCAACAAGAGGAAAAATTCTAAACATAGATGCACTGAACATCAATACATCCTATTTTACAAACAAATACTGTAAAGACATAGATCAACTCCAACACAGTAGTAGTAGGTGACTTTCATACCCTGATCTCACTAAAAGACAGATTAGTAAGACAAAATAAGAAACAATAAAGATAATAGATATAATGAATTTGACAGACAACTATACCCTACCATACCCAAAACTCTGCAGACCATTCCCCGTTGCTCGTGAGACTTTATCTGAAATTAAGCACATTTTAGGATACAAATAAGTATTAAATTTATCTGTTCATGGTGGGACAAAACTAGAAACCAACAAGAGTAACTATATCATACCCGGCAACTCATGAGACTTGAACAACACACAGATAATGAATGACTTACATTTTTTGACAACACTTTACATTTCTCACTTAAAATTATCTAGCTCCTATTTCAGTGTGCTCTTAAGTTGTGTCTTTTGGAGAAGAAGGAGAATCCTCCCAACATTTACAAGCAGATGAAGTTCTTTGCCCTTCTAGAGCAATTGTAAGATGGTCATCCGCTGTAACTAAACAAGGTAACAGGATTTCTGATAGTAAAAGTAACAATTAATTGAGTGAAAAGATTGCCCATGGGTGGGTGAAGCTGTACTTGCTGTGCATCTGACACAGGATGGATTTCTGGAATATAGAACTCTAGAACTAAATACCCAAATCCTCAGAGTCAGACAACAGGCTAAAGAGATAGTTCTCAAAAGGCGAAAGAACAAAAAAGGACTATAAAAATATTTTAAAATCTTGGGCGCGGTGGTACACACCTTCGGTCACAGTAGTGCACAGGAGACACGGGCAGGCAGACCCCTGTGAGTCTGAAGTCATCCAGCGTGGAACGGCGAGACACTGTCTCAGAATAGTAATGTAAATAAACAAAAAAAAATATAAAAACTGTTCAACATCTTTAACCACCCGAGAAATTCAAACTGCACTGATGTTCTGTCTCTCAGCAGTAAGGAAACCACCGTTAAGAAAATGAACAACGGATGCTGGTGAGGATGTAGGGGAAGGGAAGCCTTCGATGTCGCTGGTGGGAATGTAAATTGGTCCAACCGCTGTAGAAATCAGTGCGGAGGTTCCTCAAAACAGTGAAAGTGGAAATCCCCTAGGACTCGACCATAGCGCTCCTGGGTGCTTACTCAAAGGACTCAGAGCGGACCGGATATGGCACATGCGCATTTATAGCAGACCGGATATGGCACATGCGCATTTATTGCAGCAGTATTTACAACAATCAGGTCATTTCATTAGCTGTGGTATCAGTCAACAGATGAATGGATAAAGAAAGTGTGACGTGTGTCTGTATATGTAGGTATGCTATCCATACAGAGCACAGTTTCGTTCATCTACAAAACAGGCTAAAGTTATAACATTTGCAAGAAAATGGATGCACTATAGGTCACTGTATTACACGAAATAAGCCAGACTTAACATTAATTTCCTATATAGTTTGGAGTATATATAAATTGATAACAAATAACATATATGCATATAACATGATAAAAACATGGACTAAAAGATTTAGTGACAGAATGTGGTGGGATGGCATGAATGTGGTTAAAGTACATAATATAATATGTCTCTATAAAACCCATTACTATGTACAATGAATGTAAGAAATAAAAAGATTGAAAGAGCAGATTCCGACTGCATTCTTAGTTAGCTTTTCTCTGGTTAAATGCCTGAGAAACCATTTGAAACAAGCAAAAACTTATTCTGAACCAGGACAAGGCTCAGCCTTCACCGACAGTTCCTGAGGGACACCCTGCCTCTAAATTGGCTCCATCTTCTCGGTCCCTACCTCCTCCCAATAGTTCATTCGATTCTGAACTCACCAGCAGATGAATCCATAGATGAGGTTATCCATCCGTGTTCAGCTTACTGTCCACATTTACCCTGGGGCATGCGCTACTAACAGAACCAAGCCTATCGGGTCCCTCGGCAAGTTTACACGATGTAACAAACAGAATACCTGATTGATCTGATTAACTGCAAGATAGCAGAAGAATGACCGGGACAGCTCAGAAACGACTTCCCCAAAGTCAAATGACGGGTAAGTGAGAATTCTCAGACTCTATTTCCCTTCCTTTCACTCCACAGCCCAAATCTTGGACTTCATCACGTGCAAGCCCATGTCGCCCAATAATGCCAGCGACAGACTGTAAACTGTCATGGCTGGTAATCTCAGTTCATGTGTTTGTTTAAAACAGAGACTCACGCTCCGGCTCAGGCTTGCCTGGAATCGCTGTGCAGCCTTGGCTGGCTTCCTATGCCTATGCAATCCCCCTGCTTCAGTTTCCTAGGTGCTAGGTGGAGAGCCACCGTGCCAGGCTGCTTTATCCTGCTTCTGATCGTATTAACGAAGTCAATCTTCCTAAATTAGTTAAGCAAAAGTAAGGGCATAAGAATGGATTGAGAGTGTGTCACCTGTGATATAAATACTAGATGACAGGAAAAGGTGTGTGACGACCTATGATGATGTCACCTTTTCTTTTTTCTTTCTCGAGATTTGAGTATGGAATCCACAAGGGGATCACTTCTTTCAGTGAGGAAGACTTATAAACGTCTAAATATATGAACCTCTTTTTAAAGATTTATTTATTTATTGTGTACACAGTGTTCAGCCTCCTTGTATGCCTGCAGGCCAGAAGAGGGCGCCAGACCCCATTACAGACGGTCATGAGCCACCATGTGGTTGCTGGGAATTGAACTCAGGACCTTTGGAAGAACAGGCAGTGCTCTTAACCTCTGAGCCATCTCTCTAGCCCATATATGAATGTTTTAAAGCACAAGGCCTAAATCAAGCCCAGGTTTTGTACAGTAGAAATACGCATTAAAATGCTGACCCTGATGCTACGCAAGCTGGATCATAGCTGTTCATTCTCAGCCGCTCTCTGAACCCCAAGGCTACTCAGACAACATGAGACAAAACCCAGGCCTCCTTTCCCACACAGAGAGATTCCCAATAGCTATAAATACCTTTGACTCAGCTGTCACCGAGTTGGCAAAGGGTAAGCCTAGGTATCTGTTCCAGAGCTTGGGAGAGCCTTGTCTTCAGAAGTGAAAGGGTTAGGTGGGCCAGGAGGCAGTGTGGCGATGCCCATCCTGCCATCCTGCACATATACAGTGCTTATTCCTTTAGGTCCGTGCACGCTAGAAGTATCCAGAATAGTGACTACTTTCACGAGGTGAGGAGAGTTGTTTTTGTAAAGTGAGGTCACATGATTCCAAAAGCCACTGGCATCTACCTGGAGAGACCAAAGAGTTGTGTGAGGGTAAATCATCTTCAAACCTCCAGGGTTTGACAAAACTAGATTCATTGGCTTTCAGAACAGCAACAACATCTTTGGGCACATACACATACCATTCTCCGTCTGCATTTTATTTGCTCAAATGGTGCGAGCCTGTGACGCATGACAACACTTCACACCCTCTGAGGAAAACAGTCTTCAGACACTTTGGAGTAACTACACAACTAATGAGTTTAGGGAAACATCCAGCTTGGATAACTTCTGCGTTGCTGAGACACTGTACAGCAGCCCAGCGTGGCTTTCCAGTCTCCTAATGAAGAGGTCGCTTTAGTGACTGATCCTAATGCAGTTCTGATCACAAATGGTGCTGTGCTATGCTCTCCTTTCTTGCTTTGCTCTTGTGTGTTCTTGCATCATCTCCTTGGAGTTCAGAAACATGCCCATCTAACATGCTGAAATGATCCTGCTTACTATGATTCTCCAGTGTCTCATCGTGAAGAGTTCCAGGAACTCCTGGCCACACATCCTTTAGAAATCACCCCGTAGGAATGGATCCACAAGCTCCCCACTTCTCACTGAAGAGCCATTTGATGGCTTCTAAGGAAGGGAAGTTGATTTCTTTTAAGGGTGTGGCTCCTGGTAGGTCAACTATCCTCCACACCCAATAGTATATAGGCAGCAAAAAATGGATTCAATAGATGGTATTTTTTTTCTAATTTTAGATGATAACACAAAGCTGGGGGAGTTAGGGAGGTGGAGATGGATCTGGGAGGGATTGGGGGAAGAAGGGAGTACATTTGATCAAAATACACTCTGTGAAATTTTCCAATAATTAATACAAATATTACATTTTTAAAAAGGCATCAGAAAAAAATTTAAAGAAAATCACTCAGGGGCTGGAGAGATGCCTTAATGGTTAAGAGCCCTGACTGTTTCTCCAGAGGATCCAGATTCCATTCCCAGAACCCACATATCAGCTCACAACCTCTAACTCCAGCTTCAGGGGACCCGGTGCTCTCTTGTGACCTCCTTGAGTACTTACTGCATGCGAGTTGTTTATAGACAAACAAGCATGTAGAACACCCATCTACATCAAATAAAAACAAAGATAAAAATTTAAAAGAAAACTATGTCACAGCATTAACTGTATAAGACACATTTCCAATCTCCTGGAGTAACGAATTCATAAGAATTCCACAACTTGGGAGCCAGCTCTGGCCATACAAGATGGTTTGTGATTGAGAAAACAATTCAGCAGGCTTTGTCACGTGTGTCGTCTGCACTCAGGAACTGGAATGCTGCCCTTTGATCATCAAGCCCGGAAGGCATCCTGTCTGGAAGATCTCCTGCTCTCGGGCTTCAGGTTTCAACAGCAAGTGACTTGTAACTTCAAGCCGACCCCAGAAGTCATCTTCTGTGGCCTCTCTACATCTAGCATCTTCTTGATCTAGGAGTTAGCTAGGTTGACTTCCTGGTGAGGAAATCCTTCGTTAAAGGATTCAAGTTTCCCAGTTTGGATCACACTTACAATCAGGACATCTTTCCCGCCTACCCTTGTTTATCTGTCTATGCACATTCTGGTTGCACCTGTTCTGAATATCACATGCAAGAGACACTCAGAGTGCTTTAGAAGACCGGGTGTGTCACCAGTCCCTGAGATCCTACAATAACTCAGGTGACATCATACTTTCCAGCAAAAATGCAAAGGTTTCATAAAGAGTTTTCCAGTGTACGCTTGAATCCAGTTTTGTCTGCTTCGAGTGCTAGCGTTTCAACTAGCTAGTTCGTGTCAGCCATATTATTTTGTCTTTGGTTAGGGAGGTCTATCTCATTAAGTTTGTAGGCTAACATACTAAATAAAGGGTTTCATTATGGCATCTACATATACAGAAGCACACGCGCACGCACACACACACACACATGCACACACACACACACACACACACACACACACACACACACGTCAGTATGGTTTGTTCGTCCGTGTTCACTTCCCCTACTATTCTCCCATGTTGCCAGCATTTTAAAGGATGCATTCTTATTGCGTAATCAGTCATATAGTGTGGCTAACTTGAGGCTGCATCCTCCCCATGCCTGCTCTCTCGACACCAGAGGATTCTGCCAGAGCACAACATCAGGCACAGATTTTTCTACAATTAAGGATGCCTGTGTTGTGAAGCATTGGAGTTGTCTGTTTGATTAGAAATAGTATGCCCTGATTTCATATTTTGTTCTTCCAAAACAAACAGTTTCCAGTAGCATAGTGAGTTTTTCCAGGACTTTCTGCTTATCTAGTTTTCTACTTCCTGTACTTGGCTCTTTATTCATCTCTACTCATAAAAAAAAAGTGTAGGCAGCACTCTGCTTATTTTCCCTCTCCTGCACATTACCCAGTCACAAGTGGTCAGAGCTAAACATGCGTATCCATGAACAACACTAATGGACGCAGAAGGGTGTGTGTGTGAGAGAGAGAGAGACAGAGAGAGAGAGAAAGAGAGGGAGGGGGAAGAGAGAGAGAGAGAGAGAGAGAGAGGGAGGGGGAGAGAGAGAGAGAGAGGGAAGTCATGAATCTGAGGGAGATGGAGGAAGGAGAATTAGAGGGGGCTAGGGAACAATGGAAATTATGTAAATACTATATACTCATATCTAAAACTCTAAAATAAATTATTAAAAAATAAAGAATCTGATCATGGAGAATACCTCAATTTCAGCTCCCAGGAGGCAGAGGCAGGTAGATCTCTGTGAGTTCAAAGTCAGTTTGTTCTACATAGTGAGTTCCAGGACATCCAGGGCTATGTTGAGAGACCCTGTCTCAATGAAGAAATAGTTTTTAAAAAGAAAGATACAGAAATCCTGATTAAATAAAAAGTTTAGAGGTGAAAAGTAATCAGTTTTGGCCAACTACTAAATTGTGTTATCCAGAACCCAAAAAGCAAAAGCATTTCCAGAGGTCTCGACAGGCTATTTTTGTTTAGTACAGTGTCTAAAATTAGGCCATTTCACTTTGTTATGTCTGGAAAGAAGAAAGATGATTTGTTTAGTGCAATTTTGACTCTTCCTCTGGAGCTGGGCAGGTTGCCACTTCGTTCCTAGATTCCAAACCAAGCAGCCACAGCACCTTAGTGGGCCATAAGGGCAACTGTTCTCTTGTGGGCTGGACACTGTTGGTGACTGATTACTGGATTTGCTCACAACTGATTAGGCACAGATAGAGGCTGTGCACGTGTTCCTGCCTACCTCCCATACAGTATTATTCTGGCAGCACTGCCAAGCTGTGCTGCATTCTCACGAGGGGTGGCAGAGTGCCTATCTCCAGCCAGATAAAATCACACAAGTAATACATGGCATCTCTGCTAATGTCATGCCCAATAGTATGAGATGAAACCAGTTACCTGGCCAAATTGAACATAAATGAGACATATACATACTTATCTAGTGGGAAGGTCTACCACTGTATTCTAATAAACTGAGACCCCAATGGCAAGAAAAACAGAAACACTTGTTGGCTAGATACCCAACAGTGTCTGCCACATGGAAGAAATTAAAATAAGCCTTAGAAATCTCTTGCCCTGGCTTAGTTGGCAAGAGAAAGTGCAGAAAGTGATGAGCTGGTAAAGTTACAAATTCCTTTTCTAGCCAAGGTTTCCAGCTATAATCTTGGTTCTGGTTCCAGAAGGGCTGAGTTGACATGATCATCTCTGAAGTTTAAGTTCTGAATCCCATACCTTCAGCTTTTTGCTCTCCATGTTGAATCTGAAAGTTTTTGAGCACGAGGAACAGGATCTTAAAATGTTTTCCAAAAATTCCTTAAGTGAAATTTCTGTATCTATCTGTCTGTGTCTATTTATTCATTTATTTAGAGATAGGGTCCTTCTATGTAGACCTGTCCTGGAACTCACTGTGCAGATCAGGCTGGTCTTGAACTCACAGAGGTCCTCATGCCTCTGCCTCTTGGGTGCCGGAATTAAAAGTGTGTGTCACCATGCCTGGGTGTTATTCTTTTAAAGGTATGGAGGGCTTGGTGGTGGTGGGGGGAGGTTGGTGGAGGCGGTCCCACAAGGGGCAGCCCATCCCAAGGGGGGCCAACAGGTGACCCGGCAAGTGCCCAGAAGCATCAGTGGGTCAGCGGTGGCCCCCCCGGTCCCACAAGGGTATAGCTTGTGGGATTAGGAGTAGGGTGTACTTAGCATGTGTAAAGACCTGAGTTTGATCCCTAGCACTAGACACACACACACACACACACACACACACACACACACACACGGGGAGAGAGAGAGAGAGAATTTATCTCGAGCTGTCAATATCTTTGGAGTTCTCAGTTTACCTGGGAAGGAAACTGAGGAAAACCCAAAGTGACAAATGATAACCCGTGCAGAGCTGGGATATCTAAATCCAACCCCCAGCTCTAGTGGATCACCATCCCTAGCTCTGCAGAAGACCGCTTGCCGATGTTCTACAGACTCTAAGAGACCGTAGATGTCAGCCCAGATTAGAACACCCAAAAAAACCTGCCAATCACAATAGATGTAGAAAACAAAGCAGTCTATGATAAAAATCAAATTTAAGCAATATCTACCTACAAATCCAGCCCTATAGAAGGCACTAGAAGAAAACCTACAACCTTTAGATTTTCTTTAGAGGTCAACCATACCCAATGAAACACAAGGAATAAAGATTCCCAGACCAGCAAATCAAAAAAGGGGAAACCCACACACACACACCAGCACCACACCACACTAACAAAATGACAGGAATCAACAAACATTGCTCATTGATATATCTCAGCATCAATAGCCTAAATTGCCCAATAAAAAGACAGAGCAACAGAATGGATGAGAAAACAGAATCTACCTTTACGCTGAATCCAAGAAACACACCTTAACATCAAGGATAAACATAGCTGCAAGGTAATAGGACTAAAACATTGTTAGCTCTTAAGAGAGGAAAGGCCAGTTTTCCCGAAAGGGGGTAGCTACTAATAAGCCAACCATGATCCCCTGGAAGACCACAGGTGTTTGGGCAGCACGAATTGGCCTTGGAAGGAAGATTTGTTTTTTTAGAGGACACAAAGTTGAGTAGTAAACGAAGAAGTCGATCTTGGAAGAATCAGGTGTGGCGGGGTGTGTGTGTGTGTGTGTGTGTGTGTGTGTGTGTGTGAATGTGATCCATACACATTGCGAAATTCTCAAAGAACTAATTTTTTTTTTTTTTAAGAAACAGAAGAAAGGCTGAGGAGGTGACTCAGTGAGGCAAGAGAATCTGAGTTTGGTCCCTAGTACCTATGTAAAAAGTCAAGGACAACAGTAGCTGTAGTCTCACAGATGGGAAGCAGATCCAGGAGGATTCTGAAGCTTGCTGGCCATTCTCATTAAAAAGGCCCATTCCAGGTGCAGAGAGAGACCCTGTCTTAAAAATGAAGTTTAAGAATGTTTAAAGAAGATACTCACTTTAGGCCTCTACGTGCACATGAAGTCCACCTGCATACACTCATGCACACATACAAACATATAGACACATAAAAACAAAACAAAATATACAAAAAACAAAGATTAACCAGACAGTAGTGGTGTACCCCTTTAATCCCAGCACATGGGAGGCACAGGCAGGCCGGATCTTTGTGAGTTCCAAGCCAGCTTGGTCTACAAAGCAAGTTTCAGGACAGCCAGGGCTACACAAAGAAACCCTGCCTTGAAAAAAACAAAGTAAGCAAACAAAAAAAGATAATAGGTTAGGATGAGAGAGGAAGGGAAGGGATGGGATGGGAAGGGATGGGAAGGGATGGCAAGGGATGGGAAGGGATGGGATGGGAAGGGATGGGAAGGGAAGGGATGGGATGGGAAGGGATGGGAAGGGAAGGGATGGGAAGGGATGGGATGGGAAGGGAAGGGATGGGAAGGGAAGGGATGGGATGGGAAGGGATGAAGTAGAGAAGACAGATGAGATGAGGGAAGGGTGAGGGGAGGAGAAGATGGTGAAAGTTATCTGGTGTAAGACTCTTAGTGAGGCACATGATTTGTTCATCCAGCCTGGTGAGCTGGGGGTGGCCTCCAATTTACTTGTGAACAATCATATGAGGTTTGCCTAAAGCCGTAGGCACACACGTGCCATTTTACCAGTTGGCATCACCCCACAAACAGGAACAAACCTGGACAAGACTGGGAACTCCAGGTGCCACTTACTTTCCTCACCCCTCCCTGTCGCGTTGCTCTGGGAGTCAGCCGGCAATGAAGCCAACTTGGACGACTTTTACAATTGTGAAAACGCCCTGCTGTAAAGGGAAAACAGGTCCCATCCTATGACCGCTGTCAATGAGCCAAGTAAGGAAAAGACAACGGTATTTATTGTAAGGACAATGGTTCATTAACACACTTAAGAGTTTTTCAGTGTTATTACTTGTCCACTAATAAGTAGGTGTGTATCTGTGAACAAAGAGAACCCTTGTTATACAGAGACATTAAACACATCTGTCGGTGTTTTCATGGGCATGGAATATGGAAATAGGAGGATGGATTATGGAATAAGTAATACATGTTTCCTGTGGCTGACTTACCGAACATTAAATGCAATTACCTGTTCTTCTGACTTCTGAAAGGTCCCTAGTCCAAGAAGCAGGGCCTTCAGCTGGCATTAAAAGAGGCCAACAGGCTTTCAGATTACCGTCCTGCCAGAATACCCACAATTCCTCCAAAGCGTTGGCATGGAACATGTGACTGCCTTAGTGCATCATAAACTGTGGTGATTTAACAGAGAAAACGTCCAGCGTCCCAGGAAATAGGGGACCCTCCAGGGAGGGAAGCAGCCCCGCCGATACAAAATGAACTGAATTCAGACTCACGTGTCACGAAATGCAACGAACAAGTGCGCATTTGAGAAAGTACTGAGTCTGATCAACTCGCTAGAAAAACCTACCGATCTGGTGAGAAAGTGTTCCCTCGTTTTTTTCTCTTAGGCGTTAAAACGGCCGTGAGGAGATCTCACAGACTGACTCTGAGATAAAAGTCTGACTAATGCGCAAAAACAATCCCACACCAGTTAGTATTTAAAGGGGTATTTATTTTTTGGGGGGGGGGGGTAAAACTCACGAAACAGCGTCAGGAAAGGAGCCTCGTCGCTGGAGCAGGAGCCGGAACCAAGCGCCGGAACCAAGAGAGCGGGCTGAGGTTTGCCGCTCTTTTTTAAAGATAAATAGGCCACGCCCCAGTGGGCTGGTATCTCAGCAGCTATTGGCTGAAGGAGCGGAAGGTCCTCCCGCAGCACAGTGGGCTCGTACTTCCGGGGCTGTTGGCTGAAGGAGAGGAAGGTCCTCCTGCAGCAGCACAGTGGGCTCCTACTTCCGCGGCTGTTGGCTGAAGGAGAGGAAGGCGCTCCCGTAGCATCTGACTCCACTCGCCTGCGCATCTTTCTGCCAGGTAGGACCTCAGATTGTCGCCGAATACAATCAGCTGCACTCTTCCACCAGTGCCCCAGTGTAAAGGCTCACATAGCTTCCACAAGCCCTCAAGGTGTGGCAGGAGCCTTCTGAGTTTGCCACGTGGTCTCACCCTCGGCAGTTATCAGGAGAGATCCAAAAATGACTCTTAGGGTATGAAGCAGTACCGATTATAGAACCGAAGGAAATGTCCAGCTGTGCTGGAGTCAGTTCAAGGTAATTTCTATCTCCGTGTGCAGCTCATATCTGGTAATATCAGTACTTGGCAGGAGGGCCATGGTTTGGTACCAGCCTGGGCTTCACAGGAAAAAACTAAACCAACCAAACAACAGTAACACTAAAAAAGACATTTGCCTAATGCTTGACTACTTTTCTATTAGGGGAGAAAAATTGCAAAAATAACAATGACATTTGTTTGAACTAATTTGACTGTTTAATAATTCAGCAATAATCAAAAGAAATTCAACTTGATAGCTTGGCCTTTTGGTAGGACGCATACGACAGGATATACAATGACTTTAAAAAAAAACTGACTTCTCTCGATGTAAATTCTCTTATGGTTTCTTGCATGCAAATAGTGGAGTCCATTTTGGAAGTCTCATCAAGGATGCAATTTCTCCTAATAAATGATTCTACACTAAGAAGAGTTTTGGGCAAGAGGTTATTGGTGACTCAAAAGGAACTTACAGAAAACAGACAGTTTTTTTAGAATCATCATGAATTAAAATTATCACTAGTATTTTCTTGCAAAAAAATACTTCCTAGATTTTTTTACTATTAACTTATTCATTACATTATTATTATTATTATTATTATTATTATTATTACTATTATGACACTGGGATGTAACCTAGGGCCTTGTTATGCAAGCCTACTACTGAACTACACCCTGACCAACTTTCCCTTTCTTTACTACTACAATCCTTTACTCGGCCTTGAGACTGAAGAGCTTTCAAAACGACCACGTCAAAGCATTTACTGTCAGGCATACTTGGCATGTCACGCATACACACATAAATGCCCTCAAGCTAGAGTGGCTTCTTAGCATCACAGTGAATCAGTCTGCAGCCTAAGGCTGGCAGGTTAGTTTTGAACAACACACCCCACTACGGGCAGGTCAGAAAACAGCAGCAATTTCTCAGTTAAATCAAACTCAGAAAAGTTGTAACAATAGACTCTTTTTTTGGTCTGCTTATAAATGCTATAAAGCCTATCGATGCCATTTCAGTAACTGATAAGTTGTTTTTATATTTTGAATGTTTTTTTTTAATTTTCAAGATGAATATAGAAACTCATGCTGTGCAGTGTGAATGACTAAGTATACTGTTTTCAAAAACTCCTTGCAAAGTACAGGCTCTTGTTTCATTTTTTTCTTTATCACATTTAAGAACCTAAATCGCCTGATATTGAAAAAAAGAAGTGAAGAAAGTAAGAGAGAGAGAGAGTGGAAGGTGGAAGGAGGAGGAGGAGGAAGAGGAGGAGGAGGAGGAGGAGGAGGAGGAGGAAGGGAGGGGGAACAAGAGAGAGAAAGAGAGAAGGAAGGAAAGAAAGAGGAAGAAAGGGAAGGAGGGAGGGAGGGAGGGAGGGAGAGAGAGAGAGAGAGAGAGAGAGAGAGAGAGAGAGAGAGAGAGAGAACAAACTCAGGCAAAGTCTTGTATTTTTGTCCAGACTGGATACAAATGTACAATTTCTGAGAACATGTAATCTGGGCTCTGTCTTCTGAGCACTGACCTGCCATCCTGACCACCATAAGATGGTCCTTTAAAGACCTGCTTAGCTGTGCACTCCTGGTCTCTGGACATCTGGCAGTTCCTCCACTCTCAAGCCAGAAGTTCCTCAAACTATTTGATGTGTGTTTCCCCGGTGATACAGTTCAGTTAACACAAACTAGAAAATAACTAGCCAGCAGATTTAGCTACAAGGCTTCCTCTACCCTACAGCACCCCCCTCCCCATCTTAACTTTTCTGAAGTTAGGTTACCTGTATGGATGTGTAGTTTTCCAATGAACTTCAGTGGGATGAGACAGCTGTTCATTTAGCCTGAGAAAGAGTAGATTTTTTTTGAAAATTAGTGTTGAACTATGCAATCAATAGTGTCTGCAAATGTCTATACTGCTAAAAAAAAATTTCACAATTTTTTTTACATCCTCTTCTTCCCTGTATTGAGACACAGAGGAGAAAGTGATAATTATATGAAATTTGCTGGCATTGAAACCACAACATAAGTTTATAGGTGATTTTTAAATAAATATTTTTGAAATTAGACATAGACTGTCGCCATAAAGCTTGTGTGAGACCAAACGGGAGCAATATACCTTATGAGTTAATGGGAGACCACACAGGAAAAATACACCATGCAGGTTAAGAGTTCTGTTTGTTGTTAAGACAGTTAAGAATAAGTTTCTGTTTGTCTTATGTTAAGCCTTGCAAGTTAACATTTCTATTTGCAATTAAGAAGAGGTTCCTGTTTGTCCTGTGTGGGTTAAGGGTCTGTTTGGGGTTAAAGAGTAAGTCCCTGTTTGTCCTGTGTTAAGTCCTTGCCAAACGAGGTTTCTATTTGTAATTAAGAATAAGTTCCTGCCCTGGCAAAGATGACGCAAGCCTTTGATACCAGCTCTGGAGAGGCAGAGGCAGGTGGATCACTGTGAGTTCAAGGCCAGCCTGGTCTATAGAGCTAGTCCAGGAGAGCCAGGGCTGTTAAACAGAGAAAAACAGAGAAACCCTATCTCAAAAAAAAAAAAGGAAGCAAGCAAGCAAGCAAGAAAAAAGGGGGCGAAAGAAAGAAAGAAAGAAAGAAAGAAAGAAAGAAAGAAAGAAAGAAAGAAAGAGGGAGGGAGGGAGGGAGGGGGGGGGACTGAAGAGATGGCTTAGCAGTTAAGAGTACTGATTGCTCTTCTAGAGGAGCCAGGTTCAATTCCCAGCACCCACATGGAAGCTCACAACAGTGTGTAACTCTAGTTCCAGGGAATCTGATGCCTTCAAATCAATGCACATAAAATAAAGTTAAATTAAAAAAAGAAAGAAAGAAAAAGGGAAAAAAGTGATCCTGTTTCTTAGATCTGATGCAAACCGCTTGCAACCCCATCCACGCGATGCCTCTCCTTACCCTTGTTCCTTCCCTTTCATTGTGGTTTTCTAACAGCCAACTCTCTCACCCCTATAAGACCCCTATAAAGCCGGGCGGTGGTGGCGCACGCCTTTAATCCCAGCACTCGGGAGGCAGAGGCAGGCGGATCTCTGAGTTCGAGGCCAGCCTGGTCTACAAGAGCTAGATCCAGGACAGGCTCTAGAAACTACAGGGAAACCCTGTCTCAAAAAAAAAAAAAAAGACCCCTATAAGACAGTTTATCTCTCTTCTAAAGGGGACTTCAAGAGGCCAGCAGGAGCTGCTCTCTCAAATTCCTACTTAGGGCGAGGCAGCTCCCTGGCCAGCCCCAGGTGCCCTCTGCCACCAATACAGCTTGCTTTGATTGGACAAGCCCAGACTTGGTCTTTTCTTCTTCGATTCTCAGATTGACATTTTCAGAAACTTCTGATGGCGCTGTAATATTTTCGTATCAAAGTGATTCGTCTCTACATTTCAATTCTTTTTCTTAGTTTCTCATCAGCAAATGATTCACCTTTCTGAGCTGAAAAGTCTCAAGTTCTGAAAAGGACAGCCGAGTAGCATGCTGACCCCTGAGGGAGGTTCAAAAACAAGCAAACAACAAAAACCTTTCAACACTTAATTAATTGAGCTATTATTTCTTCACCCCGAACCATGTAACCTTGTGTGTGCTTCAGGGTGTCCAACCAGACGCAAACAACGTTTCTCAATCTAATAATTGCTTTGGCATTTGGCTAATTATCTGAAATGATAAAAACATGACTTGGAATAATGATAAGTATGTATTGAAATAGTGGACATTAACCAACTTTTTCACAGATGCACCCCAACTTGTTTTGGGTCATAGTATTTATTGAGGGTTTGCCCTACTTTTCAAAAAAAAAATCTTGTCAACAATTTTGCTGAATGAAATTATTTTTTGTTACAAAAAGATTTACAAAGATGATGTGGGATTCCCCTCTGTATGCTGTGAATACCATTGGTTAATAAAGAATCTGTCTTGGGCCTGGCAGGATAGACTAGAGATAGGCAGGGAAAACTAAACTGAATGCTGGGAGAAAGAAGGGGAAGTCAGGGAGCTGCCATGAAGCCACCAGAGGGGAAAGATGCGAGCTGCCAGCTGGAACATTTCCGGGCCTCGTGGTAAAATATAAAATAATAGAAATGGGTTAATTTAATTTGTAAGAGCTTGCTAGAAATATGCTATAGTGATTGTTCAAGCAGTGCTTTAATTAATACAGTTTCTGTGTGGTGATTTTGGGAGTCTGGGGTGGCCGGGAAAACAAACAAGCAGCCTGCTAACACAAAGGTACCATATAAAGCGAAGTCTCTCCTTTTCTATAAGGAAGACCAAGGCTCAGTGGCAGAAGAGTTCCCTAGCATTTGAATCATCCAATGGATGGAGAGATCCAGTCTCCAGTGAGAGGGAAGAGGGCAAACCAGGTTTTGTGTGTATATGCAGGCTCTACATACAGTGTGTGGATGTGTGTGTGTGTCTTGTGGTATAAGCACAGTTCCAATAAAAATATATGAATTCTTGGAGTATTGTTGATCATTAAAATCCAAATTCAGACTAGATAAAAAGAGTCTTGTGGTGAGTCGGCCACAGGAAGCCTGACCTTGGTGTCTCACAACCCACAAGAAGTTCCTAATTCAGTTCTGTGGTGGTTTGATAGAAAATGGCCCCCACAGGGAGTGGCACTATTAGAACATGTGACCTTGTTGAAGGAAGTGTGACCTTGTTGAAGGAAGTGTGTCACTGTGGAGGCGGGCTTTGAGATCTCATATAAGCTCAAGTCATTCCCAGGGAGTTCAATTTCTGTTGACTACAAGATGTGGAACTCTCAGCTACCTCCCCAGCACCATGTCTGCCTGCGCACTGCCTTGTGCCACCACGCTGATACTGGAATGAACCTGTTGTGTGATATTGTGATCAATGGTCTCACAAATAAAACTGGTTTGGAGTCAGAGGGCAAAGTCATCCACTAGCCAACAAAAATTAAGCACAGAGGTCTTGGTGGAGAGAGAGCTGGCTCTCTGGAGGAAGGAATGGAGCAGGGAGGGAGAACCCGTGGCTTCTCTGCTTCTCTGATCTTTCAGGCTCTTACCCCAATATCTAACTCCTGAATTTTTATTGATACAGAATAATTAGAGCAATGTTTCATGAACCTCTGAACCGTAAGCCACCACCACAATTAAATGTTCTCCTTTATAAGAGTTGCTGTGGTCACAGTGTCTCTTCACAGAAATAGAAACCCTGACTAAGACAGTCTCTTTTCTTTATAGGACAAAGGTCCTGGTGGCTTTACCCTCAGTCCCATTATCTACTCATGTCACTTAAGGAAAACGGGTTATTTCAGAGGTTCAGAATTCATTTGGAGATACTGAAGTCTTTTTTAAAATTTATTTATTTATTTATTTATTATGTATACAACATTCTGCCTCCATGTATGCCCACATGCCAGAAGAAGGCACCAGATCTCAGTACAGATGGTTGTCAGCCACCATGTGGTTGCTGGGAATTGAACTCGGGACCTCTGGAAGAACAGCCAGTGCTCTTAACCGCTGAGCCATCTCTCCAGCCCTGAGATACTGAAGTCTTAATGGAAATGTATACACATTTTAAATAATAAATATAACAACTACCTTAGATAGGGTTCTATTGTTGGGAAGAGACGTCATGACCATGGTCACTCTTATAAAGGAAAGCATTTAATTTGGGGTTGCCTTAGAGTTCAGAGTTCATTATCCTCGCAGCAGGGAGCATCATGGCACTCGGGCAGTCATGGTACTGAGAGGTAGCTGAGAGTTCTACTTCTGGGTCAGCAGGAAGGAGGAAGAGAGAAAGCGACCCCGGGCCTGGCTTGAGTTTCTGAAACCTCAAAGCCCACCCTTCCTCCCAGGGATGCACTTCCTCTAGCCATGCCATACCTATTCTAACAATACATATTCCTCCTAATAGTGCTGATCCCAGCGAACTTATGGGAGCCAATTTTATTCAAACCACCCCAATAAGTTTACTGAAATATTTAAATGGTAAAACATGAGACACTTGCTGGCTGAGCAGAGCATCTGGGAATTAGCTAAATAATCAGGAAAGAAGAATGCCAGAGATTGAATCGATCAGACCATAACAACCTGGGCTCAGACTGGCACACCTGCTCCAGTATCCCTACTCTCTGGCTGTGGAAACTCTCCCATGGAGATCTGGGGGCGGGGGCACAGAGAAAATGCTCCTGCTCCTTGTAATTATTTTAACTTACTTTATTTTTTTTTTTATACAATACTGTGATCATATTTTGTTTGTGCTCTAACAAAGCTTGTTTGGAAATCACAGGACAGAGTAAGCCCCTAGTTAGCCATAGATGCCACGCAGTGGTGGCACACACCTTTAATCCCAGGAACTGGGAGGAGGACACAGGAAATGACACGGCTAGGTAGAGGGAGGAAGTGATAAGGCGGGGCAGAGACAGGACCTTGGCCCTTGATTGGCTGAGAAGTTGACGAGGTTAAGGGGTCGCTGTGGCTTGCTCCTTTGTCTCTCTGATCTTTCAGCGTTTACCCCGTTATCTGACTCCGGGCTTTTATTATTAAGACCGATTAATATTCAAGCTACCCAATGCATTTTGGTTCTAGTCCTAAGTCCTCCCAGCCTCCTCCTCCGCATACACTACCCACCCACCTTGACTTTACCTTTCTCCTTTCTAAGGACGGTCATGCGAAGTGGAGAAGAGAAAAAGACATCCGTATCTGTCTCTGGTCAATTTTTTGTACACATCTCTGTTCTCTTACCTACCTTTTCTCTCTTTAAACATAACCAAACAAAAACAAAAAACCTAAACTAAAATCAAACCAAAATAAACAGACAAGCAAACAAGGCACAGAATAAAACCCCGAAACACGCTGTCTGTTGATGTTGACTAACGACTCCTTGTTTGGTCAAAAAGTGAGAGCCCTCTAACGCCCCATATCCAAAGAGTCTGAAATGTAATATTGAGTTGGTAGTGCCACCCCAACCCCTGGCCTGGGAGTTGCCTTGGTCCAGACTCCAACTCCCAGCCTACCAGACCACTCCAACAGGCGATTTAGGCTTCGTGATGGAAAAAGGAACAAGTGGTTTTGAATTTTGCGTGTGCTCTTCCTCTCTGTCTTCCCCCTGCCGTCCTCTCGGCCACCCCAGAGCACTGCATTTATTAAACGCAGGCATTTTTAATTTGGTCTAATCTGATTTAATTGGAGTTATTTTGCATTGGTGGAGAGGCTCTTCCTAAGATTTTTCCTAATACCCCTAAGCAGAGGCCTGCCCTGGGGAGTCTACGATATACCCCGTGATTCTCCCCTGAAAAGTCTGACTGTTACCTCTCTCAGTAGCTACCAGTCACAGGCAGGTTCACGATTAGGGGTAGGATTTTGGGTCAATTCCCCTTCTCTGTAAGGCTCAGACTCTTGAACCACCATGACTAGCTGGTTTCTTCATTCTCTGAACAGGTTCTAGATACATAGAGAACAAACAATGTAAGAGTATTCAAACTTGCAGCCTTGTGTGGAATACGGGAGACATGCATTATCAAATAATTATTCAGAGTCCATTACCACAGAATATTTGAAATTATGCAGTTTTAAGAATGAAGGACAAACTAGTGATTGTCAGAGGTTAGGCTAGGGGTGAAATGTGTGGACTGGGAGAAAAAGAGTGATAAAATATCAATGGAAAGAATTGCTCAGTATTTTGATTGGTAGGTACCAATACCTATGCATAATAAAGTTGCACAGAATTAGACATGCGCATAAATTAGTGTCATTAAAATTAGAAATGTCTAGATAAAACCAGAAGTTTCTATTAAAGTCAATGTGACAATACCTTACAGTTCTACAAGATTCTGCCATTAAGGGAAACTGGATAGTCCATATTAGTAGAAGACAGGCAGGACTGGGACAGTATAGGGAGGCCTAGGGCTGAGAGAGTCAGAGTGCATTGGATTATTTATGAAAGTATCGAGGAACATTTAATTATAATTTATAATCCGTGAGGCCGTTCCGTATTGCATCTTAAACTGCATTAGAATCTATAACTATCTCAGCAAGTACTTCCAGACTAAAAGAAGCACAAAGCATATTTTCTAACCACAATATCTGTCATCTTTTGCACTGGTATTTTTCTAAACAGAGATGAGGCATATTCACTGGAGAATAAGCATAGGTTAGCAAAGTCGTATCAACAGGTGATCCCTCCACATCGTGTGGGAAAGTGCGTTTGAGTAGCTTTTATCCAGATAGTCAGTGAATCCATTATTTTCCAATAAGCCTGTAGCCAATTTACTATATGGAAACAACCACCATTCATTTTCCCCCCAACTCGATTGCTTTGACAACCCAGTTTCTGTGAACACACCAGTTAGGCCTTCCGTCTGAACAGCAGGAGTTTGCAAAGTGCTTCTTAACGAGCCAACAGAACTCAGACTCTGCTTCCTGCACAAACGACAGTCACGTGAGGAACGAATGTGACCCTTCGATTGTCCTGAGCTGAGTGGGCTGGGTCTTCCACAGCTCGCCAGAGAAATTTGACTCATTTCCCCAGCTTCTCCACCGTTCTGCACGGCAGCAGGCAGGTTGCAGTGTTTGCAAATCCCTCACTTACCTAAGGCAGGCACACTTCTACCAGTCTGATTGAACATTTTCCCTTCTGCATTAGAAATGGCATGGCTTCTTCGTGTTCTTAAACCGTGAATAAAGAGATGCATTCCGCAGCATTATTTTATTTTGTTTTTTTTTTTTTTTTCATTTTTGAGACAGGGCTTCTCTGTGTAACAATCCCGGCTGTCCCAGAACTCACTTTGTAGACCAGACTGGCATCGAACTCACAGAGATCCTCCAGCCTCTTCCTCCCAGTGCTGGGACTAAAGGTGTGTGCCACCATGACCAGTTCCTCACACGTCTTCTGTAATGACTGTCAGGTGAAATCTCTTTTTCTCTCCATCATTTTGGGAAAACGAATGCCACTTTAGCTGTCTGTGGTGACACATGCCTGTAATCTCAACACTCTGGAGACTGAGGCAGCAGGATCCATGAGAAATTCCTGAAGGCTTGTACTAAAGACTCTGCCCCCAGATGAAGAATTTCTTGAGACATGAAAGTGGAATTCCGTAGATTCACTTACGAGAAAGATAAATTCTGACATAATTTGGTTTTGCTGTAATTAGGATGGAGGTTTTATTTCCCTCTACTGCTTTTACCCTAGATATAATTATGCTTCACAACCATCTTATGACTTTATATTTTTTAAAATTTTTTAATCTAAGTTCTGATCTATTTAAGATCATTTAAAATCTAATAATTGAATTATAATCATATTTGTTTGTTTCCACTTTAAGTATTTTGATTCTTTGAAGAGAAATGATGAAGCGCATACTTTGTGGAAGTAGGAGCTGGTGAAAGGCACATGGGAGGCTAGGTAATGAGCGCGGTGTTTTCGTTTACTGAAACACTAAAAGCTTGGAATATTTCATTCCCCAGTGAAAACCGTTCATACACTTCTTTCAACTTAAAATAAACTGATTACTCGGATCCGAATTCAAGTGGCCAAGCACGACTCTTGCAGTCGACCTAAAAGCCAGACTGTGTCAGAGACTCCATCCATCTAACTGTCAAAGAAATGCCTCCTGGACATGCATATTGTCCAGTTCAATATTAACAAAACTGGTGGTCATGAAAATACATTCATAATTTGTGTAGACAGTTTGTTCAGATAACATCATAATAGCCGCTTCTAGTTCCTCAACTATCCTACAGTCATGGTGACAGGACTCCCTGGACATAACCCGATCCTGCTTCTGCCCCCTTCACCATCTCTGACTTTGGTCTGTTTCCTCCTCGGTGTGACTACGTTAGCTTTCTGTGCCTCAAATACCCATCTAGGCTGTCGTGTTATTTTAGCCTTGGCCTGGCATGGCCCTTATGTATCTTTAGGTCTTTGTTGTCTTCCTTGCCATGTATGATCCATCTTTGTGTATATACGGTGGGGAGCCTCAGGGCAATACGATTTTAAAACGATTAAAATAACATTGTCTCACATTTTCAAAATGCCACCTTGGTTATTTTTTCTTCTTTGACAGTCTCCCTATCTGTCCTGTCAGCTCTGTGAGGTCAGAAGATAATGTCAACATAGCAAACAGACGGTGCTGTTTGTCAAATGGATGGCTAACCCAGCTATAATTTCCTAATAACTCTCTTCAGTGATGCCTGCTAACGCGTAGGTTGAATAGACCCGTGTCTATTTATATCCCTCTGTGAACCCAAGTGCCACTGCCACTGCCTGGCTTCGAGTCCCCACATCAGCCTTCCAGCTAGGCCTTGCTTATTCCTACAGGAGGAAGCAGCATGGGGCTCTTTGGCTGTAGGGTAAATAATTCTCTTCAAGTCAGAAAAGATCACACAGCAAATGCACTGCCCTGTTCAGAACGAGGCCTGTGGGCTCCACGGAGAGATTCTTGAAGAGACATTGCACTTTCTAATCTTCACGTGACAAAGCTTGAGAGTTTACAGTCCGAAAGACAGACTCCTCACATTTGGCGTGTGATGAAGTCTAACCAGATAATTATCTCATCCCCGAGGGTTGTCTTCTGCCTCTGCCATTGTCCCTGTGGTTCTTCTAGCAATGTTGAGGCTAAGAGTTTTCACTGTCAGCCTGAATCTCCTTCTCAAGGTGATTTTAAAGGCTTGCAAGAAAGGGTGTCCTTACGAGAGCCTGGGTTGTTTTTTTCTGAAGCAAGTCCTTCCTATTTTTGCTGAGCCACGCTATGGTTGCTTTTCACCCAGCTGAAGTGTGTTTATGTATCTAGTGAAAATAGAAACCACGCTGTAATCAGTTCGCCAGGACAGGAAGGAAGCGCTGGCTCTTCCTCCACAAAAGGACACTGGTTCGTGGGAACATGTACCAAAAGGCACCGAGTTTCTCCTAGACTCCTGTCTCCTACACAAGGTTCAGGAATTCTTTAGAAAGAAACCACTCAATTTTTTTTTAACAAGAATTATCTTAACTTCATTACATCTAAACAGTAAAATTAGTGAATCAAATTGTACAGATATGTTTTATATTTGAACTTTTTCATAAGAAAGCAACGATTGTTCTTTTTCATAGCTTAAAACCTAGATAACTTCTCAAATACTTTTAGTTTTTTAACTTTTATTTGGTGTGTGTGGCTGTTTTGCCTACATGTATGTCTGTACCCCTTGCCTGGTGCCCTCACAGGCCAGAATACAGTAGTAAGCTGCCACATGGCTGCCTGGATCTTCTGGAAGACCAGAGCACTTAACAGCCAAGCCACTTCTCTGGTCCCATTAACGTATTTTCCCCAAAAAATATTTTTATTCATATAGGCAATCACTTAAGCAAATACCTTACATTTATCCAACATCTTCAAAGACTGCCTGAAATGTAAGATCAAAAAGAACATTCAAATCTCTGAGCTCAAATATCAGAGTAACTCCAGGACTACCTTATAAGCCAGAATGGTAGCCGGGTGGTCGTGGCCCACTCAGGAGGTAGAGGCAAGCGGATTTCTGTGAGGTTCGAGGCCAGCCTGATCTACAATAGCTAGTTCCAGGCTCCAAAGCTACAGAGAAACCCTGTCTTGAAAAAATCAAAACATGCCCACACACACACACACACACACACACACACACACAAAGTCAGAACGGTGAAATGAGGGTAAGCGAAGACATTAGGTGTGTACAAGATTTAAAAAGTTAATAGTCAGGAGGAAGGAAACACACAGATGTTTAAACTGAGTCCTTGACTGTCTTGGGCCACAGACCCAAGGAGACCTGAGACAAGCACCCTATTAGCATTCTCTAGTTGTGGGAGCAGCTTGCTGAAGAGTGAATCCCCAGCATAGAATGTTCTGGATACCTTCTGGGGGATACCAGCTGCCCAAGTCTATCACAGGGATTATCTGATCTTTAGCTGTGTCTTAAGCCCCTTAAGACAGGCATCTATCACATGGCACAGAACTAAGGGCAAAAGTTTTATTTTGTAAAATGACCAACTACGTGAATGTTTAGGACACTTCAGTGACGACACCAGAGCGTCAACAGAGCGCCCGGGAGGTGTACATCTTCAGTGACGTATTAGTTCACGTTGCTTAGATTTCGAGCAGCCTGCAGAATCCTATTCCTGCTTCGGAACACAAACAAACCTAAGGGAAACACTAAGTTTCCTAACAAGAGACACAAGGCAATGTTTCATTTGCAGCACAGCTAAGGGAACAGCACACCGCATTTCAAGCAGCCCAGGGAGCTGCTTCTGGTTTCTTCGCAGCGTTCACCCAGTTTCCATGTTTCTGGTGGCACAGACCCCTGCACTCATTCCCCAGCCAGAAGTTCACCTTCAAGCAAGGCCCAGAACTTCCCTCTTGGGCAGTTTTCTGTTCCAGCTTTTTCTGCTTCCACCCTGACCATATTCACTAAAGCTCCTATTCTCCTTGACTGATAGGACCAATGTGTGTTTTGTTGACTTTTATAAAGTCCTGGAACTTGACAAGAAATAACAGAATATTTAGTTATACAGAAGTAGTTCTCAACATAAGAGTTGCTAGCCCTTTGGCAAGCCTCTATCTCCAAAAATATTTACATTTCAATTCATAATGGTACCAAAACTACAGTTATGAAGTATCAACAAAATAAATTTTCTGGTTGGGGATCACAACATAAGGAACTGTATTAAAGAGGTGCAGCATTAGGAAGGTTGAGAACCGCTGATATACAGCAACATTTTACAAACTAACAACAACTACTAAAATCACCTAAGTTTAGAAGACACGTACTGGGCATCAGGAACCCAGAGCAGCGATCAGCACTAAGTAAATGGACTACGTTAGACCAGTACATGTGGTCTTAGTAGGTGATGGCGCATCGGTTATTGCTGACCACGTGAAGACAAGAAATAACGAATCCAAAGGGGACACGTTGGATGAGAACACGGGATGCCGAGCAAATCCTGGCGAGTAAAAAAGTGAGAGAAAGGAACTAGAACAATAAAATGCAGTGAAATGAGAATCTTGACAAAGCAACATGAGACATGAAAGAAACCGAGAAGGAAAAGGAAATAAACAAATAAACAAAAGAACCCGAAGTCCAACAATGATGGTGATGTGGGAGTCTCCTCTGTGTGCTGTCATTACCATTAATGAATAAAGAAACTGCTTTGGACCTATAGCAGGGCAGAATTTAGGTAGGCAGGGAAAACTAAGCTGAAAGCTGGGAGAAAGAAGGGCGGGGTCAGGGAGAAGCTGTGGAAATGGAGGCTGTGAACTTTACCCGGCAAGCCACAGCCACGTGGCGATACACAGATTAATAGAAATGGGTTAAGTTAATATAGGAGTTAGCCAATAAGAAGCTAGAGCTAATGGGTCAAGCAGTGATTTAATTAGGATAGTTTCTGTGTGGTTATTTTGGTTCTGGGTGGCCAAGATGAACAAGTGGCCTCCTCCAACATGGTGGTATTTTAGAAAGGTTAGGAAAGAAGGGTCAAGAAGCAGATCCCAGATTTGCAAAGTTCCAATTGTTAGAAACCCCAGTAAGTCCAGTCTTCTTGAATATTTCTTTGCTTTTTCTCAATTTTTTTTTCTTTTCCTTCTTTTGCACTCTCGGCCCCTCGTGGGGGCATTTTCTGCGAGACATGGAAATGAAGTCAAATTGCAGAAATGATTAGGGAGCTAAAAGAACAAGTGGGAAAGAAATATGCCATGACTTTTGCTATGAAAGAAGGAAGGGAAGTTTGAGGTGAAGGCAGAACCAGTTCTTTTTGCTATTCCTGTTTGCTTGTGCCAGGACCTCTTTATGCAGCCTCTTTCTGGTCTCAGACTCAATCCTCTCGCGTCAGCCTGGAGCTACAGATGTGAGCGCCCGGGGCCTTGTACTGAACCAGTTCTTTCAGTCTTTAAAAAAAATGCATTTTTATCTCTGGATAGTTTTTGAGAGGAAGGAGGCAAGGCACAGAGTAAAAAGCTCAGTAAGTGAACAAATATATATATATATATATATATATATATATATATATAGAGAGAGAGAGAGAGAGAGAGAGAGAGAGAGAGAGAGAGAGAGAGATGGATCCATCAGAGACTTCAGAGGTGATGTCATATACTTAGAAGAAGAGGATGAGTAGTTAAACACTTAAAAGAAAGGCTGGGAGCCATCCCTCTAAAGACAAAGAACAAACATTATGAAGAAGTAATGAAATTCCAGGAAGCGCTAAGTACTTACATGGAAAATGAGAATTATCAAAAATTCGTCCAGTCGACGTCCGGATTTTTGTCCTACCTGTTTCTGTGCCGGTGGCGATGGCGGCTCCGTGTCCTGTCAGTTCAGAGGCGCCTTTCGATCCGTCCCAGGCTCCAGTCATCGAGGGCTTCAGTCCCACGGTCTACAGCAACCCAGAGAGCTTCAAGGAGAAATTTATTCGCAAGACCCGTGAGAACCCAATGGTCCCCATAGGCTGTCTGGGTACGGCGGCTGCCCTCTCCTATGGCCTTTACTGCTTCCACCGCGGCCAGAGCCACCGCTCCCAGATAATGATGCGCACCCGGATCGCTGCCCAGGGTTTCACGGTCGTAGCCATCTTGTTGGGATTAGCGGCATCTGTTATGAAGTCTCGACCCTGAGTGTCTGGCCGGGCCTCGAGAGCTCCATGGAAATCATTGTAAAACCCAGGAGCAACCAACAGCCCTGTCAGACGTATTCCCTCCGTTTCTGACTGTACCCTGTTGTCATTTGGGTGAGGAAGTGGCCGATTTTTGTGACTGATGTCCGTCCTCTCCCCCGAAATCCCAGGCTCACTTCAGTTGGGTTGCACACTAAAAATTTGTGGTGTGTCCCCTTAACTACTTACTTAATAAAGACTTAATACACTGGTAATGTGACAAAAAAAAATTCGTCCAGTTGTCCAGATAAGACCCAGGATCGGTAGCCGTGCTCACCATGGCTTTAAAATCAAACCGTCAGAGCCTGGTCTGGTGGTACACACCAGCAACCCCCCCGGTCAGCTTAGAACGCTTTCTTTTGTTGCCGAACATAGGTTTCAAAAGGGACACTTTTCATTTTTAAATTTATTTTCAACTTTATTATAAAGAAGTTAGAAATAAGAAAAAAACATTCACACACCCAACCTAAGCAGATCCAAAGACGACAGAGTTCAACACCCTCCTACAGGGGACACTTCTCAAAAAACGCGTGGAAGGGTTTGCCACACAGCTGAGAGACAGTAAGGAAAGCTGTTCAAAGCAGCCTCTGGTCCCGGTGCCCTCCAGGGGAGGTCGCTGGGTGGTCTGTGGTGGATGACTCTCTGGGCGTTTGTAGGGAAGCTGTCAAAATGCAGACTTTCCTGACTAGAGTGTGGCCTTGGTGTCTAAAGCCTGCACGGGGTGAGGGAGGAGTCAGGCCATGCTTCTCAAAGGCATGTGGTTCTGACGGTCTCTTCCGCCATCTCCACGGCACCTGCAGAAACAGCAAGCTGGCAAAAGGTGCCTGACCAAGCAAATAGTATAGGCCAAGAGTTCACTCATTTTAAGTTCAGAAGATTAAGGCAACGAGGAACAGAGGCATCAAGAATGAAGTTGAGAAGCTACTAAGTGTGTTCTCTTGAAAGTGTCTCCCTGAACACTATCTATCACTGCCAATGCTAACATTCCAGCACAAAACAGGCACCTTGGAAGGATGACCCCAGGCCAGCAGGTTCCAGCCTAGAAGCCACTGGTCAGAAGATCAAAATCCTTCTGCCCCAAAGCATCTGTTTCAAAGCATTGGTTAGAAAAACCAAAATAAAGTGCAGTTATGAAAACAAGTAAAAAAATCTTACTATTAATATTTCACTAATCTCCTGCAGATGGATGGTGTGGGAGGTCCTTCTGGATATGTGTTGCTTTTATTGGTTAATGAGTAAAGAAGCTGCTATGGCCTGGGATAGGGCAGGATAGAGCTAGGTGGGAAAACTAAACTGAATGCTGGGAGAAAGAGGGCAGAGTCAAGAGAAGCCACACAGCATCAGAGACAGATGCACTGGAAACTTGCCAGTAAGCCACAACCATGTGGTGATACAGAAATTAATAAAAAATGGGTTAATTTAAGATATGAGTTAGCCAGAAATACGCTTAAGCTAAGGCCAAACTATATTGTAATGAATATAGATTTCTGTGTGATGATTTTGGGAGTCTGGGCAGCCAGGAAATGAACGAAAAGCCTCCCCCCACAGATGAACATCTCTTAAATTATTCCCTGTCAGTTGGTCAGTGGGGGTGCACACCTTTAATCCCAGCACCAGAAGACAGAGACATGCGGATCTCTGTGAGTTCGAGGCTAGCTTGAACAAAAGCAGATGCCAGGACAGCCAGCCAGGACTATTACACAGAGAAACCCTGTCTTGAAAAATTACACACACATACACACACACACACACATACACACACAAATTATTCACTGTCCTTTGAATTTCAAATATGATTCATTATTTATTTATTATCTATTTGCATTCATTTTACTGTAAGACAGTGTCCTTAACTTTCCCTGCTGTGTATTTCAGAGTGATGTGCCTAAGGAAAGCAATAACTCCTCTAAGATTGCAGCTTCTGAAGTCTTCACTAATTCTGCTCCTTCTATAAAATGGCCTGATGCTCACAGTCCTCTTGGCCAAACTACCAAGCTATCAGTACTATGCTTATAGCAAAGACACAGCGCCAGGTGTAATAAATCCTCTCTGCTTCTGCTTCTGCTTGGGAAGCCTCTTGCTTTCTGCTTAGATTTCTTCTCCCAAGAAGAAGATCTGTGTGGGTCTTCTGGAGGCTCAGCAAAAGCACCGTCATACGGCACTCTCGAGTGCCCGCCGCCTCCCATCTGTCAGCTGAGAGCAGTCATAGTCTCATGCATGAACCTGCCCATGAAGGCCTCATTGCTTCGTACACAGTTTGGCTGGATCTTTCACCCAGTGTTTGTCTTTCCAGAATGTGTCTCATTTCTGGAGAGCCCCCGTGGAGATTCATCAGATAGCTGAACTTTCAGGTACAAAAGGAGTGAGGGTGATTTTGCCTTCCAAACTTTATCATTGCCTCAAAGAAGATTGGATTTATTCTGTTTGTTTGTTTGTTTGTTTGTTTGTTTGTTTGTTTGGGACAGGGTTTCTTTGTGTAACAGCCCTAGCTGTCCTGGAACTAGCTCTTGTAGACCAGGCTAGCCTTGAACTCACAGAGATCCACCTGCCTCTGCCTCCTGGGTGCTGGGATTAAAGGCATGCGCTACCACCGCCAAGTTAGACTTATTCTTAAACTCAAAGTGCATTCGCAGTGAAAAACAAATTTATATTTGAAAGTTTGACTGAAGTCAAATACAGGACAAGAAACTGCCTCTCTATTCTTCTTCAGGTTTGGGGAAGGAAATGTTTTAAACAGCACTCTTGTCTAGTAAGAACATTTCTGAAAGGGAAGTTCTGCAGAAAAAGCAGAGGGCCAGCATGAATGGCACTGAGCAGGAAGGAGGGGGCTTCAGGGCTGTGGCTTCCTTCAAGCATAGCTTGGGGCTACAGTGACTTACATGGGGTGTCCTGAAGGCGCTTTCTGGTCCGTTTAACCCAATCGAACAGACAGAAAGCAGAGACCGAACAGCCCAGCAGTTAACATTCCTTAGGGAAATCTACCATCTGTGAACCAGTCTGGGCTAGTTCGCCAGTGTTGTACAGGAACAACAAAGCAGCCTCTGAGCAGAACATGGCAGGTGAGGAAAACAAGACTTAGAGTTAGAAACCCAGCCAGAAGTCAAATGCCAGGTGAAAGATTTCTTTTCAACTAATGGCAAGATCCCTCAGTGGAAGCCTGGAGTTGTCTGTTTAAGCCTGTGCTATCTCGAGAGAAGATATAATGAGGAACCAAGAGCAACTCATAATTAGCACTTCGGTAGTTGTTTACAAAGTACTTCAAGGAGCTTGAAAGCAGTTCTTTTAAGCCCCAAGTGTTTGGGCATGCTATTAGTGCGTGTTGTAAAGAACGTGTGAAGAACATTGGTGTGTGTTGTAAAGAGCAAATGCATACACTGGTCCAAGCCAATTATGACTAACTTGAAAAACACTGCCGTCCAAACCAGCAGGCTTTATTGCTGTGTTTGCCCATGCTACTAATTTAGAACGTAAAGTCCAATGTAAAAACAGAAACCTATTACTTTTCATGGCATTTCACCAGTTAGTAATTAAGGACTTAAGCATTCTTACACATGAAGTGTGTGTGTGTGCGTGCGCGCGCGTGCGTGTGCGTGTGCGTGCGTGTGTGTGTGTGTGTGTGTGTGTGTTGCATCTGAAGGCAATAAGAAAGCTTTAAAATAGATTACAAAGAGTGGCAGACTTCCCTAGCCAATTACATTCTCTGTTCAAAAGCATTCCAGCATGATAGAGTCAGCCATGATCAGGTGACCCCCCCACCGCCAGGTGGCCAGCATTCCTACACGGAGGTGGGGGGTGGGGGAGGCCAGCCATGAGCAGGTGTCCCTGCTGGCTATTGCTGTGCACTCCAGCTGAGGAATCCCCACTCTTAATGCGGGAACAAATCCGGACCAGTCTGAAATCTACAGACACAAAAGATGCCTATGTTGAAGACCAGTAAGGAAAAGCTTGATTTCAGACGACAGTAGGAAAATGGAGATGCGATCTGTGCGGAAAAACTTTCCCTTCTGTTACCACCGAACTAATTTGTGGAGAGAAGGCTAAAATAAATGTCCCCACGGAAAGGAACACAGCGACTTCTAAAATATCAACAAATGCTGCCTAGACCGCTGGAGCTTAGTGATGTCTAAGATCTCTCAAACATTCTAGATAAGAACCAATTATGAGGTAGGAATTTGACATCACAGACTGGAAACATGTGTAGGACTCTACCAAAACCGAATGATGGAATATATACTAAACAGAGGATTTCCAAACCTACACTACGCCATCACTCCCAACCCAAGGAAGACTGTGCTAATAAATGCTGGAATTTGTAAAATTACTGTTGAGCTCTTCTTTCTATGCAAGGGAGGATGCTCAAGGGAAGATGCTCTTGAGTTGAGCCTTCGCTGTTCAGGGCGATTTTGAATGAGGCGCTATCTTTGCCCAGTGTGTGTCCACTATCCTATATATGGGAAGCCTGCCTCAAGAAAAAGAATTTTTCCTGTATTGAACAGCAAATGAATGACAGTTTCAGAAATCAAATATCTTTAGCTGAATACTACAAACACCAGTGATAATTTGACATGTATTTGACTTTCCTATTTTAAGATAGGTTCTCCCTACGCATCCCTGTAGATCAGGCTATCCCTGACCTCACAGGGTTTCCCAGTTTTTAGGAATTCATATGATTTCTCATGTCTGTTGTCATTGTCATTTTATGAATGCGAAACCGGGTAGCCATAACCTCAAGGTCACACAAGCCTAGCAAAGAAGGAAACCAGAGTGGAATTAAATCAGCAGCCACCACGTTTCTTCTCCTGCAGATTGCATCCTGAAATGAAGCACAGAAAGACACAAGGAATTTCATGTAAGGATCAGAATTTATCACGTGCTGTTAATTTTACCCAGCAAAAGAGAACCGTTTTTGCTTTCTTCTACAAGGGGGTTAGTTCAGGTATTAACTCAGGGAATATGAAAACACGTGACAGCCACATGGTAGAGGAACTAAGAAGTCATTGCGAAATCCCCTTTGAGAGTTTAGTGTATGACCTTAGGAAGCCCATATGCAGTTTCAAACCTACAGACCCCCACCGTTCCAGCCCTCTTAAACAAACAACTCTTACCCAATAGCTGCCTCCTTCCTTGAAGAATTCTTATAACTGCTAGCTGAAGCATTGGGTCTAGCATCAGCACTTTGCAGCTCAATTAAACCGCTCTCTGGTCAACTTTCCTATGCTTTGTGAGTCTCTTACTGCTGGCGGGAGAGTTCTGTAACAACTTCCCACTGACCTGTCCCTATGTTTGGGGGACTTTATGAATTAGGTTATGATTTAGGTCAGATCCCTTCTAGTGTTTCCATCTTATAATAAGGGTTTTAATTTAAGAGCCAACATTGTAAATTAGGAAGAAATGAAAAGGATTTGTCAAAGGATTCTGTTATTGGCTAGCCAAGTGACTAGGAGTAACCCAGCTATCCTCCAGTGAAGTGGATCATAGAAAACAGTCACCCAGTTCAGCCGCTCAGTTCAGTAAAATGGTTTCACATTAGAAACACTAAGGGGGTTTTCAAAACTGCTTTCATACAGATCTTTGACTCCAATGTTCTGATTTTTGAATGAAGAATGAATGGGACGGTGGATGTTACCCTCTAGGGCGACAGCAGCTTCTTTAGATGCCAACAGCTGTTCTAACCCACAGTCCGCAAGTTCGTCTGCACACAAGAATCACCTGTTGAGTTTTCAAACCTACCAGGGCCTCTGCCCCCCCCCCCCCCCCCACACACACACCCTGGCTTAATAGTCCTGGGAGACCCAGGCTTTAAAGTGTTCTAACACTCTCCAGCCGGTTATAATGAGCAATGAGCAGTCAGGGCTGAGGCCCACACTCTGACGCTACCACCACCGCCCAATGAAGCTGTTTTCAGAAGATGAGTTCAGTCAGCATCTTCCAGACACCTCAGGACTGACACACACATGAACTCATAGAGCGTGTGGCGTCATCACACAGGCTCAAGCTGCTGGGGTCCCCGGGCTGAGCTCCCATCCCTAGACCTTCCATGGCTTGCAGAGGAAAACTGAGTTTTCTGCAACAGAGTCTCACTGGGTTGCAAAACACCCTTCAAGGGCAGCCCTGTGCCCAGCAGAAGGCCGACACAAAATGAACACGATGTTATTTTTGTAAAATTTTTGTCTCATTGATTTGTTCAGGTTTTTTTCCTTTCTTTTTGTCCTATTGGTCATTGACTTGTATTTCATGATTTTCAGTTTTGTGTTTTTATGGGTTTTCATTTTGTGTTTGCTTCTTGGTGTTTTTTTTTTTTTCTTTTCTTTTTATTCTGGTTTGTTGTCTAAAGAAAGAAAGGGCATGGGGAGGTGGGGAGGATCTGGGAGGAGATGGAGAGGGGTAACCATAGTCGAAATACATCATATGAAAATTTTTTTCAATAAAAAATATTGCAAAGAAAGCTAATAAGAAAAAATGAGCTTTGTCATAATTGCATATATTTATTGCATACAATGTAACCTATAGAAAATGCAGTTTGGAAGGATCGACTCAGCGTACCTTGTGGAGACGAGAGTATTGTGCAAATGTTCCTTGCTGCTCCTCCTCATCCACCCCAGAGGGGAGGACAATCTCAACTTCCAAGTCGGAATGTTAACCTTTACCCCATGGATGACCCCTTATCCCCTCGCCTGTCTCCACCATGTTTAACGTCATTTTAGTCTTTCCCCTCCCCCCTCTCCTGTCCCCGGGACCTCTCTGGCTGTCCTTGAGCACACTCGGCCCTTTCTGCTCTAATTAGTAGCTTCTCTCTTGTAAATTTCCACGTCTCTCACCAAAAGAGAAAACACAGCAAACACTGAGTGTGCCTTTTCTCTGGAGTTGCTCCAGCACACAAGCCTTCCAGTGAAGGAAGGGATTTGTGGCAACTGAGCCTGAGCCAGCCTTGAGAAGTCCACCGCTTTCCCAAGCAGCCGAAATGTCACCATAAAAAGAAAAACGGCAGCATCAGCTTTTCCTTCGATGAAGCGCGGTCTGGTGGCCGTGGAATCCCTGCTTCAGCTGCACCAGGAGGAGGAGAGCTGCCACAGGCCCCGGGTGGGAAGGACTTCCAGAGACCGACTTCAGAGTCCGGTGTGAAGACATCTTACTGCCCCATCAGCACAGGCAAGGGGAAATCTGCATCCTACAAAGATTTTAATAACTCAAGTGGGAGTTTAAAGTCTACTTGGGTTTTTAATGTTTATCTTCCAAGAGAATATAATTATTAGGTTATCTCAGTCCTGGAGTTATGTTGGTTTTCATAGTTTTTCTTGGATTAATGCTAAATGGTGATTCTGGGGAAATATTTAAAACATTCTAAAATACTGAAACCTTTTAACATTTCCCCCCAGGAAAAAAAAAAAAAACAGAAATAAAAATCTTCTAACGGTTTCAGTCATTTAAGTAAACATTTGAACAAAGAACTCTTAAACGGGAGTTTGCTGGGCAAGCAAGATCAGTCGTGTGACTGGGTGGAAATGCAGAGTCTGCCAAGAAAGAAGACACCCAGGAGACTCAACTTTGCCTTATATTTTAGTCTAAGAATTTGGAGTAGCTTAATACTGCATATTTTGCTCAGCTTACAAAAACCCACAATGTTTCTGTAAGCCTAGGAGAGTCAAATTCTGCTCACTGTCATTAATATAAAGAAATATCAACACTATGCTAAAGTTCCTTATTTCCTCTTATTCAGTAATAGACTGATTTCCTATGTGAAAAAAATATTTAATTACTTTAATAAATTATTTTGAGCAAATTTATAAACCTAGATCTTTTTACACATCATTTACTATCTCCCCAGTATTGATTTTATTATTATTGTGCTAAAGATTAAAAATTAGCTATACATAATAATACCTTGATTTCCTTCTAGCCATTATTATTACCAGCCTGACCACTTCCTTTCAGTCCCGCAAGATGCACGCTCTCTGATTTATGCTGAGTCATGGTGATAACAGATATTTATGCAAACTCATGCTTCGGGTTGCCCAACAAAGGAAGTTCAAGGGTGGTGAGCTCAACAATGACCTGCGTGGAATGCAGTCAGCCCAGTATCAAGATTGGCTATCTTACACGGCAGGCTGAGTTTTCCAGGCCTACAGAGTCTTTAACACAAGGAAATCATTGCTCTTACAAAAATACTGGCCAGATTCCTTGCCTTATTAGAGGAGAGCCTGCAGCAGAAAAAAGGTCTACAGGAGGAGACAGCTAAGATAGGAGACCTCAGACACCAAAACGAGAACCCTTGCTTGGATTAGTCTTAGTTCTTCACAATAGGAATGGATCCGTGTTCAGCAGAGGCATCCGTGACAAAACGCAGACAGACTGAAAAGGCCCAAGCATCCTGGGACACACAGCGGGGCAGTTCTGCCTCCTTCCTAGCAGGCTGCCACAGCAATCACCTTCAAGTTTCCGAGAAAAGCCCAGCACACCAGCACTAAATAAGTTAATGCTTGTACCAAGGATTAAAACCAGTCTTAGGCTGGGCAAGGAAGAACATGGCATTGACCCCAGCACTCAGCAGGCAGAGGCAGGAGGATCTCTATGAGTTCAAGCCCAGCCTGGTCTACACGTCGAGTTTCAGGACAGACAGCTATATCAAGAGACCATGCCTCAAAAATAAATTAGGTTAGATAGATAGATAGATAGGTAGGTAGGTAGGTAGGTAGATAGATAGATAGATGATAGATAGAGAGATAGATGATAGATAGATAGATGATAGATAGATTGATAGATAGATTGATAGATTGATAGATAGATGATAGATAGATGATAGATAGAGATAGATAGATAGATAGATAGATAGATAGATAGATACATAGATAGATAGATAGATGAGACAATCTTATCTCTTTTCCCGAAATGTATCTTGCTGTCCTTTTATTTTTTATTTTTATTACTTCTAGGCTAAACGAATGGTGGAAAGAAAAATAAATAATCTAGGATATTTATCTCATCAAAATAATAATATAGTTGACTCTCAATTATGTTTAAAAATTAATATGCAGTCAGGCAGTGGTGGCGCATACCTTTAATGTCAGCTCTCGGGAGGCAGAGACAGGTGGATCTCTGTGAGTTTGAGGGCCAGCCTGGTCTACAGAGAGAGTTCCAGAATAGGCTCTAAAGCTATGGGGAAACCCTATCTGGAAACACACACACACACACACACAGACACACACACAGATACACACACACACGCCTATTGTGAGGAAGCAGCCGTAGGCAGTCACTCCCAGTCACTTATAATAACGTAAAAAAATCAAGTTCCTTGGGACTGTAGAGGTAGCCCAGCAATTATGAGCATCGGCTGCTCTCCCAGCAGACCTGGGTTCAAGTCCCAGGACCCAATTGACAGCTCCCAGTAGTCTGTAAATTCCAGGGCATTCAACAGCAATTTCTAATCTTCTAATCTCTCAGGGTGTGATGAATAGATATAGTGCACAAACATACAGGCAGGCAAAACATCCAAACACACAAAATAAAGAAGAAAGACAGGAAGGAAGGATAGAAGGAAGGAGAGGGGAGGGGAGGAAAGGGAAGGGAAGAGAGAGAGAGAGAGAGAGAGAGAGAGAGAGAGAGAGAGAGAGAGAGAGAGAGAGAGAGAGAGAGAGAGGAAAGAAAGAAGGAAGGAAAGAAAGAAAGAAAGAAAGAAAGAAAGAAAGAAAGAAAGAAAGAAAGAAAGGAAGGAAGGGGCTGAGTCTCACGGGCTTGCCACCTTGTTGAGGATACAGCAAAACCTAGAGTAGAGTAACCTCTGCTCCCTAACACTGTGACACAGATGGGTTTTCCTTTCTTCCAGGAACAAACAAAAGCAGTTGAAGCAGTTAAACAAACAAAGAAGGGTGGAAGGAAAAGGCAGGTCAGAGACCAGTTGTTCCGTCTCAGAATGGCCTTGTAGATGGCGTTTTCAGGTAGCGTGCCAAAACTGTGTGCTGAGAGCCGAGATGGGGCAGGGAAGGGGGCACACCTCACACTCATCCCGCTCCCTGGTGCAGCTCACTATGAGCTCGAGGAAGGTCTGGCAGCTCCACACCCCTGTCCTGTCATTGACAGTCAGTGTGACTAAGTACCACGTGCATCTCTAAATCTAACGACAGTGAATTTGAATTCTAATGAAGCTCAGTTCAATTAGTCTCTATAGATGTGCTCCTCATAACCCCCAACACGCAGGGTCCCTAAACATTTTCTTTTATTCTCTAGCGGTAATAAAACAGAGCAAGCCTCCGCAGGCGTGAACTGAGTAGCCGGACAATGGATTCCCGAAGCATCCGAGGGAAATCTGGAAGTGAACAGCAGCTTTGTGAACTAGTCTCTCATTTCTGGAGTCCAGCTTGATTGTCCTACGTGCTACAGGGTTGGTGTCAAGTCAGTTAATGGCTGAGGCCAAAGGTCAGTCTGAGCTGGACTTGGTGGAGCCTTTAGCGAGCAAGGAAGGGACACGTGATCAGAGTGGGGTAGGTGTGGTCCCTGCCCGAGAAATAAACGCGACCAATGGCAAAACAGTCACAGCTGAATGCAGCAGAGGAAGAAGCTGTCAACTGGAAAATTATCATCTCGGGACCCGCAAGACACGTTCTGACTGGGGCAACTTTAAAACGCTTTCTCTGTAATTGTTAACAGCTGTCGCGTGAAAACTATTCCAAACTCCAACGTGAACAGCAGGGCAGAGGGAGTCAGCATTCTCCTGTGACTCTACAACTTTTAGGTAAGAAAGCATCCGTGGCACCAGTTCCATAGCCTTCACACGGCCTGGGTCAGCCCCTGACGCTCTGCTGAGTCAGCTTTAGCCAGCACGTCCTTGAGGATTCTGAAGTATGTTCACTGTTGACGCTTTTGCCGCTCTCTCTTGACAGTGGATAACTCCTCAGTTCTGGGCGTTTGGTAACAGGCATAGTTCTTCATGAAACAACAAGGCAAAGATAACACCGAATGGCTGTGAGCCTCGGAAAGGTTTTACTTTCCAAAGTCAATGCTGCAAAGTACATCACTTTGCCTTTCTTATTCTAGAGTCCTTTGAAACCTCACGGGAGATGTGGAAATTCAAACGAATCTCCCGCAACCTTTCTTTTTCTGTTTAAGAAAAACTGATTTAAAGAAAAGAAAAAGAAAAGCATAAAAAGAAAAACTAGGGGTTTGGAGAGGTATCTCAGGTGTTACAAGCACCGACTGCTCTTCCCGAGGCCCAGGTTCAAATCCCAGCACCCATGTGCTTGTCACAACTGTCAGGAACTCTAGTCCCAGGAGGTCCAATGCTTTCTTCTAGACTCCTTGGGTGCCAGGAACACAAATGATGCACAGACTTGCATGCAGGCAAGACTCTCTCTCACACACACACACACAGAAAAAAATAATAAAAAAATTTTAAAAAGAAATTAGGAATAAGTTTCACTCACTTTCCAACCCGTGTACCTGCTATTGGTCGAGGTGACCTGCTAGGCACATTGGACACCGAGGTCGGAAAGCAGAGTCCTGCCTCGTGGGCCTCCTCAGCCCAGTAAGGAAGGAGGACAGTCATTTCACAGCCTCGAGACAAGTGCAGTAAAAAGGGTGAGAACAGGATGAAGCTCCGTCTTCCTTGAAGCTGACCAAGAGAACGTTCACGAGTGAAGTTGTTTGAACTGAGTCAGGAGAGAGGAACCAGATTTTTCCAGGCTATGTGAACGGCTAAGGCGGATTCAGCATTTGTCGGTTGTTAGTCATGGATGGAGGGTACAATAAGATGAAGTGCGATCAGGGTCACGGGCCAGGGAAGGCCCAGAAGCTAAAGGATAGAGTTTCACATTTCACAAGAAGAGGATTTAGCTCTTCAACGGCAATATACACCATTTGAAGGACATAATTCTATGAAGTAAATAGCCGAATTACTGCCCTATAGCATGGGGATTGGAGAGGTGAAGAATAGGAAGAGGCCAAATTTCCAGTTACGTGTTTCCATTGGCTTGGGTGGGTGATGGCAGGAACCTGAATCGGAGGAATAGCAACGGGGATGCAGGAGAGGCCGTACATCAAGAAAATATCTGCGATTAGATCATCAAAGGAGGACATGGAGTGAGTCCAAGGGACAAGTAGGGCTTGCTATAGACCACTTAGGTTTATTACTCTCAGGGTAAGTGGTGCTGAAATCACCTGCAGCAGAAACATAGAGGATCATAAGAGGAAGGTTGAGTATGACTTTCCTTTAGGCCAATACATGAGGGTTGTTTAATAAATATTTAGATACAGCTGTGCATCGTGAGAAATAATACTGGAACTAACAAGCAATATGAATCAATTATACCTAACAAATACCTACAGGACATTCCACCTAAACACAAAACAATACACCTTCTTCCTGGCATCTCATGAAACTTTCTGCAAAATGTAGCACATACTTGGTCACAAAGCAAGTCTCAACAGATACAAGAAAACTGAAATAATTCCATGGATCCACTCAGACCATTGTAGATTAAAGGTGGATATCAACATCAGAAATAACGGAAAGCTTACAAACTCACAGAAACTGAACAACTGTCTATTGAATGACTTCTGGGTCAAGGCAGAAAGAAAGAAAGCAATTAAAGACTTCCTAGAATTCAATGAAAATGAAAACACAGCATACCCAAACCTGAAAGCAGTGCTAAGAAGAAATTTCATAGCACTAAGTGCCTGCAGAAAAACCATATGAGATCTCATGCTACCAACTTCACAGCACAGCTGAAAGCTCTACAACAAAAAGAAGAAATCACACTCAAGAGAAGTAGATGGCAAGAAATACTAAATTTCAGTAGAGGGCTGGAATCATTAAAATAGAAACAAAGAGAACAATACAAATAATCAATAAAACATAGAGTTGGTTCCTTGAAAAAAAATCAACAAGACAGACAAACTCTTATCCAAATTAACTAAAAGGCAGAGAGAATATATCCAAATTAACAAAATCAGAAACAAAAAGGAGGGGGGCATCAAAAACTGAGAGAATCATAAGGCAATACTTTAAAAATTTGTATTCCACAAAACTGGAAAACCTAAAAGAAATGGATAATTTTCTCATAGGTACCACTTACCAAAGTTAAATCGAGATCAGATAAACAATTTAAATAAACTTTTAACCCCTAGTGAAATAGAAGCAGTAAATTAAAGTCTCCCAACTAAAAAAGCCCATGTCAGATGGTTTTAGCACAGAATTCTACCAGACTTTCAAAGTACAAGTAATGCCAATACTCCTCAAATTATTCCACAAAATAGAAACAGAAAGAACATTGCCTAAATCATTTTATGAACCACAGTTACACTAATAGTTGAACTACATAAAGACTCAACAAAAAATGAGACTTACAGACCAATTTCCCTTGTGAACTTTGATGCAAAAATACACAATAAAATACTGGCAAATAAAATCCAAGAACACCTCAAAAAGATCACCCACCATGATCGAGTAGGTTTCATCCCAGAGATTAGAGATTCAGGAATGGTTCAATATATGAAAATCAGTAAATTTAATCTACCATAAAAACAAACTGAAAGAAAACAAAAAACAAAACAAAAACACATGATCATCTCATGTGATGCAGAAAAGTCCTTTGACAAAATCCAACACTTCACAGCAAAAGTCCTAGAGAGATTAAGGAAACAAGGAACATATCTAAACATAATAAGGGCAATTTACAGCAAGTCTATAGCCAATATAAAACTAAATGGAGAAAAACTCAAAGCAATTCCACTAAACTCAGAAAAAAGACAAGATTGTCCACTGTGTTCACATCTCTTCAATATAGTACTTGAGGTTTCCGGTGGAGCACCAACAAGTTGGAAAGGAAGATGTCAGGTTATCATTATTTGCAGATGACATAGTATATATAAGTGACCCTAAAAAAAAAATCCACCAGGATACAGCTAATAAACACTTTCAGCAAAGTGACTGGATACAGATTAATCCAACAAAATCAGTAGCCCTCCTGTATAAAAAAGACAAAAGGAATGAGAAAGAATTCAGGGAAACAACACCTGGAACAATAGCCTCAAGCAATATAAAATGTCTTGGGATAACTCTAATCAGGCAAGTGAAAGACCTGTATAATAAAAAAAAAAAAAAAGAGGGGCAGAGCAAAACTGGGAACAAAATTGGGAGACTCCCTGATTACCCTGAAGAATGGGAGAGATCTCTTTTAAAAGAGGAGGAGGAGAGGGAAAGGGAGGGGGAGGGGAAGAGGGAGGGAGAGGGAGAAGAAGGGGAAAGGGAGGAAGGAAAAAAAAAAACTAACCTGGGGTGTGGTAGTGCAGACTTTTAATCCCAGCACCCAGGAGGTGGATGCAGGAGGATCTCATATCCAGTCTGATTTACAAAGTGAGTTCTAGGTCAGCCAAAGTACATAATGAGACCTTGTCTTAAGTAAAATCAAAAAATGTTTTCAAAAAATGAAGATTGCAGTGGAGCATCGGGGAGACAAGAATGTTGTCTTGAAGGCCAGGAGAGGGGATACCCATGCTTCGCTGTCTGCCTGCTTCCTCTTAGGGTGATGGGGGGCTCCAAAAAGGGGAAGATAGCTGCTACCGATTAAGACCGTGTGACCTCCTCTAGCATAGCAGAAGAGAAACAATCTGGAAGGGAAGAAAGCTACTGAGAAGCATCTTTTCAAAGTCACGAGTAGAGGTGGACGTGGGAAAGAGGAGGAAGATCCGACTCAACTGCTTGGGCCACTCTCGGATAACTAAGCAAAAACAGTGAGGAAGCTGAACAAGCAGGACACTTGGAGCCCCAAAAGAGCTGAGTCACTGTTAGGATGGGGTGTCCTGACCCTGAAGAAGGCATAAGATAACCCAGCTTCTGATGGTTCCCCTTTCCCCCATGAAGCCTCAAGCAGGGGGATTCTGACATTTCTAAGACATTTCTCTGGCCTTATTTCTACCAGTGCCTTACAGTAAATCCTTTAGAATTTGAGGGAATCTGAGATGAACTGTTATCTCTATGGTTAGAAAAAAAAAAGTTGCCCAACACATGAGTGTGGTGAGCAGAAACTAATGGACGTTTGTTCTTCTCACCCAGTGGGGAGTGAGACTAGGAAGGGGTCCTTACCCATCCCTCCTCATCTCTGCCTCCTTTTATACGGCAGCTGCATCACACTGCTCTTGTCTGGACCTTGTTATCAACTAAAGCTCTTTATTCTGTCCTTATTTGTTCACCCAAAATATATTCACTGGGATGCACCAGACATCGTTCAAAGCCCTGGAGATGCACAGTAGGCAGCGATATGTCACGTTGCCCTTGTGACATTAATAAACTAGTGGCTTAAACAGCCTGGCAGAAAAGAAGAGATTCCAAAGAGACTCTTGTTTCTTTCAATCTCTCAGATTATCAGGGACAAGAGACCTCAAAGAAGGGGGAAACTCTCCAGGAATCTCATGCTGCGAGATGCAAAAGGTACATGCAGAGGGGAGTTTGTCTCTGAAAGAGATTCTGAACAGTTCTCTCAGCTTGTCAAAACATCTTACAGGGCCAGACTGAAGTCCAAACAGCGATGAGCCAGTTTTGGGCAGGACCACACCTTGGCTGGAATTGCTTAGATGAGCACATCCTCGGCCCTCTGTTTAAAGTTTGATTTCACTTTAGGGCCTCCCAAATCAAAGCTGGGCTTTGAGGAGTCGCTGGCTATCTCTTCCATCTGTGACCACATCAAATGTTTTCTGTAAAGCTGTACATTCATTATTAACTCAGCTCTTTTATTGAAGATTATGGGCAGCCTAATCTAGCCTGTTTACAGCCTATGATTCCTAGGTTCAGCAACAGTGGGAAGACAGACATTAGGTAAATAATCAGACCTACGGGGACATCACTCTGCACAGGGGTGAGGAGACCGCACCAAAATCACCACGCTCAAGCATAAGTTCACCCTTATCTTCCTCTGTACCTCCCCTGGTTGTAGAAAAAGATCTCTGCCAAAAGACTCAGGCTGTCTCCCACTCTCTATATATCCCCGTTCATATCAGTCAGCATCCAAAAGCCTGGGCCTGGCTGGAAAGTCGGCAAGCAGAAATCCTTGTCTCTGTGAACCTCTGACTTAAGTTTCCAGCCCTACCTCCCCCAACCCTCTGGCTGGCTCCTTGCGAGTGCTTAGCCCTTTGTTAAGATACCTAATGAAATTTCCTGTTGTCTTTGTACTCTAACCAAAAGCTACCCTTTTCATGAGAATTCTACTGTTTGTCTCCAATCTCCTCAGATGGTGGCAATGAACCTCCCCAGTTATAGAGGCAAAAAAGCTACTTCCTTGCTTAGCTACATTTTTTTTCTTTCTTCTTTCTAACCTCTCTTCATTCCCCTTCTACATCCTCCCCTCTCCCTGCCCACGCCTCTCTCAGCTTTGAATCCCATGTCATCAGATCTCACTCCGCATTGCCTTATACACAGGGGTCATAGGCCTCTCTTTACTTCTCCCTTTGAGCTTTTCCCAATACCTTTGCCCCCCTCCATACCTGCCACTTTTGGTTAATGACATAATTCTCCCGTTCAGTAGAAAATGGGAGCAATCAGATAAAACAAACAAACAGAAACAAAAAGAAGCTTCCCCAGCTACCTGTCTCATTACTTCTAAACCATACACCATCTTTATCATCATCAGAACTATTTATGCATATAACAAGAGCTACTAAAGTTTGGCTCAAAGGTCCAACTTCTGCAGCTCTTCCTCCAGCATTAAACCTAGGGATTATTTCCCAAGAGGTTGCCAACATATTACATAGTTCCCCCCCCCCCCGTCAAAAACCTCCTTAAACCCACTTCCTCCTCTAGCTACTTCCCTATTTCTCCGTCCTTCTGTACGTTGTCACTGGCTGTGCTTTGCCTTGACTCTAATCCAGGCTTTACTCCATAATTTCATTGTAAAAAATTCTTTCCATGATGTCCTTATACTGAGAAAGTCAATTGTCAATTCAATCTTTTGCTGCTGTTGTTGTTGTTGTTTTGGTTTTTTCGAGACAGGGTTTCTCTGTAGCTTTGGAGCCTGTCCTGGAACTAGCTCTTGCAGACCAGGCTCGTTGTGGGATTTATGCTGTGAATACCATTGGTTAATAAAGAAACTGTCTTGGGCCTGCGCAGGAAATAGAGGTAGGTGGAGAAAACTAAACTGAATCCTGGGAGAAAGGAGGAGGAGTTAGAGGGAGAAGCCATGTATCCCCCGTTGGAGACAGAAGCCAGATGAAACTTGACCCAGTAAGCCACAGCCACATGACAATACACAGATTAATAGAGATGGGTTTGTTTAGGATATGAGTTAGCAGAAATATGCTTACGCTATTGGCCAAACAGTATTGCAAATAATAAGGTTTCTGTGTGGTTATTTTGGAGCTGAGTAGCCAGGAAGCAAACAAGCAGCCTCCTTACAACATAGGCCGGCCTTGAACTCACGGAGATCAGCCTACCTCTGCCTCTGCCTCCTGAGTGCTGGGACTAAAGGCGAGCACCACCACTGCCCAGCTCGTCAGTTCAATCTTTCTGTCATTTCACCTATTACCCATATTTCGTATTACTTGATCATTACTCAACATTTGTAACATTTCCCTTCCTGACCTCCAGCACATCACAATGTCTTAGTTTTTCCCCTGCATCACTGGGCTCTCCTTTATATCCTCTTCTACTTTATTTTCCCAACTCTTCTTCAAGTGTACAAGTTACCTTCAGCCAAGTCTTTTTTTCCCCCCACAATTCATTTACTCTCTAGGGGATCTCAATTCTTTCAATCTTTTGGCTTTTAGAAGGTCCGTTTGTATCAAAGACTCCCAAATTTAGATCTATAATCCAGATGTAGAATGACCACCTCATCCATTCGTGTGGAGCTTTCCTGGTTTCAGGGCCTTCTTGGTCAAGGGCAAACCAGGAGAGCCCGCCCTAATTTCTCTTTACATTACTCTTCTTTTTTTTTTTTTTTTTTTGGTTTTTCGAGACAGGGTTTCTCTGTGGCTTTGGAGCCTGTCCTGGAACTAGCTCTTGTAGACCAGGCTGGTCTCGAACTCACAGAGATCCGCCTGCCTCTGCCTCCCGAGTGCTGGGATTAAAGGCGTGCGCCACCACCGCCCGGCTACATTACTCTTCTTTCTCAGAGTTCAGGTTCTTAAAGCAAGCTGTCTATTCTCTGTCTGACTCAGCTTATATGTGATCAGCCTGTCCCGACTTAACCCTAAGCGATTATCCTCCCAAATACACTTCTTCATGTACTTGCTCTTACCAGGAAATGGAGATTCCATTTTCTAATCACTCACTTTATGAACTTGGGTTTAATCCTTGGTATTTTTTCTTTCTCTTGAACCATATGCCCAATCTGTCAAAAAGGCATTGCTTCGAATGTACAGAATCTCATCTTTTCTATGGCTATGACTTTGATCGAGCCACCATCGTGTTGCACCCACATCAGTGTCTAATCCCAATTAATATTCCTGCCTCCAGCCTTCTCCATCCACACAGAGTCCACCCCCACACATACAACCATTGTAATTCCTTAACACTTAAAGGACACCTATCGCTTAGCTTGAACAATGTCTCCCTCGCCGTCTGATGAAAAACCAAGCTTTTCGCACCGTTCTTCAGGTCATATATGACCTGGTCTCTCTTTCAGTTCTCTTCTGCAATTTCCTTCCCACTTACTCCATGCCCAACCATGTCCACCTTGCAATTACCATTTAAACAAGAAAAGGCAAGTGTCATAGTACACGCCTGTAATTCCAGCCCTTGGGAGGTAGAGGTAGGAGGATCAGGAGTTCACGGTCATTCATAGCTACATTGTGAGTTCAGGATCATCCTAGGCTACAAAAGGAACAACACCAACTGGCTCAGTTGTGGGGAGAGTCACTAATCAAAGAGCAGAAGAAATGCCAATGGTTGGTTCTACATATAGAAGGAATGCCAGACTCCTAAGAACAAAGCTAGAAAGACAGGCAGAGACAGTTTTGATGGACATGTGAGGGGAATGTAGCAATGTTGGAGGTGGAAGGCAGGTACAATTCAATGAAATTCGTGTTTTAGAGCCCTTCAGCTAGTGTGGTAAGTGGGTCAGAGAAGACCAGGGTAGAACTATCAGAACTAGCTAAGCCTCAGGAACATTTCAGGTAAGAAATGATGGTTCCGTGAGCTAACAAACCAGAGATGGGAATGAGAGAAATTCTAAACATGGAATTCTAAAAATCAAAGGGCGGTAGAGGGAACTGGAAAGGATAGGAGGCAGGGTGAAAGGCTTCAACAATGGCTCCCCAAGCCGGGCGGCGGTGGCGCACACCTTTAATCCCAGCACTCGGGAGGCAGAGGCAGGCGGATCTCTGTGAGTTCGAGACCAGCCTGGTCTACAAGAGCTAGTTCCAGGACAGGCTCCAAAGCTACAGAGAAACCCTGTCTCGAAAAACCAAAAAAAAAAAAAAAAAACAATGGCTCCCCAGTTTATTCACATAACAGATGGCAGAGTAGTCCCTAACTGAGGGATACCGGAAGAAAAACAGGCTTGGCGGGGATGCATTAAGCATTCAACCTTGGACTTCATAAACCTGAGGAAGCTTGGAGATGGAGTTCATGTTATTCTAGACACAGAAATGAAGTTCTGAACTTAAAAATCAGTGTGCACTAAAAACCAAAAAATTGTGTTCAGGGGTGACTCTAAAGAATATAATGAAGCCTTGGGAAAAGTGAGCTGTACAAAATTTTGCACGAATTCGGGCTAAGTCATATCTTAACCAGCCTGTAATTTCAGAGTCAACTTTTAAAACACAAGTACATCATTGCAATCTAATTCTTACAGAGTCAAGTTATTATGGCAAATATTTTCACAATTTTATAATTATTTATTTTTGGTTGGTGGATTTTCCTGTCCTACCAGCCACTCCCCAAATAACCATGCAGAGACTTAATATTGATTGTAAATGCTCGGCCGATAGCTTAGGCTTGTTTCCTTAGCTAACTCATATAACGTAAATTAATTATTTAATTTAGTTATGTGCTGCCCCAAGACTCATTTACCTTATGTAAGTACTCCCCATTCTGTTCATTCTGCATCTCATGGCATCTCCTCCACCCTTTTCCTCCCCAGTATTCTCTCTGCCCCCCCCCCAAATCCTGCCTAGCCATTGGCCAATCTGCTTTTTAGTAACAATGAGAGCAACACATCTTCCTAGTGTACAAAGGGATTATTCCACAGCAGCTGTCCTTCTCCTTTTTCCCTCCTTGTCTCTTCTGGGGCAAATCATGCATGTGGCATCAACAGCTCCTGCCATTCTATTAACACAGAAACCATCAAGACAGAGAATGTGTATGACAGCATCCTTAGGACCTTTCTTCGCACTGACATTGTTAGAGAGAGGCTATACCATGCCAGCTATAGCAAAAGTTAATGCCATAGGACCTTAATTTTCAGCAACTTGTAAAAGCCCGAATGGTCCTGGTCCTGTACTATGTGCTATACAGTAGTATGGCTGTAGTGCCCATGCCACTACAAGATGGTATGTGAGCCGGGAACTAAGCTTCAGACTTAAAAATACATAGACAGAGACACACAGAGAGACATGGACACGGGTCATCCTTGATACAGGAATGCCAATGCCCCGTTTATTGTGCTCAGGGGCAGCAACTTATATAGGGGTCCTTAGCCATGCCCAGCTCTCAGGATGTTTCAGCTGTAGGTCTTCTCAGCCTGGCATCAAAGTCTCGTGCTCAGAGCAGCTGCAGGCAAAGAAATTCAAGGGGCCAGGGATCTATAGCTCCCAACAGCAACCCATTTGCCTCAGAATGACAGCATGAGAGAATCTAACAAATTACGTGTGTCAGGAAACTTCAGAAAGTGTATGTCTTCAACCCAATGTTCAGTCACATTACTTATAATAATTCTACTTTTTAAAGTCTCTGGGTTATAGCTATGTATCAGTCATGGCTCTCTAGAAGAAAACCAAAGGAATGAATATACACCAAAAATAAGGTTGAATTAGATTAGCTTACATCATACAGTCTTGGTTATCCAGCAACGACCGCCATACACCAGACAGTCTGAGAATCCAGTAACTTCTCTTTCTAGTGGCAGTGTGCCTTGGCATTCTCAGTCTGGCACGGAAGGCCTGAAGGAGTCTTTGAGAGTCAATGGACGTCAGTCCACACTGAAAGCCTCAAGAAAGTGGGTAGGAGATCAGTGAAGGTAGTGGTTGCGGCAGTAGAGGAGATGAACTTGCCAGCAAGAAGAAAAACCAAAGTTTTTGTCTTCTAACTCCTTTTATCTGGGCTGTCTGTGAGAAGGAACACCCACAGTAGCATGATCTGGTTAGGAAAATCCCTCTAAACTTGGAATTTTCTACCTCAAGACCTGGCTATACCACTCTTGGGCACATACCCAAAAGACTCTGTATCCTACTACAGAGACACTTGCTCTTCCATGTTTATTGCTGCTTTATTAATAATAGCCGGAAATTAGAAACAGCCTAGATGTCCATTAATAGATGAACTGATAATAAAAATGTGGTACATTTGTACAATCAAATATTATTCAGCTGATAAAAGAAATTCATGAAATTTGCAGGTAAATGGATTGGGCTAGAAAAAAAATTATCCTCATTGAGGTAAACCAGATTTGCCATAAGACAAATATTGTATGTTTTCTCTTATATGTGGATGTTAGCTTTTAGGATTCAAGAATTGTGCGACAATCTGTATAAACACGGAGGTTAGTTACAGCATAAAGGACTTGGGCAAGGAATCTCAAAGGAAGGGAAAATAGAATCTATAGTTATGCAGAGATGGGAGAAACGGGAGTGGGGGGATTAAAGGGAAAGGTGGGTGAAAGAGGAGGGTAAGACAGGGAGCCTGGAGGGTCAACTAATACTAAGGGCTATACTACTACTTAGGGTCATACTACTACTACAGAAGCATTGTAAAACATACACATACACAGAAGAAATCTAAATGGTCGCCAGATAATGGGGGCGACAAAGCTCCAACCATACATCTTGTGGAACCAAGTAGAACCTCCAGGACTGGGTTACATCTAGATGAGTCATTGGCCAAAAAGACCCAATGCAAACCCCCAAATATCTCAGGCCATTGCCAGGGCTATTGGTTGCTCTCCACAACTGGACAATAAGGCCCTATTGCAGAAGACAACATTTACATATATCATTGAACCCAGAGAAGTTGAGCTGGTGCCTGACTTGATGTTCCACTCCCACTGAATAGCATTCATGGTACTGGAGGGTATTCTGAGCACTACAAGAAGAAAAAAGAAACCATCAACTCAGCTACAACTGCTGTGACCTACAACAGTGAGCTGCCTGCAAAATATTCTGGTGCCAAAGTGGCCCAAAAGTTATGGGAAGTAATGAACTATACCCTGGTTGGATATAAGGCCCATTTCATGAAATAGAATCCATGTCTGACACTGTGTAGGTAGCCATGAACCTGAGAATGTATAGGCCATGGGCTTAGGGGGAAATCAAACACTGTTGCAGTGCTAAAAGAAAGATAACAATAAGATGAGACCTAAAGACATTCTGCTAGATTCAAGAGATCAATGTCTCTCCTGGTCTTCATCAGAGAAGCTTCCTTTGCCCTAGGTGAAAAGTAACACAAAGACCCACAACTGGACAGTATGCAAAAAGTGAGGGACAGCAAGTGAGAATCACCCAGTCCTAAATGGGATAACTGGTGTGGGAGGTCCTTCTATCTATGTGTTGCTTTTATTGGTTAATGAATAAAGAACTGCCTTGGCCTATACTATAGCATGGGAGGAGGAAGGCGGAGGCGCCACAGACAGACACTGGGAGCTTCACTCAGGTAAGCCAGAGCCACGTGGCAATACACAGATTAATAGAAATGGGTTAAATCAATATGTAAGAGTTAGCCAATAAGAAGCCAGAGCTAATGGGCCAAGCAATGATTGGATTAATATAAATTTAATTAATATAAATATAAATCCCACAGTTTCTGTGCGATTATTTCTGGGCTAAGCTATCGGGACCAACAAGTGGCCCCTCCTCCAACAGATGACCGTCAAACCCTTCCCCTCGGGGAGCTATGTAGAAGAGAAGCTGAAAAGACTCTAAGAGCTGGAGAGCATAGATAACCCCAAGGAAACAGCGCCCTCCATACAAAACAGGATTGTTGCACATATGAAGTCATAGGTCCATGGTAGCTTGTTTAGGGCCTGGGAAAATTTGAGCCAGATGGGGTACAGTTGGTTGTGTTTGTTATTTACTCTCTTGGGAGCGGGACTCACCACCCAGCTCCCAAATAAATCACACATGAATACTTATTCTTATTTATGAATGCCCGGCCTTAGCTTGGCATGTTTCTTCCCAGCTTTTCTTAAATTTTTCCAGCTATCTTTGCCTCAGGCCTTTTATCTTTCTCTTCTGCGATCTTATGTTCACTCTTTCTCTGTGGCTTGGGTGGCTGGCTGGGGGATTTGGGGGCTGGGGAGCTGGCCCCTGATGTCCTCCTCCCCTTGTCGTCCTCCTCTCTGCCTGCCAGCCCTGCCTACCCTTGCTCTGCCTCACTATCAGGGGTTTGGGACAGGTTAAAGAGTCCCAGCTTCACAGAGTTAAACAAACGCAGTACAAACAAAAGCAACACATCTTTGCATCATTAAACAAATGTTCCACGGCACAGACAAAAGTAACACACCTTAAAATAACATTTCCCAACAATGAGCTCCCAGTGCAGAGATAAGGAAAGAACACAGTTCCCATCCCTAACCAGGAAGATCTCTCTAATTGACAAGCACTTGCAAAAGACAAGTTAGTTTTTGTCAACAGAGTCTCACTGGGTATGTAAACCACCCTTAAGGGCAGGCCCCATGCCAACACAAAAGAAGTGCAATAGTAGATATTTTTGTAGATTTTTTTTTATATTGCTTGTTTGCCTTTTTTCTTCTTTCTTTCGTTCTTCCTTCCTTTTTTGTTTTTTTTTTTTTGTTTGTTTGTTTCCTCATCTTTTGCTTGTAATTTATGGTTTGTGGTTTTGTGGGGTTTTTTTTTAATTGTGCATGTGTTTCTTGTGGGTTTTCTTTTCTTTTTCATTTTTATTCTGGTTTGTTAGGTTGTTGTTGCTGTTGTTTGCCTGCTACTTTTGTCTTCTAAAGAGAGAGAAAAGACAGACAGGGCAAGAAGTTGGATGTGGAGAGAGGTGAGGAGGATCTGGGAATATATTATAAAAATATATTACATTATATATCAAGCAAGGGATGTCTATTACCTAATTCCAACAGATAAAAGAACTCAAATAAATACATGTATGGAAAAGTAGCCATATGATAGACCAACGCATTGCTTGGGTATAAATTTTGAGGCGTAATTTAGACATAGAATGAGGTCAACCAGGGATCAGGGAGAAGAACAGCCCTTTTGAAGTCAGAAACATGTGGGTTGAAACCTGACTTTCTGCTCACCACTAGGCTGCTTTTAGGAAGCCTGGCTGTGTCTGGCCTTCAGGCTCTTCCTGCGTCTAATGTGAAGATTTAACGACAATCGCGTGAGGTAGCTGGGCAGGATGCATGACTGACCATACACACCAGGTACTGTGTACCAAGTAATCGTCAGGGAACTCACGTGAGCTCCTTTTGCCCACACGCTCCTCACCAGGCACGGGTAAACAGTGTGGAGACAAATCACATCTGCACAAACAGACTACACTCAATCTCTTCAAAAATGCACAACGAATCTCTTTCTTTCATTTCCTAAGCATCAGCCTTCGCTAACTTATTATTATTTTGTCCCCACCCTTAACTATAGCCAGAATGTACTGGAATGGTATCTGTTTTTGAGCCATCACTAAGAGAGGTAAAAAGGGAAACCATTTTCTAACGATTTCACATCTAATCCTCTGACACTGACTAACTATGAGTCTTTATCTCGGATTGTACCTGTTCTTAGAAGTCACCTAATGGAACTATTTGTCTGTATGCGAATCAATACAACACACATGCCAGGTAACAAGGCAGAGCCAACTTACACAAAGCCGACGTGACAACTCCCCTTCTCTTCTCACCCTAAAAAAAAAAAAAAGCCAAGCATTTCAAGTGTTTCCTCTTTTTACTCTTGCTAGCTACCTTCCTAATTCTAGATACTATGATTGTCTCTGTTTCGATTTACCCGCTTTTGGGATTATCCGCTTAACCCCTTAGGTGAGTGTTTAAGACTTAAGCCATTCACCTCTATTCTTCTCAATGAGCTCCGTTGTTAGTTCCACTAGTTAACTTTAGATGTCTATTTAAGCCTTCATTTCTTATTTCATCGGCTCCTGGGGTAACCCTTTCAGCTTTATTTGCTAATGACCACGTGAACCACAGAAAGCTGAAAAGCTTTGATTTGTTTCCTTCCCTTGTCCCCGCAAAGCCTAGGCTACTGCCTGTACTCAGTAGGTCCTTGGTAAGTACTTGTTGAATAAATGGTGGAATGACTACATTGTAGGTATCAGCATTTCTGTCCTTTCTCTCTCCTCTGCATACTGTATCCTTCCTATCAGCTACACTTTACCTTCTCACCACCTAGTTTTGCCTTCCATGGTTTGTCCTCGGTGACATCCAAATCTTTGCTTCCCCACAGATAGTGTGCAGCTTACAGAGAGACACCAGCTAATGATCTGTCCCTAGTGTTTCGGGAAGAAGGACGGAGGGGTCCACAATGCCAGTCCTTCATTACAGACCTCAAACAGCTCGTTCCCTTGCTGTTGGCTCTGAGGCTAGAGCTGTCCAAAGATGCTGCAGGGCAAATCAGCTCCCACCTTATAACTTCATACCATCTATAAAGACAGCGATTCTCATTTTTAGTCTCCGGGGAGTTTACTCTATTTATTTGTTTGCAGATTCATCCCTAATGCCACTATGTTTCATATTGTTTGTTTGTTTGTATTTGGCTGATTTACTCTTGTTTTAGTAGATGTTGAAATAAGTGTGTGCTTTACATTTTTAAAAACCCGTATGCTTCTGACAGGAATCTATATGATACAGATGATTTGCGCTACACAGTTTCTAATTGCCTTTCTTGCTCAGAATATGACTTCACACACAAACTGTAATATAATCAATGTGTTGTTACTGATTCTTTGTTACATAGGCCAGTCCTGTGGTACATCTAGTAAGGTACATCATATTCTTTAAAAATCAGAAGATATGATGAAAAGGTAGAATCCCTTCACACACACACACACATGCACACACATTGCGGATGATCACAGATCCTACGTTATAGAGAATAGAGCAGAGGGTGGAGGGAGGAGGTGTGAATGGTCACCTGTAATATGACTTCTTCCCTACAATGACAGGAAACCAAGGTAATGATGTGGCCAGTACATTTTAAAGGGAGTGAGTCTTGAGAATTCTAGAAAGAAATATCTGAAGATTACATAGAGAGGAGCAATTCTTTTTCCAATATTCATTGGCTCACTTAACAAACATTGATTTGGAAGAAATGGTTTTTATATGCACCGATCATAACATATTACTCTCCCACCTATGTTATGTTTTCGGATGATTAAGCAAACCTAAGTCATTTGAAGACTAAACTTTGAAGATTTGGGCGATTTTGTGCTCATCCCAAAAGTACAGCGTTTATAGTCTTTCTGGAACATTTACCTGGAGCTGATGATGCTGATCTGGAAGCTGAAGCTTCACAGATCACAAGGTCGTGGACTCCTCCCTGCTTCAGTTTGGACTTGGTCTTTCCCCTCTTCCCCTCTGTTGTATACTGCAACTCTTCAGAAATACTTGAGCAGCATTCTTACACTGAAGGACTGCCATGTGTGAAGACTGCCATTTGCATATATCAAGAACCTATAACAGGGCTGGAGAGATGGCTCAGCGGTTAAGAGCACTGCCTGCTCTTCCAAAGGTTCTGAGTTCAATTCCCGGCAACCACGTAGTGGCTCACAACCATCTGTAATGAGGTCTGGTGCCCTCTTCTGGCCTGCAGGCACACACAGACAGAATATTGTATACATAATAAATAAATAAATATTAAAAAAAAAGAACCTATAACAACCAGATAAAGCAATATGATAGGCTCACTCAGGAACAAATGGAAACCTAGGATTCAAGATCATTTTTCTTGTCTTCAAACTTCATGCCTTTTTCTCTGAACCATTCCAGTTCTTCAACTGCTGTGAAATCATTCCTAAGACAAGCCTGAGCCCCCAAAGGCAGGCATGTCTCTCCCAGCAGCGGTTCAGTCTCCCTTCTGAGGTCTGCCTGGCTTAGTGACCAAGCATTGTCATCCTGAGAAACAGCAGGATAAGGTGACCGAGCGGAAATCAGTCAATTAAATCAGGCAAATAATAAAGTTAGGAACAAATAGTGATTCTGAACCAAACGATAATATGAATTAATGGTGGGAAATTGATAAGGAAAACAAAATGGATCTAAGAAACAATGATTTAAGGTTTGTCAGACTCAAAGAAAAGTCATTACTACCCAGGCAGCCTGCAGGCTAGCGACTTCACAATAAGTTGGGGGAATTTTATACAACTAGATCATTCTGTTTAGTCATGAGGATTATAAACACAGAATGAGCTTTGGTCCTGTCTTTCAAGTTCAAACTCACTTTTAGAAAATGGTTAGAAAAAAATTACCCAGACCCCAAAAGGTAAATATTGTATGTTTTCTCTTATACATGGATTAGCTTTTAAGCTGTCCATAGTCCTGCTACAATCCATATCCCCATAGAGATCAGGGACCCAGGAAGGCACTAGGGAGGAGAAGAGACTTCCTAAGGAAAGGGAAATAGAACGCACAGTTATGGAGAGTGGGGGGGGGACTGAAGAGGAGGATTAAATGCAGACAGGGAAGGATGAGGGGGTAAGGGAGGGACAACTAACACTAAGGGTCATTTGAGGGAAAACATACTACTGTAAGTCTCCTACAGTATGTGTGTGTGTGTGTGTGTGTGTGTGTGTGTGTGTGTGTGTGTGTGTGTGAAAGAAATGTAGCCAGAGCCACCAAATAATGGGAAGACAATGCCCCAACTAGACAATGTCTTTCACCACCAAGAGAAGCCTCCAGTGCCAAGAGCAGGTTACCTCTAGTTGAGGGAGCTAGGGAAGGTGGAAAGAGTGTAAGAGCCACAGGGGATAGAGAACCCCAAAGAAACCACGTCCTCAGAAGTCACAGAGACTGTGGCAGCCTGTGTGCAGGTTTGAACCAGTTGGGGTCCCAGTGCAAAGAGGGGGGAATGTGGGAACAAACTCCCATCCCTAATCAAGGAACTATTTCCCATTGATATCCTCTTGCAAAAGAAAAATTCATATCGTATTTTTGTAGAGTTTCTTTCTCACATATTGCTTTGTTTGAGCATTTTTTTTACCTTTCTGATTTTTTTGTTTATGTGATATGGTTTCTGATTTTCTGGGTTTTGTGTGTTTGTGTGTCTACAGCAGAGTTTCTTTTGGGGCTTTTTCTTTCTTTGGATTTTTGTTTGTTTGTTTGTGTTTAAAGGAAAAGGAAGCAAAGGCATGAAGCTGGTGGGTGGGGAGGTAAGTAGGATTTGAGAGAAGATGGGGGAGGAGAAAAATATTGTCAGAATGTATTGTATGAAAAGAAATTTCAATAGGAAAATGTTTCGGTGGCCTTGGGCATCGTGGCATTTAGAAAATCGCTTAGCCAGATGTAGGTCAAAGAACCGATGATGTCATGCTAACGTGTTGTGATAAAGAAAACTGTGCACAGAAAAAGAAGAAATGGATTTAAACCACATATGAAGAAGCACAGACTGTTTTCCCCTCTGCCGCCTCCCTTGGTCATTACAGTCACACAATGGGCATTGTTCTCTGATTTAATGAGTTGATTGACGTGCTTGAGGTGGCGCAACCAAAGCCATGTTTGAGCAACTCCATATGGATACTTTCCCATCAGTTAGGGCTAGCCTGGTGTCCACTAAGCAGGAGGTGTCCTGCTGTGTTTTCGTACATGTACACAAAAATGCCTACTACTTGATGGGACAAATTAGAAAACAGTTTTTTCTTTTTCCTTTTCTTTTACTCACTCATTCTCCTTTTTTTCCCATCAGACATTAAAATCCAACCCAGTCGTGATTCTGATTCAGAATCACTGATCTGCTGCAGCTTTAACTCAGACAGACCATGAATCATGATAAAATGATCGCCTAGTGTTTGTGCCAACACCCTGCCAGATCTACACAGGTTTCCAGGGAAGCTAAAAAGCAACCTAATCTATCAGATTGTTGTTATGACGTCCCTAACGTGACACTTATGATGGGTTACTTCCGTACCCAGGCTCTTTCTTGGAAAGAAATGGCCTTCAATGTTGTGGTGACCAAGAGGAAGCCATGACCCGAAAGAGATCCCGTGTGACTACGGTGTAGTTAGATACAAATAGAAAAGCATTCTCCTAATATATGAAGCATACTGTAGCAACACACTCCAGTATTCATCCAGTGTCCCTAATATCCTAAATGGTGTCAAAACAATAACAACAACAACAACAAAAACTCAGTGTGTAAAGCCCTACCAAACTCAGCTATAGGCAAATGTGAAGAGCAGGCTAGCAAACAGCTCTCCTACAGGCATATGAAGTAACTTTAGCCGGCTCCTGATCCCTCTCTGCCTCCTCTACCTACTGTCTCTCTACTCTGAGAACCCTCCCTCTGGTACTTTCAGGGTGAGGCTTTGTTCTCTACACTTTCCTTAACTTTACGCCAAGGAGTTAATCCAGTCTTTGAGCTCTGGCATCTGACCATCTCATGCTGCAGCTGGAATTCCAGTCAAATACGCGGTCGCTGTCTCCTCCGAGAGGGGTTGCCCGACTATTGGGGGTGGTGGGTTCCGTGTAATCAAGACTCTTTACAAGGGAGAGGAGGCAGGAAAGTGAGCCACGGAGATGTGATCAAAGGCGCAGCTGGGCAGACATCTGGAAACACTGCGGTGCCCACTTCTGAAGGTGGAGGTAGAGACCACAGGCCAAGGAATGCAGGCCGCCTCAAGAAAATAGAGGGCTGTGGATTCGTTTCCAGAATGTCTGAAAGAAGTACAGCCCTGTCAACAGCCTGCCCATCACACAGTTGGAATTCATTATAAACTCCTGACATCTAGACTTCAAGACTTTCCATTTGCATTGCTGAAGTCATTGTCAGAAGGTTCATTACTACAGTGATAAGTAGTAGCTCATAACTTCCAACGTCAAAAAGTAAAAAAAAAAAAAAATACTGTCAGCTCTTAGAAAATTGAGGATTCAAAGGTAGGTGCTATAGAACACACACACCTTTGATCCCAGCAGAGGCAGAGGCAAGTGGATCTCTGTGAGTTCAGTGTCATTTTGGTATATATATTGAATTCCGGGACTGGCAGGTCTCTGTAGAGAGAATGTGTCTCAGGGAGAAAGAAAGAAAATGAGAGAGAGAGAGAGAGAGAGAGAGAGAGAGAGAGAGAGAGGAAAGGATGGAAGGAAGGAAGGTAGGAGGGAGGAAGGGAGGGAGGGAGGGAAGAAGGGAGAGAGGAAGGGAGGGGGAAGCTGAGATTTCAGTCTGTGACTGCTCACTTTCTTTTTAAAGTAAATTTTTGAGATTATAATATAATTTTTATCAATTCCCCATTCTCTTCCTTCCACTAAACCATCCTATGTACCCCTACCTTCCTCTCTTACAAATTTACCCCTTTTTTCTTAACTTTCATTATATACCTATCATGTGCATGTATATATCCTAAATACATAAATACAACCTGCTTATTCTGTATAATGTTACATGCTTTCGGGTTCAGACAACTTGTTTTTTAAAACATGAGGATCCTGAGGACAATGACCACTTAGAAGTTTTGTTTTAGTTTGAGAAAAGACGAACTAAGTTTAGTTTGTATAGTATTTGAGCAGTGGTGAATGCATTATTCTGTTTTATAAAATAGTATTTTAAATCTAGTGGCTGTGGCCTTTCAGAAGTTTTGCCCATGCATAATGCTGACTGCACCAGGAGGTGCCCAAAGGAAGGGTCTTCTGCCAAGGAAGTTGACCCCATGGTAATTCAGCCACTAAGGACTGTCCACCCTCTACAGAAAGATCACTCACCTAACCAAGGACACCAATGCTGAACTTCAAATTCAAAAGGCCACTTCAGAATGTGGTGACTGGTTTTCCTTTACAGTAACATTTAATATCGAATGACTAACATTTCCAGAAATTATAATCACATTCTCACCTATTCAGAGTCTTCCCATATGAATAGACAGCTTCACCTAGCTTTATTTTTATATTAAAAAAAAAAAAAACAACCTCTTGATGATTCCATTGCGTGACTGAGCAGTCATTGTGGATAGGAAGAATTATTCCTTTTCAGGAGAAAAGTAAGCTGTCCAGGATGGTGGCGAAGATTCATTACCCCAGATGGTCTCCAAAGGGCCCGCTAGCCAAAGAGTTGTTTTCTCTGAGAAATGAAGTGGATTTGGAAACATGAGACAGTTTTAAACAGCTGATGTAGGCATATTCGTTCAAAGCATGAGCCAAGCCACTCTGCCCTTACTGTGGATGGGAGATTTTATGTGCATCACCACAGATTGGCACTGGGGACCCACTGTTTCCAGACATTAGTGCACACACCCTGTGTTACCTTGCGGAAGAAAAACATATTGTTTCTCAGTTCTAGAGGATCGAAACCCAAGACTGGAGAGTCAGCATAGAAGCAAACACATGTCAAGACCTTCTCCTCGATAGTAGTGGCTTGCTGGTGGCCTACATGCTAAGACTTTCTCCTAGATGGTCGTGGCTTGCTAGTGGCCTACACACCAAGACTTTCTCCTAGATGGTCGTGGCTTGCTGGTGGCATACATACCATGACTTTCTCCTAGATGGTCGTGACTTGCTGGTGGCATACACACCAAGACCTTCTTCTAGATGGTTGTGGCTTGCTGGTGGCATACACACCAAGACTTTCTCCTAGATGGTAGTGGCTTGCTAGTGGCCTACACGCCAAGACTTTCTCCTAGATGGCAGTGGCTTGCTGGTGGCATACACACCAAGACTTTGTCCTAGACGGTTGTGACTTGCTGGAGGCCTGGACCAGTCTTTGGCAGGGGCTGTATCGTCTTCCTCTCTACCTTCACCTTTATTTATCAGCCTCCTATATTTGTGTCTAACTAGTCACATTTTTATAAAGTTACCAGTAAGGTTGCATTAGAAGCCCTAGACTCTGGTCCAGGATGACCACATATTAACTGTGTCCATCTGTGACAGCACCGTCTCTGAATCTGGTCACATCCAAATGAATTGGAACTCAGATCAACAAATGAATTGGTGTGGTACAATTCAATCCATATGGAGTTTGGTCCATTGGACAAATCTACTAGAAAAATAGAATAAAGCAGGTTCCCCTGTTTACCTCTTGTGGTGATTGAAAGAAAATCTCACTATTAGGAGGTGTGGCTTTGTTGGAGTAGCTATTGCTTCATTGGAGAAAGTGTGTCGCTGAGGGGGTGGGCAGGCTTTGAGGTCTCCGATGCTCCTGTTGCACTCAGTGTAGCACACAGCTGCTTCTGTTGCCTGCCAATCAAGATGTAGAACTCTCACCTCCAGCACCATGTCTGCCTGCATGCTGCCACATTTCCTCTCATGACAATAATGGACTAAATCCCTAAAACTGTAAGCCAGCCAATGGTTTCCAATCATGTCCATGGTCATGGTATCTCTTCACGGCAGTAGGAACCCTACCTAAGACACCTCTCCTCTCTACCAAGTGCCCGGGCTTCTTGCTTTGGCTAGTTCCTGCCAGTGCTATACACAATCTTTCTCTTTGTTTCCCCTTCTCTCCCAGGGGGTTTGGACAGAAGAAAGTTCTCCCAAATTGTTCATTATTTAAGACTAAAAACTTATCTAACTCTGTAATTTCCATGAAGTCATTTGCAGAAAAGCCAGCAGGACCTGTGTTTGGCATTTGATTTGTTCCTCTTTTCCTTTACTTAACTGAAGCCCTAGAGGGTAACGGTGTACGTTCAGGAAATGTCTGTCTGTCCGCCTTTCCTGCTCTAACTGGCCTTGGAGTTGTTGGTATGCTTGTCTTGTCTGCTGGGTTGGAGGTTCCTAGGATGTGAGGTTTCTATGATACTCACCTTTACCCATCCTTCCAGTAGGTTCTTACCTGAGAATGAAACAAAGACAGCTAATTCAAACTAAAAAGGTACTTGAAATGTAACTTGGCATACCAAGAAAATGTGCTCTAAGTCACTCCTCTAAAACACAAGCAGAAGGTTAAAATGATTTATCTGTCTGAAATTCCTACTTTGTTACGTTTACATTGAACAGTACATTGTATGACTTTGTCTTTGAAACATTTCTTAGAAACGTCCTATGGATGGGAACTTGAAGGCAAGGGATGGGAAACTCCATGTACTTAGGAGCTCTGTAAAAGAGAAAGGAAAGGAAAGTTCTCCCAAACCTCAATCTCAAACAGGCCCTTGCAGATAAGATTTGCATTGGTAGCTGTTTCTGTTGATCTTTAGAACAATGTTTCCTGCCAGAGACTTACTTTGCTTCCTAGTTCCTCCATGGTGGGTTGAGGTTGAGCTCACCTATAGAACAATGGGAGACTGTGTTCTCCAGCAAGGAGGACGAATCCTTCATTCCCCTCCCCTGGGTGGATGTCCAGAGTCAATAGGAATGTGGTCGTAATTGCAGAGACTACACAGTACCTGGACCCTGACAGTTTACACAGTATCTGCTTTGGCTCTGGAAGCTGTATATGTGCATCTATTTATAACGTGCATTTGTTTATGTTGTGTGTCAAGGCATGTTTCTGCCATGGTACACAGGTGGGAGTCAGAGCACAGATTTCAGGCGTTTCTTTCCTTTTGCCCTGAGGTTCCGGAAACTGAACGCAGGTCTTTAGACTTGAGGATAAACGTCTTTAACTGCTGAGGCATCTCCCCCAACCCAGCTCTGAGTATTTGAACTGCATAATCAGATCAATTTTCTTTTCAAAGAAGGACAATTTCACTTAAGTAGCTATTCTGTGGATTCCACCGACTAAAACAAAGCCACAACCAGATGAAAGAACTTCTGGACCCTCGGGGTAAGGGCTGTGTTTAGTGGGGAGCAGGTCAAGCCAGTTCTAGATGTTCAGATTTGCTCAGAAGCAGAGCCCTGGGGGCAGATACCTGGGCTCAGGAATCAAGATCTTCCCTACTAAGCTGGCTGCTCCTAGACTCAAACCACCAACTCCATCCCTGCTAAGTGAACAGATACTGAGATTCAAGCACCAACTTTGCCCTTACCAAATGGGCAGTAACAACTCGATCCCTTCCAAGGGCACAACATATTAAAGATGCTGGCAGCAACTTTTCCTTCCCCCAAAGCTTTCTGTGATAATTGAATAAGACGACAAACCCTCAGGCTACCTTAAGGTTGACAGCTGCTGGGTTCCTGGTTGAATTCAGCTAACTACTACTATGCATGCTAGTTTGTTTCACTGAGTTAGGTATTTCTGACAAAGCCAGCTTTGTGGAGATGTAGTTCACATCCTATACACCTCTTTCATTTAATGTGTAGTGGCTTTACCATAGGCACAGAGTTGTAATCATGGTTACAATCGAACTTCAGAGCATGTTTCTTTTTGTGTATAATAAATTATTAGGTGCTTTTGTGGTCTGCTTGTTTGCTTACTTGTTTGGTGTTAAGGCAAAGTCTTACCATGTAGGCATGGCTGGCCTAGAACTCACAGAGAGTCACCTGCCTCTGCCTCCTGTTTAGGTGTGTGCCACCACACCACGCCTGGCCAAATTAACCAATCATTTTTAGGAGTTGTTTTCATCTTATGGTTTAGAATTCTCCTCACTCTATGTTTTGAACAGTGGCCTAATTAATATTTCTTTCAGCAGCTAAGTTGATTGTTTTTCTCTGAAATCAGAATGTTTCCTTGTACCCACTAGACATATTTTAAAGGGCTTGGGTGAGGATTGCATACTGCTCCTTACTGCCAGTTGGGTTAAAAGTAATCCCATAAACAGTGACCATTACCCATTTTAAACACTGAAGGTCTGGAGAACAGGCCTGGAGAGGAAGCGCTGAGAAGTATTCTGCGATTAAGGGAGTTCACTGATGTTCATTTGATGACTAAGTACAGGCTGACCCAAACCAGCCTCTCGTGGATTGGCACGCGGGGCCAAGGGTTCAGTGGCAGCTGGAACGCGAGTGTGAGCACCTGGTCAGGAAATGAATCTCCAAGCCACCGTCCTGAAGGCGAAGTGGGCTAGGCTGAAAATAAGACCAACTGGCAAACGAAGAACGGCGGGATTGTTTCGCAAACTTGCTGAGGTCCAAGTTAATTCAGAACACCCACAAACACAAGCCTGCCTGTACCCCACGTCTACAAACTGGAAGCACATGGGTTTCTCTTAAGTCGGTAGGCTCCTAACAGACTAAATACGCACGCTATGAAGAGCGTCCAGAAGTTTCATTGGACTACTTTGAAACCAGCTGCGTGAATATTCCTTGTGTTGGCTGCCTGCCCCACTCTACTTCTTTGCAAGAAAGACCACAGGATTTTTTTTTCACTTCTTGTATCTCATGTGGGTTGATGGAAAAACATTTCTAAAATTCAATGTTTCGACCATGGCTGGCTGTGACTCCCGGGAGCTAAAAATACACTGCCAGGCTATTTTTCTCTTCTGATAGATTCCTGTTTACTCAGTATTCAGTATTCCTCTCACCCTCGCTGGGGTAACTATTATCACAAGACAGAAAGTGACGAGCTGTAAGACGGCCCTGCAGGGGAGGCAAGCCACTTCTGTGGAAGCCTGAGGACTTGGGTTCGATTCCTAAAGCCTCCGTAAGGTGAAAAAAAAATGAGCTCCACGAAGTTGCCCTCTGACTTCCACATGCACACCCGGGGAAGCTCTCTCCTCACCAAGAAGATGCTGGAACCTGTTTGCGTTGCTTTGGGGAATGAAAAAAAAATGGTGAGTTTACAGAAGAAAACAACAGGGGCCAGATATCACGTACCTTGGCAATCCCCCTACTGGGTATGCACAGGAGGGCACAGAGCAGCAAGCGGCTCCAGCTTAACCTTCCACCCACATTTATAGCAGGTGGAAGCAACCCACACGTGCATTGATGGGGAAGCTGGTCAACAAGAAAGGGAAAGAACATTCTGATGGATGTTAAAACGCGGCTGAAACCGGGAAGACCCGCCAAGTCAAAGAAGCAGGTTCTAAGAAAGACAATTACTAGATAGTTCCACTTGTTCAAGTACCGATACTGTCTGACTCATTGGGATAGACATTACAGCGACCATTACCAGGACTGAGGTACTGACATGCTGAGCTGTTAACGTCTAATAGACAGACAGAGTGGCGTCCTAAGGAAGTGATGATTGTACCACAATGTCACTATACTTTATGTTGCAGGGCTATTATACATTTAATAATAAATACATGCCTAAAACTTTATCAAATAAAACAAAGATCAAATAGTTGAAAAATACTGTTTTGTGGTACTTAATGGGAAGGAACATTAAAATTCATGAAAAGGTCTTTTGTTTTTCTGATAGGATCTTGTATTAGTTACTTTCTATGGCTATGGCAAAGCACCATGACCAAGGCAACCCCTAATAGCAAGTGTTTATTGAACTGAGCTTACAGTTCCAGGGGGCTAAAGTCCATGACAATGGAGGATAGGCGTGGAAGCAGGCATCTGGAGCAAAGCGAGAGCTCACAGCCTGATCCACAAGCAGGAGGCAGATCACAAGAGGACCTCAAAATGGCGTGCAGTCTTCTGAAAGTCCACCCACACCATCATGCTCTCTCCTGCAAGGCTACGCCTCCTAATCCTCTCCCAAACAGCCACCAACTGAAGATTCAGAAGACTTGCGGGGAGCATGTCATTCCAACCACCACAGAGCCACGCTGTCAGGCCAGTCCAATAATGAGTAAATCTATTGTGTGAGTCAAAGCGTGGTTTTTGCCATGGGACACTTGTGGAAGTCAGAGCATAGTTTTCAAAAGTGTTTCTTTCCTTCTGCCCTGTGGTTTTGAGGACTGAAGACAGGTTTGGGGCTTGGGGATAAATGTCTTTGCCTGCTGAAGCATGTAACCCACCCAGATATGGATAGTTTGCGATGTATTCAAAAAATAAATATAGTTAGGAGAATGAGAAATATCCTGAAAAACTACAAAAGAACTTGCCTGCACATTTTACAAAGTTAGAATTGATCCTGAACTATAAATTTCTAGATCTTGGGAAGTACAAGATAATAAAGACAAGAAGTCATTTCGATGCGAAGGGGGTAATAAAAACCAAGAAATCATTTGCATGTGAAGTGGGCATTCAATAAGTTACTGTTTAGCAAGCTCTCATTGTGTGCTATGTATTATTTTAAGCCCTTTATATACATTAACGTGTGAGCCTTGAAAAACACCACCAGGAAACAGTTCCAATCTCCCTGGTTTTGCATATGGCCAATCAGGTTTGTTCAGTTGTTAAGCAACAGAGCCAGAATTTGGACCCAGAAAGTCTGACTCCAAGATCTTATCTTTTAATTATCCTACACTATTTTAACCCACCAAGAACTCAAACACAGACAACTGACCGAAGCCGGGCCTCACTTTATATGGTAGAGCTTAATTCTAGATAGTTTAAAAACACACGAATGAAACCAAGAAGCACCAGGTGGAAATATATTAAGGGTTAAAATTTTTTGTTCTTTAACAATGTCAACCATGTTACAAAGTATTCTGGCCATCACCCAGCTCTCTTTCAACCCCGAATTGCACCCATTAACCTTCTTAGACTTTTCAAAGTCTCAGTGTGACAAAGCCTCTTCACAGATCGCATAAAGGATTGCAAGTCACAGATCAGCCTGGAGCACCTAGCCAAGATCCTGTCTCAAAACAGCCAGCGAAGACTTACAGACCAGGTTCCGCAGCATTTAAAAGCATCATTAAAGTCATCTGAGCAAGGAAGTAAAGTCATAATCACAGTGCATACAACAGGTCTCCAGAAAACAGATTTTATATATATATATATATCAAACCGAGGGCCATAAGCAAGCCTAAGGAAACAAGCATGTACATTTCATAAAAAATGAGAAAAACGGCCGGGTGTGTTGGCACACATGCCTTGAATCCCAGCCTGTGGGAGGCAAAGGCAGGCAAATCTCTGTGTGTACAAGGCCAGCATGTTTCTCATAAGAAGTTCCAGGCAAGCCAGGACTACATAGTAAGACTATCTGGGGGCAAAGGGTAGGGGGAATGCAGGATAAGAGATATAAAAAGATGTTTAAAACTGACAATGTATTAAGGACGTTCACATTTGATTGAAAACTAATGCTCATTTATCTCACTGGCAGAGATATAGCTGACTGGTAAAATCCACTGTTTGCAAAGCTGTAGAAAAAGGGCTTTAGATTGAAGCTGAGTGCTAACGTGTGAGCCCTTAGATTGGATGCAAGCCTTACGAAGTGAAAAATAATAATAAAAACCTTATGAATGGACAGCTCTCCGTTTTGTTTTTTTTTGTTTGTTTGTTTAAGAGAAGGTGTAGAACGACACACGATACAGTTTCTCTGAAGAGACTCCTGGCGCTCCAGAATTTCACGTATAACATGGGAAGTCTTCCGAAGATTTTTTTTTTTTTTTTTTTTTTTTTTTTTTTTTTTTTTTTTTTTTTTTTTTTTTTTTTTTTTTGCAGAGATCACTGCCCACTGTGCACATAAAATGTCATCACGGCCCTGTTCAGAAGGGCAATGTAAGCTGAAAACAACCCCTCTACTCTTTGGTAAAGAACTAACTAAACAAAGTGGCAGTGGACCATGGAACCGACGATGTGTTGACAGGGAATGACGCTGGTTCGAGGAAATACACTGAGGATCCTGGATAGCAGAGCGTGGCCACAGAGGTCTAAAGCCGCATAAAGAAACACGTGTGTACCTAAGAGGATACTCCATGCAATGTCCGTGGCATTTACCATGATATGGAGAGATTTTTCAATGAGCTTTCCTGCCAAACAATGAAGCAGAACAGAATATGAAGATGTGGCTTTTCACGAGTCCATTGTTAAGCAAGATGCAGGGTCTCAGTGAATTAGTGTTGGTAGTGATGCCAGAGTTGTCTTTGTTGGCTTGTTTGTTTGCTTGTTTTTGAACGGAGAGTGTATCTACTTTCTAGAACTCTCCTCTTCTACAAATGCAAACTAGAAACAAGAATAATTTGCAGCCGGGCGGTGGTGGCGCACGCCTTTAATCCCAGCACTCGGGAGGCAGAGGCAGGCGGATCTCTGTGAGTTCGAGGCCAGCCTGGTCTACAAGAGCTAGTTCCAGGACAGGCTCTAAAAAAGCTACAGAGAAACCCTGTCTCGAAAACCAAAAAAAAAAAAAAAAAAAAAAAGAATAATTTGCCAGCCAAGTGGTGGCAGTGCATACCTTTATCCAACCCAAGGCCAGCCTGCTCTACAGAGAGAGATCCAGGACAGCCAGGGCTACACCGAGAAACCCTTTCTTGAAAGAACCAAACCAAAACAAAGCCCCCCAAATTAAAACAAATCATTTGCTCATCAAGAGATGAGGGACAAGTGCAGTGTGTACACGCTCCAGGGAGGGGCTAGAGAAGTGTGTGCACGCTCATGGGAGGGACAAGTGAAGTGGGTGCACACTCACAGGAGGGACGAGTGAAGTGTGTGCACACTCAAGGGAGGGATGAGTGAAGTGTGTGCACACTCACGGGAGGGATGAGTGAAGTGTGTGCACACTCACAGGAGAGGCTAGTGAAGTGTGTGCACGCTCCAGGGAGGGGTGAGTGAAGTGTGTGCACACTCCAGGAAGGGACAAGTGAAGTGTGTGCATGCTTCAGGGCTCTTGCACAGGTTTTATCTCCGCCTCAAACTTTCCAGTGAACTCTGTATTTTGCAAGGCACTGCTGTGCCCCGAGCCTAGCTCAGAACATTTCACAAGATCTCCTTATCAGTCCATTAACTTCAGCATGTGATGTTTGCCTTCTCCAGAGCACAGATTGTCTGCTGGGGTCAGGGCTTTTGAACTATAGTTACATACGGACTGTGAGCAGAAATGGTCTCTAATTAGTAACTATTAACATGAAGTGCAAAATACAGGAAAAGAGCAATAGGTGTCAGGTTCCAGTAGAGGGGAGAGAAAGAGCTGACTGAGACTGTTTAAAAAGGCAAAAGGTCTAGATTCTGTGCATAAATTATAAATACAATTGTAGACATCTGTGATCACATAGCTTCATGGTGCTGGTCCTCCCCTCCCCTCTCCCCTCCCCTCCCCTCTCCTCTTCTTTTCTTAAACCAGGGAGTGTCTCTTAGTAGTTCCAAGTTGTTTCCCTTTCAAAGTCTTCTGGAGCCTTCTCATCTTTAGTTGGTGTGTCCCATGTTTGGATGGGTGTGATTTTCACACGCTCCTCCAGCCAAGGAAAGCAGCATCACGTGAGAGCCGTGAGTCCCACCCTGTCAGAGTCAGCACTGACAGGTCAGTTCATGTCTGACTGTTTATTTAATAATCTCAACAAAATTCAGCTTAAAAATGTTTCCAGTACGTTGCTGAGCATAGATCACCGTCCTGAACCGACATACTACGTAAAATGATTTATGTGCTTTCTAGTTTGAAGTTGTGTTACATAAACCATTTTAAAAGTTGTGTCATAAGAAAGCATTTATTTGTTAAAAATATCCGAAGCTCAAAAGTTTTGATAAATGTAAAATATTGGAGAACATGGATAAAACACTTTTGGGGAAAGGAGAAAAACACAAGACGACTGGAATCTCAGTTCCAGAGTAGAAAAAACAAACACTAGATAAAATAAGCTACGAATTAGTCAGTGAGTCTGCAAGTGGTGAAAACTGTTTATTTGTTAGCAAATAAACAGTAGAACAGTAAATTAACACCCGCTAATATTACATCTCCAGTATCTTGCATATAATTCTACAACCTGAACTTTTCCTTCCTTTCTAAGCAAATACACGTGTGATTTTACTGCTTTTAAAAATAATACTTTCAATGTATTTTGGTTCTATTCTCCTCCCCTAACTCCTCAAAGATGCCACTCCCTCCCTAGCCACCCAACTTAGTCTTCTCTCTCTCTTTTTATTAACTTTATCAAGTCCAATTTGGGTTGCCCAGGTGTGAGACCTGCCCTCACCTCTGGTTAACCAACTAAGAATCACCATTAATGATTCTTTCAGCAGCTATCGAAGGCCAGTGGATCCCCAGAGAGGGGTAGGACTTCATACCCACACCCCCCTAAGCAAATGCAGTTTTCACTTTCACAAAAGAAAGCAAAAGTAATCATTTACATGTCTTTACCACCCCACAATACTAGCCTTTGAGGGAGCCCGTTTCACTATTCCTAGGTGTACGGTTCTAAACAGACAAGGGAAGTTGTCTTAGACACTGAATCATTGACCTCATTAACAATTGTATTTAAGAATGAACTTGCTAATATATACACGGGGAACAAAGAGGTAAATAGCACGATCCGCTAGGACTAATTATATCTAATTCTCAATGCTACTAACATTATCTCTACTGCTTGGCTTAGTGACGTAGGGCAACCTTTCTCTCAGTGGCTCACTACCCCAGATAAGTAACTCATCTCTACCCCTTTTCTACTTCTTCTCCCAGCTTTTCCCACTATATGTTTGCGGTTTATTACATACCGTAGTCTCAAGTAATAAGCCTCAATGTCCTTTATTGTTTCATGAATTCATACAGCATCTCAGTTTTCTCTCAGAACGTTGAGGATGTAGGATTGATGTACGTACGGTACTGTATACCTGTGATGCTAGCCATCTGGGCACAAGGGCAGGAGGCTTGTGAGTGGGAGAGCAATCTGGACCATGTAGGGAGTCCTACCCTAGTCTGGGCTACACAGCAAGACTGTGACTCAAAGCCAAGCTCTCAGGTTTTATCAACTACACAATGATTTAATTGATCAATATTCTGGCAAGTTCTGTCCTTATTTCATGAAGTCTTCTGTTCATTCATCTTATTAAAATCCTAGGGAGTTGCATAGTCATCTGCTTAATTTATAGATAACATTTCTTCTTTGATCTTTGGATAGCGTAACTACAACTCTTGAAAAGAAACTGTATTTTCTTCCATGAATTATCTGTCTTCTTTGATCTGGTCTTTTCTTTATGCATCTGTCGCTGCTATCTGGTGTCTTAATTTCTCAGATTTCTGATCATCTTCGATTATCTGTTCACACTTATGAGAGAGAGAGAGAGAGAGAGAGAGAGAGAGAGAGAGAGAGAGAGAGAGAGAGAGAGAGAGACTAAGTTGATTAATTCATTTAAATGCCTTCAGCTGTTGAGGAAGTTGTGTTTTCTTAACTGGCATCCTGTGAGGGAGAGGATTGTGAGTAAGTGGGCAACTCAAGTCAGTAGATGACCTTTAGGGCACAAAAGTCGTCAGACCTTCACTGTGACTCTCGATCAGGCCATTCTCTTGACGCCTCGGTCTCACCGGAGTGTGAGCCCCTCCCGGGGGCCCTTCTCTAGAGGACCTCAGTCTCACTGCAAGCCCCCCAGTAGAAGTCTTCATTTCTTTTTTAAATTTATTTATTTATTAATGTATACAATATTCTTTCTGTGTGTATGCCTGAAGGTCAGAAGAGGGCACCAGACCTCATTACAGATGGTCGTGAGCCACCATGTGGTTGCTGGGAATTGAACTCAGGACCTTTGGAAGAGCAGGCAATGCTCTTAACTGCTGAGCCACCTCTCCAGCCCAAGTCTTCATTTCTTTATCTTCTATTTGCACATGTCACCCAGTCAGTGGCACTGCGCATGTGCGATAACATCAGTTGTTTTAGATAACACAGCACTCGTGCCGTCCCCACTAACTGAGCTGTAATCCACACAGCTCCGTGAACTGTGCCTTATGCCTGTGCTAGGTTTATAAACCGATATTCCGCTATCTGTTTTCGAATACGGAACACTGTTTTAGAACAAGCAGAGAACGGTAGATTGTGTTGAAGCAAAGAATATCCTCAGTTCTGCCATACGAATTTAAGAAACATTTAAAGCAGCCCCTGGACTAAAAGTGATGATCCCCAGTGAGAAAGATGTCACAGATGTCAACATCCCATTGTGCAAATGGAACGGAAGTTCAGGCCCAAGAATATGGTGTGGGAAGTCCTTCATACATACGTGCTGCTTTTATAGGTTAATGAATAAAGAAGCTGCTTTAGGCCAATGGTTTAACAGAACATAGACAGGCTGGAAGAGATAGAGAGAGTAGGCGGTCACTGTCCTTTCTGCGTGTATACATGAACATACATGAAGCTTTGTAGAACTAACTTTCAAAAATCTATAATAAGTAAGGGAAAGATAACATTGGCATTTACCTTGAATTCTTTTCCCTTGGAAGTAAGTTGTATCTTTTCTTCTGTGGTTTATGACCTCTCCAGCCATTGATAATTGGCTAGGTTTACAGTAACAACCATGAATTCTATCCTATCAAGCCAGCATTAAGTCCAATTAGAAAGCTGTTGCTTATCTCCTATGTAAAAATACCACTACTGTACTTTTGAGGATATCTTTCCAGGCTGGTCTTATTGAAATTCATAGGTTTTACACTTGGGTAGAGCTACAGATTACCCCTGTACTTTAAAAACTTGCAAAGTATATTCTGATACTATGAGATCCACTCCTCTGGAACATTCTTATATTGGTCTCACACTAACTTGTAAAACTGTATATGGCAGTAACTTTTATTTGATCTTATTTACATGTCTGAAATGAAAGTATGCTGTTGGCTAGGATTCCTTCCAAGAGGCATTTTATCCTCAAAGGCTCTAGACAGAAATTTTGGTAGGATGGTTTAAAAAGAAAAGGTTAGAATCTCCAAGGCCTAGTTGCTGGGAGTAACATCAACATTTTTGTGCCTTTCTAATAGAGTCCAAAGAAAACAAAAGGCTACTCTAATATGAAAAGATAAAGAAATACTTTTGAATTTTTAAAAATATACAAAAACATCAAACAAGGAATTCAAGAATGAAAGAAATTTCAGTGACTACCTTTTCAGACAATTTACCCATTTGGATTGAAAGTATTCAATTTTATTTTATGTAAATCAAAATATATACACAAAATCAATGCCTATTTTTTTTAAAAAAAAAAACAATAATCAGAATTTAAGATATTAACTGTGAAACACATTTAGGTAGAATGGTGAACATTGTAGAAAAGTGAGTCTCTTTTGGTTTGTGGAACCAATCATAATTACTTCTCAGTGCATTGGCATTCCACTTTCACAACTCTTCCTACACCATTTTTTCTAAGTTTTGTGTTTGTTTGTTTGTTTTCATTTTCAAAACAGGGTTTCTCTCTGTAGCTTTGGATCCTGTTCTGAAACACACTCTGTAACCTATGCTGGTCTCGAACTCACAAATATCTTTTGCCACTACAGTGCTGGGATTAAAGGCATGTGCTACCACTGTCTGACACTTTTTCCCACTTTTATTGTGAAAATTTACTTGTTTTTCTTGTAGTCTCTGCTGAGAGATGGTACCTAATAAATATTCTTCAAAGATAAAAAAAAATCTATAATAAGTGACCTAGGGTATTTTAGAGTTCAGGCCATACTGTCGGGGATAGTAGACTTTTTCATATCGTATTCTAGAAAGGATAGTTGTGCCATGATAGAGTTTTTCTTTAGTATTGTGTAATATTGATGTATTAGCGTCAACTGGATGCAAATGTTCTCATTGAATTCTAAGGTATTTAAGTAAAAGGCATTTAAGATATTTGAGCAGAAGGAGTTATTATTTGAACACCAATTGTTTGCCTTGTATTATTCATTTAAGTGATCGTAGCCATTTTAACGACTTGGCAGTGCACTTTTCTTCTAATAAAACACAATAAGGAAGATGTTCAACTAGAAACCCTACCCTAACTTGCACAAGACCAGGAAAAAAAAAGAACTCCCCTGCGCTTTGATATTTAATGTGTCCGTTCTCTCGATAACACGCATGTTCCCTTGTAGATCTGGAAAGTGTGAACAAGTCTACATATGAGGACAAGGTCCTTTCATTTGTAAAATGTGAGCAATGTGACCGGTCCAGACCTCTTAGGTTAATGTGCACATGGTGCCACAAGATTCTAACATTTCTGCTCTGTTCTTGAACTCCATCTTGTACAGCAGACGTATTCTGGAAGGAAAGACCGAAAGAAGAAGGAAACCGCCATAGAACAAGCTGTGCCACTGAGCTGCAGTTATTGGGAGTTTGAAAGAAGAATACTTTGAGGAAAAAGATAAAACTCAGGGTTTTTTTTGTTTGTTTGTTTGTTTTATTTTCTTCGGGATTTTCAGTTTGCTTTTCGGTCTTAGCTGCAATCTTAGACTAAACTTATTTCCTTTTAAAATTCTTATTGGCTTTTATTCATGTGCATGTATGTGTCAGTAGGTGCATCACATGTAGGTAGGCGCTCTCAGTGGCCCTCAGAGGCCAAGACTGAGCTGGACCTGTGGGACAGGAGCTACAGGCAGCTGTGTCGCCGATGTGAGTGCTGGGGGGGTAGCCAGGGTCCTTTGCAAGAACAGCAAGTGTTCCTAACTCCCTTCTACTTCTTTTTTAATATTTATTTATTATGCATATAATGTTCTGCCTGCATGTGTCCCTGCAGGCCAGAAGTTGGCACCAGATCTCATTACAGGTGGTTGTGAGGCACCAGGTGGTTGCTGGGAGTTGAACTCGGGACCTCTGGAAGAGCAGCCAGTGCTCTTAACCGCTGAGCCATCTCTCCAGCCCCTGCAATTTATTTCTTATCGTGCTAAAATACAGTAGGCAATTTGGGTACTTACTCACCCATGCTATAAATCTTTAAAATGCTTGATGAATAGACCTACAAGTCAATATGAACATGACTTCTGTCACAGATCATTCAGCAGAGATAAAAATCTTGGCAAACAGAGTATGGTGATACAACAGAACGTATCTCTTCAATTTCATTGAAAAGCAGTTTTAAGAATGAATGAAATATTTACAACGGTTGATTCCAAGGACTCGGAGAATGGTAGGGGAATGAGAATTTACACTCAGATTCCACAGTTTTCTCCTTCTTCAAAGAGGAGCATATTATCTTTACAATTCAGGCAAACTTTCAAAGTCATTTTTAAGTATCATTGTTTAACCCAACAGTACTAGCAGCCCGTGAAATAAAGGAATGAGATTCCAAATATTTTGACATATGATAGGTGATAAATATATAAATTATGTGACATTTATAGTGCTTTGCAATAAGTTTAGTAGCTTAAAATATTCATCGCAAATGTTTGCCATGCTTTTTCTGGTTCTCCCAACTTTGTAATTCTGTGTAAATTTCTCCTCACAATCACTAGCTTTATGAAACTACATCCTCTTGTTCACAAACCATATCATTAGAGAACTGTAATTTAAAAAGGTAGCCTATCATAGCATGTGTATGTATGTGTGTGTGTGCACATGCATGTGTGTGTGTTTCAGCTTAATTGTCATTATTTAAGAATTCCAGGTTCTGTCAACAGAGGGCCGAGTCACATGACAAATGGGTCACACACACTTCCCTGAGAGCCCCGACCATACCGTGTTCCCTACTAACAGGCTTTGGGTGTGGGTACCATCAGAATTCCTGGTGCACTGTTTTTTCTTTGTAATATACTGGAAAGTAACTTCTTACTTGCACAAAGGGTAAAGGTTATTGAATATCATGCCTCTTAAGTTTGTTACTAGGAGCTGGGGGACAGGTAGGGAAAATGGAGGAATGGAAGTTGGAGTGTTTCTTTGAAAGTAAACTGAAATAAAATGGATTAGAAAGACTATTCCATTTCCCCCCTCATTTTTGGAGTCTGGAGGGATGGAAAAAAGTGAAGACTGTAAGGAGATGAGCAGCGATCAGAGAAGAGGAAGGGGGTCAGAGGGAGGGAAGGGAGGCAGAAAAGCGGGTGGATTGGAGGATAGGCCCGTGCTCTGTATAGGCCTGAAATCATCACAACAAACCAGATTGTTTTATGCAAGTAATGGAAATTAATAAAAGGATGACAGGAAAAGCTAGGGCTTCTTCACCGTGCTTGAGATAAAACTAAAGGAGTTTGTGCCAGAAGAAGCAGCTAAAAAAGCCTACAGAGGATGGAAAACACATGAAAAAAAAAAAAAACCATAATGAATGTGTTTTCAAGTGGATACAAAATGGGAAATTATTTCTAAAATATAATTACATACAAAATAAAAGAATACTTTTCTACTTCGAATTCACCGTGCTGTACTGTCCCACTAACCCTGAAGGATTTGGAGCTATTTCTCTTTGGGGGAGCACGCCTGAGTCAGAGTCCCTTTCTCCTCCCCAGTCGCCCAACCCTGCCCTAATTCTAAACCCTCAGGCAGTAAACAGCCAAAGCTCTCAAAGACCACAGTCACAATTCCCTTCATTTTTCTCCTCTTCCAGCTCAGCACAGGCGCCAGAGCCTGCAAAGATAAGAGCGGTTGGCTGTAAAATTTCTGTTAACCCACGACTCCACGCTCCTTCCTCCTCCCCTGGGGCCTCTTCTTGTGGGTCCAGCATTTGGCAACCTGCCCATATTAAGACCCTGGATCTTTTCCGGCTCAAATGGTTCGATCCATTGCACCACGTCACAGCCCTTCAGTTATGGCTGCAAACTCTCAGGGCAGCTATCTAATCCCAGCTTGACCTCTGTGGGAAGGAGGAGAGGACCCAGGCAAGGCTGCAGTCAAGCCTAGCTTAGCTGGCGTTTGCTGTCTATCTAAACTCCAGATCTGTAGTTCCAGGGTGATGCCGGAAGCGCTCAACCTTAGGGGAAAGGAACTTTATCCACTATGACTTCTAAACTTGCTTTCACCAGACCTGATCACAGCTTGGGGCCTAGATCACGTCTTCAATAAAGGATTGCTGAATATATTTCTGAGTGTGGTCCTACTCACAGGGATCAGACATCTCCCGCGTTCTTGGGGTCCAATCTCTTGAAATGCCACCATCCTCAAGAGCTCGATAAGGCCGCACTTGCCCGGTCAAGGAAGTACCGGGATAGTTAGAGCTGGTTTTCTAATATTACCTCCAAGGTACAGGAGGGAAAGTAGAACCTCAGAACTCACTATGACTGATTCAAAGTCAACGAATGTGCACTGCGCTCTGTGCTTCCTGCACTCTTATCCAGGATACCATAAACTAATAACATGGGCTACAAAACGGGGGCCCTTTATAGAGAAAAACACATAGCTCACCAACTCCAGCCTTACAGGGAGGGAACCAGCATAGGACCTAACTAGTCCCTCTGAATGTTGTACTTCTGGGGCAGACTGTGGGGCCACTTCCTACTGCTTGTATTGGTTTTTTGGGAATCCATTCTTTTTGGATGGATACGAGGGCCTTGAACCTTCCCCAAAGCAATGTGCCTTACCCCCTCTGAGGAGTGGACGGAGGGTGTGATTGGGGGAAGGTAGAGGGGATAGAAGGAGGGGAAGGAGTTGGTATGTAAAATGAAAAAAAGATAGTTTTCTTTTTAAAAAATGAATAAATAAATAAATAATAGACCACATTATCAATACTGATGTCCTATAAGAAAAACAACTTAAATAATTAGCCTCAGGAATCAGCACATGGGGCTACATGAAGTTAAAAGTTTCTACACAGCCAAAGAAGTTATTAGCAGGGTGAACGACAGAAGAACCAGTCATACTTCAGACAGGGAGCTGACATCCAGAGTTTACAAAAACCTGCAAACATTAACCACAAAACCCCTAAACTGCTGACTGAGGAATGGACTACCAAATAACGCCCCCCAAGAAGAGACATCAATTGCTAACAAGAATTTCAAACTGTGTTCACCATCCCCCATCATCAGGGAAGTGAAGATTATATATACCCTGAGATGGCACCTCACCCATCAGGACGGCCCTCAGATAGCAAATGCTGGCAAAAGGATGGGGAGGAAAGGGACCCTCATTCATTGCTGGTAGGAGTAGAAACTAAAATAGCCATTCTGTATGCCATGATGGAGCCAGAACTCCCATGGGAGCCAACTATAGCACACCAGGGGTGTCCCCAAGGACTCTAAATCCTACTATAGATAGCCGCGCATCGCAATTCATTACCGCTCTCTCCACAACAGCGAGGAAGTAGAAATAGCCTGCATGTCCATGGGTAGATAAATGGAGAGCAAAAATGTGGCATATCTACACAACAGAATCTTCTCTACATAAAGACGGGAAAATTTGAAAGTTTCAGGGGAAAAATGGATCTTTGTGGGTCTAGATATGAGTAAAACTTACAAAGGAGGAAGCCAAGGCATGGTCAGGTGGTGAGGAAGGACAAGTAGTCAAAAGGCCACAGAAAGCCGGGCGGTGGTGGCGCGCGCCTTTAATCCCAGCACTCAGGAGGCAGAGGCAGGCGGATCTCTGAGTTCGAGGCCAGCCTGGTCTACAAGAGCTAGTTCCAGGACAGGCTCTAGAAACTACAGGGAAACCCTGTCTCGGAAAAAAAAAAGGCCATAGAAAGAGGGAAAGTTACTGAAGGAACAAGGGAAGAGGTCAGTGGTAAAGGATGGGGAGGAGAGAAGAAATTTACCATGACATACATTGTTCCAAAGGCCATAATGACACCAAATGCCTTATATGCTAGTTTTTGAAATAAGTAAAAAAGAAAATAATAATAATCATTGGAGAACACAACTCAGTAAAGAGAAATTAAGATTTTCAAAACATTTTATATAGAAACATTTTTATGAAGATTTTACAACATAGTAAATCATGTCATACTGTAGAAAGAGGAGGAAAAGATTAAACTCAAGGACAAACAAAGTGCTCGAAGCAACGTATTGCAGTCTCCATGAAAGTGCATAGAAAGTTAGGCAATGTCCCAGGTCGGCACTGGCAGGTTACACAATAACTTGCAAAACAGTTTTAAAAATATATACAAACAGTTTTTTCCTTTTACTCTGCTTGGAGGTACTGACAGGGGAACCTTTGTGGCTGGCTTTTCTCTAGATATAATGCAGAGGTAACCAACGCCTAAGCCCAAATCTATTAAAGTAAAATGTTGCCGGGGCATTCAGCTAATGACTTTCTTTCCAAGAATGGCCACTCTTCTCCAGGCCGCTTACGGGGCTGGAGGGAAGCTAGCTCGTGTACTAAGACAGTGACCGCTGACAACGACGGTGATTCTGGTTCCATGGGGGTCTCAGCCCTTAGGTGTAGTGCATAACCTGTCAGCGGCTACAGCCACACGGATAACACACTGTATGACCTCCCATCCTGCGCTAGGACTCTACAGCTTTGGTCGTGTGCACCTACAGCTTTTGAGAGTCACTTTGGGAAGAGCCACAGGCATATTACTGGAATATTTTGCCCAACCTGATAGTCGAAATGCAAAGGTTAAGCCATAATCCTTTTTCTGGAACAATGCTGGTTACATACTTCATTCTCCACCTACAACAAATTCCTTAAGTTCAACGGGTTTTAGAAGGGTAATACTGGTTATCAGAATATAATCTTCATACATGGAGAAAAACCTGGTTCTATAACATACCTGAGAATGATATGATTGGTCTAAAAAAAAAAAAAAAAAAAAAAAAGGAAGAGGGCCAGACTTTTCCAAGAATGAGTCTTGGGGAGAATTGATTTATCTGAATTCTTGCAGATATAATAAATATACTGCTAAGGAGTAACTTAACTCATTCTTTGTAAAATTTCATATACTCATAAGAGCAAGGGAAACTTCGTTTCACCATTAGACTCTCTCCATAGGTACACCAATCTTTTCTTTCCCTCTTCCTTTTTTCCCCCCATGTCTAAATGTAAGGGAAATAACCAGTCCACCTTGGCTGACTTAGGTTAGTTAGTGCTCTTAACCCTCAAGGCACAGCTGTGGTAAAAGTCAGAGAAATATGCAGGCATTTATTGGAATTGTGCGGTACAGAATAGGCACACACGCTCTCCCTAATCTAGTAACAGGGGCCAGAGCTAAGCGACTTTACACAACAGAGGCGTTGGGCTGATTTTCATCGGTCACTTCCTTTTCATCGGGACCACACACAAAGAGCTGGTGGCCCAGAGTCTTCTGGGCAAATCGGAAATACATGAGATGGCCCATTGCCACGAAGGAGACGGAGATCAACACGAGCAAGCCAAAGGCTTCGGGATTGGGGGCCAAGATGACCATGATGAAATGTAGGAGGTCGAGAAGGTAGTTCATGGAGTTCTGCACGCCGTTGATAATGCCTCTTTCTGATTCAATGACATTTTCTTGCAGTAACTGTGTCACAGTTAGATCAAAGGACCAAAGACCTATATGGTAAAGGAGGTTGTAAAAGATTAAGTTTTAGCATATAATTTAGCTTATAGTTATATAGCTTACGTTATGCAGGTGTGTTAATATATGCAAAATACATTGGAGCTCTCGATTCTTTGAATTGCCCATAGATAGAAAATAGTCATCACACTTTTCCTTATATAATTTTTTAGTATACATCGGATTATTAATGCCTTTAAGAAATTATTCTTACAGCCACCGGACCCAATAAAGCTGTGATTATTCAGATTATTCAGACGACAAAGGTAAAATGGCATTGGGAAGCAGAGCCTATGAATTCTAGCAGGTCTAAAGTTTAAAGCAATCTAATGTGCGGCCATGGCTAAAGAACACGGAAACTTTAACCCACTCTGCCATTGCTGTCTGAGTATCACAGGGCTCCCAATAAAGCTGTCTTGCCTGATTAATTAATGTCTCTGATAAATTCATGAATTGCTCTGTATCACAAGATAAATATGGGTTCGTTTCAAGAAGAAATGGATTCAGAGGCCACGGACCAGGACTCCATTAATGATTACTTAAATTCTGCTCTGTAGGATGCCTTGACATTGTGCTTCCGGCCAGAGGTATAAAACTAACTCGTGTGGCAAAGTATGGAACTTAAAAAATGCCTGTCGGCTAGAGGGGACTTGTTTGTGAAGGGTGTTTCTTACAACCACGACGCCTTCAAAAGAGTAACAATTTAAGGCACGTCCCTAGCACAAGAAGGCCCTGAGTTTGATCCCCAGTAACACACGAGAGAGAAAAAGAGAAAGAAGGGGGTGGAGAGAGAGAGATTAAATATTTAATCCTCAAAAATATTCATTTAAGGATATACCCCTGAATTAAGAGTTCTCATTAACATGCATAAGGTATTAAAACATACTTCCAAAACACACACACACACACACAATTCAGAAAAAATCCTAAACATTTTCTATACCTATACACATATAGTTTAAAATATTAAGTAAAATTTCATGTTTAATGAGTAGATCCTATACATAAACTGTGGCTTTTGCTTAAATTAACATGCATGATTTCAGATAATTTACTGTTGAATTCTCTTCGCTATCGCTCCCAGCTGATTTAATTTTTTTTAATATAGAGAAAGAGAGTTCTTACCGATTCTAGCAGCAATGACGCCCGCAAAGAGCAGGCTGACGGAGATCATGGGCTCGGATTTAGTACTAATCTCATGGACAGTATTAACAATATTAGACACGTTGGACATAGGCGTTTCAGTTGTAAAGCCGGTCTCGGGTATCTTGGTAGTTGGGGGCACTGGCTCCACCTGCATAAACCTAGAACGGATATCTTCAAATGGAGAAACAGATAGGTCCAGGGGGCTTCCAGGCATGAACACGGAGATCACACACAAGATCAAACAGGAAAGCTGCGCCAGTCCTGAGAGCAGACCAGTCCGAACAAGGCCGCATTTTCGGCGCAGCCAAGTGAAAGCCACGGTTCCCATTATTCCAGTTATTGCTGAGGCTCCCATCAAAACACTGAGGACGGAGCCGCTCAGACCCTGAGTGTAGGCGTACCCTGTAGTGATACAGTCGAAGCCCAGGACTGTCATATAGAGGAAAGCCAGGCCCATGCCAGCCAGGAACACCGGCTGGTTGTAGTAGGCGACCCAACCATCTCGAAAGGTGCGGAAGGGCTCGGCCATCTGGGAGGCACATGTAGGCTCTTGCTCGGGTTCAAGTTCACGGATGTTGGAGTCTTTCTCGCCCATTAGATGAGATTGCTCCAGAGATTTTGGCTCAGTATCTGTAAATAAGACACATCATTGGCTTGGGTTTCCTCGTTCTCCTCCTGCATGGGTCTCCTTGACTACTACATTGTAAATCGGCTTTCCTTTTACTGGTAATTTCAGAATTACAGCCATGCAATAGGTCCCAAGTAACAGTTCTGGTGTAAAAATAAATACCCTTGGTCTCTTTTTTAAACCTCTCTTTCTTTCAGAGATTATGCTCTCATTCACTGAAGCAAATAGCAGGAAAACTTATCAGATAAAGTACAAAAATTATGTGGGGAAGTATACTATCTTCTTTTAAAACCTTAATAAGATTTCGTTTACTAGAAAACCAGCTTCCACTTCTCCAGGGAAAATCCTGCCTCTATCTCCCCCCACCCCCCACCCCCACTGTCCTCTAAGTGGCTATTTTACTCCCCTCAGGAATGCTAGGAAATGCCCACGTTCCCTGTCTTCCCATTTCTATGACTCAGTTTCCCAACCATCCTCAATCCGTTGCTCCTCTGTGCCCACTGCCCGCCACAAGAAAAGGGGCCAGGGACCTACCCCAAGTCATTTTACAGCTAACCCACAGTCCTTTCCAGAATCTCAAAAGATGACAGCCAACTCATCCAGACCCTCCCTGGAAAGACGGCCTGAAATCCAAACTAGCATCCGGTCTTCAGCAAACTCCCGAGGGCTGAACATAGAACGAAGAGGTGGTGGTTTGGCCAGTTACCTTTGGGTGAGTTCAGTTGCTTCATTTCTGCCTCCTCTACTTTGAGAGCAGCTTTCACCGCCAGAGCGGGGGTCTTCTGATACACCTTCCAGAGCAAGAAATACTCCACACACATGGACACCAGATTCCAGCCCGAAATGAAACCACAGCCAATGACTGGGGAACCGAACGTCATGATCTGGCCAACGGCCATGGGGGCCAGGATGTTGGTTAGCTGGTCAATCCTTCTGATGGTGGCATTCATATCTACAGAGGCAAGAGGCAGGTGAGTGAGTGAGAGTTCAAACCTATCAAAGACAGCCTGATCATTTACATCATAGAAAGCAAAAAGCCAAGGGGACAGATCCCTGGAAGGCCAGTTTCTAAAGGCATCCTGTGACCAAAACATTCGCTGTGAGCAACAGTCCCTGTTTTCATGAAGCTAACACTCCTCTAGGAAAAGCCAATCAATCAACCAACAATATATACTATGCATGATATATTACAGATGTGTGTAGAAATATGTATCTACAAATGCTGCAAAGAAACATCTGGCATGTAAACTGTGAAACACATACAATGTTAAAGCAGTGGTCCTCAGCCTTCCTAACGCTGCAACCCTTTGGCCCAGTTCCTCATGCCATGGTGACCCCCAGCCATACAATTATTCCATTGCTACTTATTAACTATAACTTTGCTACTGTTGGGAATTGTAATGTAAATATCTCATATGCAACCCTCAAAGGTGTCACGACCCACAGGTTGAAAACCACTACTTTAAAGGCAGACTCATGATGCACTGGTAATAGATTATGGCTGACAGAGTCTAAGAAAGAAGTATCATGGCCGGGCGGTGGTGGCGCACGCCTTTAATCCCAGCACTCGGGAGGCAGAGGCAGGCGGATCTCTGTGAGTTCGAGGCCAGCCTGGTCTACAAGAGCTAGTTCCAGGACAGGCACCAAAGCCACAGAGAAACCCTGTCTCGAAAAACCAAAAAAAAAAAATAAATAAATAAAAAATAAAAAAAGAAAGAAGCATCATTGATGGCTCTAAGGAGTGTTATTCTTTTTATTTTTCTTGAGTTACTAATTACTGAGAAGCAGATAACTTTGGAATAATCAGGTTTCGCATAAAAGCACTAGAATTGGATTTTGGAAATGCTGATTTTGATTAGGCTCTTTGGAGACCGATAGCTACACAAATGAGGTTGAAGATTCAGAAAGAGATATGAGCCGATTTCAGAAGTTTGCCAGTTTTTAAAACTATGGAATAAGATTGAATCCCAAGGATATGTGTGTGTAGAGAGCAGACCAGGTTCTAAACTATTGGGAATGCCAACATTTAGAGGTTGAAAACGTGAGTAGGAATGAGCAAAGTGATAAAAACAAGAATTCCGTGATAAAAACAAGAATTCCGTGTCCTAGAAATAGAAAGGGGACAGCGCTTCAAAGTGGAGAAAAACCGCCTGCGCCAAGTGCATACGGTGACACTCAAGAAACAGAGAATAAGAGGGGCACTCGGCGGTGGCACGCAGACGTGAGACTAGGAGGGGCACTCATTGCCATCCCCAGAACCAGTGGGCACCTCAAAGACCACAGAGCAGGAGTAGCCCACAAGAGGTGCCAACTCCAGGAAACACTGTTTTCTTATCTTTCCAATAGGTGCCCCTTCAGGGCGTAATGTGAATGCTGCCCCCTGGGGAAATGCTACGGAGTAAACCACAGAGAAAGTTAGGAGAAAGTAAGCAAGCGTGAGGAAGGTGGCTTGGTGGAAGCTCCTGCAGGATGTAGGAGAAAATGCAGAGCCTTCCTTCAGGATGGAGGGAAAGATGGCTGAACGCGGAGCCAGGCTCGTTCCTCTGACGGCAGGAAAAGAGCAGGTCCACGCTCACGGGCACACTGAGCTAAGCCGTGTGTTTTCTCCAGTCTTGCTCTACTGTGAAAGTTGACTTAAAGGGAGTTACTGAGTGAGTCCAACAAAAGGAGAGAGAACCAAGTGAGCCAAGGCTTTCCCTGGGAGGCAAGCGTGGCGTCGTGACTGACCTTGGAATTTAAACAGGGTAAGAGAGGGAGAAGAGAAAGGGTTCTAGGTGGTAAGAAGGCGATGGATCCTGTGGTTTGTATGTGGCAGCCAGCAGGCAAGGGTTGTTTGGAAGTGAAGGAGGGAGCGGGGGAGAGGGAGAGTGGCGGGTGAAGACACAGACGAGTGAGCTTATGAGAGGACGGTTTCACGGTGATAACAGGGTTTTCTAAAATTGGTTCCTGGATGTTCAAGAGTGCTAGAGATGAAGGAAGGGCAGCAAAGGCAATGATCCACTTTGCCGTGCCCTATAGCACAAAGGAGGGCGAAAATTCACGAGGCAGATCCTCGGCCATCATCTGGCTCAGCCAGGAAAAATCAATACGTGACTAACGAGAATCCCAGGGAATGGCCTCTCTCCTTCCCCTCATTCCTTCGGCATCGGTGGCTTTCTGATTAGTCCTAGGAGTGTACAGGGCACACACGATAACGGGAGAACTTTGATATTCATCACCTTCCACTTGAAAGGCAAAGGCAGCCGGCACCGACCTCCCATCGCAATGCCTTCCTAGAGGCAAAGGTAGCGGTCGTGGTCAGATCATCCATCTCCCACAGGAGTGTGTCTTCCTCCGCACAGGCTCCCCCAACGCCTGCCTGCCCACCAACAGGCTTCCAGTGTGCAAGCCAATAGGGACACGAGGAACTGATCCAAGAGACTCAGCAATTTGAGTCCCCAAAAGAAAAAGCAATTCAAGAAATAACCGCTGCGTCTTAAAACCTCGTTACAACAGGAAATGCTTTAGTCAAACGTTTCCCTTTCCTAGATGATCAAGAACTGGGGGTTCACAGAGCTCCTGAGACCCGGGTTTCCATATTTTATAGAATACTTAGGAAGGCAATAGTAATGCTTTCTATCAAGAAAAAGGTGGCGTCAGGAAGCAGCTGTGTCTTTCTGGAGCAGAAGGAATTAAGTAGCCGTTTTGAAGACATAATTGTTTGGATGGTAAGAGCCTGGAAGAGAATCAGTCTTCTGAATGTACACATGTATGTTCTCTGTGACTTTACATTTATTATCACACGAAGACTCAAATGAGGGTTTGGTGGCTTTGCTATGTGGCACAGAGCATGGCATGACGCAATTTCTTTCACTGACAAGTACATGATACCACACAGGAGAAGACGTGTTCAAAGGGGACTTGCTGGGCAATCAGGAGCCAGCAGGCTGCTCTACCTGGAGCGTGAGACCAACTTTTAAGCACTAGAGCTAAGGCATGAAACCTATGCGCCATACTTTGTCAAAGCGAACCACCAGATTTTCCTCCAGAATACTTAGCCAGAAACCCCAAGAAGCTGTCACAACAGACTTGCCCCACAAAGGGGCAAGAGAGACGGATGGGTTAGAGAGCCGGGGGAAGGAGGGCGCACAGACTACATGGAAGAGAGAATGTCTTAATAAAAGACTGAACCTGAAAAATATCTGACTAGTTCCTAGATTCGTTAAGAGTACACGCGTGAGTACTTTGTCTGGCCTCGACGATACAGTTTGCAATTTTAGAACTCCCTAAAATCATGAATGCTGGAATAAAGAAACAAGAGCAGACAGCAACCAGCCGCCAGCTCATAGTCTTACTCTTTATGTATGCACACGTACGCGTGCGCATGCACACTCACACACGCGCACACACACACACACACACACACACACAGCTGTACAGCCCACTCTTCTGCTTGGTTTTTTTTCTAACATCCTCATAGGAAGCCAAGGCAGCGGACTCTACTTTTCTTCTTTTCTCTTCTATTTTTCTTTAGCCATTTTCCTCCCCCCCTCCCGACTTTTCTGCTTATAGCAGAAATGACACGCCAAATTCATGGTCAGACATCCGCTGACCCTCTGAATTAAGAAGTCTCTGTATCCTGTTTCGAAACATGGGTTTTAGTTAAATCCACTGGGGTTAAATACCAGAAAAGAAGACTTGTAGGTGTCCTTCACTGATCTATCAGCCTGGCTGTGGGGGTGGAGGTGGAAGGGACTTGACCACTTGACCACTTGATGGACAAAAGAGATCAGCTGACATTCTATTTCCCTTCTTAAACTGAAGAAAGGCCACAAGGCAGGCTAGGAAACAGGCTGTCTTTTCTAGATTCTTCTACCATGAAATAACTCACAAAGAAGGAGAGGGGTCAGCTGAGAAATGGACAGTCCTAGTTTCAGTAGTTCTGGAACATTTTCTCGTAGATCCACAGATTTAGGCTGTCTGTGTCTATGTATTTATTAGGAATACTTAAATATTTTTGAGAATTTCCCTCTAACAAAGCTTTTTGTTGTTGCTGCTGTTGCTTTTCTTTGCTTGCTTGCTTGCTTGCCTGTTTGTTTGTGACAGGGCTTCTCTGTGTAACAGCTCTGGCTGTCCTGGAACTCACTTTGCAGACCAGGTTGGCCTCAGACTCACAGAGATCCACCTGCCTCTGCCTCCCAAATGCTGGATGAAAGGCATGTGCCACCACTGCTTGGCCCTAATAAAGTTATTTTAAGGAGGAAAACAACTTTTAAAATTCTTTCTTTCTATTACTTTTTAATGATGTGTATTGTGCAGGTAGATGCATTAAGGGTAGGTGCCCACGGAGCCTAGAGGCATCAGACCCACTGAAGCTGGAGTTTCAGGTGATTGCCTAATGCCAAGCTGGGAATAGAACTTGGGTCCTCCGGAAGAGAGGAATGGGCGCTTAAGGAGCAAGCCATCTCTCCAGCTCCCTAAAATAGCCTTTTTAAAAAAAAAACTTCATGAGTTTTATAGGGTCAAAATGAGTGCAGTTAATAAATTCAGAAAAGTGAAAGAGAATAATTTAGAGGCCAAATTTTTCTTCCAAATATGTCAGAAAAATACATTTGTGATCTATTTTCAAAATACACTCCTTCTTATCCTCTGAATTTTAAAACACAGACACATTTTACATGCTGAAAATAATGTTAAAAGGAGAAATTTAAGAAAAAAGGGGATGAAGTCTTATCTTCTCTTTCAGCATAAGAAAAAAGAGATGTGAAATTATTATTGTTTTGTAAATAAACAATTAAGGAAGGATGGGAGAGAATTTTCTGGCAAACATTCACTGTTCTGCTCTCACACAAAATCCCAGTGTATTTCCCTGGGTTGTAATACGGCTACCAGGAAGTGATGATTCAGACAAATTATTTTTCTTCTAGAGCAGGGGTGTCCAACTTTGAGAATTCGAGTGTGGCATTGCCAGTCACATTCACAGCTATCTGAGGAGGCACACAGGCAGGTGGGACAAGCCTGTTCCCGGTCTCCCACTGACTTTGCTCCCTTTCAATTACTGTTTCCTTCCCGCCTTCTTTTTATTTTTGAACCACCATGTCTAGTCAAACAGAGCCGCTTGCTAACCGCTTGCTAACCCCGGCACATAGTCTTCGTCTCTGCGTCCTAAAGTGGGCCGCTTTAGTCATCGAGAAGGGCTTTCCTGTCTGTCAGGACTGTTGGGCAATGCACTTATGATACTCATTATCTTAATGACCAGCAGAGTCGGCTCAGCTGATCTGGGTGACCTTCCTCTCTCACCTTGTGTAATTACCAATCCAGTTCAAACCTGCGGGCACTGCGGGTGAAGAAGGAGGATACCAGGTAAGCCAGGGGCCTGAGGAGCATTCGTGAAATAAGATATGTGTCTCTTGTCTGTGTTTCCGATAAACTAAGATTGTTTGTTAAAGAGCACGTTCTGTCTTCTGTTTGAAAATATATTTCAAAAGTCTTACATTTTGTAGGATGTGAGATAATTACTTTTCAAAAGAAATTTTTTTGAAGTGAAAACTAACTTCAATAATCTCTGCTACAACTGTGTTGTTTCCATTTGGTAGAAAGAAACAAAGTACCAATGGTACAATCCTTAAAGTGCGTGTAATATTTCCATATTTATGAGGGCAAAACACCATGTCAGATTGCCACCATGACAACTGAAATTGAGAAACAGCATAATTTAAAAAGAAAAAAAAAAAAAACGTTCAAATGAGACGTTCTACTTGCTAGATTCACAGAGAAGGATAGAGTAGGAAGCACCCTAAAGTTAACTCCGGAGCACTTAGGTAAGTCACCGCACTGTTTGACCCCTGTAAGGGCAGCAATACAAAACCGTGGTGCTTCCCATGGAGTGTTCTTAAAGCCTTCCCAGATAACCAACAGTAAAAAGGCGTCCCTTCCCGCTTACAGCCACGGATTCATGGATTCCTTTGGTTGAAAAGGTAATCCCAGTTACCTGCTAATCTGCTTCTGTTTTCTCCTGCCACCACAACAATCCAGTCCCTTTGGATTGTGATGGCAGTAGCAGTACTGGCCAGATTTGCAATGTTTGCAATAGTGATGATCATAATGTAGCAGGCAGTCTAAAGAATCAGAGCAAAAAATTTAGGTTAATACAGAAGCTTAACCTTTTAAAAAAAAAATTTAGTGTCATTCATAAAAAATAACTTTACTTTCTGCACAAGGGACAACTGAGTACCAGGACTCAGAAATTAAAGGGCAGGGCATCGTTCAGATCTATCCATCAATAGTTAATGCAAAAGTTATACAATAATCATTTATATGACAGTTTAATGTTTTCTAAAACATCATCAAAGGAGAACCAAGAGAATCAAAATGACCTGTGGATATAGAAATCAATATTAAAGGTTGCAGTGAAAACCCACAAGATACACTGCTAGACTGAAAAGGGTTTACACCTTCACCGCTATTGAATGTTCTGTTCTGTCATCCAGAATCCTGGGGAGCTGAGGCACAGCTCAGTGGTGGGAGTGTATGCTTAGTACTTATGAGGCCCTGGGTTCCGTCCTCAGGACCTGGGAAACAAACAGCAAGAACCCCGTGGAGAACTTACGAGGACCCATCCGTGATACATCGTCAGAAGCTCATTTTTGTGTAAGAAAACCATCATGAGGATAATCCCGCAGAGGATGACGGAGACGTTCTGCACCACCAGTGAAGTCTGGGCCACTGTACGGAGGGAGCAAAAGAGAAATGTTCACTGCACCAGCATGGTTGAGCAGGATGCTGTCACTCACGATTGCTGAGCTACATGGATGCACACGCATAACTACTACAAGACCAAGAAACCCCGCCAACAGTAAATTCTGCCTCAGCTAGGTCCTGTCCACAGACCTGAGAACCCTGCAAACAAAATAATGGACCTGTGGCTTTCTTCTACTAGTTGAAGTCTTTCATGATAACTGCATATGTATCTCATTTATTTTTAGAAAGTTTACTACCATAAACATAACTGTTGTATGGATAAGATCCATCCTTCAAGCCTCAACTGCTTAAGCTAAAATAAAAACATGTAGGAGGTTAGAGAGGAGCTGAAGAGGAAGTGGACTCTATAATCTCTCGCTTACACGACCGGCTTGATCTAATAAAATAACGAAAAATACACGAACATTTGCCAAGAACCCATACATAGCAGATTTCTTCTGATTTGTATTTTGTTGTCATTGCTATGAAATTCTGAGCTATGCCTTCCATCAGAGAAAATGCAAGGTCCTGTTAGAGACACTCCTTCATATAGGTGAGCAAGGCCAGGTAAGAACCCAGTAGCCATTTATTTTCCCGCCACTCATAGGCAGATCATCAAGGACAGGATATTTAATGGTTCTTATGCCTATGCCTGGTAAGTGTGGAGGATAACATCCACCTTCGCTCCCTTATGGAATCACAATGATCTTCAAATAAAATATTTGTGAAAACATTGTGGAATGTATAAGTTAGAATTACAGATCTTGTCATCCAGAATGGTAAATAAAGCTTATCCTGGCTTGGAAGATCATGTCAAAGACTCAAAAACTTAAAACAAAGCAGACTCCTCTCAGAAGGCAATCTGAAACAAAACCAAATGCAGAAGTCATTCCTTCATGCATGTATGCACGCATGCATTCATATCTAAGGATTAAAAACTAACTCCTCACACACCAGAAGGAAGGATATGTGGGCAGACGACTAGAACCATCTCAGTACAATAACAAAGGTACCACAAAGTCTCAGAGAGCAGAGGAAGAAATAGTGAGTTCATCCTGTAAGGAGCAGGGAAGAGTCACATGAAGGGTGGCTCGTGAGACGCTTAGACTGCAAACACAGGAGACTCCTCTCCTATACCACAGCCTTCTCCATCCAAATTAGCACTTCCCAAATGCGTGATTGCAACACTCAACCACATTATGGTTAAAGGATCCTGTGGAGAATATTCTTGTGGCTAGCTATCAAAAGAATTTGGTTTTCCCTAGTGTATGGAAATTTTTTTCTATATGTGCTCTTATTGACTTACTCTCAAAATCGGAAAATCTTCATAGGAATCATTTTACTAGTAACGCCAAATCCTAGAACTCTGTAGCCTGTTGACTCTTATTTAGGAACAATCAGCCTGAGCTGAACAAAGCTAGCTATACATTAAAGATTTCCCTGTGTCTCTCTTCAGACATGAAGCATGGACAGCTCTTTGCATTATTGACCGAGTTTCAAATAATTATCCACATACATCTTATATTTTATAACCAAATTGCTTAGTTATTTCCAATCTCTTGTATATAAAACAGAATATATCTTGATGCCTTAGAAGAAAAATCATTTTATCATGTGTACAATATAATACGTGCACGATTTATTATCATTTCTACAACATATTATAAATTTCTTTTTTTTCCTAAAAAAAAAAGTGTAATTCAGCTATCTGTTGTCCAGACATGGTTATTCTCCCTTGGATCAGTATTTAGCTGTCAGATTCCACTACTCACACCTTCATATGTACAGCAGAGGACAGATGTTCAAGCTGTACCCAGGAACCTCACACTAGAGGGCCTCCAGCACAACTCATGGTGCGGGAGGAAGCCAGAACTAAGCAAACTTTTAATCTTTAACGCGATTCCCAGAAAATTGGCTACCGGGTTAACTGTTAACATCTGAAATGGACAAACTGCCAGAAGAAAGAAAAAAAATCCATGAAGTCAATGCCCTGACACCCCAACTAATGCAGCAGCCTCAGGACCCTGAATCCAGATGTGGCCATCAGCCCCTATCCCTCAGCCGTGTCGCGCGAGTCCTTACGCTGAGTCATGATTTATTCTCTCCAGCGTAGAGGAAACACGGGCTGGTCCAAAGAACACAGGCTGAGTTACATAATGGCACCCACCTTTCAGTCTGGCATTTTTGTCTACCCAGTCACCAATGATGGCGCCCATGACCAGAACGGAGCCTGCCACCACCAGCCCATAGACAGCTGTCAGAAGGAGGCTGTTTCCATAGAGCTCCACCAGAAACACGGACACGGCGAAATGCCACATCCGATCCCCCTGAAACAAGACAAAGAGGTTTGGTTGAGAGGTTTTGAGTTTGTAGCCCACTGTAGTCAAGAAGTCGTTTTCTTACCAAAAGGATGCTTTCCGGCGACATCGGATGATTTTCCAAGTCAATAATTAGGAATTGAAAATTGGCCTAATGCTAAAGATTCATTCTAGCACCATGGAAAAGTCAAGCTTCATTACTTATCATTTCTAAGCATTAATTTACCTTAAGGGCTAACACAAGCCAGTTTTTCAATTTGGGAACTTGTAGGAATGGCCTCTGAGGCCTCTGATGGGTTTTCACTGCTATCTTTTTTTTTAACTGTGTTATTCCACAAGTAAATTTTTTTTCAAAGTTGTAAAATAGCAGAACAAACAGAAGGGGAAAAAAAATCAATCATGGAAACTCTGATCCCATAAGACCAAAGATGTTGAAATAAATATATAAGTAAACAGCTATGTTTTAATAAAGATAAGTTTTTGAAACAATAGCTGGGTGTAGTGATGCACACTTTTAATCCCAGCACTCGGAAGGCAGAGGTGGGTGGGTTTCTGTGAGTTTGAGGCCAGCCTGGTCTACATAGTGAGTTCAAGGATAGCAAGAGCTACATTGTAGATTCTGTCATTAAACAAGCTGAGACAGAAAGAGTTAAATCTTTACATAGTTCCAGAACATATAAGGAATTTTGCAATTAGTTGGCATAAAATGTGGTACAAGTTTAACAGAAACTTTTTAATTAGTCAGATAGATTAATATATGAGATATCTAGAAGAGACATTCTATGAGATTACAAGTTCCAGCTTGGACATTTTAGCTTGACATTGAGGAAAGACACCATTTCGTCACTAAATGCCTTACATATTTGACCCTGTGTGAAAGAACTTCCACTCTGAGATCTTCCCAAAGTCTGGCAAAATCCTCATGATAAACTTCATATGTTGCAAGGAAATTATTTTACTGATAAGTCAAATGCTATTAAATTTTAATAAGACTAAAACAAGCACTTTAAATATTCAAAATTTAAACTGATTCATGCTAACACAATAAACAAGTCGTTCTCAACTAGGGAGCATTCTATTCTTAGGGGTCACTTGCTAATGTCTGTAGACGCTTTGGGGGTATCACAGCCTCCATGCCTGAAGGGAACTTGAGGTATGGAAATACTGCCGGCATCCCTCATTCCATCAGGAAGCATTTCCTGACCCCAAACATGAACACTGCAGAGGTACGGGAATCTTTGTGCAAAAAATGATGCAATTTCCAATCATAATCCAAAACGAACACAAGATTTAGAGTTTGGAGAATGAGGTTGGACTTGCTCTGGCTATCCTAATTTCCAAAGACCTTAAGTATTAAGTGGTAAACAGCATACTTACAAAAACCCCAAGAACAAGGCAACATCTAAGTAAACGCCCTTTCATGCATCCAATTGTCTGCCTCCCTGCCACCCGCTCCGCTCTCCTTTGATATTTGTTTACGTGCCTTCCTACCCACGCTGGATCTGAGCATCAGTAACCACAGTCATCAATCCACTTAATAAACGTCTCTAGACTGGTTTCCGATGCGTGCCCCACGCGACTGTGGCATCACAACTTGAGTGGGCTCCTTTTCATGGTGCCCACATTCCAGTGTACAGAGACGGAGGCAAACCAGGTACAGGACAGGAGGTAGCAGAGGCTACGATAAAAAGGGACGTAGCAGGTGGCACTCTACGTTATGACAGAGGCCTCTGTGAGCAGAGAAGTAAGCCCCTCTTTTTCACGGTTCCACATTGCTGCTTTCGTTGTGGCTGCCCCGAAGCCCTTACTGAATTGTGTTATAAACTCCTAAACAAAAGCACCTACCTCTAAGCGAGTTTGTGCTCCTACGGCAGCATGAAATGTGTTGTCCCGTTAGTAGAAATAAAGTCAGAAATAAAAAAAAAACACACAGATCACACAAACCTAACCTCAGAGAACCTTCTGCCCAAACACCCTATATCCAAGGTCTCAGGAGTCACAGTTCAGTTGTGTTGGCAAGTGTGTGTGTTGTGTGTTGGCGTGTGTGTGATATGTATGTGTTGGCAAGTGTGTGGTGTGTGTGTATTGGCATGTATGTGTGTGTGCATGCGGTGTATGTGTATTGGCATATGTGTGTTTGGCATGTGTGTGGTGTGTGTGTGGTGTGGTGTGTGTGTGTTGGCATGTATGTGTGTGTGGAGTGTGTATGTTGGTGTGTGTGGTGTGTATGTGTGGTGTGTGTATGTGGTGTGTGTGGTGTGTGTGTTGGCATGTATGTTGGCATGTGTGCGTCTGTGTGTGATGTGTGTAGTGTGTGTGTGTTGTGTGTTGGCGTGTGTGTGATATGTATGTGTTGGCAAGTGTGTGTGGTGTGTGTGTGTTGGCATGTGTGTGTGCATGTGGTGTATGTGTATTGGCATATGTGTGTTTGGCATGTGTGGTGTGTGTGTGTGGTATGTGGTGTGTGTGTGTGTGGTGTGTGTGTTGGCATGTATGTGTGTGTGGAGTGTGTATGTTGGCGTATGTAGTGTGTGTGTGGTGTGTGTGTTGGCATGTATGTTGGCATGTGTGCGTCTGTGTGTGGTGTGTGTAGTGTGTGTGGTGTGTGTGGTGTGTGTGTGTTTGCATGTATGTTGCCATGTGTTTGTGTGGTGTGTGTGTGTGTATGTGTGTGTCTACACACAGGAGACAAAGCCCAGAAACAGAATTAACTACTAATTAATTACATCCCCTTCTGTACCCTTTGCAGCGAAGACTAAACACTAACCCTTCTATGGCCCACTTGTTGCTGTAGCGTCTCATCTTTCTGTCTCCTGAGGACTTGTCCATTTGCTAAATTGACTATAAGGTTAGAACAAGCATCTTCCACCTTTCTTTAGGAACTTGCTTTAAATTTTCTTGACAAAGTCTTTCTCAATACAAACTACAAAAAAAAAAAAAAAAAAAAAAAAAAAAAAAAAAAAAAAAAAAAAAAACCCTGGAACACCCATAGCTCGTCTCATGTTTCTGACACCCAAAGGTCACATGAGCGTTGAAGTTAATCAGTGTTTAGAAAAGAGGTGCCCTGGTTCTCCTGGAGGACTCCAGACCTTCACCCACCACTGATCCCTTCGTGCTTACTGAATTAAATTGGAAGAACAAGCTATTGGTTTAGATTTATAAAGGGCTCTTTACTGTTTCTTTTTTCTTATGCCACCAGCTAAAACAAACTCAAGCCAATTCCACTTTGTTTATGCATATATTTGCAGAGTCATCCCTGGGTAAGCATTCAGAACCCGGGAGTTAGCTTCTCTAGAAAGTTATCTGAGGCTGCTGTTTTTTAGAGATCCAACAACCCAACCTAATACCCTCCCGAGGACAGAGGGCATAGATTTCTGTGTATGATGGCCCCCATTCATGGCTTATAGATAAATCAATTAAAAGAAATTAGCACTTCAAGCTAGACTCCTGAAATTCTTTGTTCTTGTTAATAAGGCACAGAACATGTTTAGAGTCACGGCTTCTTAGCAGTAAGAACAATTGTTTAACGTTTCTAATAATCATCTATTGAACGCATCCAGCCCTCTTTGGGGTATTTGGAGGGCTTATAAAGGAATCCAGAGCAGAAATTCTGGAATTCTCCCAAAGCCACTTAGGAAGCCAATGGGAGAATTGTGAAGCCACGGCTAATTTCACTGGGAGATGGTTTGTAACCCAGCTTGTACTCCCACGTATTAAGTAGCCACAGATAACAGCTTTGAAGATCGGAATTTTTATCATGTAGATATTTGATCTTGGACTAGGTACACTTAAGCTAATCCTACAATATTACTGTTACCCTGATAGGCCAATATTTGTTAGTAGATCATTCTATTCTATTTTCATGATGCTGCCTGCTGAAACCAGACTTTAACAAAAGGAAAGAGTTAAGTTTCTTTTCTTCTTCTTCCTCTTCTTCTTTAAAAATGTATTTATTTTTCTTTTATATGCATCGGTGTTTTGCCTGCACGTATGTCTGTGAAGGTGCCCGATCCCATGAAATTGGAGCTACAGGCAGTCGTGAGCAGCCATGTGGGTGCTTGGAATTGAACCCTGGTCCTCTGGAAACGCAGTCAGTTTAACCACTGAGTCCTCTCTCCAGACCTCAGAAAAAGTTTCTTAAACATGGGAAAAGAAAGAAGCTTCACGAGATAACCTTTCCAGGTTGGGAGGGGGTAATAGAATTTGCCAACCCTGGTAATGATGCATGTTTTCCTGTGCTTGTCAATCTAGTAATAATGATGCATGTTTTCCTGTGCTTGTCAATCTTATTTTGGACAGTTTCATTCTAAATCATCAGCATTTCACCATTAAGAAACATTTACTAATAATCATGGGAACTGTCTTTGGAAAAAAAAATTCTGCCGAAACATGTGTCAAAGGACAATTTCGCTTAATACAACTGTCTCCAAAGAAAGTAAACAAAGCTTGCGCAATCATGCGGCGAAGAGTCTTGGCCCAGTCTCACTTACCCAAGTGGAGAGAGCGTGGCCAAGGTAGAGAAGGAATTTGGCCGAGGTCAGGTAGCTTGCTAAGGATCCTGCAAAGGCCCAGAGAGAGTAAATGAAAACCGTGTTTCGCCCATACCCCTGCACTCAGGTTCGAGTTTGCTTTGGGTCCTAAGTATGTGTGGTGTTTAAGCAGGTCACCTATATATTGATGCATTCCGTTTACTTCATGCCATCCCCTGAGGTCCAGCGTGGCCTCTTGGCCAATAACCGCCCGACTTCATGCACCGTGAAGAAACTCCTGTTTCAACTTTCTTCAGCTTTGATGAGGTTTGTTTATCAGGGCAAGGAATTCCGCACTGCCCAGCGTACTCTATTCTAGCCCGTATGCAAGTTCTTTTAACCAAACTTTGAATTTACATTTTTTGGAGTCTCCATCCAAACAGAAGTCAACCCTCAGGGAACTGCGTCCCCTACCCCCACCCCCGCCACCTGCAATCCCACCTCTTGATGCATTAGGATTATATACAACTCACCACAGCATCCTTCCTGGCCGCTTTGATCTCTTGCCTTGGTCATGGCACCAGGCGCTCTCCCCTTGCTTGTTCTGGTGTTGGTTGCTGTAGCTGCTCTTGCCCAGGGGCTTGTTCACGGGAGTGCGAGGAACCGGAGATAGCACCGCTAAAAGCACAACAGCCTTGTGCCGCGAGACCCCACAGGACAACTAGGACAAAGATCAACAGCAAAGCTGCCACCGGGGTCTCTCTCTGTCTTCTTTCCAAACTTAGCCAACACTGTAGCTGAAGTTGGAAAGCTAAAGCCTTATGGAAGCGGGTTGGAGGATCCACCGGCCGCCGGAGACCCTGAGCCTGCTCCAGCCGCCGCCGCCGCCGCCGCCGCCGCCGCCGCGCCGTGGGCCGGGCCACCACTTATAGGCAGCCGGGGGCGGAGCTCGCGAGCGCGGGGGACGCCCCTCCCAGCAGGACACCGGGTCTGGGCGAGCGGCGCTCCGGGCCGCCCGGTCCTCGCTGCTCTCCCAGGAGTCACCCGGAGGGCGCGAACAACCCGCGCCTTGGCAGGGCCACCGCAGAGGAAACCCCGAGAAGGGATCGGGTGTCCCGCATCGTGGCAGGGAGACCGTGCGTGGACCCCGAGGGGACAACCGTGGAGACGTTTCGTAGAAAGGGCCGATTGGCAGGTGCCAGGGCGTTGCGCTTCGCTCTGACCTCCCGATTGCCAGCCAGTCCCCAGGCAAAGCTCAGCGGGAGCTGGAGAGGAAAAAAGGAGCCTCCCACCCCAGCTACATTTTGGAAGGCCGGTAGCTAAGTAAATACAAGTCCCGTCACAGAGGCAGCCTTCCTGGCCTCCACGTCCGGCCTCCCAGGACCCAGAATGTCTTCCTTCCCCGGACTGTAGAGAAGGACTTCTCTCAAAGCAGTGAAATCAAAGCGCAGGAAGGGGACTCAGAGATCAGAGAGCAACCCTCCACAGCCCAGTCATGGACCACAGGCCTCCCAGCCCAGACTTGTGTCCTGCAGGCGTAGCCAGGAGACAGCTCCCTTCAGTGTCCTCTCCCTCTGGGCTCTCAGCCCGCCACACCTGCCTCCTTTGCTCCTCTACAGGTCCCAGCATCAGACAGGAGGTTACCAGGAATACCGGTTGTCCCGGTTGGGACCCTGGGTCTGACCCAGTCTGATTAAAGCCACCCGGTAGCCTCCAGAAGGAATGGGTAAATGTAACTACAGAAAAAAATGCAACGGGTGTAAGCCTCTAGCGACCTCAGCTTCATCCCCAGGTCACGCCAGGCTGCTACTTACCTTACCGTTTGTCAATCTTGTCAACTCTTCCAGAGTAATCCTCAACATTGAAACCCCAGCCAGCTTGCAGCCTTGGAGCGCGGGCCTAATGACACCTGCTAATGAGGAGAGCCACTCAGGAGCACGGGCCTTGTATCTGGACTCTCTATCAGAAGCCCCAAAGGTCTTTGCGGGCGGGGTGCTTCTGGATTCGTTGGGATGAGGGCTGCAGAGCAGAGATAGGGGACTCACCGTTTACTGCTCTCAACAGCTCCTCGGCCTTTGCAAAAAAACGCTCTCTTCTCCTTTCACACAAAACTTTTCAGTTCTCTCTCCCCACTCCGAGGTGTGGTTATGTCTGCTGAACCTGTACAATGGGGTGGCGTATCCCAAATGTCTTTTGAAGGAAACCTAAGGTATGTTTACATGGGTTACTCAGGAAGGGGGCATCTAACAAACTGAGAATTTCCTATTTTTTTTTTAATTTTATTGACCCTCAAGCAAAACACAAACTCTCCTGATTCCTTGCTCATATGTCACTGTGTGCCGATAACAAGAACCTCTGTGTTCTTTACATTAATTGCTGTGTGTCTTAAGGATGGGTGTTGAGCTGTCCCCCAATCTCTGGGTGTCTTAACTTTCAGTTCGTGAAGATTATTTACTGCAGACTCGGAGAAACAGCTGAATTGCTGTGTGCCTCGAAGTGTGACATGGAACTTCTGTTCCCTTTGTGACCAAGGAGTCCCCAGAAACCAAAACCAGGAGAGTGGAGCAGACCAGACGGGAGCCGACCACGAAGCAGGAAGGAAAGAAAATAAGCAGCATCCGTAGACAGCGTGATATCTGAATGTTGGCCAGAGTTCCTAAATCCTGGCCAAGTCGGTGAGAATGAGGACTCAGAGTGTGCTGTTGGAGCTCACAACATGGAAGGAGTTAAACAGAAACTGTAATTTAAAAACTCCCAAAACATTTGTGAGGCGCAAAGTGACTGAGTTTCCTGGCCTTGACTTTCCCGATAACAAAGCTACAGTCCCGAGACCTCACAGACTCTTCCTCCTTCCAAAGAAACATTTGACTGCTCCGAAGTAAAACTTCATGCAAAACGAATTTTTTTTCTCTCAGAACAGAATATATAACTTTCTTATCAACTTAATCATAACTCAAGGAGCCATGCATGTTTTAAACCAGTTTTCAAAAGCAAAAAAAAAAAAAAAAAAAAAAACCAACCAGGTACCCAAGAGGCATTTCTCAACTCATTTTCAACATTTTGTTTATGAGAGAGAATCTGAGTTACTCATACCAGCTTTGAACTCACAATGCCCCTGCCTCAGCCTCTCTGGTGATGGAATGACAGGCATGTGTTGCCACTGAGCTAGTCATAGCTTGTCCGTTCCAAAGGCAACCTTTTAAGTATTCCATCCAGAATAAAATGTACTCTTATTGGAAGTTGTTAACAAATATGTATGGTTGGGAAGTAAAAGGGGTTTTTATTCTTTTATTTCCAAGTTGAGTTTGAACTTACCTCCAGGGCCCTCGGTCGCCTCTGCTGTTTCTGATGCCATCCAGAAGGAAGACAGCACAGGGAATGGTCACCACACTCCACTGCCCTGAAGACAAATGAGAAGGAGAAAACACCGTGGGGTTATCACCAGCTATTAGAGGAAAGCCTCAGATCTGAGGCCACAGCTCCCGCTGGATGCAGAGCTTTCCCTATAAAGCCGAGTTCCTGCCCAAGTGCCTGCGTCATTATTGGTATTTCTGTCATTTTAAAACAGAGTGGACTCTTGGTAAGTTCAGGTTCAGGCTTCTCCTTCATGTCATAGGCCATTAACTGATAATGAGTGTGTGCTCACACGTCTCCATTGTGGTTGAGTGTCCCGAAGAGATATGATCTTGACAAGATTTCCATGAATGCCTTCTGACCTCTCCTGCAGACTATTCCAAATTATATATATACATGGCAAATCTATAAATATAAAAAATACATAGTTGACCTCGGGGCTGTGGGTGTCTTTTTGAGATGATAAAAGTCTTGACAGTGGTGTGACACCAAGAAAAGTTGGCCAAGTTATCAACAGTGGCAAAGTTGTGCATTTTAAAATGATATACACGGTGAATTTTATATTATGTGAATTTCACCTTATGTTTCCTAAAAGGAAAAGCTGCCATATTCCCATATTAGTGTGGATTGGGATTAATGCAGGCCAAATATTCAGGAAGAAGAGACTAGAAATCAAATCTTGCCTATCACAGTGGAAACTAAAATGGATAACTATGCTAATTGTTTAATTGTCTCCATATATAGCCAGAAAACAAATATGAATTTCACTGAATAAACATTTTGGTCTCTCAGCCTTTTTCCAGAGTCCTTCCTTCTGCTCTTTAACCAAACTGTTACGGGACAAAGTTCATTCCGTTGTTTGTTTTCAGCTGAAGCCAAGGGAGGATGCTTACTGACCACAGTCCTGGACACAGCTCTCAGCCTTGCCTTCCTAAGGCTCTCTAAAAAGAAACTCAGGTCTCTGCTACACGCCCAGCTTCATTTGGTTTGCTGCCCTTTTCCGTTTCTCAGTCGCTTGCAGCCCTCACAGAAGAGAGCGTGAAAATCTCAGATCTCTTGGGGGGCGGGGGACGGGGGACGGGGGACACTTCATCCATCCCGAGTTCTCAGTGTGCACACCTACCAAGTCACCTGCCTCAGATGCTGCGGACGGCATGCCTGTTTCTAAGAAACACCTTGGTGCTAATTCCTTCTAAGCTGGTTGTGAATTTCTAGTCGAAAAGTTTGCATTCTGGGCTAAAGGTGAAAATGTCCCATTTAGGACCCAGTTCCCAGGCCCCGCGCAGGAGTGACCACCCGACGTGTGTCCCCAAGGCCTTCCCTGGAATGGGCACTGCACCTGCTCCTTATTTTGTTTTATTCCCGAAAATACTACTTTCATACTGTTGATTTTCGTTTTATCAAGTCTCAGAAAATGACTAATTATCGTCACACGTCATCAGGAGTGCACCGGGCTCAAGATAATCCCTGGGCAATTCTCTGATCTCAGGTCCTTGAGTCGTGCTTACGGAGACGTTAGTGTGGTTAAAGACCTTTAAGGAGAAAACAAGTCTTTTACACAGGATCTGGACAAAGCCCTCTCGTCCCACACGATTTGAAATCACCGACGAAATTATCGCGACATTTCCAAAGACGCCTCTCCCGAGAATGAATGCCCCTCAGAGACGTCTATTAGTGTTATCTGCCCCGGGTCAGCACATATGACCAAAGCCACCTTCCCTTAGAGCAGGACACAAGTGGCAGGTAGGAGACAAGGTTCTTATCTGATATTCCTATCTCGGTTCCTCTCCACAACACCCGGTGAGGTAATGCGGTGCTTAGCCCAGGAGCAAAGAGGAGCTGCCCAGCTCCCTCAAGGTCAGCTAAAGGGCCGAAAGCAGTTGACACCAGGCCAGCGTTCTCTCCTCCCTCACTGTGCCTCTCACCAACTCACAAGTGTGGCGTGAAGCAGGTCAGGTAAATACGTGTGAATGAGTCAATCAAGCGAAGACGAAAAGTACCAGAAAATCAGGCAGCAAACGGTCTTAAAGGGATCGCTTTGTCTTATCCCAGCAGCTGAGTTTTTTCTTTCATTATGATTTTATACCCTCCTTCACCTGGCAAAGCTATATTCCCTTTAAGACCCTTTGTTACCTCCTTGTGGGGCAGGGACCTCTTAGTACTAGGAGCCACAGGAGAGTGACCACACGTAGGTGACAGCTCACTCACTCCTTAGCGTCTATGAGAACATAAAAACACAGCCTACCAAATTCTGAGGTTTGGGTTTTTTGCTGGCTTTTGGTTTTGTTTGAGATGGGATTTCTCTGTGTATCGCTGGCCTCGGCTGTTCTGGAACTGGCTCTAGAGACCAGGCCGACCCCAAGCTCAGAGATTCACCTCTGCCTCCCAGAGCTGGGGTTAAAGGTGCGTGCCTTCACCATGACAGCGTGGTGAGGTTTGTGGCGTTAGATACAGGGAAGCTAAGGTGTTCGAGAACATTCCATTTTATTTCATACTGTTTGGGTCCTCTGTGTTTTATAACAAGTATTAGAAGATGCAGGGGTTGAAGCTTGATTAAAAATATCTTTAAAATAGTTGAAATTTCGGAATTTCTTGGCATTGAGGAGGGAATTAAATAGAATTTGTAAAAAGGACATGGTAAGTATAGATTTCACAACATCATAACAGTTCTTTTTAAACTGTTGATAAAAAACATATTAGCTATAGACTTAAATTTAGAAGGTGGACTTCTTTATGGTACAATAGAAATGCAAATTTGAGGATAATTTTTTTGTATTTAGAAAATGCTTAACTGAGAAATTTACATTTTAATGTTTTTGTGTTTTCTCACTTCTAATAACTATCCAAAAAGCTCTTTTATTGTGGCTATTACACACCAAGTTAGTCCCAGAGTTCTGTTGCACACGCGCACGCGTGCACACACACACATACAACACGCATGCACACACACACATGCCCGCATGCACTCATACACATAAAGGCACACACACAAGCACACATGAACCACACCCATGCACACACAGTTGCAAACACACTGTGTGTGTGTCCCTCTGGTGGTAGGGATGGTTCTGTGTTGAGCTGGTGTGAGGATGCCTGGATTTGAACTCACTTCAGGAGAACTTCGGAAGCTGAAGATAGAAGGAACCCAAGAGTGGGCTTCAGCAGGGGCAGTGAGCATGGTGTGGCCACACTTCAGATTAGAAATCAGGAAACAGTTCCATCTGGATTAAAACACAGCTTTTGTGTCTTTGGGAGACTCTGCTTAGATACAGCTTCTTTATGTGTAAATGAAGTAAACAGTTGACTTCTGATATCAAATTCATTGAAATTTGATATTGATCGGGACTCAGTGGTACAATAATATTTATTTTACTCAGTATTTTTCTATATAATAAGCACATATTGCAGAGGTGGGGGGTTCTGTGTAGCCATGCCTGTCCTAGAACTCACTCTACGGACCAGGCTGGCCGTGAACATAAAGATCTGCCTACCTCTGCCCCTGCCTCTGTCTCCCTATAGTGAACACATATAACTCTTAGAAATAAAACAAAAAGATTAATTTAAATTTACTGAGGCTTTTTTGTGTATCATTTATGCTCAGTTCTCTATTTTCTCCATAGAATACTAATTAAGCTCAGTGTCACAATAATAAATTGGAGAGAACTTTAATATGTCACTCTACTCTATGGGTCAGCATTATTTTTCTTAAGAGGAAAATGGGTAATTGTTCAACATTTCCAATTTTGACTTCAACTGATTTCGATATTATGCTTCTGGGGAAATCTAAGGCATTCAAAAAGGTAGCTTAGGACCCTTATTTATTTACAAAGTACTCATCTACCTATCGGGTCCTATAGTCATAATCTGAGACAATTCCATCTCCAAGAAAGAGACAAATCTCTTAGGGCTCCTGCACTTACACTGATTGCTTTGGAATTGTTTAATCTGATTCTGACTTTAAAGTAAGAACGGACAGATGTTGGAGAATCTGCCGCCTGGACAGCATCTCATATGGAGAGGACACCTACAGAGAGGCCAAAGAGAGGTGAAGTCTTTTGGCATGGTTGAGTCAAAAAGCTGTTTCTTGGCTTAGCAGCCTGAAGACAAGAGTGCCTTTAGCTTGCATCTGGCTCAGGAAGTTAATCTACATTTGGCCTCAACTTCCTTGGGGATTATTTTCTGAGGTTCACCTGACCCTCAGATCCACCAGCTCTTCCCCCTCTTCGTCAGCATGCTTTCCTTCTGATAGACACAATGACTAATTGCCGAGTTGTGACAGGCTCAGGATCTCATTTCTTGTGGTCGCAAGATGAGCTTTTTGTATAACTACTTTATATTATATCCTCAGCAGTAAGATACATTTGTCCTTTGGAGTTAAAAAAAAAAAAATAACGCAATCCTACGGAGTCATGGCAGAAAACATTAATGTTTTGACTAATTTAAGATAGCAAATGAAAAATACCTACACTATAATTTTCGGTTTATGAGGGTGTAAGGTATCATTACGGGAGTTTAGTTGCTTCTTCTCGGTACCAATTACTTTAGACATGTCTAATTTGTTTTTCTCTTTCATATCCACGCTATAGCCTTTAAAGTCAATGTGAGCGAGAGAAGAGGGTGACGAGCTATGTGTCAGCTCCTCTTGGGGCAGATCATCCAGGCTCAGGTTGAGTGTCAGGTGATGGGAATTAGAAAAGGCTCCTCCTCTTCGAATCGTGTCTCAGGCGTCCCTTTTGCACAGCTTCCAAAACAGTCTCCTTTTACAAGCAGCTGACCAACTTAAACAAGACTATAATGATGGCAAATTAATATATTCTTTCACCAATTACACACTTACGCTGAGTTAGTGATAGATTTGGGAAATAATCTCTCACCGAAATGAGCCACAGGAAATTGGCTTCCCTTTCTTAGATTGTGTTATGGCCAAGGCAAAAATCGATCACCTTCTCTCCTTGCAGACCACGCATGTGCCAACTCTTCTGTTTGCTCTTGTTCACAGGTTGAAGAGACTGCCTGGCCATGTGTCTCAGACTGCCTCACAGACTTCGCTAGCGTGTAAAAGCATCATGACATTAGCGTCCCAGAAACGCCCTAAATGTACCACATGGTCTAAGTAGCTGGTGTTTTCAGACAGATCAAAGTAGTAAAGACTCCCAATTTTGTCTCAAGAATATCTGTACAGTCTGACTCTAAGACTCTATAAAACTCCAGCCACAGGTATAAATGGAGACTTCAACATACACAGGAGTGGGAACCATGTTAGATGAAGATTGCTGATCTGAGTATCTTGCTGATAAGCTTCTTTATGTATGAATCCAGCCCCAATAGTCGCTAAATGTACCTTGTAGCTTTCTAAAGATATCCCTGCCTTAGAGTATATATATATATATATATATATATATATATATATATATATAGTCATCAAACAAAAGTATTCTTCTCAGTTCTCCTTTTTAAAAATTATCTAACAGAAAACTAGGCATGGTGTGCATGATTATACTCACAGCTCCATGGGAGGCTGAGACCACACACACACGCATGCACACGCACTCACACAAGCATGCACAAGCTCATGCATGCCAAGTGATACATACAGTAAAAGTTAAGTTCACACATTAAACTAATATCTAAAGAGCTTATAAGTGTTATATGTCATAGAAAGAAAAGAGTGAATTTTATGAGTGGGCATTTCGCATTTTTGAGGGCTTGTGTCAGCGCGGCACGTTGTCATCACGGAATAACTTGTTTTAGGCATTTGTTAATCTAGCAAAGTGAAGTTTGCAGGATGGGAGATTTTCCTGGCGACACTGGAATAATTACGCAGAAGACAGGATGGGTGTCGCCCTCCCAGTTTCCTAGTTATTGATGTAGAGAAAATTCGAAGAGTTAGCAAATCTGACACCTCCCACCCAGAATATACTTTCTATATTACACGTAATTGGGTGTCCTCTCCTTGACGCCTTGAAACGAAGTGAGACGTGTCTTAATTGACGACCGAGCAGTGGCATCTCCGGCTGTGGATGGTTAACTTAGTTAGCGGGTTCGTTTGTTAATTTTTAATTATCAAGGATAGATATACATTATATTAAGTATTTTGTTTTGTTGTGAATAGGCTTTTTTTGCTGCGTATATGTTTGTGTACCACTGGCGCCCCTAGTGGCCAGAAGAGGGAAGACGACTCAGCTTTGTAGGAAAGGACCTGCTGCAGCCTCCCTTCAGTCTCTGGCCCCATCCCCAACAGAGCACCAATATCCTCTCCCACAACCAACCTTCCCCCAAGCTATCCCATTACCCCAGCCACCAACACCAGCCGGCAATCTCTGAACACACCAGATGAGCAGAACAGAAAACAGGTAAACTATTGAAGAGCCTCTCCTCTCCTTC